>NC_060139.1:232193715-232818715 GCF_021461385.2 Schistocerca piceifrons
GAGTGTCCGAAGTTTGCAGTAAATCCGCGTCCCAAACGTCGTGGCCTCCCCTTGTTAGTCATCTAAGTCTATAGTCCGCCCTCGGTAGCTGAGTGGTCAGCGCGACACAACGTCAATCCTAAGGGCCCGGGTTCGATTCCCGGCTGGGTCGGAGCTTTTCTCTGCTCACGGACAGGGCGTTGTGTTGTCCTAATCATCATCATTTCATTCCAATCGACGCGCAAGTCGCCGAAGTTGCGTCAAATCCAAAGACTTGCACCCGGCGAACGGTGTACCCAGCGGCAGGCCCTAATCACGCGACATTTATTTATTTACCGCAGTCTATTGTCGGACGGCATTTAAGTAACGGCTGGCTGTGTTTGTCCCACGTCAGCGGCGTGTGGACGCACCTGTTTTCATTGCGGGCTATATTTCCTGTACCTTCCAAACTACAACACCCAAGCGTCACCGGTGCAGCAGCTTGCTGACACATTATCGAGTTATCTAGATACGCGATATTTCGTCGTACATATACTTGATTTCAGTGCAGTGCATAAATTTATTTGTTTTGTCTTTTCTTAAAATGTGCAAGTTTCATATTATTCATTTTCCTTAGTATTAATTTAGAAAATCGACTTAAAAGTCTGATTTTGCTGCAAAAGTCCACTTTAGCCCTTACTAGTTCTGTGAAAGTCCTTTTAGCGCCTATTGAGTCTGTATGTGGAATCTAGCCCTTTTTACGTTCTATAAGGCTAAAACTTTCAAATCTGGACACTGCGTCATGACTGTACATGCTATGTGGACGTAATCCCGTTCTTGTTGCGGCCTTCAGTCCGAAGACTGGACTGATGCAGCTCTCCATACTAATTTATCCTGTGCAAGCCTCTTCATCTCTGCATGACCACCGCAACCGACATCCATTTGAAACTGATTCGTCTCTTGGTCTCCCTCCTCAGTTTCTCCACAACGCCTAACTTACAAATCAATCCATTTGAACCTGATTCGTCTCTTGGTCTCCCTTCTCAGTTTCTCCACAACGCCTAACTTACAAATCACTGATGCCTCAGAAAGTTTGCTATCAACTGATCGTTTCGTGTAGTTAGGAAGTGCCATAATTTTCTTTTTTCCCCACTGTGATTCAGTACCGCCTCATTTGTTACTGGAGCTAGCCTTTTAATCCTCAGTTTACTTCTGGAGTACCACACTTCAACACGTTATATTCTCTTCTTTTCTGAACTACTTATCGTCCACGTTTCATTTCCGTACAAGGCTGCACTTCAGACAAATACCTTCAAAAAAGCATCTTAACACTTAAACTGATTTTACACGTTAGCAAATTCCTCTCTTTCAGAAATTCTTTTGTTGCTATTGCCAGTCTGTATTTTCAGTCCTCTCTACTTCGTTCGTCGTCCGTTATTTTTGCTGCGCAAATAGGAAATCTCATCTATTACTTTTAGTGTCTCATTTCCTTTGAGTCATCAGTCTTCTGACTGATTTAATGCGGCCGGCCTGAATTCCTCTCCTGTGCCATATTTTTCATCTCAGAGTAGCACTTGCAAGCTGCGTCCTCAATTATTTGCTGGATGTGTTCTAATCTCTGTCTTCTACGCTTTTAATCGCTACTGCTCCCTCTAGTACCTGATGTCGTAACAGATATCTCATCATCCTGTCCCTTTTTGTTGTGTTTTCCATATATTCCCTACCTCTCTGATTCTCCACAGAACCTCCACATGGCTTACGTTAACCGTCCACCCAATTTTCTACATTCGTCTGTAGCACCACATCTCAAATTCTTCGAGTCTCTATTCCTGTTTCCCCACAGTCCATGTTTCTGTACTATACAATTCTGTGCTCCAGACATACATTCTCAGAAATTTCTTTCCCAAATTAAAATACATGTTTCATACTAGTAGATTTCTCTTGGCCAGGAATGCCCTTTTTGCCCCTAAATTTTTGATATGCTCCATGCTCCGTCCGTCATAGGTTACTTTGATGCCTAGGTACTAGAATTCCTTAACTTCATGTGCTTTATCACGATCTATCTTGCTGTTAAGTATCTCGCTGTTCTCGTTTCTGCCACTTCTCATTACTTTCATCTTTCTTAGATTTGTTCTCAATCCACATTCTGTACCCGTTAGCCTGTTCATCTTCGATGTGTGGATCGAATAGTAGGGGCGAAAGACTACATATCTGTCTTACACCTTTGTAGTTTGAACACTTCGTTCTTCCATTCTTATTATTTCCTTGTGGCTATTGTACATGTTGTACATTACCCGTGTCTCCCTAGAGCTTACCCCTATTTTCCTCAGAATTTCGGACATCTTGCACCATTTGATAATATCGAACGCTTTTTCCAGATCGACAGACCCTATGACCGTGTCTTGATTTTGCTTTAGTCTTACTTCCATTATCAACCACAACGTCATAACTGCCTCTTTGGTGCCTTTACTTTTCCTAAATCCAAACTGACCGTCATCTACGGATCCTCAATTTTCTTTTCCATTCTTCTGTATATTATTCTTGTCAGCAACTTGGATGCACGAGATGTTAAGCTGACTGTGCGATAATTGTCGAACTTAAAGTCAGATGTTATATAGCCAGACTCATACACTTTACACACCAACGTGAATAGTAGTTTTGCTCCTACTTCCCTCAATGGTTTTAGAAATGTTATCTATTCTTCTATCTTATTCGATCTTAAGCTCTTTTAAATTATGATTCTAGTACTGTATCCCCTATCTCATTCGTATCGACTACTGTTTCTTCTTCTATCACGTCAGACAAGTCTTCTCCTCATAGAGCTCTTCACTGTACTCTTTCCACCTATCCGCTCTCTACTCTGCATTTAACAGTGGAATTCCCGTTACTCTCTTAATGTTACCACCCTTGCTTTTAATTTCACAGAAGATTGTTCTGACTTTTCTACATGCTGAGTTAGTCCTTCCAAGAATCATTTTTTCCCGATTTCTTCATATTTTTCATGTAACCATTTAGCCTTATCTTCATTGTACTTCCTATTTATTTCATTCCTAAGCGATCTGTTTTGCTGTATTCCTGAGTTTCCCGGAACATTTTTGTATTTCCTCATTTCAGCAATCAACTGAAGTATTTCTTCTGTTACCCATGGTTCCTTCTCAGTTACCTTCTTTGTACCAACTTCTGTGAATGCTTGTTTTAGAGATGTCGATTTCTCTTCAGCTGAACTGCCTACTGAGCTATTCCTTATCGCAATATCTATCGCCTTAGAGAGCTGCAAACATATCTCTTCATTCCATGTCGGCCAGTGTGGCCGAGCGGTTCTAGGCGCTAAAGTCTAGAACCGCGCGACCGCTACGGAAGCAGGTTCGAATCGTGCCTCGGGCGTGGATGTGTGTGATGTCCTTAGGTTAGTTAGGTTTAAGTAGTTCTAAGTTCTAGGGGACTGATGACCTCAGATGTTAAGTCCCATAGTGCTCAGAGACATTTGAACCCATTTGTTCATTCCACAGTACCACTGTATCCCACTCTTTTGTGTATTGGTTCTTTCCGGCTAGCATCTTAAACTTCAGCCTACTCTTCATTACTACCCAATTGTGATCTGAGTCTATATCTGCTCCTGGTTAAGCCTTAAAATCCAGCACCTGAGTTTGGACTACCTGCTTGACCATGATGCCATCATCATCATCATCATCAACATCATTAGCCAATTCGATCATTTGGTGATGTGATCTATTTGAGTAGGTGTGCAAGACAGCGTCTCTACAGGTTCTTCCATGCCTGCCTGTCTTTTTTTTTTTAAGTCTCTGTCCCATCTGTCCGGTGGTTTTGCCCTTGGTCTTTTTTACCAAAAAACCCAGTATTTGTTTTGACCACCCACCATCTTTTCATCGAGTGACATGACCAGCTCACTGCCATTTTAAGATACTCACCCTTTCCATTACGTCGCTGAGCTTTGTTGGGTGCCTGATATCAAGCGCTTTCTTTCTGTCTTTCATTGTGGAGCCCAGGATGGATCTTTCCATTCCTCTTTGGGTTACTATTAGTTTCCTGAAAATTAACTCACTTAATGTTCATGCCCCACAGTCGTAAGTTATTACTGGCAGTATACAAGAGTCACAAACTGTTTCCTTTATCTCGTTTGACATCTTGGACTTCATAACTTAGGAGTATCTTCCATATACTTCTAAATATTTCTGATCTCCATTCATATTTAGCAGTTGACCCACACAGACATATTCTGTGACCCTTGGAAGTTGCATACTTCCAACAGGTATATTTCCTTCCGGTGTCCAGTCATTCATCATAATCTTGGTTTTATCATAGTTTATTTTTAGGCCAAATTCAGAGCAGACTGACGCAAGTTCACTGACCAGTACGTAGAATTCTTCAATACTATTTGCGAGTAGCACAATATCATCAGTGAACCTCAGGCGATTTAATGTCTTTCCCGGAATTTGGATTCCCTTTATTTTCCAATCTAATTTACACGTTGCTTTTTCGAGGACTGCTGAAAATAGTTTTGGAGATACAGAGTTGCCTTGTTTTACGTCCTTTTCGATGGGGAATTCATTGGTTGCTTCAACTACGTTCACAAACGCTGTGGTTCTATTCCTTGATCTGTTAGAACCGCAAAAACAGCTGGGTGACTGATCGAATCGAATGGCTTTTCAAAATCTACGAAGGCAAAACAAAGAGGTAGAGGGTACTAATTTGTTCTACTAATAGTTCCGCGTAGAGTGAGGATATGATTAGTTGTACTAAACTCTGCACGAAACCCAGATTGCTCGATGGGTTGGGCCAGGTCAAGTGTAGCGCTCAATCTGGTGGTCAGAATTATAGTAAAAGTTTTGTGCAGTATGGACAGGAGGCTGATTGGGCGATAGTTCTTTATATCTTTAGTACTACCTTTCTTATGTACCAGGTTTAATTTCGCTTTATTCCAATCTCTGTTATTTTACACTGTAAATAATTTGAAAATATTGTATGTAAATACTTCATAGATTCGTCACCCATCAGCTATAAAATATCGACTGAGAGGTCGTCACTAACTGGAGCGGGCGGTCTTCACCTTTGCGACGTACATCACTTAAGCCAACAATGCTCCATTTATTTTTTTTCCAATTCCTCTTCTACTTCTGTCAATTTTTAGTCTCTCACTAGTGAACGACAATTATATATGAATACTGAAAAATTTGGTTTTCTTGTTTTGTAGACTTGGGAGTTTGGGATACCAAAGAAGCTTCCACACGGATATACGAATGTGAGGCTAGTTTAACTGTGGAATATTTTACCTTGCTGTCACACATCATGACTAAAAGGTGAGAAGCATAACCGCCACGCCTGCTTCAGAACGGATTGGCTCTCTGATTTTCAAGGCCACCCCTAACGTAGAATACAGACACTCAGGCTGGCAGTTTCTCTCGATTACAGACACCACCCATGTTGCTAGTTTTGGCCTGCCCCGGGTATTTCATTTCCACGGTTCCATCCAAATCTGGGGGGCTTTTCCCGATCCACGATGTAATCTAACTGAAATCTTCCCGTATTTCCCGGCCATTTCCAAGTATACCTCTTGTGATTCTTGAACATAGCATTAGCTACCACGAGCTGAAATTTATTGCAGAACTCGTCTTTCTCCTCTCTCATTCCTACCACCAAGCCCATGTTTTCCCGTAACCCTTTCTTTTACTCCTTCTTCTACAACCACATTCCAGTCACCCATGACTATTAGATTCTCGCCGGCCGCGGAGGCAGAGCGATTCTAGGCGCTTCAGTCCGGAACCACGCGACTGCTACTGTCGCAGGTTCGAATCCTGCCTCGGGCGTGGGTGTGTGTGATGTCCTTCGGTTAGTTAGGTTTAAGTAGTTGTAAGTTCTAGGGGACTGATGACCTCAGATGTTAAGTCCCATAGTGCTCAGAGCCATTTTATTAGATTTTCGTCTCTCATTACGCACCGAATTACCCGTTCGTCTTCCTCATATTATTTCTCTGTCTCTTCATCTTCTGCTTGCGACGCCGGCATATATACCTGAAGTATCGTTGTCGATGTTGGTTTGCTGCCGATTCTGATGAGAACAACTCTATCACTGAACTGTTCACAGTAACACACACTCTGCCCTACCTTCCTATTCATAACGAATGCTACTTACCCTTCTCTTCTTTCTATTTTACTACACTGAGCCCCATTATATCTAGATGGAGTCTTAGCGTTTCCCTTTTCAGGTTTCTGGACTCGTTACCACGTCCAAACTCATTCCACGCCCTGACCCGTAGAACGCTGTCTTTTCGTTGGTTATTCAGACTTTCTCTCATGGCAGTCCTCTCCCAGAGATCCGAATCGGGAACTATTCCGGAATCTTTTGCCATTGGAGAGATCATCATGATACTTTTTTCATTTACAGGCCACATGAGCTGTAGATACACATGATGGATCTTTAATGCAGTGGTTTCCATTCCTCATGCCGTTGATCACTCCTGATTCTTCTGCCTTTAAGGGCAGTTTCCCACCCCAAGGCGAAGAGAGTTTCCTAATACTGTATAATTCAGTCAGCATGACCTGATTTAAGTCGACTACATTCCATTATTCTAGTTGATGATCATCGTATAACATATTATTGTTACTGTTATTATCACCATAATCGTGCAAAAACTGTGTCTCGGAAAGGTGGAAGAAACTGCCAAACCTTTTTCTAATGGAATACCTGAATCGACATCACCGCCCTACAAATTTTCAGAAAAAGGTAATGAATATATGTTTTTATTAGTAATGTTAAGGTCGTATTGGATAGAGATAGAAAAGCGTACCATTTTAGGCTCTTTTGAACCATCATCAACCGGTTTCTTGTTACAAAAGTAAATCGTCCAACAGTTGTACGCCCACCTTGGATTGCCGAGGTTGGTAAACTGTTGGAAGTCAATGACAATAAATACAATTTTTCGAAATATACCTGCTACCTCAGTTAAACAATGTCATGTTAATTACGCCATAGTGTGCCCAAAGTATATGGGGAAACAAAAACGTCATCTTCATATTGCCAACATTATCAATCGGAGAACACTTCAGTGTGATGTGTGCGTTGCCTGATACACGTATAGTCTGCCCTCGCTCCGCTGAAAGACACATGATCAGTCTATAGCGCGAACCTCCAGACGCTGTTTACGTCACGGAGGGTCCACGTCGAACATTCATTCACGACTGTCTCACAACTGCAGACGACGAAAAAATGACACGCGCGACCTTGTTTCCAGGCCGTTGTCAGCTCTGATGGCACGGCGCACGCGCGAGCTTTGTGTGACGACTGCTAACGGCACAGTTGTAGCCTCCTTGCTCTGGTAAGACAGTACGTCACTCGATATATGATGGTAGCGCAAGAATGGTGATTTTGTGTTAGGTGGGCGTATCGCAGTACTTTGCTCCTGGGACTAATCGACTAAAAAGTCTGCATATAAAAACAATTTCGCGGATCACCCTCGTAATAGGACGACGTGCGTTCGGTTACGACCTAATCGAGTTTTAAAATACACTACTGGCCATTAAAATTGCTACACCAAGAAGAAATGCAGATGATAAACGGGAATTCATTGGACAAATATATTATACTAGAACTGACATGTGATTACATTTTGACGCAATTTGGGTGCATAGATTCTGAGAAATCAGTACCGAGAACAACCACCTCTGGCCGTAATAACGGCCTTGATACGCCTGGGCATTGAGTCAAACACAGCTTGGATGGCGTGTACAGGTACAGCTGCCCATGCAGCTTCAACACGATATCACAGTTAATCAAGAGTAGTGACTGGCGTATTGTGGCGAGCCAGTTGCTCGGTCACCATTGACCAGACATTTCTGTTGATGAGAGATCTGGAGAATGTGCTGACCAGGGCAGCAGTCGAACATTTTCTGTATCCAGAAAGGCCCGTACAGGACCTGTAACACGCGGTCGTGCATTATCCTGCTGAAATGTAGGGTTTCACAGGGATCGAATGAACGGTAGAGCCACGGGTCGTATCACATCTGAAATGTAACGTCCACTGTCCAAAGTGCCGTCAATGAGAACGAGAGGTGACCGAGACGTGTAACCAATGGCACCCGATACCATCACGCCGGGTGATACGCCGGTATGGTGATCACGAATACACGCTTCCAATGTGCGTTCAGCGCGATGTCGCCAAACACGGATGCGACCATCATGATGCTGTAAACAGAACCTGGATTCATCCGGAAAAAATGACGTTTTGCCATTCGTGCTCCCAGGTTCGTCGTTGATTGCACCATCGCAGGCGCTCTTGTCTGTGATGCACCGTCAAGGGTAACCGCAGCCATGGTCTCCGAGCTGCTAGTCCATGCTGCTGCGAACGTCGTCGAACTGTTCGTGCAGATGGTTGTTGTCTTGCAAACGTCCCCATCTGTTGACTCAGGGATCGAGACGTGGCTGAACGATCCGTTACAGTCATGCGGATAAGATGCCTGTCATCTCGACTGGTAGTGATACGAGGCCGTTGGGATCCAGCACGGCGTTCCGTATTACCCTCCTGAACCCACCGATTTCATATTCTGTGCGGCTGATCCCGGCGGAGGTTCGAGTCCTCTCTCGGGCATGGGTGTGTGTGTTTGTCCTTAGAATAATTTAGGGTAAGTAGTGTGTAAGCTTAGGGACTGATGACCTTAGCAGTTAAGTCCCATAAGATTTCACACACATTTGAACATTTTTTTGATTCCATATTATGCTAACCGTCATTGGACCTCGACCAACGGGAGCAGCATTGTCACGATACGATAAACCGCAATCGCGATAGGCTACAATCCGACCTTTATCAAAGTCGGAAACTTGATGGTACGCATTCCTCCTCCTTACACGATGCACCACAACAACGTTCCAGCAGGCGACGCCGCTCAATTGCTATCTGTGTATGAGAAATCGTTTGGAAACTTTCCTCATGTCAGCACGTTGTAGGTGTCACCACCGGCACCAACCTTGTGTGAATGCTCTGAAAAGGTAATTATTTGCATATCACAGCATCTTCTTTCTGTCGGTTAAATTTCGCGTTTGTAGCACGTCATCTTGGTGGTGTAGCAATTTTAATGGCCAGTAGCGTAAATAAGATGTGGTTTTCCCAGACGTGTACAAGAGGTGATCAATAAGTCATGGATCACATTCTTTTCGACCAATTTCGGTTGAAAAAAATGCGTAATTTGTAGTGGGACATCGTGGAATATTCCCGCTTCAGCCCCTTTTGTTTCACGAAGTTCCGATAGGTGGCTCTGTAGCGAAGGTGCGTTCCAAGCAGAGCGCTGTTATTGAGATTCTTTTGGCGGAAAATTAGAGCATCGCAGATATTCATAGGCGCTAGCAGAATGTGCACGGAGACGTGACAGTGAACAAAAGCACGGAGAGTCCTAGAGCGAGGCATACGGCGTCATCGCTGATCTCCTGCGTGCCGGCCGACCACACACAATTGTGAGCACAGCCATGTTGGAACGCGCGAACACACTCATTTGAGGTGATCGGCGGATCAGAATCAAACACCTCGCTTCTAAACTGGATGTCTCTACTGGCAGTGGTGATACACCCGTTCGCCAGCTGGATTTTTCAAAGGTATGTGTCCGCTGGGTTCCTCACTGTGTAACAGAAGAGCAGCACCGAACGACCATCTGTGCGGCATTGCTTGAGCATTACGAGGCTGATCATGGCAACTTTTTTTCAGACATCGTCACACGCGCAGAACCATGGGTTCATCACTTCGAACCGATACCAAAACGGGAATCACACTACCTCTCCTCCGAAAAAAAGGTCCAAAGGCGCACTGTCAGCCGATAGAGTCATGACTGGGGTCTTTGAGACTCTGAAGGGTTTATTCTGCTTGATGTCTTTCCTCGTGGCGCAACAACTCTGAAGTATATTGTGCTACCCTCAGGATATTACTTCAGCGTGTTCGTCGCCACAAACATGTAAACGAACTTCTCCTCCTCCATGACAATGCAACTAGTCAAAAAAGCCTGCGCACCCGATAACAGCTCACAAAACTTCATTTAACTGTTCTTCCTCATCCATCCTACAGCCCAGATCTCGCACCTTCCGATTTCCACCTGTTTGGCACAACGAAGGATGCACTCTGTGTGAAGCAGTATGTGGGTAATGGGGAGGTTATTTATGCAGCATGACTTTGGCTCTGGCGTCGACCAGTAGAATGGCACCATTCAGACACACAGGCCTTCCAGAAAGGTGGTGTAAGGCTGTCGCACTGAACGGAGATTACGGTAAAAAATAGTGTTTGTAGCCAGAAGATTGCGGAGTAATATGGCGTATTGTATCCTCAATAAAACCAACCTGCTTCCAGAAAAAAAAGTGTTGTATTACTTATTGAACGCCTCTCAGACAACAGCGAGTCTGAAACTTTGAAACAAGTAGCAGTACTCGAATTTTGATGTCAGAATCAAACAAGACTCCCTTCAAAACCGTGTCTCACGCGTCAGTGATCAATAAACCGACGTAGTTTATTTACGGATTTGTAATGGAATACCATTAGGGGTTTCGCAGTGTTCAACTTCACACCAGACTGGACGTAAAAACGATGTCCTCCGTGAATACGAATGTATGGCGTGGTGGTCAATGGCCTTACCTCCCCAACCGCCAGGGCCGGGCGCTATTGAATATCAGCGTGTGGCCGTTTTCACCATCGCAGCCTGGCACAATACTCCCCCCCCCCCCCCCCCCCATCACCACCCCACCGCCAAACCCCATTGCCCCCTACATCTTCGGAGCTCGATGCCGTCTAGAACCCTCCAACAGCAACTGGAATCTTCACGTCATGAGGAATTATTTAAAAATATATGAACCCCGAGAGAATAGCATGCTTGAACATAAATGCAGATGGTGGCCAACGTCACAGGCTACGCTGCTGTGTTTTACCGCGTTGTCCATAATACGCTGCAAGCGCCAGTCGTGGACAGAACAGAGTTCTGTGTGGTTGTGAATGCATTATGGAGGAGCTAAGTGAAATCCAACTGGTGCCAATTGTTGATGCTCCTTTTGTGGTTGCTTCCGTAACCAAGGTAGCCGAAGATTTATACCGCATACAGGAAAAGTCACAATGTACACCTACTGGGTATTAAAATTGCTACACCACGAAGATGTGCTACAGAAGCGAAATTTAACCGACAGGAAGAAGATGCTGTGATATGCAAATGATTAGCTTTTCAGAGCATTCACATAAATTTGGCGCCGGTGGCGACACCTACAACGTGCTGACATGAGGAAAGTTTCCAATCGATTTCTCATACACAAACAGCAGTTGACCGGCGTTGCCAGGTGAAACGTTGTTGTGATGCCTCCTGTAAGGAGGAGAAATGCGTACCATCACGTTTCCGACTTTGATAAAGGTCGGATTGTATCCTATCTCAATTACGTATCGCGACATTGTTTCTCTCTTTGGTCAAGACCCAAAGACTGTTAGCAGAATATGGAATCGCTGGGGTCAGGAGGGTAATACGGATCGCCGTGCTGGATCCCAACGGTCTCGCATCACTAACAGTCGAGATGTCAGGCATCTTATCCGCATGGCTGTAACGGATCGTGCAGCCACGTCTCGATCCCTGAATCAACAGATGGGGACGTTTGCAAGACAACAACCATCTGCACGAACAGTTCGACGACGTTCGCAGCAGCATGGACTATCAGCTCCGAGACCATGGCTGCGGTTACCCTTGACGGTGCATCACAGACAGGAGCGCCTGCGATGGTGTACTCAACGACGAACCTGGGAGCACGAATGGCAAAACGTCATTTTTTTTCGGATGAATCCAGGTTCTGTTTACAGCATCATGATGGTCGCATCCGTGTTTGGCGGCATCGAGGTGAACGCACATTGGAAGCGTGTATTCGTCATCGACATACTGGCGTACCACCCTGCGTGATGCTATGGGGTGCCATTGGTTGCACGTCTCGGTCATCTCTTGTTCGCACTGACGGCACTTTGAACAGTTTACGTTACATTTCTGATGTGTTACGACCCGTGGCTCTACCGTTCATTCGATCCCTGCGAAACCCTACATTTCAGCAGGATAATGCACGACCGCATGTTGCAGGTCCTGTACAGGACTTTCTGGATACAGAAAATGTTCTACTGCTGCCTTAGCCAGCACATTCTCCAGATCTCTCACCAACTGAAAACGTCTGGTCAATGGTGGACGAGCAACTGGCTCGTCACAATACGCCAGTCACTACTCTTGATGAACTGTGGTATCGTGTTGAAGCTGCATGGGCAGCTGTACCTGTACACGCCATCAAAGCTCTGTTTGACTCAATGTCCAGGCGTATCAAGGTCGTTATTACGGCTAGAGGTGGTTGTTCTGGGTACTGATTTCCTAGGATCTATGCACCCAAATTGCGTGAAAATGTAATCCAAGTCAGTTCTAGTATAATATATTTGTCCAATGAATACCCGTTTATCATCTGCATTTCTTCTTGGGGTAGCAATTTTAATGACCAGTAGTGAAAGTGACGGACGGTCATTGAAACAACACTGACGCGAAAAAGAAGAGGACGACAGCTGAAAAATCGGTGCAGAACTGAATCTCGCACTCGCAAAACCGTTCAGCAAGGGAACAACACGAACGTAGCCCCTAAGCAGGGAATGCCGGAAGAGCTGGAAATCTAAAAACAGCCATCAGTGATGAAAATGCCCATAGCAGGAAAACGTGGACTTGGGAGCAACGGAAGAAAGTCTTTTAGTCGGATTAGTCTTGTACCACTCCATTTCCAACTTATGGCCGAGTTTACATTTCAAGAATGAAACATACCGGCGGCTCGGTGATGACACGGGCAGCCATATCGTGGTATTCCATGGCCACATGATTACTCTGCAAGAATGAAGTACCGCAGATGTTTATGTGACCCTTTTGGCTGATCAGGCCCATCTCATGGCACGATGTTTGTTACCCAATGGTGAGGCTATATTCCAGGACGACAGGGTCCCTGCTCACACAGCTTGCATCGTCCAGGACTCGTTTTATGAGCACGAGGATGAATTGTGGCATCTCCGCTGGTCGCCACATTCACTTGACGTAAATATTATTGAGCCTTTGTGGTCTATTTTGAAAAGAAGTGAGCGTGATTTTTATCAGTTTCCGTCATCATTACGTGAACTTGCCACTAGTTTGCAGGAAGAGTGGTATAAGGTTGCCTCGTAAACCCTAAAAGGTCTGTATTTGTCCGGTCCGAGATGACTGGAAACTGTTTCGAATACTAAAGGGTTTCCTTCCCCGTTAGATATGGTAATTTACTATGTTTTTGGTGTTTCCACATCTTTATCCAACCCATGAAAGTAGCAGGTTTTACATACTAGTGGAATAAGTAGACAGACATATGGAGGTAATACTGATAGATTCTACAGTAACAAAGGTATGAAAATACAAAAAGCCAATGCCACCACGTACAGTACCGTTTACTGTGCAAAATATTTACTGCATTGTGCTAATTCATGCTAATAAACTGTCAGAAAAATTGTATTTACAAATGTAAATTAGGGTGTGTCTCTCCTAGAAGCAATGTAGTCCTATGATCACTATTATTTGATGGTTCGCCCCCGGTAGCTGAGTGGTAACCGGCACGGTAGCTCAGCGTGTCCGGTCAGAGGGTTAGTTACCCTCTGTAATAAAAAACTGAGTGAACGGATCAACAAAGAAACTGAACGGCTGTCATTGGACGTCCGCCACGAACAAATACAGAGAGCAACATAGAACAAGAATGAGATTAAAAAAAAAAAAAAAAGAAAGTGGTCAGCGCTACACACTGTCAATCCTAAGGACCCGGGTTCGATTCCCGGCTGGGCCGGGGATTTTCTCCACTCAGGGACTGGGTGTTGTGTTGTCCTAATCATCATCATTTCATCCCCATCGACGCGCAAGTCGCCGAAGAGCCGTCAAATCGAAAGACTTGCACCAGGCGAACTGTCTACCCGTTGGGAGGCCGTCGTCGCACCACATTATTATTATTACTATTATTGATCATAGGAAAGACTTGGATGCACAGGGTTCTACTTTCACAAATGCTCTAAGTTCTTGAAGTTGTTGGGATAAGAAGGGTAACCAGACAAGGATGAGAGCTAGCCTAGAGACGGAATTCCCGTTCGCAGTGCGTTACCTAGCTTGGCGGCGAAATACAGAATGCGGACGGCACAACCCCATAAGTTGTGGTGTCTTGAGCGACGGAGAATCAACTAATAGATTCGTGACATGAATTTTTACACGAACGTTCCCAAATTGGTGGGTGAGGGTGCAGAAGAATGCATGATTTACAGTGCTATCCAACACTTGCTACACCTGTGCACCAATATGTATCAACAAACAAACCAAGGTGGACGTCCTCAACTAGCGGTTACTGCATTAACAGCCCATGATGACTTGTCTTCATCACGACCTACACGACACGAAGCGAATGCACTGAGTGACACCGAGACGAGCTGGACTCTCAGTTTTGTCACCTCTGTTCCAAGAAAACAGGAGACTCACGAAGGACCCTATCAGTTGCCCTCCAGTTGGCACCGACTGTCAGTTGGAGGAGGGAAGTCGCAACTAAGCGTCCGAGTGTGAACTGCTGACGGTTGCTTCTAATTAGCCGCCATCTTGCCAATATTAATTAATTTATCAACGACCAGCAACGTGGAATCGAAGCCTTGCGTACAACTAATGAGGATGTTATTGACAATTCTCCTTGCTGAATCCAACAAGATTGAATGGGGGAAATCTGGCTATAAAGTACGAGGGTTATTCGAAAAGTAAGGAACGATCGGTCGCGAAATGGAAACCAGAGTGAAAATCCGATGAAGTTTTGCACAGGTGTGTTGGGCAGTGTCTCTAGTATCCCCGTCGATCGCGTTACGTCGTTCTTTTTAGTTCTGAGCACACAGGGAGCACATAAAGATACATAGAACAATAGTGTCTCCCGCCAAGTACGACGGCCTGGTGACAGATTTCGCCTGAAGCTATGCAGCCAACATTACATAACTGTCGTGCGTTTTATTCTTCAAGACAAATCTCAGCCGCATTCTGCAGGGGCAATGAAAATGCTCCTGCATCGTTTTCAATTGGAACTGTTTAATTACCCACAACGCTTTCCGTAATTTTCTCCCTTGAGTTTCATCTCAGCTCACATAAACCGCTGGCTATGAAGACAACATTTTGGCACAAACAATGAGCTGTATGCCAGTGTAGAGAATTGGCGGAAAGCACTGGTGGCTGCCTTCTATAAGGAGGCTATTGGAACGTTGGTACAACGCTACGACAAACGTCTAAATCGGATCGGCGACTATGGAGATAAATAGCTGGAAGTTGTAGCTAACAGTTTTGATTTTCACTGAGGTTTCCACTCCGCGACCTATCGTTCCTTACTTTCCGAATAGCCCTGGTATAAATTGCATGTAAACTAATTAAGATACCCTACTTTCAAGTAAATCCCTAAATCCCTTTAATTTTTCTCGTTTCACTGACAGTATTATCAGTTGATTTAATTTCAACGTTTTTAAGAGAAAGCTTTCGGCACTTTTGAGGTGCTACATGATGCAGGGCGGAATTAAATCATTAGACAAGAAACTTTATACAGCAGAAGTATAAACACACCCAAATGTTGGTTACAGGTTGGTTTCTACTATCATTCGGCAGAAATGTATCGGTTCCATGGTTTTTACTGACCTTTAAAACTTCATTAGTTACATCAGTTGTAATCGCTTAATGATGTTACACAGTGCGGTATCTGAATTATCTGGTGCCACAAATTGCAGCAGAGTAATTATCACCTTCTTTTTCTATTCTATGTAGTACTATCGTTTTGTATTCAAGATTTTTCAGTATATCCAAAATATCAAGAATAAATTAAAAAAATTACTCTGCAAAAACTGCACCTTCTACATCTACTTCTACATAGATACTTTGCAAGCCACCGTATGGTCCGTGGCGAAGGGTACCCTGTATAACTACTAGTCATTTCCTTTCCTGTTCCACTCGCAAACAGAGCGAGGGTAAAACGATTATCTATAGGCCTCCCTATGAGCCCTAATTTCTCGTATCTTATCTTCGTGGTCCTTATGAATAATGTATGTTGGCGGCAGTAGAATCGTTTCGCAGTTAGCTTCAAATGCCGTTTCTCTAAATTTTCTCAATAGCGGTTCTCGGAAAGAACGGCGCCTTCCTTCCAGGGATTCCCATTTGAGATCCCGAAGCATCTCCGTAACATTTACACGGTGTTCGAACCTACCGGTATCAAATCTAGCAACTAGCCTCTGAATTGCTTCGATGTCTTCCTTCAGTCCGAGCAGTACTCACGAATAGATTGCACCAACAGCGTCCTAATGCGGTCTCCTTTTCAGGTGAACCATTCTTTTCTAAAATTATCCCAATAAACCATTGGTCTTCTGTGTCACTTTTCTCAAGTGCTCACTCCGTTTCATATCGCTTTGTAACGTTACGCCCAGATATTTAAACGACTTGACTGTGTCAAGCAAGGCACTAGTAATACTGTATCCGAGCACTGCAAGTTCGTTCTTCCTATTCATCCACATTAACTTACTTTTTTCCACATTTAGAGCTAGCTGCCATTCCAACTAGAAATTTTGTCTAACTTGTCTTGTATCTGCAGTCACTCAACTTCAACACCTTATCTTAGACCTCAGCATCATCAGCAGACAGCAGCAGAATGCTGTCCACCCTCTCCACCTAATCACGTATGTATATACAGAACTTCAGCGGTACTGTCACACTTCCTTGGGGCACTCCTGACGATAACCATGTCTCTGATGAATACTCCCTGTCGAGGACAGCATACTAGATTCTATTACTTAAGAAGTCTTCGAGCCACTACTCACATATCTGTGAACTTATTCCGTTTGCTCGTACCTTCGTTTACACGATGTAGTGAGCCATCGTGTCAAATGCTTTCCGGAAATTTAGAGTTATGGAGTCTGCCTGTTTACCTTCATCCATAGGTCTCAGTATATCACGTGAGAAAAGGGCAAACTGAGATTCGCACGAGCGATGCTTTCCAAAACCATGCTGATTTGTGGACACAAGCTTTTTAGTCTCGAGAAAGTTGATTGGCAAAACACACACACACACACACACACACACACACACACACACACACACACACACACATACGTACATTAGTAAGGTGATGAAGACCAACGACTCTTTTTCTCAGTTCGGATGCACATCATGCCCGAAGCCTTTCCGGAATCAGTGTCTGCGAGTTACGGGTTCATGAATATGTGTCTCGAAGTCAGTAGTGAGTAACAGGCTGTAAATTTGGGTCGGAAGGCAAGCGTGTTCGAATGGCCGAGGCGGTTAACGTGACCGCTCAAGTAAAACAGGAAGTCCGGCTTCGAGTTCCGGTCCGGAACAGATTTTCACCTGTTACCATTGATACACTTCAGTACCGAAGTAAAGCTAATGTCATTAAAACCTTTGAACGACATGTACAGATGTTCGATTAATGCCAGTTAGAACCGTGTGGTTATAATTAAAGTGCAGTTACTCACCGAGGTCCAGTCTGGGCTGCAATTATCCGTATGGCAACGAAACTTGGTAAATATGCTAATTTGTTTACACAGGGAAAAAATAGTTCCAATTTTGGCCACTAGGTGCAAATCTGACGCAGTACAGCATCTCATCGATGACTACGGCGCTCATATTGAACAAATTGTGTAAGTGGTGGTTAATAATAAAATGAACATTATGCCTTTCTCACTTTTTGACCTTTTCTGGCCACATCCCCTTCCTAATCCATTACATATGGAAACATTTCTGTAAGTCTTTCTTGCATTCGCCGCGCCAGATTTGCACCTGATGGCAAAGATCGGAACTACTTTTTTCCAGCGTAAATAGGTATTGCGGAACCAAAAAGTGACGGACTGGTCGTTCATACTAACGAGTTTCTTACTAAAGAATTTCGAAGGCTCTACTTCAAGACAGACTCTAAGAGTATGGTGTGTGAATCCAAACAAGTGCTTCGCGAGGCGTACGTCACACATCCTCACCATCATCACTGACGTCACTGTCTGAGCTTATGTGTACAAAAGGTTAATCGGTTGCAGATGGTCTCTTATACAATGTTTCGTTTCATACGAGATTTACTGGGCGTGGTAAGTTGTGTGTTCTTCCATCGTTTTATGTTTATAATGTGGCAACAGATAGGATAGGGGAGGGCGTTGCTTCCTTTCCTTTTTTGCTACAGGTGTCTTACGTTCACTCCAGATATGGTACTGTTACATACTGAAGAGGTATACCAATGTTTTTATCTAGAACAGCGATTTTCCCACAGTATAATGTTTCAGTGAACGTGTAGAATAATCTGAATCTTCTTTATCGAGATATCAGTGTCCACACAACCCTTCACTGCTTCACTAATTAGCTCCTTATCCCCGTTCCGCGTTTATTGGATGAAAGTACGCCGACGGAGGTTCCCCTCTGCAAAACTCAGCTATTTGTATGCGTCAAGCACGTTTCACAGTTGTGTCATTATCATTAGATGCTCTTTACTTAGTGATCTGTAATTACCAAATATTTCTGAGACACTCTGTTGTGACCGTTCTTTTATTTTTTGAGACTGCAGCATGTCACAAGCCAAATGCCGGAAAAAGAACGACCGCTATGTGTGTGATTTTTCTTTCTGTGTTTGTTGTTAAGTAGGTGCGTTTCTTTCGATTTTTGCTTCTTCTGACATTGGAGGACACTCGGGAAATTTTTCGTGGTGCGAGTGTCCTACAGCATAAAACACTCACCTGGATATACGTATCAGTATCTTGGCAGCACATCGACGCCATTCGGTTGCAATCCCGAAACCTTATGGAATACGCCAGGAAAACTTCAAGAATCTCGTTTCCCATATCAGAGTACAGATTTCAGTTCCCCTTGTCACTTTTTTTACCCAACATATTTGGCTCATAGAACTCTGTAGTACACGTCTGACATTCTTCTGATATTGTTCTTACTTCTTCTTCTCTCTCTTTCCCTGTCCTGAAATACTTAAGTACTTGAAGTACTTAAGAATAACCAGAAGATGTTTACGGACAGTAGCGCATTATGTGACGTACCCTGTATCTGTAACAGATAATGTTCTTGATCTCAAGGACATCTGCATCAGAGGTGCAACGAATTGATTGATTGTAGGTGTTGGAAAGGTCACACACATGAGGAAGACGATCACGTCCTATGTGCTTCTATAGCAGGAATAACTATAAAGTTCGAGCACGTACACGTACTTAATTACCTACTATTTCCATTCACAGTAAAACCTTTTTGGAATCATTAATTACGCCATTTTACCGAGAAGTTCTTCGTTACCGATGAAAGGCAAGAAGCCGACTTCTTTCTTATTGTCCCGAGTGCTATGTACTACATTGGATGACGATAACTACGCTGTCCTCGTTCAAGCCTAGATAATGATCGACGTTTTTCCACGCTGTGCGAGGGACACATGCATATCTCGTGCGGGAGCTGTTGTAGGTGCGCCGCAAGTTTAATATTTCATATTCTTTCTGTCTTGTAATTCCCATGCTCTAATTCCAAATCTAGAATTCTGTTCAGCCGGAAGCTCTTGCTTCGGAAAACGTGGCGTTTCTCCTCGTTCATCACTTTAAATTTATGTTTCCCACGGTTTTCAGATAACCACTACGTACAAATGAAGGAACTGTTCTTTTAAAAAGGCAGCGGCCGATATCCTGCTCTATCCTTGTCCAGGAAGGTCCTTATCTAACGATCTTGGCAACAGCAGAACGTTCAGTTGTAATCTTCTTTCCTTTTTAGTTAATTCTGACCCGAGTGTAAGTATTCTTCCCTTACTGCAGCGGAACGGGGAAAGGAGAATTGTTAACATTGGCAAGGTACCTCCAAGTCAGACGCCGCATTGTATGGTTCAAACTTTATGGCGATAAACAGCTCCCCTCCCCTTCTCACCTCCCACCCCCCCTCCCCCCGCTGCGCTGACCCTAAAAAAAAAAAGCCAAGAATTAGCTTCGTGTTTGTGATGATTCAGACTGCGCTGATGGAAGAACTGACTGACAGCATAAATGGTATGCCGTAAGTGCACTAAATTCTACTTTTTGTAGCAGGAATTGGGCATTGGCTACCGCAAAGGTTAATTAAGGGCAGGAATAGTGTCCAGCAAGAGTGGTCACTGACAATTTGCGTCTTCGTCTGTAACAAAATGTAGGAATTTCGTCTGCAGCTGCTGCAGTTGTCGAGGAAACCTAGGTTCATCAACTAGACACTGAACAATTGTGGAAGGATCCATCCTGGTGCTTCCAAGTGCTACTCTTCGTGCTTTCGCAACGTTCTCAAGAATTAGCCACGTGTTTGTGATGATTCAGACTGCGCTGATGGAAGAACTGACTGACAGCATAAATGGTATGCCGTAAGTGCACTAAATTCTACTTTTTGTAGCAGGAATTGGGCATTGGCTACCGCAAAGGTTAATTAAGGGCAGGAATAGTGTCCAGCAAGAGTGGTGACTGACAATTTGCGTCTTCGTCTGTAACAAAATGTAGGAATTTCGTCTGCAGCTGCTGCAGTTGTCGAGGAAACCTAGGTTCATCAACTAGACACTGAACAATTGTGGAAGGATCCATCCTGGTGCTTCCAAGTGCTACTCTTCGTGCTTTCGCAACGTTCACAAGAATTAGCCTCGTGTTTGTGATGATTCAGACTGCGCTGATGGAAGAACTGACTGACAGCATAAATGGTATGCCGTAAGTGCACTAAATTCTACTTTTTGTAGTAGGAATTGGGCATTGGCTACCGCAAAGGTTAATTAAGGGCAGGAATAGTGTCCAGCAAGAGTGGTCACTGACAATTTGCGTCTTCGCCTGTAACAAAATGTAGGAATTTCGTCTGCAGCTGCTGCAGCTGTCGAGGAAACCTAGGTTCATCAACTAGACACTGAACAATAGTGGAAGGATCCATCCTGGTACTTCCAAGTGCTACTCTTCGTGCTTTCGCAACGTTCACAAGAATTAGCCTCGTGTTTGTGATGATTCAGACTGCGCTGATGGAAGAACTGACTGACAGCATAAATGGTATGCCGTAAGTGCACTAAATTCTACTTTTTGTAGCAGGAATTGGGCATTGGCTACCGCAAAGGTTAATTAAGGGCAGGAATAGTGTCCAGCAAGAGTGGTCACTGACAATTTGCGTCTTCGTCTGTAACAAAATGTAGGAATTTCGTCTGCAGCTGCTGCAGTTGTCGAGGAAACCTAGGTTCATCAACTAGACACTGAACAATTGTGGAAGGATCCATCCTGGTGCTTCCAAGTGCTACTCTTCGTGCTTTCGCAACGTTCACAAGAATTAGCCTCGTGTTTGTGATGATTCAGACTGCGCTGATGGAAGAACTGACTGACAGCATAAATGGTATGCCGTAAGTGCACTAAATTCTACTTTTTGTAGTAGGAATTGGGCATTGGCTACCGCAAAGGTTAATTAAGGGCAGGAATAGTGTCCAGCAAGAGTGGTCACTGACAATTTGCGTCTTCGCCTGTAACAAAATGTAGGAATTTCGTCTGCAGCTGCTGCAGCTGTCGAGGAAACCTAGGTTCATCAACTAGACACTGAACAATAGTGGAAGGATCCATCCTGGTACTTCCAAGTGCTACTCTTCGTGCTTTCGCAACGTTCACAAGAATTAGCCTCGTGTTTGTGATGATTCAGACTGCGCTGATGGAAGAACTGACTGACAGCATAAATGGTATGCCGTAAGTGCACTAAATTCTACTTTTTGTAGCAGGAATTGGGCATTGGCTACCGCAAAGGTTAATTAAGGGCAGGAATAGTGTCCAGCAAGAGTGGTCACTGACAATTTGCGTCTTCGTCTGTAACAAAATGTAGGAATTTCGTCTGCAGCTGCTGCAGTTGTCGAGGAAACCTGGGTTCATCAACTAGACACTGAACAATTGTGGAAGGATCCATCCTGGTGCTTCCAAGTGCTACTCTTCGTGCTTTCGCAACGTTCACAAGAATTAGCCTCGTGTTTGTGATGATTCAGACTGCGCTGATGGAAGAACTGACTGACAGCATAAATGGTATGCCGTAAGTGCACTAAATTCTACTTTTTGTAGCAGGAATTGGGCATTGGCTACCGCAAAGGTTAATTAAGGGCAGGAATAGTGTCCAGCAAGAGTGGTCACTGACAATTTGCGTCTTCGTCTGTAACAAAATGTAGGAATTTCGTCTGCAGCTGCTGCAGTTGTCGAGGAAGCCTAGGTTCATCAACTAGACACTGAACAATTGTGGAAGGATCCATCCTGGTGCTTCCAAGTGCTACTCTTCGTGCTTTCGCAACGTTCACAAGAATTAGCCTCGTGTTTGTGATGATTCAGACTGCGCTGATGGAAGAACTGACTGACAGCATAAATGGTATGCCTTAAGTGCACTAAATTCTACTTTTTGTAGTAGGAATTGGGCATTGGCTACCGCAAAGGTTAATTAAGGGCAGGAATAGTGTCCAGCAAGAGTGGTCACTGACAATTTGCGTCTTCGTCTGTAACAAAATGTAGGAATTTCGTCTGCAGCTGCTGCAGCTGTCGAGGAAACCTAGGTTCATCAACTAGACACTGAACAATTGTGGAAGGATCCGTCCTGGTGCTTCCAAGTGCTACTCTTCGTGCTTTCGCAACGTTCACAAGAATTAGCCTCGTGTTTGTGATGATTCAGACTGCGCTGATGGAAGAACTGACTGACAGCATAAATGGTATGCCGTAAGTGCACTAAATTCTACTTTTTGTAGCAGGAATTGGGCATTGGCTACCGCAAAGGTTAATTAAGGGCAGGAATAGTGTCCAGCAAGAGTGGTCACTGACAATTTGCGTCTTCGTCTGTAACAAAATGTAGGAATTTCGTCTGCAGCTGCTGCAGTTGTCGAGGAAACCTAGGTTCATCAACTAGACACTGAACAATTGTGGAAGGATCCATCCTGGTGCTTCCAAGTGCTACTCTTCGTGCTTTCGCAACGTTCACAAGAATTAGCCTCGTGTTTTTGATGATTCAGACTGCGCTGATGGAAGAACTGACTGACAGCATAAATGGTATGCCGTAAGTGCACTAAATTCTACTTTTTGTAGCAGGAATTGGGCATTGGCTACCGCAAAGGTTAATTAAGGGCAGGAATAGTGTCCAGCAAGAGTGGTGACTGACAATTTGCGTCTTCGTCTGTAACAAAATGTAGGAATTTCGTCTGCAGCTGCTGCAGTTGTCGAGGAAACCTAGGTTCATCAACTAGACACTGAACAATTGTGGAAGGATCCATCCTGGTGCTTCCAAGTGCTACTCTTCGTGCTTTCGCAACGTTCATATGAAGCAACACTCCTCTGGAAACATTCAAACGATGTTTTGCTTAGCTGTTTACCCATCGGCTCAGAGGTAACATTATTTTTCCTGTACAGATTTTCTTTGCTATTGCTACTGTTACGCGACCGGTTCCCCGAGGCCGTCCCATAACTGATGTAAAACTTGAATTAAAAAAACAAATGAAATGGAAAAATTAATCCTCACCGAAAACTGAAATGTGCATCAGTGCCAGTAACTGCCAGTAATTAACTAACGTAGACCACATTTTCGTATCGAACTGCACATGCGTCTAAACAAGAAGTCTCTATGGACCCATAGCTGTGCGTGTGCGGATGAGGTAGGTCATAGCAGGCGAGGGAAACCGGCCTCGGCCCGAATTCGGCCCTCAAGCTCACGGGCGATGGTCCTCCCCGGGCGGTCAGACTGGTTGTGCTTTGCAGAACCACTCTGGGCGCCGAAAGTCTCATTACAGATTGCATCTCCAGGCTGTATAGAGGCAACGAACAAGCAGTATGTTGCAGGAGGGAGGGGGACGGTGCGTCCCGTTCTCGGCAGATACCGGGAAGAACGCTGTCGTAAACAGAACAACAGAAAGCAGGAATTCGTCGAAATACACGCACTGCTACAGATAACATCTGAAAGTGATGGTGAACAGGGAAGCCAGGATGCCTTTTAAGTATGTGGGATACAGTCATCAAACTCAAGCCCTGCAGGCAACGTCAAGTTGTTAATAAAGGCACTCGCGTCGGTCGTCTGCTGCCAAAACCCTTTAACGCCAAAGTCGCTGCACTCTCCTAATAGATACGTCCGTAGCACGTCCCACACTCATTTCTGCAGGTATTTCACCCAGTGTTGCTTGTCTTTTAGCACTGACAATTCTACGCAAACGCCGATGCCCTCGGTCATTAAGTGAAGGCCGCCGGCAACTGCGTTGGCCGTGGTTAGAGATAATGCTTGATATTTGTCATACTCGGCACCTTCTTGACACTGTGGATCATGGAATATCGAATTCCTTAACGATTTCTGAAATGGAATGTCCCATGCGTCTCGCTCCAGCTACCATTCTGCGTTCTAAGGCTGTTAATTCTCGTCCTGCGGCCACAATCACGTCGAAAACCTTTTCACACGAATCACTTAGGTAAAAATGACAACTGCGCCAATGCACTGCCCTCTTATGCCTTGTGTACACGATAATACCGCCATTTACGTGTGTGCATACCGCTGTCCTGTGACTTTTTGTCACCTCAGTGTAAAGAGAATGTCGATAACACCAATATGGGATTGTCGTTCCGCCTTGATGTAAAACACTTTCCCAAACTAGTTTCAGCGACAATACCGCCATCATCGGTAGGTTGTTTAATTCTTATTTGCTTTGTCACAATATGGTTTTTACGTTTCTTGCCGCTGTTGCTGGCATACATTCTATGTTTTTGTTGCCGTTTTTTCGGCATGCAGCATGTGTCAGCAAGTTCGTTGCTTTTGAACACAGAGAAACATAAATTGTGCAACTCGTTTGTAATTTGCTTTTGAACACAGAGAAACATAAATTGGCCAAATTGTTTTTAATCCAGTTGGATTTCTAACAAAGTGCAAAAGTTATGTTTTCTGTGTTTAAAAGCAGCTTCAAGCCGCTCAGTGAACTTGCAGATGACACGTTGCATGTCGAAAGAATGGCAACTAAAACACAGATAGTATGCCGGGAACAGCGGCAACAAACGTAAAAACCGGGTCGTGACGTTCAGCAAATAAGAATTAAAGAACCCACTAATGAGGGCGATATTGTCGCTGAAATTAGTTTGGGAATAAGTAAATAAGAAACGAAAGTGTTTTGCATCAAGGTGGGCCCGCAACACAGATGGCTGGAAGAGTTTAAGGATGAAGCGAGTTAAGGCTCTCTGAGCACTATGGGACTTAACAGCTGTGGTCATCAGTCGCCTAGAACTGAGAACTACTTAAACCTAACTAACCTAAGGACATCACACACATCCATGCCCGAGGCAGGATTCGAACCTGCGACCGTAGCAGTCGCGCGGTTCCGGACTGTGCGCCTAGAACCGCGAGACCACCGCGGCCGGCTCTGTTAAGACAGTCAGTGTTGGTGCCAAGGCAAGAAGCGGTAGAGCTGGAGTTAGTGACAACGCTGTTGGTACCGTGCGTGCAGCATTTCGACGCGTCATGTTCCCAGAGCACTGAGGTGAAGACTTTACACAAACTGCTGCATTACCGTGTATGCAAAGTGCAAGTCCCGCAAGGTTCGCAGAAAAATGATAGACCCAAAAGTGGTGAACTGGCTAGGAACATGCTAGAAGACGAATCGAGGTAGACAACTGAAAATCAACTGTCTTGTGCATGTGTGTCAGCGGAATGAACTTTCTGCATTTATTACGAAGTGACGCATGCTATACGAGACTATCACCATTCAAACACAAGCAGAGTATTACTTACTATTATGTGTGTGCAGAAATCAAACGTAAAGTAAGCAAATTTTCGTTTCCGAATCGCACGACACAGTTCGTATGAATAACAGAACAAACAACAGACTTGATCGAAGTCTAAATTAATCTCAATGACTCGTGCACAATTCAAACCTCCTACAAAACATGTGAGCTTAGGCACTCTTTACCACATCTACACCTCTCTTTTTTATTGAATCTAGTGCTTGGTCACTGCACACAACGGAAACTCGTCGCAATGAAGCAATATCCCAGAAATACACTCGGTTATGTTTCTTATTTAAGGGGCGCCTAATCACAGGGAAACTGTAGGAATTTTAACGATCACAAAAAATTTAAATCATGGTTGAGATTACAATGTTTTATTCCTTCTAATCAAGTTAATAACTGACAATAATAGTAAAGAACCGTGTTATTACAAAAATACAATGAACTGAAGTAAAATGACACTGGCTTCTATGGGACTTGTGTAACATTACAGGGAGGAAAGCGAATAAGACTTCCCCATCTGGGCAGCTCGTAAACTGAAAGACGAAACAAGTATTAAATATGACAAGTTGGCACGAGATGCATAAAAGATCTGATTTAATACGAGCTGCTCAGAAGGCGGGTTACGCTACAGCCTGAGCGAAACTTACAACTCCCATGAATAGCAAGTGGGCCCCAGACTGGACGAGACGTGAGCCGGCCGGTGACCGCTCCGGCATCCAAGATCTCTCCAACACAACTGGCCAATTCCCCAGGTCAACTTGGAGGTGGAAAATGAATGCTGCCTCCAGTCTGACGAACAATAATATGCCTTCGCCTGTGAAAGAACAGGGGAAAGCAACGAAAACTTCTCACTGAAGCCGGAGGGATAAATATATTACCATTCATTTGCTTGGAACTGGCTTCCAAGATGCTTCCGTCAGATTACCGAAGTTAAGCGCTCTTGGGCTTGGCTAGAAGTTGGATGGGTCACCGTCTGGATCTGCCGAATGCTGTTGGCAACCGGGGTGCACTCAGCCCTTGTTAGCTCAATTACCATTCATATTTGATTGAGAAGTCACGAAAACTGACGACGGCCAGGAGAGCGGTGTGCTGACCACATGCGCCTCCATATCCTAATCCAATGACTCCTACTGGCAGAGGATGACACGGCGGTCGGTCGGTACTGTTGGGCCCTATGAGGCCTGTTCGGACGAAGTTAAGTCTTCTTACTGGTTTCCAATAATCCCCACTGGTTAACAATGTCCGCAAGTCTGGTGCGGGGGCTATCCTTTGATTGGACAGTCTGTAATTCTCGGAAGGAAAGTTTATCACGCCAGGATAGTAGCGGTAGGCGGCACGTTTTGATGTGCAGACAGAAAGGCAGAAGTCACACACAGAGGAATGCTGTGAAGTCCAGCGGCACAACGCCTGTGGCAAGCCGATTAGAGCCCGGAACAGACCACAATAACAGCTCGGGAAAGAAGAGCATTTCCACGAAACTGGTCGCCGTTCCCTGCGTTTGAGATACGGTGAATGCCTTCTGCAAACCGAGCGACTAACTGCCGTGCGTGAAGCCTCGCTCCCTTCTTTCGAGAAATCAAACAACTTCCTACTTAGAGTAAAAGTACCAAGCTCGCATAAAAAATTATCAAGTAATAAATTATGTCGCAGCCTTGTTACATAGTGACTAACTTAATAAATCATTGATTTGATCCATAAGGAGTAATTGTTGAAAGCCTGTGACTGTAAAAACAATACATTTGCTTATGAAATAACTTTTCTGCTACCTGTCACGATTTTACTTTTATTTAAATTTTTCACAACGTGTTTCGGGAAATAATTCCCATTTTCAAGTCCGGTTTTTTGTGTGCCATAGCATGTATTCGTAATGATCTCCATATGTGACTTACCGCACTGGTTGACGTCTTTTCTGTAATGTATCAGAACACGAGCAATTTTTAACCAACGATCGATCTTTTTACAGATTTAGTAACGAAATTTGGAAAGAATGTCTGCTTACAGTCTAATTGTGGCCTTCTTGCGTAGAAACTCACACATATTAAACATCGCGCACAATCTTCTGTGCACAGTACATATTAAAATTATCAAACGTACATAAAAAACCGCGCGGAGTAGCCGCACGGTTTGAGGCGCCATGTCACGGATTGCGCAGTTGCTCCCTCCGGAGGTTCGAGTCCTCCCTCGGACATGGGTGTGTGTGTGGTGTTCTTAGTATGGTTAGTTTAAATTCGTTTAAGTAGTGTGTAAGTCTAGGAACCAATGACCTCAGCAGTTTGGTCCCTTCGAAATTCACACACATTTGAACGTAAAAAACAGTTAAAAAGATGTTTTTACATGTAGTCAAAAGAGAATATTCTGCTGATGACATTTAGCATCATCTCTGTTGACTAAGTGTAAAAATCTCTTCGTAACTTTTTGTTTCTATACTATTACTAATTTTAGTATGTGTTATGCACAGAAAATTGTGTGAGATGTTTAACATGTGTGAGCTTCTGTATAAGTGGGCCACAAGAAAACTGTAAACAGAAGTTTTTTTCCAAATTTCGGCGCTATCTATATGAAGATCGATCATTGATTAAAACTGTTAGTGTTTTCATACGTTACAATAAAGACAACACAGCAAAGTAAAACCTCACAAACCATCACGAATAAATGGCGCAGCATACAGTAAACGCACTTGAAAATCAGAATCAATTCCCAAAACGCGTCGTGCAAGATATAAATAAAAGGAAAATCGTGAATGGTGGCAGAAAAGTTATTTCGTAAACAAACCTATATCTTAATGCGCTTTGTTTCTCCGATGAAGCTGCTGTTCACATTTCCGGGAAAGTAAACAGGCATAATGTCCGCATCTGGGGTCACAGAATCCACATACAACAGATACAGGAGATCCCGAAAGTGAATGTGTCGTGTGGCTTAATGTACAACGAGTTTACTAGACCCTTCTTTTTCACTGAGCCTATCATTACTGAAAGTTTACCTGCTGTGCTGTAATTTTACGTTACGCCTCAGTTACATGAATTTCAGTCATGGATAGTGTTTCAACAAAATAGTGCGCCACAACAGTGAGGGTTATCCGTATGCCACTTCCTGGAGGAAATGTTTCCGGACAAATGGAATGGTAGAGGCTGTCCAACTTCATGGCCACCACGATCATCAGACCTAACGTAAAGCCGAATTGCATGAATGACTAGGAAGCCTCCAAGAGCGGTTTCAGACGCCTGACTTTGAAAAGTATATTCTATCCTTCGCACCGGTAGGCACCTTCCGTTCGCGAAAAGTGAGCATTCGGTGTTGTTTAAGCGTAGGGTTAGAAGTGTAGGGTGTGTGGTGTCATGTATGTGTTCGTTGAGACCGGACACATGAAACCCGGTGCCGGGACATAGCCTACTCGTCTCGAATAGCACCGAGCTTAGCATATGTTCTATCGTCCTGCCTCTTGTTCTTGTCTGAGTTCTCCAAATGTTCCTTTCTTTGCCGATTCTGCGGAGAAACTTCGTATTTGTTCTTTTAACAGTCCACCTACTTTTGAACATCCTTCCATGGCACAACATCTCAAATGCTTCACTTATCTTCTGTTACGATTTTCCCAACCGTAAGTGATTCACTTCCAGACAATGCTGTGCTCCAAACGCACATTTTCAGAGGTTCCTCCCTCAGCTTAAGACCTATGTTTCACGCTAGTAACTTCTCTCAGTCAGGAATGCCCTCCTTACCTACACTTGTTTGCTTTTTATATCCCTCTTGCTTCGTCCGACATACGTTACTTTGCTTCCAAGGTAGCAGAATTCCTTAAATTCGTGTAATTTTTGGTCCCGAATTTTAGTTTAAGCTTACCGCTAATCTCATTTGTGCTACTAATATGTCGTGCAGTTCTTCTTCACTTCCGCTGATAACAGGTTACCCTACTTACGGGGTGGCAATTATTGAACTATGTGAAAAAATAGTAAATTAGTTACGAACTACGGCGTGCATACACTTTATTCAACACGTAAACGTCACTACAGATATTCGGAATTAGGTTATGACATGTTCGATATGCCTGCATCATTGACGATGATGTGGCGCAGACGAATAGCGAAATTCTGCATGACCCGCTGAAGTGTCGGAACATCGTCGCTGTCGATGACCTGCTGATTGGCTGTTTTGGCTCAGCAATGGTTTTGCGCTTATTGCTGTACACCTTGTCTTTAATATAGCCCCACAAAAAGGAGTCGCTTGTTTTCAGATCCGGGGATATGGCGGCCAATCGAGTCCCATTCCAGTGGCCTCTGGGTTCCCCAGAACCAGAATAGGGTCACCAAGTAGCTCCCGCAGGACATCAAACGCTCTCCTTGTTCGATGGGGTCGAGCTCCGTCTTGCATGAACCACATCTTGTAGAAATCAGGGTCTCTTTGGATAATAGGGATGAAATCTTCTTCAAAATGTTCAAATGTGTGTGAAATCTTATGGGGCTTAACTGCTAAGGTCATCAGTCCCTAAGCTTATGCCCGAGGGAGGACTCGAACCTCTGCCGGGACCAGCCGCAACGCACACCCATGCCCGAGGGACCAGCCGCACAGTCCATGACTGCAGCGCCTCAGACCGCTCGGCTAATCCCGCGCGGCCGAAATCATCTTCCAAAACCTTCACGAACCGTTCTGTAGTCATGTGCCATCAAGGAATATAGCACCGATTATTCCGTGACTGGATACTGTACACCACACAGTCACCTGTTGAGGGTGAAGAAATGCGGATTCTCACTCCCCCAAATGCGACAATTTTGCTTATTGACGAACCCAACCAAATTAAAGTGAGCTTTGTCGCTAAACCAAACCGTACCAATTCCCAAAATGGCTCTGAGCACTATGGGACTCAACTGCTGAGGTCATTAGTCCCCTAGAACTTAGAACTAGTTAAACCTAACTAACCTAAGGACATCACAAACATCCATGTCCGAGGCAGGATTCGAACCTGCGACCGTAGCGGTCTTGCGGTTCCAGACTGCAGCGCCTTTAACCGCACACCAATTCCCATCACGCCCCGCGCCTAACCGTGCAGTTTGAAAGTCCTAATGCAAACTGTTCAGAAGTTATGACGATTTTGTTTCATATAGTTGAAGAATGGTAACCTTGTGTACCACTGGGTGAGACTTCCCCACCGCTGTACACACAGCGCACAGATTCCGTGCAGTATTCCGCAGCTCGGAACGCCTCTCACGCGCGCTACGCGACTGCTCGCGCCTGCTCGTTGTGAGCGGATCTGGGCCATCATGGCCACGGGCGGTGCCCACTGTGCACGGCGTTAAACGCGGCCGTCCGGCTCGGACGGCGTGATTGATGGAGCGGACACCAGCTACAGACAACGGCGTGCCTCCCGATAGTCGTCACCGACGCCGAGACGTCACGCCGAGCTGCTACTGCGCTCGTCTTCACGTTAACGACGCAGGACCGGATACAGTGGAAACCTTGAGTCTGCAATACAATTCTCCAAGTTTGTGCCCTTACATTGTAAGAGTGGCAGTTACGCAGAAACGCAAATAAAAAAAAAAACTCCATCATAATTACTGTACGATATTAGTTGCTTATTTGCATTCAGTTTTTTAACGCTGAAAATGTGAAATGTATTTATAGCCATAAAAGAGTAAACAATAAGTATGGTAACACATGTCTGTCATAGTTCTTGTAGTTGGAAGTGCGAACTCACATGAACTCTGCAAAAGTCTAACTCCACTACATTTAATTCTTCGTTTGCGTGGCCATATTGTCCGTAGTTGCTTTACTGTTCCTGACGGTATTTTTGTTCTGTCGTTACAACTATAAGAAAATGCGTGCTTTCTTTCACCAGACGCGTTTCGTTTTATTGTGGTGAAGCATCATGTGTTTCTGTAATTAAAGATATTTACAATTAGATTTGTTTTTATGATCTAAAAACATTTCATTAACAGTGCGTGGGTTTTTACTTACGGTGATTTCTGCTTAGTTTCTCGCCTACATTGGATAATGCCGTCTTTTAGCACATCTTTGGTGTGTTTCTCAATCAGACACTGATATTGCAGTCTAATTTTTAGTTGCTGTGCAGAACTATGCATTTCTTACGTTTTATACAGCAAATTTTTTCGCGTACCACTGTTTACTGTTTATTTTTATACTTGTAAGCGTATATAGTGTTTTGTAGTGTTGCCAACATAATATTGCTACTAGTTTGTCTTTGACTTATCCTTATTTTTGTAGTTAACTGTATGTGAGTTATGCTGTTCAGTTATGTTGCTGTGTATTTATATACTGTGTAAGAGTAACGAAGCAATAGCGATGGCACACATACGTGCAGTTAAACATCAAATGACGCCACACTTGCTAAAGTGACAGCACAACTTATCACGGGCAAATTACATAGCCTTTTTTTATGGAAATATTATGTGAAGGATTAATGCCTGCGATATGAAACACCTAAAGGGCGGTGTGAAGCACCATACTAGCTCGTACGTAAATAAACTTCTAAGGTTCTCTTTGCATTGCAATTTCATTGAAATTAATACTGCTTTAATGTACCGGGTTCGCGTAGAGAAATACTATTGTGTGGCATATTTATCACTGATCATTTCGGAGTAAGTTAATTTCTGTGAATTTACGTAGCTGAGAAAAAAGATAGCCGTTACGCGGCAACCACAAGAATTTAACGAAAACTAATATTAATCTTTTCAAATAAATTAAAATGACACTGAAGTTAAATAATATAGTTAAGATGCTAACTTTATAAGCTATTGCCGCTGCTCTGTGCCGTTTAATATTGGCAATATTCAAATAAGACGCTGCGGCTGTGCAGATGGCAGACAACAATCAATCATAAGCTAGCGCTGTATTGCGCGTTCTCACATTCTGAAAAAATTAGTTGTAAGTCTCCTAACATGTAGGGATGCTAAAGATACGTAAATAAAGGTTTTAAGAGCAAATAAATACGTAAATTCAATCAAAATGGAACGCAGGTACACTTACAATGCCTGTCACTTCTATCTTCATCCAAGATCAAGACCAGAGTAAGTAATTACATAAAGTCATTCGACTGTTTCACAGTTATTAATATTTTTAACATACAACAAAGGATAATATACATAATAATCGATATTGTTTTCAAATGCAATTACGTTGAATGATAAATGTTTTATATCTACATTTTTACATACGTCGTTCAAGAATAATAAAAGTCTTAATTCATTGCACGGTTCGTAATTTCACATGAATAAATATTGTCCTCCGCAGGGCAATCAGTTCAACCGACTGAGCAATATCACTGACCTGTCCAGTCACACAGAGGAGGACGCTGTTGGACCCATGTGCTCGTCACCTCTCTGCCACTTGTATCACTTATTATGTTTTCGGTGTTCTACACGTCCTCTTACCGTGGCTTGTTGCAGACCATTACTTCTCAGTGTTTCAGTTTTTATAAACAGTAGCGTATTTAAAGAAAGAATAAAGGTAAAAAAGTTCCAGATAATCCTCCCTCGAGATTGAGATGCGACTCGTAACGCAGCTGAAATTTTCCCGGCAGGCTTTAAACCGGCCACAACGGGGCTGAAGGCGGTTGACGTAATTACAAAGAAACAATGAGATCCGCGGATACGGACTGTGTGATACAAGTCGCATATAGCAGTCAAGTGTCGTGCTCGGCTTTACGGGGGACCCTCGACTCGCAGTATTTTCTCTAGACAATGGAGGTAGAGGACGCTGCCGCAAGTTCCCACAGTAAGGAGGGGCGTAATTACCTTTTATCATGTAGCAGTGCGATTACGTACGGTCGAATGGCTGAACAGAAACAATGAGGAGTGACGCATAGTTTTGGCAGGAATGTACTTTGAGTACAAAAGGAAATCATACGAATACCGTAAACTGTGGACCTGAAAGCTAATAGTACCCTAACAGGGACATGACTGAAAACAAAATGTTAAGTACAGTTCCTGCAAATGCTAAAGAAGAACCACAGCTCCGCTCTGTGTCTGCTGCGGCATGCAGCAGAGCTGTTCAGTCGCTGCTAGAGTACAGGTTATTCTCCGTGTTTTGCTGTCGCTACTATTAGACATTAAATAGCATATAGCAATGGAACAATGTGGGGCCGCCTCTATTACACGAGTACATAAAATTCAGCTTAAAAATGTTTATAATGAGAAACAAACCCACATTTTCCGATACACTGGACGCTGCACGACACATGTCATTACAGTTTTTTCGTGGGACTTCGTTTACACATTACAAAAACAAAACTGCAAATATTTGTCGAAACGCGAAAAAAGAAGAAGACGTTAAGACGTTGCAGTAAACATTAATCCTTTGCGAGATAATTACTAATGTTTGGTTACAAGCCACAACCTCTCTTCGATATCAAATATTGTCCTAGTTTCTCTTCATACCCCAGCTAATTCCAGGCTGGGTCACTGCTTTCGCTGATATGAGACCCTCATTTTCTTGGTCGTCAGTCTTTCTTAATATGATGAATAATTTTCTGTTTTTTTTTTTTTTTTTTCATTCATAGAGCGACCCATACTATCATACGCTACAGAAAAAAAATTAAGAAAGAAAACTAAGAAGTACCGGCAAAAGAACTTGAGTACTCTGGGTACATAGATGGTAAATAATACGGGTCACGAACATGCTCAAACTGGTTAATACGGGATTGTCCATAAAATGCAAATGGCTGCGTTCAAAGCGACATTCAAAGTGTACTTTTAATATGTCTAGAAGGTTATGTACGAGGGGAGTTCAATAAGTAATGCAACAATTTTTTTCTCGGCCAAATTTGGTTGCAAAATGCGGAATTTATTGTGGGACATCGTGGAATATTTCTACGGACCCTGACAGTGAAGAAAAGCACGGTGAGTCGTTGGGCGAGGCTCTGTCGTCATGGCAACAGAGTCACGCAAACCTATATGATCTCCGCCGGCCGCGGTGGTCTCGCGGTTCTAGGCGCGCAGTCCGGAACCGTGCGACTGCTACGGTCGCAGGTTCGAATCCTGCCTCGGGCATGGATGTGTGTGATGTCCTTAGGTTAGTTAGGTTTAAGTAGTTCTAAGTTCTAGGGGACTGATAAACACAGCAGTTGAGTCCCATAGTGCTCAGAGCCATTTGATCTCCAGCCTACAGCGCTGATCTCTCACCTTCCGACTTCCACCTGTTTGGCCTAATGAAGGCTGCACTCCGCGGAAAGCAGTACGCGGATGATGGGGACGTTATTGGCGCTGCAAGACGTCGGCTTCGACATCGACCAGTGCAGTGGCATCATGAGGGCACACAGATCCTCCCAGTAAGGTGGCTTAAGACCGTCGCATCGAACGGAGATAATCTTGAAAAACAGGATTTTGTAGCCAAAAGAGTGGGGAATAAAATTGTATATTGGAATTCTAAATAAATTGGTAGCAGATTTAAAACGCTTGCCAGATTGCCAATATATGGCATGGCGATCCACAGGGTTTTGTTTTGCGCACTCTTTTGTTTCTGTTATTCATAATCGATCTTGCACTATTATTATCAGACGGCGTATGTTTCTTAGTTTTTGCAAACGATCCAAGTGCGTCAATAAAAATCAGTAATGCTATCAGTATTTCTCGGAATGCAGCTAATAAAATATTTAGAAACACCAACAATGGTTCAAGGCGTGTGAATTATTAGATTTTGGCAACACTCATCGCTGACTAATCAATACTTCTCAAAGAACTCCCCCCATCAACGGAAACTGTCTACGATGAAGTGGAAGAAGCAGATAGTGGTAAGCTTTTAGATAAATCTGGAGAACCGAAACGTCTCGATACAAAAAACCTTTTCGTTGAGCTACATTTGCGCGATTGATTTCTGATAAAATTGATTTAAAAATCAAGAAACTAGTCTATTCTGAATTTTTCCAATCCATGTTTTTTTTAATGAAAGGGTTACCTTTTGTTTTTTTTTTTATTTTAGAGATTCGATCCACCTTTGTAAAAATTTTACTGACGTAACAAAGTGTTCCGCTTTATGATACCATTCTTTACTAAGAAGGGTCTCAAATGTCGCAAGGAAAACGAATGACAATTCGAGAAGAGGGAAGTAAGTAAAGTGCCGTGCTTTAAACACCATGAATCCGCCTCAACGCACTGCGATATTTCTTATCGCTGGAAGGCAGTTCCACGCGCTAGCTGTATTTTGCATTGTTCTAGCATTAAGTGCTATCCTTGGAGGCACCAAAATGCGACTGTAAACACCTGGGACTCAGGCTTCTTACGTCACACATCATGGAGGTGATGGCAGCAGATAACGTTCATGCACTTGCCTTTCCACATAGTCAATGGTGGCGGTCATTTCGGAGCATCCATCCATTTTGCCAAGGACGAACCGGTTTTCGCTTTTTTCTATGCATTTCTACCCGTTACTTTGCCTGCAGTTTTGTCTCAGCTGCGTAACAGTGCAGTTATTTTTGATCAAAGTGACGTAACGATACCTGGTGCCTTTAAACTCATAACTGAACTTTTCTAAACATGTCCTTCTACCCGTCGCTGTCTTTGCATCCCTCCAGGGGGCATGCGCACTTTCCACCGTATGAGCTTCCTCTCATAAGCACACTTCGTGGCAATCGGATTTTAGAAAATTTTTATAGCTGTGGTTCATAAAGTTCGAAACTCACAAATCAATCACCAAAAGAAATTGGAAGTAACTATCAAAATTTCTCGAGAAAATCGACTTAAAATTTTCCGAGCATCTTTAATTTAGTAATTAGCATCAGTTTTGTCAAAGGGCCACATGACTCTGTTGTAGTAAGTTCACTGACTACACGACCGGCCTGGGTTCGTTACCCGGCCGATCAGAACTGATGATCACCAGGTAGCCGAAGTTAAGGGATTCTGCGACGTAGGCGGCAAAAAATCCATAACGGATGAAGTAAGAAGGACATAAAGAGCAGAATAGCACTGGCAAAAACTCTATTCCTGGCCAAGAGAAGTCTCCTAGTATCAAACATACATCTTTATTTGATAGAGAAATTTATGCGAGTGTACATATAAAGCACAACATTGAAAAATAGTGAAACAAGGACTGTAGGAAAACCGGAACAGAAGAGAATTGAAGCATTTGAGATGTGATGATACGGAAGAAGGTTGAAAATTAGGTGGACTGATAAGGAATGGGGAGGTTCTTGACAGAATTTGCGAGGAAATGAATACGAGGAAAGCATTGACAAGAGACAGAATGATACGGCATCTGTTAAGACATTCAGGGAGTAAGTTTCATGGTACTACAGGGAGCTGTCAAGGCAGGCAGCTGGTAAGCTCCTACGGGACGAAACTGCTGAAATCATCGGCCCCTCGACTTACACACTACTTAATCTAATTTAAATTAACTTACGCTAAGCACAACACACACACCCATGTCCAAGGGAGGACTCCGACCAGCGACAGGGGGAGCCGATTCCTAATTTCTTCATAATGAGTATCCTTCCACCACCCCTTTCAAATCCTGTATTTACTATTCTATGTAGCTTTGTGACTCTTAGATGCTGCACTTAGAATCTAAAACTGACTGCTGACCCTGCAAACTACTATGGACTCAAAGACACTGGGTAATTGTAATATACGTGTGTCTTGTATTCGTTACATATGATAACATTTAGTACGCCTTTTATTTACTTGTAATATAGCATGATTCTCCAGCTGACAGTATAACTAAGATCGATAAACCTTTTATAATGATTTTTTTTTTCGGCGTAATACTGCCTGGTGATTGCTACAGAAATTTCCTCGTTTCCTTTCTTGGTACGATTTTCATCAGACACGATTATCCAGAAGACGCATTCCTATGCTTCCTCGTTGTGACACGTTACATTTGACGTATCGCGTAGTTCCAGGGCTCAGCCGTAGCGAGCGTCACAATACCACTGCACTCACATTCAAATACTCCACCCGCCGATCCAAATTCAAACTTCTCTTATTCAGAAACGCTTTCCTTGCCATTGCCAGTCTACATTTTATATCTTCTCTACTTTGACCATCATCAGTTATTTTGCTCCCCAAATAGCAAAACTCCTTTACTACTTTAAGTGTCTCATTTCCTAATCTGATTCCCTCAGCATCACCCGACTTAATTCGACTACATTCCATTATACTCGTTTTGCTTTTGTTGATGTTCATATTATATCCTCCTTTCAAGTCACTGTCCATTCCTTTCAACTGCTGTTCCAAGTCCTTTGCTGTCTCTGATATAATTGCAATGTCATCGGCGAACCTCAAAGTTTTTATTTCTTCTCCATGGATTTTAATACCTTCTCCGAATTTTTCTTTTGTTTCCTTTACTGCTTGCTCAATATACAGATTGAATAACATTGGGGAGAGGCTGCAACCCTGTCTCACTTCCTTCCCAACCACTGCTTTCCTTTTATGCCCCTCGACTCTTATAACTGCCAACCGGTTTCTGTACAAATTGTAAATAGCCTTTCGCTCCCTGTATTTTACCCCTGCCACCTTTAGAATTTGAAAGAGAGTATTCCAGTCAACATTGTCAAAAGCTTTCTCTAAGTCTACAAATGCTAGAAACGTAGGTTTGCCTTTCCTTAATCTCTCTTCTAAGATAAGTCGTAAGGTCAGTATTGCCTGACGTGTTCCAACACTTCTACGGAATCCAAACTGATCTTCCCCGAGGTCGGTTTCTACCAGTTTTTCCATACGTCTGTAAAGAATTCGCGTTTGTATTTTGCATCCGTGACTTATTAAACTGTTCGGTAATTTTCACATCTGTCAGCACCTACTTTCTTTGGGATTGGAATTAAAAATAGCGCTAGACCTCGTCATTTCCTTTCCTATTCCACTCGCAAATGGAGCGAGGGAGAAACAACTGTCGACATGCCTCCGTATCAGCCTTAATTTCTCTTGTCTCACCTTTGCGGTCCTCATGCGAAACGTACGTTGGCAGCAGTACAGACGTCCTGCAGTCACCTGCAAATGCCGATTGTCTAAATATTCTCAACAGTGTTTCGCGAAAAGAACGTCGCCTTCTCTCCAGTGATTCACATTTGAGTTCCCGAACCATCTTCGTAACACTCGCGTGTTGACTGAACCTACCGGTAACAATGCAGCAGTACCCCTCTGAATTGATTCGATGTTTTTGTTCAATCCGATCTGGTCGGAATCCCAAACATTGGAGAAGTACTCACAAGTGTTCTATACGCGGTGTTCTTTACACCCGAGCAACGCTTTCTTTAAACTCTCCCAATAAACCGGAGTCGATCATTCGCCTTCCCTACTACCATTGCTCGTCGCATTTCAAATCAAATAGCTCTGAGCACTATGGGACTTAACTTCTACGGTCATCAGTCCCCTAGAACTTAGAACTACTTAAACCTAACTAACCTAAGGACATCACACAACACCCAGTCATCACGAGGCAGAGAAAATCCCTGACCCCGCCGGGAATCGAGCCCGGGAACACGGGCGTGGGAAGCGAGAACGCTACCGCACGGCATTTCAAATCACTTTTCAATGTTATGCCCAGATATCTGATAGATGTGACTATCAACCAGCACACCACAGATACAGTGCTCGAACACTGTAGAATTGTTTTTTCTACTCATTAGCATTAACTTAAATTTTTCTACTTTTAGAGCAAGCTGACACTCATCACACAAAATACACTGCGCAACAGAATTAAAAGATCACTTTTTCGAAACCCTGTATTCTCGCCAATTGCGACGCTTAAGTTTGAAATTTTTCTCGAAGGTGCGTATAACTTTCCTCTGTAATGGTATGTAAGCTTGGCGCCCTGTGACGTCATCCTCAGGCTCGACGACGTTTCAAACAGCAAGGCGTTAACACTTGCCAAAAAATGGATGTAGCTCAGAAGTTCATGCGGTGCGTAAGGGGGGTTAATGATCATATATTTGGACATATTTCACCAAAATGCTGTCCAATGGCACCGCGGACATGTTACACCATCGAAAAGTTGTGACACCTCCGCCCCCCTCCCCCTTTCCCACTTTTCACGCCCTCTTTTGACGCCTCTGCGATAGTGGTCAGAATAGCGACGCCGAGCGTTGAAATCGCGCGGTTTTCTGATGAACGGCCAAGGCAAACATTCCAGACTCACCACCGCTCAGAATCGGCACAAAAAATCCGCGGCGGATGGCATAAAGGGCGTCAATGAAACCGCCCAAGAAATTTCACTATCGAAAACTATTACCTCGAAGAAAACTATCTATTGACACACAGTCAACATGGGTTTAGAAAACTTCGTTCCTGTGAAACACAACTAGCTCTTTATTCACATGAAGTGCTGAGTGCTATCGACGACGGATTTCAGATAGATTCCGTATTTCTGGATTTCCGGAAGGCTTTTGACACTGTACCACACAAGCTTGTGGTGAAATTGCATGCTTATAGAATATCGTCTCAGTTATGTGACTGGATTTGTGATGTCCTGTCAGAGAGGTCTCAGTTCGTAGTAACTGACGGAAAGTCATCGAGTAAAACAGAAGTGATTTCTGGCGTTCCCCAAGGTAGTGTTATAGGCCCTTTGCTGTTCCTTATCTATATAAACGATTTGGGAGACAATCTGAACAGCCGTCTTCGGTTGTTTGCAGAGTCAGAGTGCTTCAGATAGACTTCAACGGTGTATTAAGGAAGAAGGGGGACGGTTTAAGCATAAAAAGAAATGATGTATACTGTAATTTGTTGGTTGGCCTCGTAATCTCCCCCTTTCTTCCTAATTCCATTTATTGTCCACGATAAGCAAAGTCTTTATGAAAAATTTGAGAGGGGAGTAGATTACAACAAACTTCCTAGTTTACTTACGTCTTCGTAAAGAGTTGGCTCCGGTTCTTTTTGTCTAGGTTCTGATTCTTGAAGGTGAAATCCTCACATTGTAGGTACGCATGGTTGAATTGATCTAAATAAATTTGAAGATTGTCGTTGCAGAATTTTTGTTGTTACGTTGATATATTTGTCTCATTTTACTATATCATACAGCCTTTTGAATTTTCGCATTAACAAAGCTGAAATTACATTGTTCGCCCAAAATACAAAAATACGTCCGATCACATCAGAGGCACGCTTGCTACTACTTCACTCCGCGGTAATAACCCTATTCCAAAGGGTTTACAACTTTTCTTGACTAACGAATTTCTATTAATTTCGATTACTATTTCATAAGTGAATCCAGAACTAAACATAGTAAACAGTACTAGATAGCGTAATTAATAATAAAAATTTTAAGTGCGCCAAATAATTCGTAATTTCAAATGTTTCTAAAAAAATTGATTTTAACTGTACATTCAGACTATACTTGTCGATTGTAGCACCGAACATAAAGTATTTTCTTTTCATAAATTTTAGCTTGAAATGTAACATATTGTGTATAAAATTATATGAAATTTTCCAGAAAAACAGCTGAGATATTACTGACCTGTTCAAAATTCGAAAACTAACAGTGGTATCGACTACTGCTGTTGAGGAGAAGTAATTGAAGAGGAGGATGTCCCGTTACAACGTTGACCCTGTTCACATAATTAAAAACTAACGTAAGTTACGTAAGTTAATTAAATGTTGAGTAACTCTAGCGCCGCCTTTTACGTACAGACTTCATTGAGTGGGCCTTGGTTGACGTTCACGCGCTGTGACCTTGCCCATAATCCAGGTAGCAGCTGACGCCCGCGGGTCAGGCTTTCGCTTTGTCAGAGTCGGGACGACAGCAGAAGCTGAACAATGGACCGCCGGGTTATCCTCCGCCGTGCGAGATCCTTTCTGCCGAGTCAGGTACCGGCTGCCGCGTGTGCCAAACTGCGTAGCACAGTATCCGTATCGCTATTTTTAAAAATATCGGGAACCCAATATATCGATATATGAAAAGACTGTGTTGTATTATCCCTCGAAATATCGACCAGAGTATCGATACATCTCACGGTAAATTATCGACTTATGGATCTATAAAAATGTCGGCTACGCATTATAAATGTACTGCCGGTTTAAGAGTTGTATATTTAAGTACTGATTTATTATTTGATATTCTGTACATCATCAAGTTAGCAGCCTGCCGATCCCCGTTAGAGCAAGAATTGAAAAAAAAAAGAAAACAATTAATTTGAAAATTTTAAGTTAATAATGGGACTTTGTGCAGATGAAAAGCTTGTATTAAAATACTTTATAGTCGATTGTTGTGTTGTTAATTAACAACTGTGTACGTGGTGCACTCTCATTTAGTATTTCATTCCAGTTAACCTCTCCTACCTTATTTTCTTAATTTACCACTGGCTGTATGTCGAAATAAAACTTTTTTCACGTGGATGTAGAAAAATTGAGTGATGAAGCTAAACGTTGCAGTTTCTGTCGGTAGCCCCTATCGCCGATTACGTCAGCGCATCCCCTCACACGTCTGTAACCGCCAAAAAGACCAATCTTGTCATTTAGATTTTTGTTCATCATTTTCATCAACTGTTTTTGAAGAACGTCGACGTGAAGAATTAGCACATTAGTTGCGTTACAAATAGCTTTTTAACGCCCCTGGTGTGCTATTTCTTCACATTGGAAATAATGTTATTCCATTAACGCCCTCTCCCCCCCCCCCCCCCGCCCCCACGCTCCCCCCTGTGCAAGCAAACGGACTTTTTCTTTTGTGCCACCTATACTTGCTTCACACAGTCAAAGAGAAACATTGGTTGTGATGAAAGCTCAAAAGTATTAAGACTCCTTCACACAGTAAAAGTAAACTTACGTTCAACTAAGATTTCAAATATTTACCGAAAATTGCGAAAAAAATAAAACATAAAAATATAGGGTCTAGGTACTGCAATTTTTATGCCGACATATCGACATAAAGCATCGGAAGAAAGCATCGCCGATATGTATTGATATTTCCTGGGGGAAATATTGTTACATCGATATTTTCTCAACAGCCCTAACTCTGAAACATATGCACGGGGTGACAGTTATTGAAGTAAATTAGTTACGAACTAAAGCGTACACACATGTAAACGCCACTACAGATATTCGATTTAGGTCATGATATGTTCGATATGCCTACCATCATTGGCGAAGATGAGGCGCAGACGAAGTTCTGCAAGACCCGCTCAAGTGTAGGAACATGGATGCTGTCTATGACCTCGTGAATGGCTGTTTTCAGCTCAGCAATAGTTTTGGGGTTGTTGCTGTACATCTTGTCTTTAATATAGCTCCACTACAAGGAGTCGCATGTGCTCAGATCCAGAGAAAATGATGGCTAAAATCGATGCTCATGCCAGTGGCCTCTGAGTACCCCAGAACCAGAATGCGGTCCTCAACGTGATCCTCCAGGGCAACAACACTCTCCTGCTTCGATGGCGTCGGGCTCCGTTTTGCACGAACTATATCTTGTGAAAGTCAGGGTCACTTTGGATAATGGGGATGAAATTGTCTTCCAAAACCTTCACGTACCGTTCAGTAGTAGTCACTGTGCCACCAAGGAATATCGCACCCATTATTCCGTGACTGAACATTGCACGCCAAACAGTCACCCGTTGAGGGCGAAGAGACCTCCCGATTGCGAAATGCGGATTGTCAGTCCTGCAAATGCGCCAATTTTGCTTATTGACTAACTCATCCAAAAGAAAGTGGGCTTCGTCGCTAAACTAAACCGCGCTTGCGCATACTAATTCCCATCATGCCCCGCGGCCAACCGTGCAGTTTGAACGTCCTGACGCAAACCGTACAGAAGTGATGACGATTTTATTTCATATAAATCAATAATTGTCAACCTGTATACACATCTCAATGATGTTGTGCAGATTGTGAAAAGCGTCTTCATTGTAACCAGGCAGCTCTTCAAGAGCTCGAGGTTTCATAAACCGATGACTGACTAAGTTTTACCTTAATTATTATAATCATTATCATCATCATCATCAGAATCCAAAAATATCTCACAATTATCGTATGCGTCGAACGTTTTGCGACATTAAGGCAAATTACTTTCTTGCCACATCTAAAGTTGTTTCCCAGCTACGCTCTGCAGCCGATCGCCACGGCGGTCGCGTGGTAATAGAGAACAACAACTTTCTCGACGAGTGCTCGCTGGCCTGTCTGCGCCATCAACAATCATCGTTGACACTGCCGTCGCTTAGCAACGTTATGCCGCCCAGCCAGCAAATACGCGACGTCTGCTGCTGTCAATCAATGCGTTCACTGAATACCTCGCTGACATTTTAAGGGCCTCACACACGATTCGATATATCGGCCGACCGACCTATCTTTTGAAAATGTATTTATCCTGTCAACACAATGTTACTACGGTTACGATTCGTTTGTTAACACTGCGTTTACGTTCATTATTCAACGATATGACAGGAATGATCATTCGAAGCAAAAAAAGTTTAATAAGCATCGGCTCTAAAATGCATACCTTAAGAGTTACGAACACTTGTACAGTAGAAGAGACGTGTTTCACAGTAGCGAAGATAAAAGTGCTTATAGCTCGTAAGTCACACATTTTAAAGCCCATGTTTAATAGATCTTTTGTCTTGTTTTGCTCCATAATGACACATCATAAAATATGGAATACTTTTTACACCATACATATAAAGGGTGATTTTTCCCACCGTGTACAAACTTTAGGGATTGATCGATGAGAGGTTACAGAACAAAAAAGGTCTAATGAACGTATGTCCGGAAATGCATGGTTTCCATGCTAGAGACCATTTATTCAACCACACATTGTTACAGACACTGCGGTGTAATACGCACTGTATTATGCAGCCACAATCGCAGTATGTATGGTTTCCTCCTAGGAGGTGGTACTGTTCCTCGTACGTCATGCCCTAGTGCCCTATCCCGCCATAGTAGATGGTAATATTGCGTCCTATTCATTTCTCTTGCTGATTCACACTGTAGTGGATGAGATACAGAGTTGTATACAATGGTTCCGTATTATTCGAGCTTGCCAACATGGTGTACACTTACGGAAGCGCAAATGGCAATGGGCGACGGGGAGCAAGGTTGTATCAGGAGACCTGTCCCTGCCGACAACAACCGCTGCTTTCAATGTCTGCAACAGGGTTTGGCCTTTTGAGACAGGGTCGTTTCAGGAAGCAGGAAATCATGAAGAATGTACCTGAACTGTTCGGGCACCAGACATGGAGGAAAATATGATTAACACTGTGTAAGGCGACCATCGTGTCTGTACCAGGCAGTTTGCCCTCCAGTGCAGGGTAACTCAGACGACCGTGTGGAAGATTCTCCAGAACAATTGTTACTACCCGTATCACTTACATCGTGTGCGGAGCTTACTCGCATCAGACTTTCCACATCGGGAGCAGTTATGTCACTGTTTCTTCGCCAGGCAACCACGATTCCGGGATTTGCTTCATCCATCCCACTCACAGATGGGGCCACCTTTACGCAGAGTGGTATCTTCAAAAATGGTTCAAATGGCTCTGAGCACTATGGGACTCAACTGCTGAGGTCATTAGTCCCCTAGAACTTAGAACTAGTTAAACCTAACTAACCTAAGGTCATCACACACATCCATGCCCGAGGCAGGATTCGAACCTGCGACCGTAGCGGTCTCGCGGTTCCAGACTGCAGCGCCTATTACCGCACGGCCACTTCGGCCGGCAGAGTGGTATCTTCAGCTTCCTTAACAGTCATCTGTGAGATAGTGTGCAGGACCCCCATGGTATGGTGACAGCGAATCGTCACATCGGTGCAGCCGGAACGGCTGCTAGATAATGGTCTTCCAGCCACCATCGCTGCTAACGTCTGGACGCATCCCAATTGCGTCTTCTCTGGTCAGTGGATCGGACGAGAGGGTGCAGTTGCGTGGCCTGTTCGTTCATTGGATCTCAACCCGCGCGATTTCTGGTTATGGCGGCATCTCAAAAGTATCGTGTATGCAGATCCCTTCCAGATGTAGAGAAACAGGAGCAGCGTATTCATGCTGCTTTTGGCACTGTTCCGATACAGTCTGGCCGACGTGGATGTGTTAGACGGAAGATGCTACGGCGCGTTGAGGCACATGGAAATCATTTTCAGCACATACTGTAACTGTGACTGCATGACACAGCGCGTATTGGACCCCAATCTCTGTAACAATGTACGATTCAAAAAATGGTCTCTAACATGGAAACCATGCATTTCCGTTTCAAAAATGGTTCAAATGGCTCTGAGCACTATGGGACTCAACTGCTGAGGTCATTAGTCCCCTAGAACTGAGAACTAGTTAAACCTAACTAACCTAAGGACATCACAAACATCCATGCCCGAGGCAGGATTCGAACCTGCGACCGTAGCGGTCTTGCGGTTCCAGACTGCAGCGCCGTTAACCGCACGGCCACTTCGGCCGGCATTTCCGTTTCCTCTCCTCGATCAGTCTCTAGAGTTTTCACATTGTGGAAAAAATCATCTCGTATAATAGTCTACAATTGTTGTCTTCAAGGCTCCTGACACCATGGTCCAGGGTTAGTGCCTCTTGCTAATAATCAAAACGTCCTGGGCCTCAGTGTCGACCGTTCCACTGTTTAAACTTTTAATAAAGATTATCAGCAATGCCGGCCGAAGATAGGGGCATAAGAAGACATTCTACTTCTGGCAATGACCTTATCGAAAAGGGTCAAAGATCAGACATAGGTTTGGGGCACCCTCTTGCCCCAAAAAGGCGAAAAATCAGCAATTATCAACGACATTAGGATGCAGAAGGTAATGGAAACCACTCCATTAAAGACACCTAATGTGCATCTGGCCTGTAATTGAAAAAGTATCATACCTTTCCACTGGGAAAAGATACCAGATTAATCCCTCATTCGGCTCTCTAGAGCAGACTGCCAAGGGCGGTGACCACGAGAAAAAAATTGAATAACCAAGAAAAGGGTAACATTCTACGAGTTGACCGAGCGAGGTGGCGCAGTGGTTAGACACTGGACTCGCATTCGGGAGGACGACGGTTCAATCCCGCGTCCGCCCATCCTGATTTAGGTTTTCCGTGATTTCCCTATATCTCTCCAGGCAAATGCCGGGATGGTTCCTTTGAAAAGGGCGCGGCCGACTTCCTTCCCCATTCTTCCCTAATTCGATGAGACCGATGACCTCGCTGTCTGGTCTCCTTCCCCAAAACAACCCATTCTACGAATTGGAGAGTGGGACATCAGAAGTGTGAATATGGTAGGGGAGCTAGCTACAACATCACGAAAGGAAAAATCGTAGAATCAGTCTAGTTATAGTAGACAGGAGGAGGGGAAGGACAGTTAAGTGAAGGTCAGGTCAGACGAATACAGAGTAATAACGACAGCAGCAGTAAATGTTGTAACGTCTGTAGGATTCGTCTAGAGTTGATAGGTGACATAGCGATTAGTGTAAGATATACCCAAAGGAGATATAGATACAGATCACAATTCAGTAGCGAACATTAGGTTGAAGTTTAAGAGAATCGTCCGGAAGGCATCAGGAAATTCACAACAGGCAGTTCAGATGAGCAGTGGACATATCTGAAAAATGCTGTCACAGAATTGGACAGAGAAATTAGCTACAAGGAAGTTATCTGCAAAGAAACCCTAAGCATCAGGAGAAATACTTCAACTGATCAAAGAAACTGAGAAGTAAAAAAACGTTCACGGAAGGACAGGAATACAGCAATGTAAGTGAATAATGAAATAAATGTGAACTGCAGGGTAGCAAAGGCGAAATATCTTCAGTGAAATTAAAAGCAATGGCGTAACATTAAGAATGCAAGAAAATTCCACTGTTAAATCCACAGAAGAGAGCAGTAAGTGGGAAGAGTTCGTACATTGAAATGGAGGAAATGTCTGACGATGTGATAAAAGTGGAAATGGGAGTCGATATGGAAAACATGGGAGATCCAGTATTACACTCAGGATTTAACAGAGCTTTGGAAGACATACGATCAAATGACGCTGAAGGCATAGATAAACATAGAATTTCTAAAATCATTGAGGAAAGTGTCAACCAGACGCCTATCCAAGCTGGTTTGTACAACCTATGAGTCTACGAGAATATCGGAAAAATGTCATCCATAGGATCCTAAAGATAACAAAGCAGGTAAGTGCGAAGACTATCGCACAGTCAGCGCAACAGCTCATGCAATCAAGTTGTTAACACGAATAATACACAAAATAGACAGGGAGGCTTTGACTCTGAGATCAGTTTGACTTTAGGAAATTAAATGATCGTGTGGCATTGATGGCCGGTAGGCCCTACGAGGAAGTGCGGTCACCTGGTGCATGTCTTATTTCAGTTGACGCCACAATGGGCGACTTGCGCTTCAGCGATGATGATTACAGCACAACACTCAGTCCACGTGCGGAGAAAATCTCCAACCCGGCCGAGAATAGAACCCGGGCCCCACTGCATGGTAGGCAAACACGTTCCCACTCAGCTAAGCAGACGGACTGGCCGTAGGACAGCTCAAGGCTCCAGAGACCAGTTTCACGCTGCGCTCGATCGTGACAGCAAGACGTAAGAAAAATCAAGACACATTTTTAGGGTTTGTGATGGTTCAAATGGCTCTGAGCACTATGGGACTTAACATCTGTGGTCATCAGTCCCCTACAACATAGAACTACTTAAACCTAACTAACCTAAGGACATCACACACATCCATGCCCGAGGCAGGATTCGAACCTGCGACCGTAGCAGTCGCGCGGTTCCGGACTGAGCGCCTGAACCGCTAGGCCACCGCGGCCGGCATTGTGATCTAGAAAAAGTTGTCGATCATGTAAAATGGTGCTAGATGTTGGAAATTTTCAGGACAATAGTCTAGTGAGCACATGCTATCGATATAAAGTAATAAGGAATCAAAAATGAAATTAGCGATATACTTAGCATAGCAATTGCTTTCCTCGCCAAAAGAAGTTGAATGTTATGAACGTTACGAATCCAATGTGCTGGTCGTAAGATTATACTGCTGATGTGCGCTATTCCAAAACGGAGTCAGTAAGCGTCACATGTTTATTGCACAAAACCCCTCTGGTCGACGTATCTACATAATGACCTTGATGGTGCTTCGACGTTAAACCTTTATCTTCTTTCCTTCCTACCTGTACATTCAATGTGTATTGGTGACACACTTACACACATAGTAGTTACGGCAAGTACGTTTCATATTTCACCAAAATCCCGTCCTTGTATAGGAACTGTTATAACGTTTGCAGCTGAAAGTGATGATCTAAATTACAGCTTCTAGCAGCTGAGATGTCGTAAGGGTTTTGTCCATGACCCAGATAGAACAGCCTTCATCGAACTGTTAATTTAGTCACGACTGCGTCTGTTCAGATTTACATTCGCTGCGAGGACCCAAGTGGTTTTTTTTTTCCAAGCTTGTGGGGCAGTAGGTGTCTTGAGGCAGTGGGGAAACATATTCGCCTTTCGCCCGTTCAGTTGAAAACGCTGAGCTACAGATTGTGAACGAGGAAGAACCTATTCACTGGACTGACGATTGCTGATCTGATAGAAATGTCAGACTGTATGTGATGTTTTTGAACTGCGAATTCTTGAGTCGTCTCCTCTCCGTTCTCCCTCCTCTTCTCACCTTCAGTTAGTCATCAAGAACACAATACGCAGACATCAGAATACGTGCAACGACGCATAAACAGCATCTGATTGCCTCTCCCAGATTAGATACAGATCCAAGTGCTTTGCCATGCAGTACTATCCAGAGTTATATAGAAGCCTAAACTTCTTCTACATAAGAACTCCGGGCAAAAAGTTAATCACTATGTGAGGACATGACATCAGAGACAAGCTTGCCCCAAGGGAGTGTGATAGTCCTTTCTCATTCTCTATAAACGTAACCGATCTGACGACCTGGGTGAGCAGTAATTTGCAACTATTTGCTGATGATACTGTGGTGCATGGAAAGGTGTCGTTGAATGACTTTAACCGAACGTACAGTTCATATGATTGGTGATAGCTTGCTCTAAATGTAGAAAAATGTAAATTAATGGAGATGAGTATGAAAAACAATGTTCGAATACAGTATTAGCAATGTGCTGCTTGGGACAGTCACGTCGATTAAATATGAGTATCGTGACATAACGACACAAAGCGATAGGAAATGGAACGGGCATGTGAGAATAGTGGTATGGAAGGCGAATGGTCGACTCCGGTTTATTGGGAGAATTGTAGGAAAGTGTGATTCATCTGCAAAGGAGGGGACAGAACACTAGTACTATCCGTTCTCGAAATCTGTTCCAGCTTTAGGGATGGACACCAGGTAGGATTAAAGGTAGACATCGACGCAATTCAGAGGCGCGCTGCTAGATTTGCTACCGAGAGGTTCGATCAGAATGTGATTATTAAGGAGATGTTTCGTGAACTGAAGTTGAAATCCTTGAAAGGACGACAACGTTCTTTTCGCGGAACACTACTTTCGTATGGCAATAACTGCCGTTTCTTTGATTGCTCGGTGAGGTTATAATGTACAACATTAATTAAAGTAAAGTACGACGTCCTACACAACAGTAAGGAAAGGTGGTCTATAGAGTAGTGCAACAACTGTTGTCGTAGGAAGCTGGACAGGAGCAGAAATGATTAGTAAACAAGTAACACAGCAAACAGAAGATTTACTTGACTTGTATTTCTCCAAGTGAACTAAGACTCGTTACAGATAAAGCAACAAGAAATAGAATCCAGCTCTCAATGTCAACAACAAAAAGTCTCTCTGTACTGAAGCACAAACGATGATGTTGGTGCAGCGAATAGGCGGCATTTGCGCAGCCTTTTGTAGTCTTATAAGGAATTCTACATCCAAATGTGCGGACGAATTCAAGGATCTTGATCCACCGGCTCAGCTCTTGCTGTGAAGACGGTTCTCGGAGCGCTACTTTCCACCGGTAACTCAGCGCTCTATCAATGCCGTTTCAAGTCTCTCACTAGTCGTAGTGTCGTGGACCAGGTATAGAAAGTATACCTGACTAGAGCTGACTTTGAAAGCTTTAGTATGGGGAACATGTTTTCTAAGTCTAAAAGGAATTAATTTTTTAGTGAAGCGGTTATGTGAATCATCGGGTGCCAGTTTTCAATACCAGCGCCATAGTTAAAGATTTGACATAAGTGACTGAATAAGTAGATTAATAGAATTCTACACTACATGACAGTTGCTAGCGAACAGAGATATTATTGGACAGGAATAATCATAGACAACGATGGACGACATGAAACAAAGTATACACGTAATACGAGTGGAGTTGTGTATTTATATCAAAAATTGTTCCGATTTCACCCCATGGACAGCAGGAAACAGACATAAATGACGTTCGTGTCTGGTAAATGTCACGCTCCCAGTATATAAGATCGATATCGGACTCTCAGCAAGGAATATGCCCTCCTCGGGCACTAATGCACATTTTGCACCTGATATTCATGCTGGCTACGAAACTTTTGAGGGGTCCTGAAGGGATGTTGTCCTACTCATCTCTCAAGGTGGTTTCCAGTTCTTGCACGGTTCGGAGAGGGGGTGTTCCTTGAGAAAGAAGTCTGCCAAGAGCATCCAAGGCATGCTCTCAGGGATTTAGGTCCGGAGAGTTCACAGGCCGGTCTATACGTTCAATATTTTCACTTTCCTGTGTGTCTGAGACCTCAGCGGTCATGTGTGGCCGAGTACTGTCGTCCATAAACAGACTGACGTGACCAAGAATAATCTTCCTACAATATTACTGTACTGTAACGATTGCTGTGTTCCGCCATTGTGCACAATGTCTGCCCACACCATAACGCCGAGGCCACACCGATGACGTTCATGAACATTCTGTGGTAATGTGTTCGCCTCTCTCTTCACTCTAAATGTTGGCCAGAATCACTTGTCACAGTGAAGCGGGATTGGTCGGAGAACATCACTCTGGACCACTATTGCTGATTCCAACCAACATGCTCCCATCATCACCGAACTCTTTCACGACGATGGCTTTGCTGAAGTGGGATGCATTTACCAGGCTTCCGAGCATACAAAACAGCCTCATTTAATCGCCACGAAATGGTTCTGGCAGAGACACATGTACCGGTACCAGTTTAAAGGTCTTCAGCGATCTGGCGAGGAGTGAGATGACTTTTACTTATCTCCACTAGGGGGGCTACGTATCCATCCTCGTGTCATGTGGTAGTTAGTCTACGACTACTGGTATGCTTTCGCACAGCATTTTCACCTTCGGAGGCATTTTTTAATTGCGAGATGTCTCTTTTGGATACAACTACAGTACTGACACTTTGACCCGCTTCGAGCAACTTCATGAATTTACGAATGCATACAGAGAGGTCTTGCACAGGTTTCACTTCGTTAACACGTGCCGCCCTCTACATTTCCCTTTACAATCATCGATCGGGTGTTCCGCAGAGATTGGATGCTGTGCCTTAGCAAGTGTCAGTTGTTCCTTAGCAAGTGTCACATGTAGCCTAGCAACTGTCAAACAGCTTAGTTTGGTGCATATAGTAACACCGTCATTACCATCTAATACTTTCAACTAGTAATTTTTTCTCCTTCGGCTTTTAGGGCGACGTCTCGACAAACCTTATGTTCACTGCTTCTAAAATTGATGCTCTGTTACATATTCCCACTTTTTGACATATGAGGGTACATAAAACATGCAGGTAAATTATCGAACATGATCATTTTGGTGGTCCGGGTTTTATGTTGTGGGGAGGCGCAATGTTGCGTGTGTGTACTGACCCCAAATCTTTGAAAACGGTACCCTCGCCGGTCAACACTACGGTGACACTGATCTCCTTCCACACGTATGTCTTTTTAAGGGTGCATTTGAGTGGGCCCAAGTCATGGTACCAAAAACGTTGCCTAAACATTGCAGAACCATTCCGGCCTGGTCTGTACCATCTGCGCGCTGCATGCTAAAGGCCTCATTAGGTTGCAGGTACGTTCGACATCTCGCATCATTTCAATAACGGCACAATCGTGGCTCATCGGATAGCACTTCATAGCTCCAGTCAGCTTCTTCCCAGTTTACGCATCGTTTTTTCCTCACTGAAGTTGTTGCAGCTTTATGTCCGCTATGAGCAATGTTTTCTATGATATACCCGACTCCAAATGTGCACTGCATGCAGTTGCCTTCTCAGTGTTCGCTCGGCAGTTGGTTAATATGGGCCTGCATTCCCGGACACCAGCAGATCTTGACTAGTTTGACGCCGAAAGTTATTGACAAGATCTGATACTAGCCTCTAATCGCTTCCAGAAAACATCGTTTTACATCCACGCCCCCTTCTCGCATACGCGACTATATATCAAGTGAAACTCTCGGATAATGTTTGAGGTTAATATGAGCTACATTAACAAACTCTAGAATGGTTAATTTACGAGGGGCGTTGGGTACGTAATGCAACATTTTTTTCGGACAATTTCGGTTTAAGGATACAGGGTACTTATAAATGGTGTAAAAATCGAAATTTTTTATGACTTTATTAAATTCTATAGACTAGTCTTTCCTGATTACACTGATATATACATTATAGGGTTTCAAATGAAAAATGTCCTACATATGCCAAATTTTAAAGTTACAATCATGTATACTCCACGCCCCCTTTTATGTCTGTTACAGAAACCAGTATGTCTGACAGAACAGGTACCATCTTCATATACATATATATGTAGTTAAGACTCACCGGCCATTTGACCATCTTCTTCTTCTGTGCGGATGCACAAACAGTGCCCGAACTCTTACGGGAATCGGCAGTAAAGCCGCGAGTAATGAGTGTAATGGGCAGGGACACTACGAATATAGTGCAGGACAATAAGCTGCGAATGTGGGTCTCACGGGAGGCGTGCCAGAGATAAGTCCCTGCAGTCGCACTATCCTCTGTGTCCTCGGTGGTTCAGATGGATAGAGCGTCTGCCATGTAAGCAGGAGATCCCGGCTTCGAGTCCCGATCGGGGCACACACTTTCAACTGTCCCCGTTGACTTACGTCAACGCCTGTATGCAGCTAAGGGTATTCATTTCATTGTAATTACATTACCTAATGTCCACCGTTCCGTAGTTCGACCACTTGAGTTACGCCATCAAGTCAATGGCGAGTATTTACTGCCGTAATCACAGTGTACAGTGTGTACAGTGATGTTTCGTCCAGGCAAAGCATATGCGCTTTGCTCTTGGCTAGCGCACTAAGTATGAATCGGAGACCCCACGTTCGTATACTTAAAATCATTACCTGTATCCAACCTATCATCCAACAAGAATTCTGTACTTATTACTGAAACACCCAGTATAATTTGTTCAGGTGTAATGGCCTGGATCTTCCACTCAAAAGCCTGATGACGTTGACGCCAAGGTGGCATATAAAATTTTCTCAGACGATTGAACATTTGCTCGTTGCACCCCAGGACGGAGTTTGCTTTTACAGCGGAAGGCCTATTTTTTTTACAATGACAAGTCTATTAAAGCTGCAGAGGTTTGATAGAAGGTAGTTTGCACATTCTCGGAAGATAAGGTAAATACTTTCTCCCTTTCCTGTGCCAGTTTCGAGTGCGGTGGTGAAAAAACGACAGCTGGCATGTCTCTAGACTCTTCAATTGTACCTTCATGGTCTCTACAAGAGGTATACGTTGGAGGAGGCACTGTAGGTAGCCTCTTCTAGAAATATTAAAGTTCAGCTACCACAGAAGTCCAGTGTGGGCTGTAACTATCGCATGACAGCGAAACTTGGTAGATATTCTAATGCGTTAATGCCGAATCGATTTACGCTGGAAAAAAAGTAGTTACAATTTTGGCCACCAGGTGTAAACCTGGTGCTGCGAATGCAGCAAAGACATAGAGACAAGTGGAATCCTGCCCACTCATCTCTTATAGGGTGCCTAGGAAGCTGTTTTCTCGGATAACTACACAACATCAACCAAAACATATTAATGGAGTTCATTGCCGTCATTGAACTGACAACACTTAACTTTCGTTTCTAAATGATGGGTCGGAAGCAATTGGCGACATGCAAATAATAGGCGTCCTTTGCTAGATACAATTTCCATGCAAGCTAATCACGCAAGTTCATAAGCCACTGCTATCGTTAATATCACTGCGGCTCTTCTAGTGTGCGTCTTCTACTTTCCGGGTCTACTACTGTTGCGCATCTTCTACTGTCCAGCCGTAACTAGCCGGCGCGTCGCTTTTATTCTTTTCTTGTAGATGCCGCCCCTGTCTTGGTGACGTCCTAGTCAGCGTGCTATTGGCTGACGCCGTCTCACAGCCCTCTCTGCTGTATCATTCTTGATCTTCGTGCCGGCGCTTGTCGTTATGCCGGAACAAGACATGTGTCCATACATAAAGGACTGGGAACGGGCGATGGACAGGAAGGGTCAAAGAAGTGAGAATGGCATAATGCTGATTTTATTGCTAACCACCGCTTACACAGTTTGTTCAATACGCGGACCAGAGACACCGACGAGATGCCAACATCTGTAGTAAGACGTGATCAACAGCTGCTCGCAGCAGTTCCGGTGGAATCTGAGCAACGTGATCCTGTACACCGTCCTTCATCACAGGTAGAGACCGAACGTGTCTGTCCCTAGTAAACGCGTTATTTTGATATCCCCAGAGACAATAGTCATCTGGATTCAGATCAGTGACCTTGCAGGCCACACATCTGGGAAACGTCTGGATATGACAAGTTTGTGTAAAGTGTCATTAAGCAAATGTGTCACTGGCTGAGCGACATGAAGTGATGCCCCATCTTGCATGAAATCAGTGGTTTCTACAGAGTTATGCTCTTTCAGAGCAGGATTCACATGCGGTACAAGATGGTCTCGATAACGTGCAGACGTCACGGTACAGAGAATAAAGGTTATTGTGAATCCGCACCACACAGTTACACATGGCGAGTGCAGTGGCTCTCCGTGCACAACACGCTCTTTAACAGTATCTCCAATTCGGCAGTACTGTGTATTTACTGCACTCCGTAGTATAAAAATGCCCGGCCATACGTCGTCGACTTCGATTTGCGACGAACACCGAGGAGACGATTCAGTAGCTCCACCCTCTGGATCTTGTATGGGTACCGCTATAAAGTAGACAGCAAAACTTCCCGTACTGTTGACCACGGAATGGACAATTCTCGTGACACTGCACAAGCACTAGCGTTACCCGGGACACGTGCTGCATGGTCAGTTACAGTAACAGAAACCTCGTTAGTAACTTCGATTGGGATAGGACGCCTTCCTCTTCCAGGAGCCACTCCAAGCTCACCCGCGTTTCATCATCTTCTTTAAACGATTGACTGACATCGGACTACTCTTCAGACCTACTCTCTCAATGCAACGCTGTATAATTGTCGGCGTTCACGTAACAGTTTCATTAACAGCGCACGCCCTTTCTTCTCGATTGCCATACTGTTCACTCACATTATTTTTTGTCAAATGTCAGCGGGGATGTCATACTGTCATTGAAACAGCATGGCAGCGCCAGACGTGCCCCTGGTGGCCAAATTTGGAACTAATTTTTTTCCAGCTTATATCGGTTCCGCATTAGCGTATCTGCCAAGTTTCACCGGCAGACGTTAATTACAGCCCAAACTGAACCTCCACGAGTAGCTGCACTTTAATTATAATCACCAAGTACTCTGCCGGAATTTTAGCAGTAAAGCACATCGTAATGCATAATGTTTCTCTTACAGTGTCTGTCAGTGGAGTTGGATGACGCTCTGTCTATTAGTAAAGGAACCTGTGACGGAACGTGCTACTGTTGTATGGATTTTCTTTATTGCCTCTATCAATACTAAGTGGTATACGTCCCAGAATACCGATCAATATTCCATATCACGGTCGAACGAGCGTTTTGTCAGGGACCTCCTTCGTGCGTGGACTACACTTCCAGAGTAGTCTTTCCGTGACTCCCAGTGAGGCATTTGCCCTTTCTGCGATTAGTTTTATGTGATTTATGCTGCGAAGCTATATAAACTGGATCAAACCGTTAAGTCAGCAATATGGGTGACAAATGGAAGACTTGAATTTGTTGGGAGCATTCTGGGTAAACGTGCGCAATTGTAAAGAAACCCAAATGCGAGACACTAGTGCAACCAATTCTAGTAATGTTCCACTGTACGAAGCCTCCATCAGGTTGGCATATCAGCGTACACGAATTCAGAGACAGTTGCTAGGTTCGAAACATGTGAACAGTACGAAAGTGTCATATAGTTGCTCGGAGGATATAAACGGGTATCTTTGCAAGAAAGGTGACTCTTTCCGTGGAACTCTGATCAAAAAATGGTTCAAATGGCTCTAAGCACTATGGGACTTAAAGTCTGAGGTCATCAGTCCCCTAGACTTAGAACTACTTGAACCTAACTAACCTAAGGACATTACACGCATCCATGCCCGAGGCAGGATTCGAACCTGCGACCGTAGCAGCAGCCCGATTCCGGGCTGAAGCGCCTAGAACTGCTCGGCCACAGCGGCCGGCGAACCGTGATAACCAAATTTAGGGAAACTGTATTCAAGGAAGATTGTGCAACTATTCTTCGTCGCCCATTGTAATTCTCGCTTAGGGATTATGAGGGTAAGATAAGAGAGATTAGTGTGTGTGTGTGAGACGATGCATAGAGACAATCGTGTCCCTCTAGGTCCATACGTGAGTGGAAAACGGCAGAAATATTGATACAAAGTGCGTTCCACCCTTCACTGTATCCTGGTTTGCGTAATGAACATGTGGATGTACGTACTTTACGTAATCGCAAATGATACGTATCTATTTTTTGCAGGCAACTACAGGGTGTTTCAAAAATGACCGGTATATTTGAAACGGCAATACAAACTAAACGAGCAGCGATAGAAATACACCGTTTGTTGCAATATGCTTGGGACAACAGTACATTTTCAGGCAGACAAATTTTTGAAATTACAGTAGTTACAATTGTCAACAACAGATGGCGCTGCGGTCTGGCAAACTCTATAGTACGATATTTTCCACATATCCACCATGCGTAGCAATAATATGGCGTAGTCTCTGAATGAAATTACCCGAAATCTTTGACAACGTGTCTGGCGGAATCGCTTCACATGCAGATGAGATGTACTGCTTCAGCTGTTCAATTGTTTCTGGATTCTGGCGGTACACCTGGTCTTTCACGTGTCCCCACAGAAAGAAGTCACAGGGGTTCATGTCTGGCGAATGGGGAGGCCAATCCACGCCGCCTCCTGTATGTTTCGGATAGCCCAAAGCAATCACACGATCATCGAAATATTCATTCAGGAAATTAAAGACGTCGGCCGTGCGATGTGGCCGGGCACCATCTTGCATAAACCACGAGGTGTTCGCAGTGTCGTCTAAGGCAGTTTGTACCGCCACAAATTCACGAAGAATGTCCAGATAGCGAGATGCAGTAATCGTTTCGGATCTGAAAAATGGGCCAATGATTCCTTTGGAAGAAATGGCGGCCCAGACCAGTACTTTTTGAGGATGCAGGGACGATGGGACTGCAACATGGGGCTTTTCGGTTCCCCATATGCGCCAGTTTTGTTTATTGACGAAGCCGTCCAGGTAAAAATAAGCTTCGTCAGTAAACCAAATCCTGCCCACATGCATATCGCCGTCATCAATCCTGTGCACTATATCGTTAGCGAATGTCTCTCGTGCAGCAATGGTAGCGGCGCTGAGGGGTTGCCGCGTTTGAATTTTGTTTGGATAGAGGTGTAAACTCTGGCGCATGAGACGATACGTGGACGTTGGCGTCATTTGGACCGCAGCTGCAACACGGCGAACGGAAACCCGAGGCCGCTGTTGGATCGCCTGATGCACTAGCTGCGCGTTGCCCTCTGTGGTTGCCGTACGCGGTCGCCCTACCTTTCCAGCACGTTCATCCGTCACGTTCCCAGTCCGTTGAAATTTTTCAAACAGATCCTTTATTGTATCGCTTTTCGGTCCTTTGGTTACATTAAACCTCCGTTGAAAACTTCGTCTTGTTGCAACAACACTGTGTTCTAGGCGGTGGAATTCCAACACCAGAAAAATCCTCTGTTCTAAGGAATAAACCATGTTGTCCACAGCACACTTGCACGTTGTGAACAGCACCCGCTTACAGCAGAAAGACGACGTACAGAATGGCGCACCCACAGACTGCGTTGTCTTCTATATCTTTCACATCACTTGCAGCGCCATCTGTTGTTGAAAATTGTAACTACTGTAATTTCGAAAGTTTGTCTGCCTGAAAATGTACTGTTGTCCCAAGCATATTGCAACAAACGGTGTATTTCTATCGCTGCTCGTTTAGTTTTTATTGCCGTTTCAAATATACCGGTCATTTTTGAAACACCCTGTACATAGAGAACAGGGAGGGTCCATTGGCAGAGAATCACAAATCATTTGAAAAATTTCTTGTGTTGTTGTCCTTTTAAAGGGACCAACTGTAGCATTTATTTCATTCGTTAAAAGAGCCGACTCTGCTTGATGTACGTTAAGTGGGTCATTCACATCTTCAGGCGCTTAGTAGTATCCATGCCTTGTAGGCAAAAGAAACTGAAGTTATGAGAGGTATTTTTATATTCGTGTTTTGTCTCAGTAATACCTTGTTTGCTGCCCCTTTTTACACAGGTATATTACATCGACAAACGCGGGGCCTCTCTTAAATGCAAGACAACGAGGTAATGCAGGTTCTCATACCTTTATTTTTTTGTCTTGAGGACTGCTAATAATGGAATATCGGTACGAAAAATGCCCACTACTAAAAGAATGTCCGCTGTCGATACTGATGTCTAGTGGCAAGTAGCGTCATTGGCTGATCGTAAGAAAAAGAAGAAGGATTTGGAGAAACTTCGCGCTTCACGTAACGTATGACAGCTCTAACGTTGATAACTGCAAGATAATACTTGTGACGATGAATCTGATAGTATATGATTCCAAGATTAGCGATGAACTTCTTGAGCATCTCACACTGTACATGTCGTGCTAAGAAGCGATATGAAATAGGCCAATCACGTATAGAAGGGAACGTGACTGGATCGCTTTGATTTATTGAAAGGGTTTTGGGGAAGTACGGAGCAACTGTAAACGAAGATTCGAACAAGAGTCTAGTGCGACCAGTTCTGGTAGATTGTCCAAAGAATGAATTCAAGGCGCGTAGCTATGATTGTAATAGGACAAGATACAGCGGTGGCACAAAAGCATGAAAATCGTAACTCATAAATACAGATGCAAGCCAAGGCCGCAGGTTGCGCCATTGTATTTGACCGCAAACGGCAAATAAGCTATAAGCGTCTGTCGTATTCAGAACATTGTTCTGTGTAGTCGCGAGTGCGTTAAGTCTTAAGCAGTGAATTCGAGTAGAGGACAGATTGTTGGCGCTTGTAGGACGGGTGCTTCCGTTAGCAAGTTAGCCAAAGTGTTTGGTATTTCAAGAGGCAACGATCGAAGAGTTATACCGCACACACAAAAGCGGAAAGAAGTCTTCCGCTGAGTTACAACACGGAGTGTGTATGTTGAGTGAACGTGACGGACGTTCATTGGAGAATATAGTAACGAAAAATATGAGGACGACAGCTACAAAAGCACTGCAGAACTGAACGTCGCACTCTAGAACCCTGACAGCTCAAAAAAATAAATAAAGAAATAAAAAACATGGAGGGAGTTCTGTAAGCAGGGCGAGCTGAAATTCCAAAACCACTCAACAGTGATGCAAACGCTCGTAACAGGAAAACGTGGTGCCAAAACCGTAAAACCTGGACATGGAGTAATCGAAAGTAGTCATTTGGTCGGATGAGACTTGTTTCACAAAGTTTTCAAAATCTGGGCCAGTGTACATCCTAAGAGTCAAGCATTTCAGGGGTCTGGTTGATGATTTTGGCCACATTGTTACTGTGCAAGGTTGTATTACCGCCAAGGAGTGTGTGACTATTTTCGGTTGATCGCATCCAATGGTGAAGCTGTATTCCAAAACGACAGGGCCCCTGTTCACACAGGTTGAATCGTCCAGGACTGGTTTTGTGAGCACGAGAATGAATTTTCGCAACTTCCCTGACCACCTCACTCATCAGATCTCAATATTAATGAGCCTTTGTGGTCCACATTTACGCGGATGCACCGCAGCCCACCAGTCGGTGCGTGGCGGACGGTACCCCGTACCAATACTAGTCATTTCTTTTCCTATTCCACTCGCAAATAGAGCGGGGAAATAACGAATTTCTATATTCCACCATTTGAGCCCTAATTTCTCGTAGACATTACGCTAAATGTGTGTCGGCAGCAGTAGAATATATATTTTCGGCCATAATGGCTACGTTTGTGAACCGTGACTGTGTGGGATAAGTATTTATTTCTAATTTCTGCTACTAGTCACTTTTACTTGTTTTTTGTTTAATCTAACATAATACTACGCATTTCGAACATCTTCTGTTCATCATCAGGCGTTTATACACACATACATACAGAGAAATGTTGCTTAAAAATAAATTGTCTTAAACTAAATGAACCTAGAAAATTTTGTTCTAGGTTAATTTAGTTTAAGACAATTTATTTTTAAGCAAACATTTCTCTTTATGTATAAACGCCTGATGATGAGCAGAACATGTTCGAAACGCGTTGTATTATAATAGATTAAACATAAAACAAATAAAAGTGACTGATAGCAGAAATTACAAATAAATAATTGGGCAGTAGAATAGTTCTGCAGTCAGCTTCAGATGCCGATTCTCTAAATTTTCTCGGTAGTGTTCCGCGAAAAGAACTTCTCCTTCCCTCTAGGGAATCCCGTCTGCGTTCCCAAAGCTTGTCCGTAACACTTATGTGTTGTTCGAACCTATCAGTAACAAATCGGGCAGCCCGACTCTCAATTGCGTCGATGTCTACTTTGGAGAGAACGGTGCGTGATCATTAATCCACCACCATCATCGTCACGTGAACTTGCCACTATTTTGCAGGAAGAATGGTTTAAGATTTCCTCTAAAACCCTACAGGACTTGTATTTATCCATTCTGAAACAACTAGAAGTTGTTTTGAATTCTAGCCGTTTTCATACACTGTATTAGACATGATAAGGTGTTTTGCCTTTGGTGTTTGCATATTTCTGTCCCTCCGCTGTAGCCCTTATGATGGTATAACACACATGCTTGGGGAACATAAATGGGAATCCTTGAAAGAATGACGACGTAGTTCTCGCGAAAATATGTTGGGTAAGTTTAGAAGGGCTGTATTCGAAGACGTCTGTGTGGCTATCGTGGTCCCACTATAGCACATCGGGCGTGGCGTTCAGGAGAGGGAAGTGATGAGTGCTGTTGTCAGGAGATCTCAAATCGAATCTATATTTCTCATTTTCCTCTAGTCAAATTCCGTGCCTAAGGAGCATCGTTTCAGCTGTGCGACTGGATTCGTGTTATCCTGTCACAGTTCGTAGTAATTGATGGGGCGTCATGGAGAGGAACAGAAGTGATATGTGGTGTTTCCCACGGAAGCGTTATAAGCCCTCTTCTCTTAATCAAGACTGGTCAAAGAAAACCATCGTAACGACCGGGAGAGCGGTATGCTGACCCCACGCCCCTCCTATCCGCATCCTCAGCTGAGGCTGACACGGCGGTCGGATGGTCCCGATGGGCCACTTGTGGCCTGAAGATGGAGTGCTTTTTATTAATCAAGACAAACGACTCAGGAGACAATCTGAACAGCCCTCTTAGATTGTTTGCCGCTGATGCTGACAGTTACCGTACAGTAAAATCATTATAAGATAGATAGGAATTAGAAAATGACTTAGAGACTACAACTGTATGGTGCGAAAGTGGCAGTTGATCCTGAGCAATAAAAAGTGTGAGGTCTTACACATGAATATTAAAAGGAATTTGTTAAATTTCGGTCATACCATAAATAACACAAATCTAAACTTAATACCTAGGGATTACAATTACGAACAACTTAAATTGAATCGATCACATAGACAGTTTTATGGGTAAGGTGAACCAAAGACTGCATTTTATTGGCAGGACAGAAGATGCCAGCACGACCGCTATGGTCGCAGGTTCGAATCCTGCCTCGGGCATGGATGTGTGTGATGTCCTTAGGTTAGTTAGGTTTAAGTAGTTCTAAGTTCTAGGGGACTTATGACCACAGCAGTTGAGTCCCATAGTGCTCAGAGCCATTTGAACCATTTTTTAGAAGATGCCACAAACGCACTAAAGAGACTGCCTTCACTACGCTTGTCCATCCTCTGCGAGAGAAATTCTGTGGGGTGTGAGATTCTTAGCAGATAGGACTGACGGGGGTCATCGAAAATATTGTATTTTTAGGGTTCCGAACCTCAGTCGGTAAAAACGAAAGAGGACTCGAACCTCTGGCGGGAGGGGCCGCGCAAACCATGACATGGCGCTTCAAACCGAACGGCCACTCCGCGCGGCGCTAACTCACTCAGCAGTACCTGTAGATGAGATACCTGTAGATATGCCGGGCCTGGTAGTCTAGCGGTAAAGCGCGTGCCTAGAAACAGAGAGGTCGCGGGATCGAGTTTTGGTCACATCACCGACTGGTCTTCGTTTTAATCTAGTCTTCACCTCTTATCCATGTGCGAAGTCGCTAGAACCAACGCGTGGTTCGGATTCCACACTAAGCTGTATATAGCCTTTGCTCAGTTGGATAATTGAGGTATGTTACGGGCACGCAAGTCGCGAACTAGAGTCCAAAAGAAAGACTTGAACCAGACCATTGTTCCACACAAACTTATTATTACTATAACCTACACATTTAATTAAAATTTAATAAAATTTAATAATTTACCGATTGCTCAGAGCGCGAGTAATACTCGAACATGTCCGGTTTCTACTATCGAGAAACAGAAACGGGTATGATATGGGAATTGGGATATCAATCATTAAAAGAACGGCGTTTTTCGTTGTGGCGAGATCTTTTCACAAAATTTCAGACACCATCTTTTTTTCTTCAAATGCAGAAATATTTAGTTAACTCGCATCTACTTAGGCAGAACAGACCATCATAATACGTAAAATAAGAGTAATTAGAACTCGCACGGAAAGATTTAGGTATTCATGTGTTCCAAGCGCTTTTCGAGAGCGGATCTGTCGAGGTATAGTCTGAAAGTAGTTCTGCGAACCCCTTGCGAACTGCTTTGGATGTGAATTGAAGAGCAGTGATGTACATCTAGACAGATCTTTCTTCCTCGTAAGTAAGCGCATGGAACAGGACAGGGAATCGCTAATATTGGTACGAATTACCCTCCGCTACGCACAGTAAAGTGGCTGGCGGATATACAGGGTGCTCGGAAATTCCCATTACAAACTTCTAGGGCTTGTAGAGAAGAGTGAGTACATAATATTTTGAACAGGAACACTTGTCCGCAAACGTCATCCAACGACGCCACATAGGCGCCGGCGCCTGTAAATGTATGTACATACCGGCTGATTTCGTGATGGTGTTAGAAACTTTCAAGAATGATGGAGAAGGACAATGTATCAACTTGAGATAAGGGTCCCTCTACCGCAAACGAACAATTCGAAAGTTGAAATCGGAAACCGTTCTGATATCTCTGACGGTGGAATACATGTACTGGTACTGCTATTGGTAAGATCGTAGAGTAGGAAAACAATAAAAAAATGTCTAGCAAACACGGGTTCTAAAATGCAATGCCTTAAGAGCTATGAGCACTTGTTCTTCGCTGGTGTGAGACGCATCTCCACTATTGAACAAGTGCTCAACTTTCTTAAGGTATGCAGTTTGGAACCTATGTTCACTAGACATTTTTTCTCTTTAAGTTGCATACCCTACAATCTTAGCAACAACAGTACTGGTACATGTATTCCACTGTCAGAGGTACCAGAGCGGCTCTAGATTATAACTTTCGAGTCGTTCGTTTTCGGTACAGGGGCTCTTACTTCAAATTGACATCTTAATCTTCTCCGTCATCGAAAGTTTGTAGCATCATCACGAAAAAGCCCTGTATATATACACATTTACAGGCGCCATCACCTATAGTTTTGACTCTGTTGTTTCGTTGGGTGGCGTTTCTCGACATATTTTTATTTATTTATTTATGCATTTATTTTACCAGGCAAGATTAGGGCCTTCAGGCCCTCTCTTACACCTAACCAGGCATACTCGGATAGAACGAATTTCGTTTTGTACAGAACGTTATGGACATACCAGGTTATACAGTATTAATGTTAAAGAAAAAAATAGAGATTATAACAGTAATACAAGGATAATTAAGACAATCAAAAAATAATTATAACAATCAAGGATAATAATAATGATAGTAATGACTATATATATGAAAGTAGACATATTTTTCTTTTATGAATCTTAGTCCTATTGCTAGTTGGGAATTTTCTCATTATGTTCTTGCAGCTTGTGAGTTATTCACATCGAGCAGAGACGATAGAATGGGGTGAAAGAGATATAGAAGAGGTAGCTAGGTTAGAGGAAGAGAAATAGAATGGTAAAATTCGAAGCTATGATGGAGAGGAGAAAGAAAGAGATGAGAGGGGCACAACAATGGTGGCTATACCGTCCCTAATATGTAAGTTTTGAGTTCCCTCTTGAATGTTGAGTGGTTCTGGATAAGACGCAGATCACAGGGGAGCGCGTTCCATAGTCGTGTGGCTGAGATGGAGAAGGACACGCAGAAAGATTTTGTGTTATGCAAAGGTACAGCCAAGATGCTAGACGTATCCGATCCGGTATTGCGGTTGTGGAATGATGATAGGTGTTTAATGTGAGAAGATAAGTATTGGGGGCACCAGTGACTAAGAAATCGATGAAGTAAGCACATCGTGTGGAGATCGCGTACCTTATGTGGGCGTATCAAACCTAGCTGGGAGTGTGAAGGACTGATATGATCATACAACCGTGTATTGCACACGTCCATTGGAACTACTGACGGCCTTGGGAGAGCCAAGCCTGACAAAACTCTACCATCTGGTGAGCAAGATGTATGAAACAGGCGAAATACCCTCAGACTTCAAGAAGAATATAATATTTCCAATCCCAAATAAAGGAGGTGTTGACAGATTGAAAATTACCGAACTATCAGTTTAATAAGTCGCAGCTGCAAAATACTAACGCGAATTCTTTATAGAAGAATGGAAAAACTAGTAGAAGCCGACCTCGGGGAAGATCAGTTTGGATTGCGTAGAAATGTTGGAACACGTGAGGCAATACTGACCCTACGCCTCATCTTAGAAGCTAGATTAAGGAAGGGCAAACCTACGTTTCTAGCATTTGTAGACCTAGAGGAAGCTTTTGACAATGTTGACTGGAATACTCTCAAATTCTGAAGGTGGCAGGGGCAAAGTACTGGGAGCGAAAGGCTATTTACAATTTGTACAGAAACCAGATGGCAGTTATAAGAATCGAGGGGCATGAAAGGACGCAGTGGTTGGGAAGGGAGTGAGACAGGGCTGTAGCCTCTCCCCAATGTTATTCAATCTGTATATTGAGCAAGCAGTGAAGGAAATAGAAGAAAAATTCGGAGTAGGTATTAAAATCCATGGAGAAGAAATAAGAACTTTGAGGTTCGCCGATGACATTGTAATTCTGTCAGAGGTGGCAAAGGACTTGGAAGAGCAGTTGAACGGAATGGATAGTGTCTTGAAAGGAGGATATAAGATGAACATCAACAAAAGCAAAACGAGGATAATGGAATGGAGTCGAATTAAGTCAGGTGATGCTGAGGGAATTAGATTAGGAAATGAGACACTTAAAGTAGTAAAGGAGTTTTGATATTTGGAGAGCAAAATAACTGATGATGGTGGAAGTAGAGAGGATATAAAATGTAGACTGGCGCCGGCCGCTGGTGGCCGAGCGGTTCTAGGCGCTTCAGTCTGGAACCGCGCGACCGCTACGGTCGCAAGTTCGAATCCTGCCTCGGGCATGGCTGTGTGTGATGTCCTTAGGTTAGTTAGGTTTAAGTAGTTCTAAGTTCTAGGGGACTGATGTCCTCAGATGTTAAGTCCCATAGTGCTCAGAGCCATTTTGTAGACTGGCAATGGCAAGGAAAGCGTTCCTGAAGAAGAGGAATTTGTTAACATCGAGTATAGATTTAAATGTCAGGAAGCCATTTCTGAAAGTATTTGTATGGAGTGTAGCCATGTATGGCAGTGAAACATGGGCGATAAATAGTTTGGATAAGAAGAGAATAGAAGCTTTTGAAATGTGGTGCTACAGAATAATGCTGAAGATAAGATGGGTATATCACATAACTAATGAGGAAGTATTGAATAGGATTGGGGAGAAGAGAAGTCTGTGGCACAACTTGACTAGAAGAAGGGATCGGTTGGTAGGACATGTTCTGAGGCATCAAGGGATCACCAATTTGGTACTGGAGGGCAGCGTGGAGGGTAAAAATCGTAGAGAGAGACCAAGAGATGAATACACTAAGCAGGTTCAGAAGGATGTAGGTTGCAGTAGGTGCTGGGAGATAAAGAGGCTTGCACAGGATACAGTAGCGTGGAGAGCTGCATCAAACCAGTCTCAGGACTGAAGACCACAACAACAACAACAACAACAACATCTATCGCAAGCATTCATCACTATTCAGAGCGTTATGGAGTCACTCCCCTCCACAAGTCCTAGAAGTTTGTAACGGGAATACCCGAAAACCCTGCGTATGTAGACGGAGGTATGATAACTGTCAGTTTATAGCGGAGTGACAGGTGTCCTAAGATGGTGCCACTTAAATCATTAGAAGTGGATCGAAAATTGAACCCTGCGGGTCTACATTTTTGATTTCTGCCTGATCACAACAGTCTTCCGTCTCCGAGGATGGTTTGCAATACTTGGCATCTCTTTGTTTTTTTAAGTGTGAGAGGTGGCGGTGTAGCGTTTACTCACAGAGGCATTGGGATGCAGCAGGTTGAGCATGGCGGCGACGATGCGCCACTTGTGCACGGTGAACCAGACGGTGCCCTGGTAGGTGTCGCCGGCTACCAAGAAGAGCACGTGCGGCGCGGTCGCGTCCTCGGCGGCGCGGCGACGAGCTCCGCGGACCACGTGGGCGACGCGCGCGAACCCACCGTAGCAGTGGCGCTCGTCGCCGCGCCGGCACTTGCCGTTCGACCGGCTCGTCTGCTCGAAGCGCGCGTGCATGTCGTTGGTGTGCAGCAGCGTCAGCGACACGTCGCCCCCGCCGCCGGCCGGGGCGGCAGCAGCAGCCGCCAGACACAGCCACAGAGCGACGGCGGCCACGGCGGCTGTCGGCGAACGCATGGCTCCTGGTACTGCCGGCTGGCTGACCCACCCGTTCCGCAAGGCCGCCCGCAAGGCAACTCGCGGCCGCCACTGCGCATGCGCCATTCATTTCTGCCCCCACCGCTGCTCTGACCTACCGCACTGGCAGAGCGCGAGCGCCCGGCTGCAGACGTGGGCGCACCGGTCACAATTCGCAGCCAAACCTTCAGTATCTCTTTTCCGCTAGGTTTACGTCAAGGCCGTGCGCAATCGACAGGTGTCATTTCAGTGTTTCTCTTACGTTTTCAGTACAATGAATAATGTAGGCAGCTATGTGAGGCCATCCTCGACGGACACGGCTGTCTGCAGGAACAGTGAAACACCTCTCTACATCTACATTTATACTCCGCAAGCCACCCAACGGTGTGTGGCGGAGGGCACTTTACGTGCCACTGTCATTACCTCCATTTTCTGTTCCAGTCGCTTATGGTTCGCGGGAAGAACGACTGTCTGAAAGCCTCCGTGCGCGCTCGAATCTCTCTAATTTTACATTCGTGATCTCCTCGGGAGGTATAAGTAGGGGGAAGCAATATATTCGATACCTCATCCAGAAACGTTCTCTCTCGAAACCTGGCGAGCAAGCTACACCGCGATGCAGAGCGCCTCTCTTGCAGAGTCTGCCACTTGAGTTTGCTAAACATCTCCGTAACGCTATCACGGTTACCTTAACCCTGTGACGAAACGCGCCGCTCTTCTTTGAATCTTCTCTATCTCCTCCGTCAACCCGATCTGGTATGGATCCCACACTGATGAGCAATACTCAAGTATAGGTCGAACGAGTGTTTTGTAAGCCACCTCCTTTGTTGATGGGCTACATTTTCTAAGGACTCTCCCAATGAATCTCAACCTGGTACCCGCCTTACCAACAATTAATTTTATATGATCATTCCACTTCAAATCGTTCCGCACGCATACTCCCAGATATTATACAGAAGTAACTGCTACCAGTGTTTGTTCCGCTATCATATAATCGTACAATAAAGGATCCTTCTTTCTATGTATTCGCAATACATTACATTTGTCTATGTTAAGGGTCAGTTGCCACTCCCTGCACCAAGTGCCTATCCGCTGCAGATCTTCCTGCATTTCGCTACAATTTTCTAATGCTACAACTTCTCTGTATACTAGAGCATCATCCGCGAAAAGCCGCATGGAACTTCCGACACTATCTACTAGATCATTTATATATATTGTGAAAAGCAATGGTCCCATAACACTCCCCTGTGGCACGCCAGAGGTTACGTTAACGTCTGTAGACGTCTCTCCATTGATAACAACATGCTGTGTTCTGTTTGCTAAAAACTCTTCAATCCAGCCACGCAGCTGGTCTGATATTCCGTAGGCTCTTACTTTGTTTATTAGGCGACAGTGCGGAACTGTATCGAACGCCTTCCGGAAGTCAAGGAAAATAGCATCTACCTGGGAGCCTGTATCTAACATTTTCTGTGTCTCATGAACAAATAAAGCGAGTTGGGTCTCACAGGATCGCTGTTTCCGGAATCCATGTTGATTCCTACAGAGTAGATTCTGGGTTTCCAAAAACGACATGATACGCGAGCAAAAAACATGTTCTAAAATTCTACAACAGATCGACGTCAGAGATATAGGTCTATAGTTTTGTAGCAAAACGCAAAGAATGCCGGACATTTGCCACGCCGGACATTTGCCACACTTGCCCCTTCTCCAGTTAGCGACCCCTCAGGTAAGGGACGCCCTTCCTTCTTCTGTCCGCTTTCAAACCGCCGTCTCCACATCTTACTCGATACAACCAATGCCTAAGGGACCTTCTCCTTCGACATCTTGGCCAAATACAGAGCTTCTTTTCCGAAATAGAAATATTTATAACTTTTGGGAAACGAAAGCAATATCGACGATTAAGTCAGTATATACAGGGTGTTACAAAAAGGTACGGCCAAACTTTCAGGAAACATTCCTCACACACAAATAAAGAAAAGATGTTATGTGAATATGTGTCCGGAAACGCTTAATTTCCATGTTAGAGCTCATTTTAGTTTCGTCAGTATGTACTGTTCTTCCTCGATTCACCGCCAGTTGGCCCAATTGAAGGAAGGTAATGTTGACTTCGGTGCTTGTGTTGACATGCGACTCATTGCTCTACAGTACTAGCATCAAGCACATGAGTACGTAGCATCAACAGGTTAGCGTTCATCACGAACGTGGTTTTGCAGTCAGTGCAATGTTTACAAATGCGGAGTTGGCAGATGCCCGTTTGATGTATGGATTAGCACGGGGCAATAGCCGTGGCGCGGTACGTTTGTATCGAGACAGATTTCCAGAACAAAGATGTCCCGACAGGAAGATGTTCGAAGCAATTGATCGGCGTCTTAGGGAGCACGGAACATTCCAGCCTATGACTCGCGACTGGGGAAGACCTAGAACGACGAGGACACCTGCAATGGACGAGGCAATTCTTCGTGCAGTTGACGATGGCCCTAATGTCAGCGTCAGAGAAGTTGCTGCTGTACAAGGTAACGTTGACCACGTCACTGTATGGAGAGTGCTACGGGAGGACCAGTTGTTTCCGTACCGTGTACAGCGAGTGCAGGCACCATCAGCAGCTGATTGGCCTCCACGGGTACACTTCTGCGAATGGTTCATCCAACAATGTGTCAATCCTCATTTCAGTGCGAATGTTCTCTTTACGGATGAGGTTTCATTCCAACGTGATCAAATTGTAAATTTTCACAATCAACATGTGTGGGCTGACGAGAATCCGCACGCAATTGTGCAATCACGTCATCAACACAGAATTTCTGTGAACGTTTGGGCTGGCGTTGTTGGTGATGTCTCGATTGGGCCCCATGTTCTTCCACCTACGCTCAATGGAGCACATTATCATGAATTCATACGGGATACTCTACCTGTGCTGCTAGAACATGTGCCTTTACAAGTACGACACAACATGTGGTTCATGCACGATGGAGCTCCTGCACACTTCAGTCGAAGTGTTCGTACGCTTCTCAACAACAGATTCGGTGACCGATGGATTGGTAGAGGCGGACCAATTCCATGGCCTCCACGCTCTCCTGACCTCAACCCTCTTGACTTTCATTTATGGGGGCATTTGAAAGCTCTTGTCTACGCAACCCCGGTACCAAATGTACTCTTCGTGCTCGTATTGTGGACGGCTATGATACAATACACCATTCTCCAGGGCTGCATCAGCGCATCAGGGATTCCATACGACGGAGGGTGGATGCATGTATCCTCGCTAACGGAGAACATTTTGAACATTTCCTGTAACAAAGTGTTTGAAGTCTCGCTGGTACGTTCTGTTGCTGTGTGTTTCCATTCCATGATTAATGTGATTTGAAGAGAAGTAATAAAATGAGCTCTAACATGGAAAGTAAGAGTTTTCGGACACATGTCCACATAATATATTTTCTTTCTATGTGTGTGAGGAATGTTTCCTGGAAGTTTGGCCGCACCTTTTTCTAACACCCTGTAATTAGTTCTGCCAAGTATAAAAATAGATCCCTCTGTCTCTACGGTAGCTTCCTTTCACGCTCACTGATTGCGATAGAAACAGTCCATCGCCATGGGAGCAACAAGAAAGGAACGATGTGAAGAGAATGCGAATGTACGCTAATCATTTCTTTTTGATCACTGCTTTTGTGCCTACTTTAATTACTACAACTGCATTACCAAAAGACAATAAGGAAAGAAGAAATGGGTATGTGAATGTTCGGAAAGAAGAACGACATACTCCATATTAATTTACTGTCTAAAATGCGATATCCCTTGCGGCGGAACATTAGTTAATAAAGTGTAGCGGGACAATGTTCAAAACATAACTAAAAATACGTTCACTAAATAGAGATAATATCATCTATGATTGGCAAGTCATCTAAATTTGACATACAATTTTAAAATGTTAGAAATAAGGAAATGAAGTAATACAGAATGCTATGCTTGTAACGTAGCTGCTGCAGGAGCACCGAAAAAGGCAAGTATAATTTAGACGAACGCAAAATCTCCAAGATCGGCGAAGTTTTATGAGGCTCGAAATTTGGTGCGGATTTCAATGCGAGATGCATTTGATAGTTTCCACAACGAAACTCTTTCTAGAAATGTGGCGGAAAATCCAAAGAGATTCTGGTTCTATGTTAAGTAAACCAGCGGAAAGGCTCAGTAAGCGATGAGGAGGAGGTGGAGACAAGGCGCCCAACCCTTCAGAGCAGGTAAAATGGTACAAATGTCCGGCGTGGTAAATGTCCGCACACGAAACGCAAGATCTGCAGAGGATCACTATTGGTTCAATGATTAGCAGTTGACCTTGAAAGTAAATACACTGACGTCACAAAAGTCATGGGAGGGCAATATGCACATATTCTTATAATAAATAGACTGTTAGAGAAACTACAGTGGTCGGCCGCTGCGGCCGAGCGTTTCCAGGTGCTTCAGTCTGGCACCGCGCGACGGCTACGTTCGCAGGTTCGAATCCTGCCTCGGGCATGGATGTGTGTGATGTCCTATGTTGGTTAGGTTTAAGTAGTTCTAAGTTCTAGGGGACTGATGACCTCACATGTTAAGTCTCATAGTGCTCAGAGCCAAACTACAGCTTTTGATATTTGTTACACTCAACACTTACCACACCATGTAGTCTTTAATTCCGTGTCTCACATTAGCATGCACATTGTGGTTCCTACCCAATATATTAATTGAGTCTTGTAGGGATGTACGCTCTCGGAACTTAAAAACAGGGGACCATAATGTGATGCTGAATGCCTCTCTTGCAGTGTCTGCCACTGGAGTTGGATGAGCATATCCACGTCGCTTTTGCTCCTACCAAATGAACATATAACGAAACGTGCTGCTTTTTCTTTTCATCTTCTATATTTCATCTGTCAGTCTTATTTGGTACGGATCCCATACCGACGAGCAATATTCAAATGTAGGTCGAACAAATGTTATGCAAGCTGCTTCTTTTGTTGATAGATTACACTTCCTGAGCATTCTTCTAATGAATCTGCCTGGCATGTCCCTTACTCGCGATTAATTTTATGAGATCATTCCACACCAAATCGCTCCTTATGCATAATCCTAGTTACTTTATGGAAGTGTCTCCTGAAGGAAGGAAGAAGGAAGGAATATTGAATTTAACATCCAGTCGACATCGAGTTCACCAGACACGGATTACAAACTCGGATCGTGTCGAGGATGGGGGAGGAAATCGGCCGTGTCATTTCAAAGAAAGCATCCCAGTATTTGCATGAAGCGATTTAGAGAAGTCAAGGAAAAATTAAATCTGGATGGACGGACGTGGGTTTGAACCATCGTCCTCCCGAATGGGACTAACTGCTTCCAGTGATCGTTCAGCAATTTTGTTGTCATACGATAAAGGGTCTCTCTGTCTGTGTATTAGCCGGCCGGTGTGGCTAAGCGGCTCTAGGCGCCTCAGTCTGGAAACGCGCGACCGTTACGGTCGCAGGTTCGAATCCTGCCTCGGGCATGGATGTGTGTGATGTCCTTAGGTTGGTCATGTTTAAGTAGTTCTAAGCTCTAGGGGACTGACGACCTCAGATGTTGAGTCCCATAGTGCTCAGAGCCATTTGACCTGTTGGTCTGTGTATTCGCAATATATTAATTTGTTTATGTTGAGAGTAAATGGCCGCTCCATGCTCCAATCGCCTATCCTGTGCAGGTTTTCGTGCCTTACGCTACAAGTTTTTAGCGTTGCGGCTTCTCTGTATACAGCAGCATCATCCGTGAAAAGCTTTATCCAACTTCCGACGTAATCTACTAGCTCGTTTATATACACTGTGAAAATTAGTGATTCTATAACACTCGCCTCGGTCACCCTCCCACCCCCCCCCCTCCTCCTACCCTTAGTTACTTTTACGCCTGAAGACTTCTCTCCGTTCAGAATAACATGCTGTCTTCTGTTTGCGAGAAACTCGTCATTGCAGCTGCACAGCTGCTCTGATACTCCATACGTTAGTACGTCGCTCATTAGGTGGCGGTGCGGAACTGTACGGAATGCCTTCCGGGAGTCAAGGAACACATCTGCCTGGGCACCTGTATCTACTGCATTCTGGGTCCTGTTGGACGAACAGATCGAGCTGGGTATCACACGATCGTTGTTTTCGGCACCTATGTTGGTTCCTACAGAGATTTTCGGTCTCCATAAATGTCATAATACACGAGAACAAAACGTTTTCCAAAATTCTACTACAGATCTAAGTCAGAGATATAGTCCTATAGTTTTGTGAGTCCGTTCGACGACCCTTCTTGAAGACTGGAATGACCTTTGCTTTTTTCCAATCAGTAGGAACGCTTCGCTCTTCAAGAGACCTACGGTCCATTGCTGTCAGGAGAGAGACAAGTTCATTTGCGTAATCTGTGTAGAATGGTATTTTTGGTATAATGTCAGGATCCAGTGGCCTTTATTTCTCTTCAAACAATGAAGGCTTTCAAGACCGGATGTTTCAGCTGCCGAGAATTCTTCCGGGTTGTGTGGCCGTGGTTCATGGAACTCTTCTATCCCTGACGTTACGTCCAAAGCTACGTTGGACATCTTCAGAGGTGCTCCTGGTTGTGCTGAGTCTTGCTGAGTGACGATTCGGACGTCGAAAAATGGCCTAAATACCGTGGAAAGTGGGCGTGGTCTGGATTTCACCTGATAACAGAGATAAACCCTGTCAAGGATAAAATATAACTCTCGATCATATTACGTCAATGATAAAAACTTCTCATCGATTCTGTAGCGCCACTGTCCATATATTGCTGAGTTTCATGGCTTCTTCTTTTCTGTTAAAATTATCTCCATGTTTATATATTTCGATGGATTCTCTAAATAGCCTTGGATAATAGTTCGTCATAGTACATAAAACTTCAGTTTCCGAAAATTTCACCACGTGATCACCCGACTGAAGAGCATGTTCCGCCACGGCTGACTTGTCTGTTTTCCCTAGTCGGCAAAGACTTTTATGTTCCTTCAACCGTGTATTCACACTTCTCTTCATAGTTCCAATGTAGACCCTACCACATGTACACGGAAATTTGTATACACCACTTGCAGACAGAGGGGGACGTTTATCCTTAACAGAACGAAGTGCTTGGCATATTCATAAAAAAAAGTAACGGATCAGATCGGCAAGGTTTAAGGAAACATAACGTTCGACCGATTTTCAGACGAACTAAGAAAATAGGCAAAGCACTACAGAATGGATGAGAAGCTTTTATCTTTGACGTACTATGATCGATAATTATATTTTATCCTTGACATGGTTTATCTCTGCTATCACGTGAAATCCAGACCACGTCCACTTCCACTTTGTCGGCCGGGATGGCCGAGCGGTTCTAGGCGCTACAGTCTGGAACCGCGCGACCGCGAATCCTGACTCGTTTTAAGTATTTCGCCATTTTCTGTGTCGTCCTCCTTTTCAATGCAGTAATGATGACAGACTGTGGGTACAGACGGCTTGCCGTCAGTGTGGCCGGGCGGTTCTAGGCACTTCAGCCTGGAACCGCGTGACCGCTACGGTCGCAGGTTCGAATCCTGCCTCGGGCACGGATGTGTGAGATGTCCTTAGGTTAGTTAGGTTTAAATAGTTCTAAGTTCTAGGGGACTGATGACCTCAGGAGTTTAGTCCCATAGTGCTCAAAGCCATTTGAACCACTTCCACTTTCCACTGTATTTAGGCCATTCTTCGACGTCCGACTCGTGAGTCGGCAAGACTCAGCACAACCAGGAGCACTTCCGAAGATGTCCAACGTAGCCTTGGACGAAACGTCAGGGATAGAAGAGTTCCATGGACCACGGCCACACAACCCGGAAGAATTCTCGGCAGCTTTATTTCTCTGTTGAGCGATTTCAGTTGCTTATCCATCCCTTGTCCCTTATTTTGATATCTGTTATTTTGTCTTTCGTGCGAAGATTTAAAGGAGGAACTGCATTATGATGTTTCTCTGTGAAACAGTTTTGGCAAAGACGTGTAGTATTTCAGCCTTTTCTGTGTCATTCTCTGTTTCAGTGTCAGTATGATTACGGAGTGTCTTGACTGATGGCTTCGATCCGCTTACTGATTTAAATAAGATCAGAACTTCTCAGCACTTTATGTGGGGTTGGTAGTTAGAGTTTTTGTTTAGTGTTGGTTGAACATTTCACGCGTCGCCCCGCTTTCACTAACTTTGGCTTCGCTTAATTTTTGTTTATCCGTGAGGCCTTGGCTATGTTTAAATTCTCAGTGATGCTCTCTCTGCTTTCACACCAGCTTCCTAACACCATTGTCGAACCACGGTGAGTCTTCTCCAACCCTCACAATTTTGCCCGGGACAGACTTATCTAAAGCGTATTTAACTTTGTCCATTGATGCTCAGCTTGGTCAGTGCTGAAGATGAAATTTTCGTTATGACGTATCAGGTAATCTGTAATCTGTCTCATGTCGCTCTTGCTAAACAGAAAGATCTTGCTGAATTTCTTTGTATTACTACTTACAGCCGTATTCACTGATGCTGTAACGGCCTTATGATCAGTGATCTCCTGTTGTACGCTAACTGAATAGAAAAGTTCGGGTTTCTTTTTATCACCGGTTGGTCTAAGATTTTATCCTCACGAGTCGGTTCTCCGATTAACTGCACAACCTAATTTTCAGATGAAACACTTAAAGAATTTCATTCGAGCCTCTGCCGGCCACCCTTACGACTGGGAAAAGTATCCCGCGGAGACAACAGCGGGTGGTTTCTTCTGCTCAACGGCCCGCGCGGCGGCGCCATGGCAGAATGAACGACGCGTGGCAGAGTCCGGCGGGCATTTGTTACTAGCAACTATTAACTAGTACTGGACTGTGGAGCTGTGAAGCAAGATGACTGCTCGTATGTCTCCATAAGGTGGAAAGTGAAGGACTGGTGTTTCCACGTTGTCAGTGGTGGAAAAGATTTTGTCTTTAGCAGACAGGACGATCGTTTTGTTTTGTCTTGACCACTGAACGGTATGATCCATAAACTTTTGGCAGTGACTTGTTAAGTGTGCTTTGTGAATTGCATGTGGGACGCTTGGTATACTTAAAGAGGACAGTTGTCGTTTGGTGACTAATTATTGTATGAATGCAAGAAACTAAAGTGGGACATAGACATTTGCATTTGTAGTAGGAGACATTTCTTTAATTGGTGCGGGAATAAGTGCTGTTTGTTGGAACTTACGACTTTTGATTACACCATGAACTGAAAGGACAGAACCGTGGGTAATAGTAGTTGTAGGGCCATTTTTGGACGACCAGATTCGTGTGGATGGTACTCTGAGAGTGACTATGACATTTGTGTTTAATGTGAGATACAGTTTACTGTTCAGTGCGTGTTCAAAATGCCGATTTGAGTGACTAAAAGACTTTCCTCCGGGTAATCATGGGAGAGCTTTGACACCGAGACAGTGTTTCTAGGAAAACTATTAGCAACTTTTTGACCCCAAGAAAATCACAGAATGAAATGATTCCGTGTGACTCGCAAGATAGGGAATAATGCATTTGTACTTGTAATTGTGTAATTTTTTTATATGCTTCATTCCTGAAGGGACAGCAAGTGCAATTGTATTTCATTAACATTTGTGTTTAGAATAGTTAGTGTTTTTTTTGTTTTTTTTTTGTTCTTGGTTACCAGTTCACGTAGCATGTTTATTAGAATATTTGGTGCAGTGATGCTTTAATTATTAGCCAGTGGCGTAATACTAACGTAGCGGCTCTTGTTGCATTGGTCAGTAAGGTTGTCACAGGGGACAAGAGTTTGCATTGCACAACAAATATCGGAATTAACTGATGCATTTTGATGTCGTGGACAGTAATGATCTTGTTGGTGTGTGGACTGAAGCCACTTATTTTCATTATCACAGTGGTGATATTTCACATTAAAGTGTAACGAAGGCTAGTGGAAATGCAAGTTCTTGTCGTCTAAATGTGTAACAACAGAGAAATGAGCAGTAGAGTAAGATACGAGAGCTACTGGTGGATTCAAGCACTTATTGCTAACTATTTATTGTGTGTATTGATCAAAGTTGATGGACTTACTAGCTCAGCAGCAGGTATTTGTACTGGTGGACAAGGATAAGGTTAAACTCACAGTCGAGTAGTGGTGGCAATTGCTTAAGTGATGATAGTTAATGAGGTATGACATGATGTCTTACATGAACTATATTACATAACCAGTATGTAACGTGTGGTGTATATCATTGTTTTTCTTCTCAGTTTCATTTCTCTGTACGTTTGATGTATATTTTAGAGTAATGGAACTAGTGTACGCAATTTTTTTCTTTTGTTGACTTTGTTTTGTATTTAGACATTGCCGTGTAAAAGATTATTACAACGCAATTTATGAATGTCGGATTACTTGTTCTGTGCTTGGACGGTGAGCTATTTAAAATTTCATGAGTACAATTAGTATTTTTTTATTAGTTTTAGAATTATTGAAGTTTGGATTACTCCTAAAAATAACGGAGATCCCGGTAACTAAGCAAATTTTTATCTCAACATTATTTTTTATTTGTATGATGTAATGTTTTATTTGTCATGTGGATTATTGTAAATTTGTATGTATACGTTACTCCGGATTGTGGAGATTACAATAATGGAACAACTGTGTCAATAATTTGGTAAAGTAACAGCATTTGGTCGTCTATTTGAGGTCACCAGGGGCTAAGGTCTCCTCCTGGTTATTATGATGACTTGCTACGTTTGTTCTAATACAGCTTTCTTAAAAAAATGTTCGGAACTACCTTCGCATTGCAAGGATAGTACCGTGCCATTTTTTTCTGCATGGGTAGCCGGTGGTGAAAGGGTACAGTACCGCCCGACATTGAAAATAGGTACAACATACTTCATTATTCTTGTCTGAACAACATATTTTTTCTAATAATAACTCAATGTCAATTAATACAGCGAAGCCGGATACCAGTGTGGGAAAGAATGACAATTTATTTATTTAATTGATCACACGTGCACTCCCTCAAAATAAATCCCTACATCCAGTTTGGTGAGATCTGTGAAATGAATGAATGTATGGTCGTCTGCTAACCGCAGATAGTGAATGTGAATATATGATCATCTTTGAGACGATCCTTTAGCCACCTTTGGTGGAACCAAAGAGATGAAACTTACCGGAGCTTTGAGCGCCTGAAGTGTGGCTGACCAATACGGTAACATGGTCTTCCCCCACCTCGACAGAGGTGCGAGAGGACCTGAAGAACGGCCATGTTTCAGCACTCTGCCGCTGGATCTTGTGCTGTTAAGACCTGTCTTAGTTGTGTTCCGTAAAGACAAAAGAGTGGAGACATGGTATGCATGTGGAATATTTAAGAGTAGTTTGAAATAATAATTTCTCTATTTCAGGAACTTTTGTGGGGAGAATTAAGTGTCAGGCAGGTAATATTAATGGGATTGTAGTAATCTTCGGAAGTGACCAACGGTCACAATGAAACCACATGTAGCAATAAGTTGAAATACTTCCGTGTGCTTAAGTTAAGCTGAATTACTAGCGTGTGTACAATAAGTTGAAATATTTAAGAAATAGCATGTGTACCATAAGTTGAAATATTTAAGAAATGGCGTGTGCAGGACTTGAAATTAGAGACGAGTACTTCCACGTGGTGAGTACTGTGTGAGTCTCAAACTGTGTATGAGACAAAAGATAAAGAGAAGTACTCGTCCATGGTATCAGTTGAGGACTCGCGTGTGTGATGAATACGTTCTTAATATTACTTTCCGTGATATGATTCCGTGTGACGCTAGATTCAAACTCTGAGAGAGAAGCAAGGTGAGTCGGCCGTCTATCCAGCAACGCCACTTGGCTTGCATTGCACAGGAAGACGTGCATATATCTCCAGAGTTCATAGTAGGAAAGTAGAATTACGAAGTGGGGCAGTGTCGTGTGAAACTGGGATAAATATTAATTGAAGTGGGAAAGCTGATAGTGATAATGTTGTGACTATTCCCTGTGTAGTATTTCATATTGTAGTGTGGTGTATGTCATGTAATTTGAGTATGTGTGGTTTGTATGGGAGAGTAGCAAGGTAGTTTCAAAGATTAGTGGGTTATGCTTGTTCCTTCTGTACCGCTCGATCAGGAGGAAAGTTTCGTGATGATGATTGTGAGAGTCGAAGTGTGAGATATAATAAAAGATCCACCATCCTATCCAGAAAGTGCACTGTAGCGTTAAATAATTACGAGACCATAATATAGAGATTCACCAATGTAAAGCCATGCCCACTGGGCGGAATTTCTCATGTGTTATTGTTGTAGGTTATAGAATTTGTGTGTTTGGGTTATAGACTTTATCGGAATAAATAAGATAGTGAAAAGAAAAAGATTGGTGGACTTTTCCTTCGAATTGTATGTTGTCATGATGTCCCGAATTTATAATGTGTGCGCCATTCATATTCAGTGCGGTGGCCACGTGTTGATAAAAGCCGTTAAATAAAAGACAAAAAGAAAATGTGGTATTGCCAGTGCGTAGTGAACAGTCAGAGTTCTGTAAATCACTGATAGTCAGATATGCATTTCCGTTACGTATTATTCATACAGGAGGATAATTTGTAACTTAATTGTGAGTACGAGAGTTCATGTTACTCGATAAATAAGAATGAATCCACTCGCTTGGCAGACCACTCATCTTGCAGGCCTGACTGCTTGATGCCACAGTATGAGCAAGGCATGTGGGTGCCTCTCACTATCATTGCAACAAACATTCCAATCGGAATTCAGAACGTCATTGATGTTAACCTCTCGTTTCAGTCAGCTCTCTGTCCCAAATACTATGTGGCCATTGTCACTGTTTATAAGCGGGATTAGTTCCAAGAACTTCCCATAGACGCACCTGAATTTACTTAATATTATATTAATATTTTCTTTCACCGGTCTGCTATGACGAATACTACTCTGTCTGGATTCAGAAGAAATCTTAGGGGGCCTGTGGACGGATTTCCCTAAACTAAAAAAACCGACATGTCCATGCTATGCTCTTGGAGTTAGCTACCACAAAATGAGGAATTTACAAGTTCTGTGGGAGTTTTAGGTGAAAAAGTAAAGTAAAGCAGTTTTGTGCTGTATGTGTTTCAGTTGACTGATGACCGATCGATGTTCTAGTCTTCAGCCCGAAGAGGGGTTTGCTACATCTCTCCACTCTGTTCTATTCTGTGCAAGCCTGTTTATCTATGCTGCAACCTTAATCCAAGTAAACATGGTATGTAGTGAAGCCTAGCTTGAGTCACCCCACTTCCCTCCATCACCGCATAAACATTCCTTGATACCTTAGCACGTGTCCTGTACACCTCACGTTTCTTTTCTCTTTTCTCAGCAGTTATATGCAGTACTGGTACATAATAACTTAAATAATAAATCACTGGCCGGCCGGAGTGGACGAGCGGTTCTAGGCGCTACAGTCTGGAACCGCGCGACCGCTACGGTCGCAGGTTTGAATCCCGCTTCAGACATGGATGTTTGTGATGTCCTTAGGTTAGTTAGGTTTAAGTAGTTCTAAGTTCTAGGGGACTGATGACCACAGCAGTTTAGTCCCATAGTGCTCAGAGCGATTTGAATAAATCACTGCACCGGGTTCCTTTTGCCACGCATAACGTAACTCGTTTCAGGAATATGTTGCCATTTTCGTTTTCTATGGCTGTTTAAATTAGTATGTGTGTTTAAATTAGTATGTGATGTGTGCGTGGGTTGTTCTAATTTTCTTGTCCTACAGTCATCTGTTTGTGGTTTTAAAGTATTATGCCTCCTTCATTACGCAGAAGTTCACACACTTGCAAATTGTTAGTCACGCTGTTTGTTTTGAGTACAGTCATAACACGGTACCAAAACAAACAGTGTGAATGATAGTTTCCGTGTGTGCGTGAATACGTACGTAATGAAAGAGGTGCAATTCCTTAACACCGTAAGCAGACGACTGCAAGGCAAGAGAAGTAGGACAACACATACGCAGACAGCATATACATTATTAATATAAACTCACGCGGCGCTTATAATGGAAATAAATTTCTGAAATGCATCATGCTGCGGATGCAAAAAACGTACCTGGTGCAGCGTTCTATTATTTATAAGGGGCAGTCAAATGAAAACCGAATACCAGTCATAATGGGACCATGGAATCGTTTCCTTTAAAAGTAATCACCACGCATGTTAAGACAGCATTCCTGGACTTTTTGACTTTCTGGTGCGTCGCAGTTTTTGCAAAGTGTCTTCATAACGCTGCGCATTGACTGTGGTTCCTCGCTCGAGGAACTCGGCGAGCAGAGGCCCCCTGCAGTCGAAGAAGAAGGTCATCATGACCATACCGGAACTTGTATGAACAGTTTTGGATTTCTTTGGCGGGAGAGATGTGGGATGTTTCCACTGGTGGCTTTGCCGTTTGCTGTCAGAAAGATATTGGGCGGAGTCATGCTGTTGCACGATAACGTCCGTTCCCATACTGCCAATAGTCCGCCTCCGGTAGCTGAGTGGTCTGCGCGACAAGAATGTCAATCGTAAGGGCCCGGGTTCGGTTCCCGGCTGCGTCGGAGATTTTCTCCGCTCAGGGACTGGGTGTTGTGTTGTCCTAATCATCACCATTTCATTCCCTTCGACGCGCAAGCCGCCAAAGTGGCATCGAATCGAAATGATTGCACCCGGCGAACGGTTTACTCGACGGGAGGCCCTAGTCACACGACATTTTTATACTGCCAATCGACGAAGACTACGCTTTAGCGATTTACATGAAATGTACTCGTACATCCATTATGTGTATTCCCGTGCAGGGGAGACCTTTTATTTGTAAGACGCTTGCCCGGTTCACGACATATGGAAGTTTTGGATCTGGCTGTGAGTCGTGCTCGGTTAGCCAGATGTTAAGGCGAGAGCTCGCGATAAGCGGCAAATCTGGGTTCGAATCCCGGACCGGCACAAATTTCCATTGGATCTTTCCGTTACTCAGCTGCCGGTTGTCCGTGTTTGCAACTCTGAGTACATTTCATGTATTTCATAACGGCTGTAGTCGCCGCAGTGCATGTCCAAAGGAACTTTGCATCGTAACCTGGAATAACACAGGCATTGCGCTATCCTATCATATCGTCTTCAGCGATTTGGTTGGGAAACACTGCAACATCCTCCGTCCAGCCCGAGTGTTTCACCGTGTGATTTTCAAATCTTTCGTGACCTGAAGGTAGACATGCGTTGACTTCGGCTTCATTCGGACGTGGAAATGCAAGAGAGGGTGGATTCCTCAGCGGCCAACCGCGTTCTACAACACGGGAATTGGTGGTTGTGGTAATTTCTTATGGTACCAAACTGATGAGGTCATCGGTCCCTAGGCTTACACACTACTTAATCTAACATAAACTAACTTACGCTAAGGACAACACCTTTACTCCCATGCTCGAGGGAGGGCTCGAACCTCCGACGGGGCAGCAGCGCGAACCTTGTCAAGGCGCCCTAGACAGCGCGGCTAACCCGAGCGGCAAACAGGAATTGATTGTCTCGTCCCCCAGTGGGATAAATGTCTTGACGCGTGTGGTGATTACTTTTCGATGGAACCATTCCATGGCCCCGTTGCGACGGGTGTTCGGTTTCCATTTGACTGTCCCTCGTGAATCGTTATTCACACAGTTGCAGTCTTTGTATAGTGATCTAGTGGATAGCGTAAGCTCCTTGCGGCTGTTCTTGAACGATGCTGTCGTCTGTGGAATATGCAGCGCCACAAGTCTGTGGCGAAAATCCGGAAAACCTGCAGATAGTCGATGGCTCATGCAGGAACTTGCAATTAAGTTAGTAAATAAATGTAACATATAGTAAGGGGAAGAAAATGCTGTTCCATTACCCAGTTGGTGAAAATTGACAGGTAACAGTAAAAATAGTAATTCAACTGGGAGAAACCAACCAGAGCGACCTGAAGAGGAAAGATCACACACAACAAACAGTAGGAAGAGTAAATGCCACACTGAAATTTACTGGGAGTATCTTACGTCAGATCAAAACGGGGAATCTTAAAGAAATGGAACTCATCCACCTAAGAAATTGCTTACAAAACAATTTTTCGACCGATTCTATAGTAGTGATCATCAGTAGGTCCAAGCAGAGTGGCGTGTGGGTTACGGTCTAGTTTAGTAAGCGAGAGAGCGCTAGTTTTGATTTGTGTTTCTGGGCCATCAGTGTTCTGACTGCTTTGATGCGGCCTGCCACGAACACCTCTCCTTCTCCAAATTTTTCATCTCAGAGTAGCACTTGCAACCTACGTCCTCACTTATTTGGTGAATGTGTTCCAATCTCTGTTTTCCTACAGAGTTTTTGTCCTCTACAGCTCCCTCTAGTACCACGGAACTTATTCCTTCATATCACAACAGATGTCCTATCATCCTGTCCCTTCATCTTGTCAGTGTTTTCCATATTTTCCTTTCTTCACCGGTTCTGCGAAGAACCTGCCCTTTACTTTCCTTATCAGTCCATCTAATTTTCAACATCCTTCTGTAGCAACACATATCAATGCTTCGATTCTCTTCTGTTCTGTGTCCATGTTTAACTACCTTATGAAGCTGCGCTCCAAACATAAATTCTCAGAAATTTCTTCCAAAAACTAAGGCCTATGTCTGATGTTAGCTGATATTTTTGGGGCAGGAATGCCCTTCTTTTTCGCCATTGCTTCTTCGATGCTTATATTGAAAGTAGGAGCGAAAGACTGCGTTCCTGTTTTAGACACTTTTTAATCCAAGCACTTAATTTTTGGTGTTCCATTCTTATTGTTCCCCTTTGGCTCTTGTAGATATTGTACATTACCCATCACTCCCTATAGCTTACACCTTACACATATTTTTTATTTTTCTCAGAATTTCGAAGTTCTTCTTCCCTTTGACTTGTCGATGCTTTCTCCAGTTCGACAAATCCTATGAACGTGTCTTGATTTTTCGTTACTCTTGCTTTTATTATCAACCGCAATGTCAGGATTGCCTCCTGGTGCCTGTACATTTCCTACAGCCAAACTAATCGTGATATAAGACATCCTTAATTTTCTTTCCCATTCTTCGGTGTATTATTCTTATCATTCTTCTGCACCACGAGATACAAAAGCTTCTATTCTCTGCTCATCTGCTATGTACTCCACATTTCACTTTCATACCAGTCAAACACTATCGGAAAAGATTATGCAACTTTTAAATGTATGTTATATGTTAAAATATCGTCACTATTTTGAGAAAATGTCATCGCCTGGTTTGATACCATTACATTCCACCACCTTCTACTATTAATGACAAATTATTTTTAAGAGGTTTTTGCGCCGTTTCAGTATTAAAATCTTACAAACTTTCTGATGGCTGCAAAACATTGCTGAGACTAGACTGGGAACGCAATACAATATAGGGTTCTGTTGTTCAATTCGTGTTTTTACATTATATGGAGTGGGAAGGAACGTCATATACGAACCGAGACAGAAACTACAAAAAAACTTCTTTTGCCTGAAGTGATTAGTAACAACCTAAGCTGGTACATTCTACAGCTACATACATACTACCAAGCTACTGTACGGCGGGTGGCGAGGGGTACCCTGTACCACTAATAGTAATTTCCTTTCCTGCTCCACTTGCAAATAGAGCGAGGGAAAACGTTATTCGTTTGCCTCCGTATGAGCCCTAATTTCTCGTATCTTATCATCGTAAGCCTTAGGCGAAATATGTGTGACGCAATAGTTCTGCAGCCAGCTTCAAATTTCGGTCTTCAAATTTTCTCAATGTATTCTTCGAAAAGAACTTCGTCTTTCCTCCAGAGATCCCATTTGAGTTCTCGAAACACAACCGTAACACTTGCGTGTTGTTCGAACCTACCGGTAACAAATCTAGCAGCCCGCTTCTGAACTGCTTCGATGTCTTCTTTTAATACGACCTGGTGCAGATCCCAAACTCTCGAGCACTACTCAAGAATAGGTCGCACTAGGGTCCCCTACGCGATCTCTATTACAGGTCAACCACTCTTTCCTACGATTCTCCTAATAAACCGAAGTCGACCATTCGTCCTCCCTACCACAATCCTCACAAACTCGTTCCATTTCATGCCGCTGTTACGCCCAGATATTTAAATGAAATGGCTGTGTCAAACAGGACACTATTAATGCTGTATCCGAACATTACCAGTTTTTTTCCTACTCATACGCATTAATTTACATTTTTCTACATTTACAGCTGGTTGCCAATCATCACACCAACTAGAAATTTTCTCTAATTCATCTTGTATCCTCTCACTGTCACCTTCCCGTAGAGCACAGCACCACCTGAGACAACCGCAGATTGATACCCACTCGGTCCGCCAGATCATTTGTATTTAAATAATAGCGGTCCTATCACACTTCCCTGGGGCATTACTGACGGAACCCTTGCGTCTGGTATCAATAACAAAGGTTTTACTAGAAGCTAGTGGTGATATAACACGATTTACGAGAAATAAAATGTTTCGTTCCGTGGCGGATATAAGATCCATGAGCGCTTTTCTAAGTTTCGACCCGTGCGTGCAAGGAAAAGCAAATAAATGTGGAGCAGATCTCATAAAAATAATTTGGACTGTGGAGTTTGCCAGATGCCGAGTGTGCTGTTAACGCGACCTCTCGCTTATCAGGTGCTCCGCGGGTATGCAGAGTAGACTGCCGCTGAAACTACTCCTCAGGTCATATAAAATGACAGATTACTCCCATGAAGCTAACAGGCTACTTGAAAAATCAATTGCCGCGCAAAACGGAAAACATTATTTGAACGTTCCTAAACTCTTCAGGGGCGTCGCCTCTTGGTTCAAATGGCTCTAAGCACTATGGGACTCAACATCGGAGATCGTCAGTCCCTTAGACTTAGAAATACTTAAACCTAAGGACGTCACAGACATCCACGCCCGAGGCAGGATTCCAACCTGCGACCGTAGCAGCCGCGTGGTTCCGGACTGAAGCGCCTAGAACCGCTCGAACACAGCGGCCGGCTGGCTGCCTCGCCTATTGCTTATTGTTGGAGGACCTAGGCATTTCAGTTGAATAATTTACACTCACGTTAAAAAAAACACCTTGAACGACTAGAGGTAGTGGAGATAGGACGTTCATATTCACAGGACATGCACATTATTATGTTCCGCAGATATGATTAGCCTGTCAGTTACCTCGGTTGAGCATGTGTCCTGTTGCCTAGTAGGCACAGGTTCGTCTTGTGCCTGATAACTTGTTCCATGTGTGATGGCATCGACGCGTAAAAGGCGCGAATGGCTTCCTGCGGCATAGCAATCCATGCCGCACTCACCTGGTTCCCAAGTTCATCTGCGGTAGTCGACATTGGGTTCCAGCACTGCACCTGTCGTGTCTCTTTATGCCACGCATTTTCCATTGGCTACAAGTCTGGTGATCTGGCAAAAGGCTGACATCCTGTAACACTAAGAGGGCACCTGTTCCTGCAGCAACATGTGGTCGTGCAATGTCTTGCTGAAAATGGCATCTGTGGTGTTGTGCAGAAAGGGTTTGGCTACGTATCGCACGTCGCACTGGCCCCAGTGCTCTATGCCTTGTGCGAATGCAGTCCCTGTGACGCCGCTCCCCGCCTCTGCTGCGAACCAAAATACGCCCATCATTTTCGAACCAATAGAACCTGAATTCGTCCTAAAACACTGTCTGACGTTATTCCTGTCCCCAGCGACATCGTTCCATACGCCACTGCCATCTAGCATTTCTGCAAATTCATCAAAGGTAGGCCGAGAAGTGGTCGACGCGCACGTAGCCCATACCGTAATAAACGGCGATGGACTGTCACTCCTGATAGTGTACGATGTGTTCCACTGTTCCGCTGTTGGACCAGAGACGAGCAGGAAACAGATCTGTCTTTTAATGCCATTCGGATGAGGTGTCCATCTTCTCGGGTGATGGTCTAGATGGTGCGACCTGATGCATCTCCTCGTGTTCTACGGCCTTCCGTGAACCATTCTGCACACACCCGTTACTCAGCCGAAACACTTCGTCCCATAGCAGCAATTTCCCTGTCAGATGCATTACATTCTCCCAAGCCAATAAAGCGCCCTTTTCAAACTCACTGACTTGACGGTGCGATCCACGCATACGTCTGCGAGGCATCCTGTAAATCTGCTCAAGTCGCACTGATCCATTACCTTTGGTTTATAACGACAAAGAGAGTCGCTGGCATATTTTCCGGTAGATGGTGTTGCGCAGTGATATCGATGTTGACCTTGAATCGACAGGTCAACGCGGTGCAAATACCAATCATTTATGCAGAAGATGCTAATGTACATGTTCTGTGAATACGAACGTCCTATCTCTAGTGGTTCAAGGTGTTCTGTTTTCTTCTGAACATAGTGTACTTTGACGGTTGATGAAAGATAGAGTCTGATCTTGTAAAATAATATTTATTCAGGCAATGTGTAAAAATTACTCATGACACCTAAACGTCGATTTACATAATTAAAACAGAACAATCATAAGAAAATGAATGTTTGTCAGCATCTCCTCCAGCATAATGCTGGACAATTACGGTTGAGATGGTGCCCAGACATATAAAGGACACTAACTAAGCTTTCAACCGCGCTACAAAACTTTAAAACTACACGAAGAAATTATGAATTTGAATAGAGCATACAACAGATCAATGAATAAAGGAAGAATAAGAAAAAAACATCACTAGGCAGGTGAGTTCCAATGAGTTACCTCGGTAACGAAACAAACATATGTAATTACGAGAAAAATCCCCTTCGAAACAAGAACTAGATTACATCAAAACTTGCATACTAGGATGTGAAGCGCATTGATGAAATTGTTGTTCTCGTTGTGGTCTTCAGTCCAGAGATGGTTGGATGCAGTTCTCCATGCTGCTCTATCCTGTGCAAGCTTCTTCATCTCCGAGCAACTACTGTACCCTCCATCCTCCTCAATTTCCTTAGTGTATTCATCTCTTGGTCTCCCCCTATGATTTTACCCTCCACGCTTCCCTGCAGTACTAAATTGGTGATCCCTTGATGCCTCAGAACGTGTCCTACAAACCGATCCCTTCTTCTAGTCAAGTTGTGCCACAAATTCCTCTTCTCCCCAGGTCCATTCAGTATCTCCTCATTAGTTACATGATCTATCCATCAGCATTCTTCTGTAGCACCACATTTCGAAAGCTTCTATTCTCTTCCTGTCTAATCTATTTATCATCCATGTTTCACTTCCATACATGGCTACACTCCATACAAATACTTTCAGAAACGACTTCCTGACATTTAAATCTATACTCGAAGTTAACAAATTTCTCTTCTTCAGAAACGCTTTCCTTGCCATTTTTCACTTCCACAAGAGGCTACACTCCATACAAATACTTTCAGAAACGACTTCCAGAAACTTAAACGTCTACTCGACGTTAACAAATTTCTCTTTTTCAGAAGTACTTTGCTTGTCATAGTCAGTCTACATTTTATACCCTCTCTACTTCGACCATCATCAGTTATTTTGCTGCCCAAGTAGCAAATTCTCATCTACTACTTTAAATGTCTTTAATTCCTTCAGCATCAGCTGATTTAATTCGACTACATTCCATTATCATCGTTTTACTCTTGTTGTTGTTCATCTTATATCCTCATTTCAAGACACTGTCCATTCCGTTTAACTGCTCTTCCAAGTCATTTGCTGTCTCTGATAGAACTACAATGTCATCGGCAAACCTCAAAGTTTTTATTTCTTCTCCATGGATTTTAATTCCTACTCCAAATTTTTCCTTTGTTTCCTTTACTGCTTGCTCATTATACTGACTGAATAACAACTTTGTCTCAATCCCTTCTCAACCACAGCTTCCCTTTCATGTCCCTCGACTCTTGTAACTGCCATCTGGTTCCTGTGCAAATTGTAAATAGTCTTTCGCTCCCTGTATTTTACCCCTGCCATCTTCAGAATTTGAAAGAGAGTATTCCCGTCAACGTTTTCAAAAGCTTTCTCTAAGTCTACAAATGCTAGAAACGTAGGTTTGCCTCTCCTTAATCCATCCTCTAAGATAAGTCGTAACGTCAGTATTGCCTCACGTGTTCCAACATTTCTACGGAATCCAAACTGATCTTCCCCGAGGTCGGCTTCTATCAGTTTTTCCATTCGTCTGTAAAGAATTCGTGTTAGTATTTTGCAGCCGTGACTTATTAAACTGATAGTTCGGTAATTTTCACACCTGTCAACACTTGCTTTCTTTGGGATTAGAATTATTATATTCTTCTCCAAGTCTGAGGGTATTTCACCTGTCTCACACATCTTGCTCATCAGATGGTAGGGTTTTGTCATGGCTGGTTCTCCCGAAACTATCAGTAGTTCTAATGGAATGTTGTCTACTCCCGGGGTCTTGATTCGCCCTATGTCGTTCAGTGCTCTGTCAAATTCTTCACGCAGTATCATACCTCCCATTTCGTCTTCATCTACATTCTCTTCCATTTCCAGAATATTGTCCCCAAGTACATCGCCCTTGTATATACCCTCTATATACTCCTTCCACCTTTCTGCTTTCCCCTTTTTGTTTAGGACCAGTTTCCCATCTGAGCTCCTGATATCCTTGCTTTTGTCCTCTAGCCATCCCTCCTTAGCCACGCGGTGTAGACGCGCGGTCTAGGGCGCCTTGTCACGGTCCTCCTGTAGGAGGTTCGAGTCCTACTTCGGGCATGGGTGTGCGTGTGTTGTCCATTCAAGTTAGTTTAAGAGGTTAAGTAGTGTGTAGGCTTACGGACCGATGACCTCAGCGGTTTGGTCCCATAAGACCTTACCACAAATTTCCAATTCCATCCCTCCTTAGCAATTTTGCACTTCCTGTCGACGTCTGTATTCCTTTTCGCCTGCTTCATCTACTGTATACATATTTTCTCCTTTCATCAATTAAATTCAATGTCTCTTCTAATACCCAAGGATTTCCACTAACCCTCGCCTTTTACCTACTTGGTCCTCTGCTGCCTTCACTATTTCATTTCTCAAATCTATCCACTCTTCTTCTACTGTATTTCTATCCCCTGTTCTTGTCAATCGTTCCTTATGCTCTCCCTGAAACTCTCTGCAACCTCTGGTCCTTTCAGTTTATCCAGGTCCCATCTCCTTAAATTACTACCTTTTTACAGTTTCTTCAGTTTTAATCTACAGTTCATAACCAATAAATTGTGGTCAGAGTCCACATTAGCACCGGGAAATGTCTTAAAATTTAAAATCTGGTTCCTGAATCTCTGTCTTACCATTGTATAATCTATCTGAAACCTTCCAGTGTCTTCCACGTACGCAACCTCCTTTCATGATTCTTAAACCAAGTGTTAGCTATAATTAGGTTATGCTGTGTCAAAATTCAAACCAGGGGGCTTCCTCTTTCATTCCGTACCCCTAGTCCATATTCACCTACTACTTTTCGTTCTCTTCCTTTTCCTAGTATCGAATTCCAGTCCCCCATGTCTATTAAATTTTCGTCTCCCTTAACTACCTGAATAATTTCTGTTATCGCATCATACATTTCTTCAATCCCTTCATCATCTGCGGAGCTAGTCGGCTTATAAACTTGTACTGCTGTAATAGGGGTGGGCTTCTTGTTTATCTTGGCAACAATAATGCGTTCACTATGCTGTTCATAGTAGCTTCTCCACGTTCCAATTTTTTTATTCATTATTAAATCAACTCCTGCATTACTACTATTTGATTTTGTATGTAAAACCCTGTATTCACCAGACCAAAGGTCTTGTTCCTCAAGCCACCGAACTTCACTAATTCGCGCTATATCTAACTTTAACCCATCGATTTCCCTTTTTAAATTTTCTAACCTACCAGCCCGATTAAGGTATCTGAAATTCCACGCTCCGATCCGTAGAACTCCAGTTTTCTTTCTCCTAATAAGGACGTCCTCCTGAGTAGTCCCCGCCCGGAGATCCGAATGGGGGACTATTTTACCTCCGGAATATTTTACCCAAGAGGACGCCATCATCATTTAACCATACAGTAAAGCTGCATGCCCTCGGGAAAAATTACGGCTGTAGTTACCCCAAGCTTTCAACCGTTCACAGCACCAACACAGCAAGGCCGTTTTGGTTGATGTTAAAAGACCAGATCGGTCAATCATCCAGACTGTTGCCCCTGCAACTACTGAAAAGGCTGCTGCCCCTCTTCAGGAACCACATGTTTGTCTGGCATCTCAATAGATACCCCTCTATTGTGGCTGCACCTACCACTTACGGTACGGCTATCTGTATCGCTGAGGCACGCAAGCCTCTCCAACAACGGCAAGGTCCATGGTTCAAGGAGGAGGTGGGGGGTGATCAAGTTAGCAAGACTAAAAAATAGAAACCAGGAATTAATTCCCGTTCCCTCAGTACATCCCAATTCTCGAAGTCGGCAGTGTGCATTTCAAATACAAGTCGTGGTGGGTCGAAATGCGGCCGCTGTTAACTATTCCTGCGCTGAGTCGATGTGATGTTGTGAAGGCTTGGCATCTACATCTACATATACATCCATACTCCGCAAGCCACCTGACGGTGTGTGGCGGAGGGTACCTTGAGAACCTCTATCGGTTCTCCCTTCTATTCCTGTCTCGTATTGTTCGTGGAAAGAAAGATTGTCGGTATGCCTCTGTATGGGCTCTAATCTCTCTGATTTTATCCTCATGGTCTCTTCGTGAGCTATACGTATGAGGGAGCAATATACTGCTTGACTCCTCGGTGAATGTATGTTCTCGAAACTTAAACAAAAGCCCGTACCGAGCTACTGAGCGTCTCTCTTGCAGAGTCTTCCACTGGAGTTCGCCTATCATCTCCGTAACGCTTTCGCGATTACTAAATGATCCTGTAACGAAGCGTACTGCTCTCCGTTGAATCTTCTCTATATCTTCTATCAACCCTATCAGGTACGGATCCCACACACGTGAGCAGTATTCAAGCAGTGGGCGAACAAGTGTACTGTAATATAATTCCTTTGTTTTCGGACTGCATTTCCTTAGGATTCTTCCAATGAATCTCACCTGGCATCTGCTTTACCGACGATTAATTTTATATGGTCATTCCATTTTAAATCACTCCTAGTGCCTACTCCCAGATAATTTATGGAATTAACTGCTTCCAGTTGCTGACCTGCTATATTGAAGCTAAATGATAAAGGATCTTTCTTTCTATGTATTCGCAGCACATTACACTTGTCTCCATTGAGATTCAATTGCCATTCCCTGCACCCTGTGTCAATTCGTTGCAGATCCTCTTGCATTTCAGTACAGTGTTCCATTGTTACAACCTCTCGATATACTACAGCATCATCCGCAAAAAGCCTCAGTGAACTTCCGATATTACCCACAAGGTCATTTATGTATATTGTGAATATCAAAGGTCCTACGACACTCCCCTGGGGCACATCTGAAATCACTCTTACTTCGGAAGACTTCTCTCCATTGAGAATGACATGCTGCGTTCTGTTATCTAGGAACTCTTCAATCCAGTCACACAATTTGTCTGATAGTCCATATGCTCTTACTTTGTTCACTAAACGACTGTGGGGAACTGTATCGAACGGCTTTCGGAAGTCAGGAAACACAGCATCTACCTGGGAACCCGTATCTATGGCCCACTGAGTCTCGTGAACAAATAGCACGAGCTGGGTTGCACACGATCGTCTTTTTCGAAGCCCATGCAGATTCCTACAGAGTAGGCTTCTAGTCTCCAGAAAAGTCATTATACTCGAACATAATACGTGTTCCAAAAATCTACAGCTGATCGACGTTAGAGATTTAGGTCTATAGTTCTGCACATCTGTTCGACGTCCCTTCTTGAAAACGGGGATGACCTGTGCCCTTCTCCAATCTTTTGGAACGCTACGCTCTTCTAGAGACCTACGGGAAACCGCTGCAAGAAGGGGGGCAAGTTCCTTCGCGTACTCTGTGTAACATCGAACTGGTATCCCATCAGGTCCAGTGGCCTTTCCTCTGTTGAGCGATTTTAATTGTTTTTCTATCCCTCTGTCGTCTGTTTCGATATCTACCATTTTGTCATCTGTGCGACAATCTAGAGAAGGAACTACAGTGCAGTCTTCCTCTGTGAAACAGCTTTGGAAAAAGACATTTAGTATTTCGGTCTTTAGTCTGTCGTCCTCTGTTTCAGTACCATTTTGGTCACAGAGTGTTTGGACATTTTGTTTTGATCCACCTACCGCTTTGACATAAGACCAAAATTTTTTAGGATTTTCTGCCAAGTCAGTACATAGAACTTTACTTTCGAATTCGTTGAACGCCTCTCGCGTAGCCCTCCTCACACTACATTTCACTTCGTGTAACTTTTGTTTGTCTTCAAGGCTTAGGCTATGTTTATGTTTGCTGTGAGTGTCCTTTGCTTCCGTAGTAGTTTTCTAACTCGGTTGTTGTACCACGGTGGCTCTTTTCCGTCTCGTACGTCCTTGCTTAGCATATACTCATCTAATGCATATTGTACCATGGCTTTGAACTTTGTCCACTGATCCTCAACGCTATCTGTACTTGAGATAAAACTTTTCTGTTGAGCCGTCAAGTACTCTGAAATCTGCTTTTTGTCACTTTTACTAAACAGAAAAATCTTCCTACCATTTTTAATATTTCGGCAGAGGGCCGAAGTCAAGAAGAACACGCACGAGCGCAGAGTCGAGCGTAGCCTCATGATGTAGAAGAATCAGAATACCCATACGGATCCAAACACGACTACGAATGCCTGTCTCAGTTCTCAGTGCCTTTCTTCAGACTTGGCAAAGGTCTTCCTTTTCTATCCAGTGCTCTTCCAATCAGGGATCTCGAAGTCCGTTCCTTAGCTTCCAAGTTGAAATGAATCCGCCATTGAGATACGTGCATATGGAAATGGGAGATGAGCGTCGCCCCCTTCCCACGTCCAGACTTGCTTTTAGGAAACCCTAAACATATTTTTGGACTTCGCAAACAGTTCCTACGGGAAGGGTAAAGTTTGGAAATTTGCAGATACACAAGTGGCTACATATATTTTGCTTGAGGGAACACGTCCGGACGCCACACACAGCAAAATGGCTCTGAGCACTGTGGGACTTAACATCTGAGGTCATCAGTGCCCTAGAACTTAGAGCTACTTAAACCTAACTAACCTAAGGACGTCACACACATCCATGCCCGAGGCAGGATAGGAAACTGCGACCGTAGCGGTCGCGCGTTTCCAGACTGAAGCGCCTAGAACCGCTCGGCCAACCCAGCCGGCCACACACAGCAGCATAACGGCAAGTGGACAGGTGGCAGAGTTCTCACTCCTTCCACCAATGGCTTCCTCTTCTTCTATTGGGGACACCAGTCTTCCATTCAGCCATTCATTGTTCGCGGAAGCTTCGCCAGGAGGGTAATCCCCGCAAAGGCTCGTCCAACTGTCCATGCGGCCCACTAGCGTGAGACCCTGCACTCTAAAGGCCCGACAGCTCTTCCAGAACGTGCGGAAGTTCCTCCTGTTTTTGGCCCACGAAAAGGAGTTGCCCTTGTCGAGATAAGATGCATTTAATGGAAAAACTACTACAAGAATGAAATGTTAGAGGGGTGGGTGACCTACATAGTTACACGGCACCCCATAGCCATTGATGTAAACAGCACGCACCACAGGTAGAAAGTCGATAAATAGAACCACATCGGAAAGTAAATCGAGGAATATGCAAATTCAGTATGCAAGTAGGATCAAATGTGTGGAGAAAGGCCTGCAACAGTCCACCGCCTCACAAGTTGATACAGGATCTGGGAACACAACCTTAAATTTCATCAATTTGGTTTGTAAAATAATAATAAAATGTTCCATATATCTTTTGGTTTATTGTTTTTCGAAGAATCGTACAAAATGTCTGAGTATGCGACGTCTAATCTTTCGTGTCATTATCAGTCTTAATTAACATTAGCTATGCCGGCTAATTCAGTAGGTTACTACAACAGCGATTATAGACCATTTGCGTGAGCTTTTGTCTAATGGCGGAGTCTAACTCTCTCTCTCTCTCTCTCTCTCCAAAAGATGGACACATACAATGGTAGGCAGAGATGTACACATCTTCCTTATCTGCGAGTTTATGTTTTCTCTGATCGAGATTACAGACTGAATTGTTACTTTAACACTTTACTAAAAAAATTGCGATATAATGTCTACTCGCGGAAGAAGGTGGAAAGCACATGAGACGGTACAACGACTCAGTTCCCATACCGTCCTAAGTACACCTGGATCATCCAAGGGGAGAACAGCTACCAAAATGAGCAGCTCTGAAGTAGCTATCCTCTGTCTAGAGAAGTAACTCAAATCACTCAATACAGGCAAGTCTTCCTGTCCAGACCATATATCAGTTAGGTTCGTTTCAGAGTTTGCCGATATAATAGCTCCATAAGCTCCATACTTAGCAGTCATATGTAGCTCGCTCGACGAATCGTCCATACCTAAAGACTGTAAAATTGCACAGGTCACATCAATACACAGCAAAGGAAATAGGAGTAATCCGACGAATTACAGACCTATAATACTGACGTCGATTTGAAGTAGGATTTAGGAATATATACTGTATTGGAACATTATGAATTACCTCGACGAAAATGATTCCTTGACATACAGTCACCAGGGGTTCAGAAAATACCACTACTGTGCAACAAAACTAGCTCTTTATTCTCATGAAGTAAGGGCTCTGAAATTGATTCCACATTTGTAGATTTTCAGAAGGCGAAGAGGATGAAAAATTCATCCACCCAGTTGCAAGACAAACGTTTATTAGCCCTTGACCTAGGTTTCGATATTTCTAAAAATACCTTCTTCAGAAGGAGTGGTCCTGGTTACATCACTTGATGGTACATTAGATTAGCTGGAGCTATCATCAGGTGATGTAACAAGTGCTCCGACGTAACATCAAGCGGCGGCACGTCGGCCAGGAACGTTGCAGACAAGGCTATGAGACGACGTCAGTCAATAGAACACTGACTAGGACCGCACCACGACAGGAGCGGCACCTATACGAAGATAATACGGGTATAAGCGCCGCTCCACCTACCCTCGGCTGCCCTAGAAGAGCCGCACTAGAAGACGAGCCGTCATCCTAGCTCTTTAGTCGTGATTTGTGCATTGTATTAATTGCTTACGTGGAAGTTTTACACTGAATTGCTTGCGACACATCATTGTACGTCCGCTAAGGTAATTATTGTCAATTCACTTTACTGTTATAAACTCCATTAATATGATTTGCTTGAATTTTTGTAAGGCTATCTGACAAAACAACTTCCCAGGCACCATAGATTAGACGAGTGGACGGGATCACAGAACAAGGCCCATTACTTCTGAAGAAGATATTTTTGGAAATATCGAAACCTAGGTCAAGGGCTACTAAACCTTTGTTTTGCTACTGGCTAGCTGATTTTTTCAACCTCGTCAGATATACACAGTTGGCGATTCGCAGTCGTGTTTAAGATTTTCAGAAGGCTTTTGATACCGCTGCTCACGTGCCTATGGTGTAATTTTCAGCTGTGCGACTGGATTCGTGATTTCCTACCAGAAAGGTCACTGCTAAAAATAAATGACGGAAAGTCATTGAGTAAAATAGAAGGATACTTGGCGTTTCCCAAGGAAGTGTTATAGGCCATTTTGTGATCCTAATCTATACAAACGATTTAGAAGGCAATCTGAGCAGCCCTTTTAAATTGTCTGCAGGTGTCGCTGTCATTCACCGTTGGGAAAGTCATCAGAAGAGCAAAACCAATGGTAAAATGATATAGACATGCCTGTATGGTGCGAAAAGTGACAATTGATCCTAAATAATGAGAATACAAGATCATCCAGTGAGTAATAAGAGGACTCCGTTAAAGTTCTGTCACACGATGAAACTCAGAAGTCTGAAGACGATCGGTTCAACTGAATACCTGTGGATAAAATTACGAACAACTTAAATTCGATCACATAGAGAATGTTGTGAGGAGGACTGCGTTTTACTGGCAGAGTACTTAAAAGCTGCAGCAAATGTGCTGTAGAGACTGCCTACAGTACGCTCGTCTGTCCTGTGCTAGAGTAATACAGTGCGGTGTGGGTTCCTTACCACATGGTATAGACAGAGCACACTGAGAAATATTCTGTTAACGCCCACCTACTGGGCTACAATTATTGAACTGCATGAAATAAAAACAACGTAAATTTGTTACAGGTTAAGCCTGCCGCTTCAGTCCGGAACCGCGCTGCTGCTACGGTCGCAGGTTCGAATCCTGCCTCGGGCATGGATGTGTGTGATGTCCTTAAGTTAGTTAGGTTTAAGTAGTTCTAAGTTCTATAGTGCTCAGAGGCATTTGAACCATTTTGAGATTGTTACAGGTTGTGACACGTTCGATATACCTGCCATCATTGGCGATGATGTGGCGCACGCAAATAGCGAAATTCTGCACGACCCGCTGAAGTGTCGGAACATCGATGCTGTCGATGAGCTCCTGAATGGCTGGTTTCAGCTCAAAAAAATGGCTCTGAGCACCATGGGACTCAACTTCTAAGGTCATCAGTCCCCTAGAACTGAGAACTACTAAACCTAACTAACCTAAGGACATCACACACATCAATGCCCGAGGCAGGATTCGAACCTGCAGCGCCGAGAACCGCTCGGCCACCCTGGCCGGCTGTTTCAGCTCAGCAATGGTTTTGGGGTTATTGCTGTACACCTCGTCTTTAATATAGCCCCACAAAAAGGAGTCGCATGTGTTCAGACCCGGAACAAGAATGCGGCCCCCAAAGTGCTCCTCCAGGATATCAAGCACTCTCCTGCTTCGATGGGGTCCAGCTCCGTCTTGCATGAACCACATCTTGTCGAAATCAGAGTCATTTTTGATAATGGGGATGAAATCGTCTTCCAAAACCTTCGCGTACCGTTCGGTAGTCACCGTGCCATCAAGAAATATCGCACCCATTATTCCGTGACTGGAAATTGTACATCGCAAAGTCACGTGTTGAGGCTGAAGAGACTTCTAGATCGCGAAAAGCGTATTCTCAGTCCCCTTAATGGGCCAGTTTTGCTTACTGACGAACCCATCCAAACGAAAGCGGGCTTCGTTGCTAAACCAAATCTTGCATGCGCATACTAACACACCTCATCCCCCGCGGCCAACTGTGCTGTGTGAATGCCCTAACGCAAATCGTTCAGAAGTTATGTTGATTTTATTTTATATAGTTCAATAATTATCACCCTATACATAGGAAGAAAGGATCATCGTAATAAAATGAGCGAAGATTTAAGTGTTCGTTTTTCCAGCGAGATCATGGTGAGTTAAAGTGTGGACATGGTGCCAGGCATATAAGTGTGAATTGCAGAGTAGAGATGTAGGTCTAGAAATCGAGCGTGCCAGTATCAGCTGGTGAGCCGTGGCGTAATTAGAGGGTTACCTCCGCACCTTAGCTGTGCTTCACAGAACAGACAGGTAAAAGACGCTCGACAAGTGGTTAAGGCCGCAGGAGCCACGTATACCTGAGTTCCCAGAAGAAATTAGTTTCGCCAAGCCACGCCGCGACAGGCATCTGCCTCGCTGAATGCAACCGCTTACGGCGAAGGACAACGCCGATACCTTAGTGCTGACGACGTGTGCCGGAAGGTCACGTCGCACCGAAAGGAATTAAAAGGCCAAACCTCTCCGCTCTGTAGTTCAAATGCCAGCCTGGACACCGCCCTCTGTGGAGCGGAGCGACCTGAGCGAAATGGAACCTTCGACGAAAACAACGCCTGTACTCCGCAAAAAGCACTTTACGGTGCGTGGAGTACTGCTAACTTTGGCGTTGTAACGTATCGATATTAAGCTCCTTACTTATCCAGGATGAGATTTTCACTCTGCAGCGGAGTGTGCGCTGATATGAAACTTCCTGGCAGATTAAAACTGTGTGCTGGACCGAGAGTCGAACTCCGGACTTCCTTACTTATCGCTGCTTTCTGGAACTTTCGAAGTTGAGTACGCCTTTCCCATGGAGAAAGAGACTGTTTTGGTGTAATACCTCAACAGTGTCAAAGAACTGGTGGTCACGCGGCGTTTTGGCACAGATTAGAGAGTATACAGAAAGGAAAGAAGAGGACGACTCCTTTGATGTGTATGAAGTCACAGCCGGGCATTGTGGCCGAGCGGTTCTAGGCGCTTCAGTGTGGAACCGCGCGACCGCTACGGTCGCAGGTTCGAATCCTGCCTCGGGCATGGATGTGTGTGACGTCCTTAGGTTAGTTAGGTTTAAGCAGTTATAAGTTCTAGGGGACTGATGACCCCAGATATTAAGTCCCATAGTGCTCAGAGCCATTTGAACCATATTGTATGACTTCAAGCGTTGCGCTCGACGCCATACTGAAACCGAGTAACAGCGAAACGATAGCTGCTAACTACCACGGTTCGAAATTGACATTCGTATGAAGTGAAGTAATTTAACTGGCTAAATGAAAACTTTTACGAAAGGAAACGCTAGTGAAACAAGTTGTGATAAATCTTTAGTTAAAAGCTTGTCACATAAGTTTTTAAATTAATTACTGTTCGAATGTGCAAGCTATGAACTGCTACCGCTTTTAGTTTCAGATGACAATGACGCTACTTTGTTTTGTAAATATTGTTAATTTTTTCCTTGCACCATTTTTATTTTACTTCCTAATTTCTCCTTTCTGGGACTTTGAGCTGATAAATCAACTTCGCTTCCAACAGAAATACCCGTTATGGGACACTATGCAGGAATTTCAGCGTTTGTATGAGTGTTGCAATTTTGAATCATGTTTCTGACCTGAAAGTAACACACAGATATTACTTTAAATGAAGACAGTGCACTCGATTAAAATTTAATTTATTCAATTGTTTTGAATTAGGAAATTGGAAATTTGTGGTAAGGTCTTATGGGACCAAACTGCTGAAGTCATCGGTCCCTAAGCTCACACACTACATAATCTAACTTAAACTAACTTACGCTAAGGACGACACACACACACCCATGCCCGAGGGAGGACTCGAACCTCCGACGGTGGGAAGCCGCGCGGACCGTGACAAGACGTCCCAGACCAAGCGGGTACCCCGCCCGGCTTTGAATTAGGCCCAGATCGATAAGTTCCCTCTAACATACTATGTAATGTGAATCATTTTCGTTTAATAAATTACCTTTCGTAAGTGTTGCGAAGAAACTTTTGACATGATTTGTCCTAAATATGACATACGTTTTGGCTTTTCCACTAGGTAACTGTTGGCGTAGAATGATTCCTTTTTCATCATTTTCTTCCAGTGGTAAGTACAACAACAACTCGCGATCACTCATTTTGAGAAACGAGCGTCTGCTAGCACGAACTGTTCACGACTGAGCTGCAGGCTACTTGCATGTGGAATGCCATCCAATAAAAAACTTTAACTTCTATTTTCTCCGTACTGTAGTGAGATGTGACTTTTCCTTCAACTTTAAATAGAGTTTCGATATGCTAGCTACATTTAACACACAGCAACATATCACCTAAATAACTAACCATACGTAAAGTAGCCGGTGATGACATTCACTGCAAACACTTCAAATTTAATGCTGTAGAGTTCTTGAAGATTAAGTATCACAGTAACTATGATCAATACCGAAAAAACAGACACTTCATCGTCGAGCTGTGATATGAAGCTAAAAGATGCCATAGAAACCAATCTTGTGCGCCAATTAGCTTCCTCAGAACCGAATGTCAGGTGTTATATACAGTAATGAAGAACACACGGAAATGCGAAACAAGGCGTTTTTAATTTTTTAAAGGAAAACGAGAATCTATGTCGAAAACTCCAGTTGATGTAGCTTTGCGTCGTTTACGTACAGTATTTTTTTACAGTTTAGTGAGCTTTCATTGTTTACAGGGCGAAAATTGGAAAAATCATTTTTCTCGTGTAGTGCTATCAGCCGCACCGTGCAAACCGTTAGCTACATTCATGCGCGGACTTTTCTCTTATTACTGCTCATTATAGATTTGTAATTTTGGTAGTACACAAAACCTGTAGGTAAGCCAAGCAGCTAAAATGCACAATTAATAAAATTAAAAAAAATTGTATCCGTTCGCCTTTGGCTTCAGAGACAGCTGTTTACTCGGTTTCGATATGGCAGACTTGGCGCATGCGCGCAAACTTTTGGTGTATGGAATGCGGCCGAGTATGCATTTTGTGTTCTATTCTGTGGTCTTGGTGCGCACAGTGGAGTCGTTGTTGGGCTTCCGCACGTAGCGGTCTTGCGCAGCCGCGTCACGAACAAACTGTATGAAAAAATTGCTAGGAAGTGTAATCAAGAGTTGAAAGGGTTGCGTCGGTTCGTAGCAGAAACCTGTTCGAGTAAATCAGTTATTTCACGGAAAGGCGCGCGGAATTATTTCTGAGTCCGTCCGCTGTAGCCGAGTGGTTCTAGGCGCTTCAGTCCGGAACCGTGCTGCTGCTACGGTCGCAGGTTCGAATCCTGCCTTGGGCATCGATGTGTGTGTGTTAGTTAGGTTTAAGTAGTTCTAAGTCTAGGGGACTGATGACCTCAGATTTAAGTCGCTTAGTGCTTAGAGCCATTTCGTTCTGAGATTTATAGTTGTAACAGTGTTGCTTTTGTGAATCAGTAATTTACTTGGAGGAACATGTTGAGAGTAGAAGGTAAATGAAAAGACTTCCGTGACCAGTGATAACCTGTTTAATCAGGTGGAACATAGCAATGATCACTTTAGTAAGACTGTGGGACTGGATGAGTTTTGGTATTGTTACGGAAGTGTGTTAGGAACTAAAGGGACAATAAAAGAAAGTAATTCGACTCGTACTGTTATTATTTCAAAACGTTTCCATTTTTTAACTGAAGAACTTTAATATTTGAAAAGTTTAAAAGACTCGTGGTCGGATTAATTTCGCACCGAAGCGTGTTCTCCCAGTAAAGCCACCAAATTTGATTCCGATAGCAGCAAAAATACGTTTATAAAAAGAGAGTGACAGTTACAGCCGTATTACATTTGGCTTATCGCGAAAAAACAACCGCTTTTCGGCGAAGAATGGTTCCTTTACAATTTATGGTATCACAACCACTTTCCTCGTTTCCCCGTTCTATTTGCGAATTGTGCGTGGGAGAAGCTCTCGGTAAACCTCTGTATGAGCTATAACTTCTCTGGTTTTCTCGTCACGGCTATTTCGCCAGGCGTATATGGAAAGCAGTGAGTGATATGTTCCCCAGAACGTACTCCCCAGTTTGAAAAAATTCGTATGAAATTAGCAATTTCAACTTCTATTAGTAAACTTATGCCCTCATGAGAGAGATATTTCCCAAAGGACTGGGGGTCACAAACAACTTTAGAAATTTGGAGCCACTTCAATTTTAGAACTTTCATGAAATGTTTCTTCAAGCACAGGATAACAGTCTGCCCTACCTGCTGCTTCTGTACTAGACGTTTCACTGTCTAATCCACTTGACACTATGTTAGCCAGAATAACAACAGTGACTGTAGTAGTGTTTGAAACTGCAAAAATGTTAACTACATTATCTGCACCAGTCTCCTCCAAACTCTGAATGTTCTGGGGACCCTTCTGTAATCTGTTCCCAGCATTTCACTAGACGATCAACCAGAACTTCATCTGCCGTGGAACTACGCCACCCCCACGAGGTCATTCTATAAGGATGAACTTAGAAAGAGGAAACATATATCGAAACCTTCCGTCAACTATTAAAGACTCTTCATCACGTCGAATGCCCCCCCCCCCCTTTCCAAGTAAGCTCAATCTCTCATCAACAACCTGACCATTAGAGGCAGCACTGGTTGACCAAGCATGGGGAAGGGAATCGCACTGACTTCTTCGAAGGACCATTCCAGTTAGTTACGTCAAATATGGATGTGGTAAATCAGGATCATTTCTACCCAATACAAGTCTGTTATTCTACAGACGGTCTTGCCCCGGCTGATGCGTTTTGTAAAGCTAAGGAAGGTCGTATAAAAGTTTTCTCGACGTAAGCGGTAGCTCAGGCCTGAAACGAACGCCTGCATAGTGCCCTATCTATCCTACGGACACAATAAGCTTCCGCTGCCGCTAAAGGTTTTCTTATAAATGTTACAGTCCCTGGAGTCGTCGTTCAGTCCCCTCGCAGTCACTTCGCACCTAATGACTTCGTCGAAGAAGCGCTTACGTAGGACGCTTTCCTTGTGAACTGACGTAATCGGCACATAAACTTGCTGACAGGGGAATCTATATTCTGTAGTATTTGTGGGTCACAGGCTGTTCCCAGCTCAGTGGTCACTGGGTAGCAGAGAGGAATTCTCTGAGAGGCTACACAAGAGCGCAGTGAGGATCCTAAAGCGTTCACCATTTTAAAAAACATACAGTGAGGTGAAAAGGTCATGGCATACCTCCTATTATCGTGCCTCACCTCCTCCTTCCCGACGTATTGCAGCAACTCGACGTGGCATCGGCTCAACAAGTCACTGAAGTAGCCGAACATAATCGTTTTCAATTAATGATCGGTTCAGTGGGACCAGAGGACCCAGTCCATTCCATGTAAACACACCGCACATCATTATGGAGCCACCAGCAGCTTGCACAGTGCGTTGTTGACAATTTCGTGGATCCACCCACACTCTAACCCTACTATCATCTCTCATCAACTGAAATCGGGGCTCATCTGATCAGGCCACAGTTTTCCAGTCTTTTAGGGTGCAATCGATTTGGTCTCAAGCCCAGGAGAGGCGCTGCAAGCTATGTCGTTCTGCTAGCAAAGGCACTCGCATCCGTCATCTGCTGCCACAGCTCATTAACACCACTTCTGACGCACTGTCCTACCGGATACGTTCGTAGTTGGTCCCACATTTGTTTCTGCGGCTATTTGGATCAGTATTGCTTGTGTGCTGGGACTGACAGCTCTACACAAACGCCGCTGCTCTCGGTCGTTAAGTGAAGGCTGTCGGCCACTTCCTTGTCCACTTTGAGAGGTAAAGTTTGATATCTGATATTCTCGGCACGCTCTTGACACTGTGGACCTCGGAGTATTGCTTTCCCTAACGATTTCCGCAATGCAATGTCGCAGGCGCTTAGCTCCAAGTACCATTCTGCATTCAAAGTCTGTTAACTCCTGTTGTGCGCCCATAATCACATTGAGATCTTTATCAGATGAATCACCTGAGTGCCAGTGACACCTCCGCCGAAGCACTGCCCTTTTACACTTTGTGTACACAATACTACAGCCATGTCTTTTGTGCATATCGCTCGACTTTAGTCATCTTAGTGTACTAAGCATGACAGTGTTGGAAGAAGGCATGGGGATTAGGTCTTAATTTCTTGTCGACGACGTCGTCATTAGAGACGGAGCACATGCTCGGGTTGTGAAGGCCGGTAAAAGGAAATACTTTGTTTCTTTTCAAAGGATCGGCCCAGAACCTTAGTGCCTGACCGTGGATTCGAACTACTCTCCTTATGAAGACGAGTCCAGTGTCTTATTAAGCGCTACCCAATTCGGCAGCTGAATTTTTAAACTGTTTTATTTATTCTGGCAAGTTTAAAACCGTCGAGCTCTCTCTTACAACTATCCAGGCGTTCTACGAATTTTATTAGCTGCGATAGTAGCTACCATACGAAGCTTCCTTCATCGGATACCAGTAAGTACCACTCAATGGATGTCGCTGAGATACGTCAGTGTAGCCATGTTGCAATTCAATGTGAACTTTAAACGCACTCATAGTCGAGAACTAATGATCGACATTCGCTATCTCACCAAGAAACGTCCTATGAGCTTCTCAAGTAATAAAATTCAAGTACCCTTTGTAAACTGCAGAGTGAGTGCCCTTGTGACACAAGTATATTGTTTTCCTTTGGCTTATATCTTAGCAAGAACATACTGTTGCACAATTATCAGTTATGAGGGTCGCTCTGAAACGAAGACTTGCAAAATCGGAACGGCTATCTTCACTCGGACCCGATCGACATCCTTCTTTTACAGAGCTTGTGTGCTTTGTCTTACTTGTGACGCTTGTGACCAGTTAGTTATTTGCATTTTCCATGGATTATAATTAGCAGTGAGGATCCTAAAGCGTTCACCATTTTAAAAAACATACAGTGAGGTGAAAAGGTCATGGCATGCCTCCTATCATCGTGCCTCACCTCCTCCTTCCCGACGTATTGCAGCAACTCGACGTGGCATCGGCTCAACAAGTCATTGAAGTAGCCGAACATAATCGTTTTCAATTAATGATCGGTTCAGTGGGACCAGAGGATCCAGTCCATTCCATGTAAACACACCGCACATCATTATGGAGCCACCAGCAGCTTGCACAGTGCTTTGTTGACAATTTCGTGGATCCACCCACACTCTAACCCTACTATCATCTCTCATCAACTGAAATCGGGGCTCATCTGATCAGGCCACAGTTTTCCAGTCTTTTAGGGTGCAATCGATTTGGTCACGAGCCCAGGAGAGGCGCTGCAAGCTATGTCGTTCTGCTAGCAAAGGCACTCGCATCCGTCATCTGCTGCCACAGCTCAGTAACACCACTTTTGACGCACTGTCCTATCGGATACGTTCGTAGTTAGTCCCACATTTGTTTCTGCGATTACTTGGATCAGTGTTGCTTGTGTGCTAGGACTGACAGCTCTACACAAACGCCGCTGCTCTCGGTCGTTAAGTGAAGGCTGTCGGCCACTTCCTTGTCCACTTTGAGAGGTAAAGTTTGATATCTGATATTCTCGGCACGCTCTTGACACTGTGGACCTCGGAGTATTGCTTTCCCTAACGATTTCCGAAATGCAATGTCGCAGGCGCTTAGCTCCAAGTACCATTCTGCATTCAAAGTCTGTTAACTCCTGTTGTGCGCCCATAATCACATTGAGATCTTTATCAGATGAATCACCTGAGTGCCAGTGACACCTCCGCCGAAGCACTGCCCTTTTACACTTTGTGTACACAATACTACAGCCATGTCTTTTGTGCATATCGCTCGACTTTAGTCATCTTAGTGTACTAAGCATGACAGTGTTGGAAGAAGGGATGGGGATTAGGTCTTAATTTCTTGTCGACGACGTCGTCATTAGAGACGGAGCACATGCTCGGGTTGTGAAGGCCGGTAAAAGGAAATACTTTGTTCCTTTTCAAAGGATCGGCCCAGAACCTTAGTGCCTGACCGTGGATTCGAACTACTCTCCTTATGAAGACGAGTCCAGTGTCTTATTAAGCGCTACCCAATTCGGCAGCTGAATTTTTAAACTGTTTTATTTATTCTGGCAAGTTTAAAACCGTCGAGCTCTCTCTTACAACTATCCAGGCGTTCTACGAATTTTATTAGCTGCGATAGTAGCTACCATACGAAGCTTCCTTCATCGGATACCAGTAAGTACCACTCAATGGATGTCGCTGAGATACTTCAGTGTAGCCATGTTGCAATTCAATGTGAACTTTAAACGCACTCATAGTCGAGAACTAATGATCGACATTCGCTATCTCACCAAGAAACGTCCTATGAGCTTCTCAAGTAATAAAATTCAATTACCCTTTGTAAACTGCAGAGTGAGTGCCCTTGTGACACAAGTATATTGTTTTCCTTTGGCTTATATCTTAGCAAGAACATACTGTTGCACAATTATCAGTTATGAGGGTCGCTCTGAAACGAAGACTTGCAAAATCGGAACGGCTATCTTCACTCGGACCCGATCGACATCCTTCTTTTACAGAGCTTGTGTGCTTTGTCTTACTTGTGACGCTTGTGACCAGTTAGTTATTTGCATTTTCCATGGATTATAATTAGAATATCGTGGAGTAAAGTGGGACTAACCAGTTCACAGTTCTAATACGTTTTCTTAGCGGAACATATGGCAACATGCTATTTACGTGATTATCTTTTACATTAATCTTGAGCTACCTGTTTTCTTAATTTGGTAATTATACTTAACTCTGCAGGGCCCTCTCTCTCTCTCTCTTTCTCTCTCTCTCTCTCTCTCTCTCTCTCTCACACACACACACACACACGCACAAAGCACACACTGAACTACGACAAGGGTGAAAAACCATTGAGGCTGCGACTTACATCAACTTTTAAAGTCCTTACCAGGCCGAATTGCTGCACCTATAAGGATGGTTAAAAGCAGGCGTCAGGCGTGATGTCTCCCAGCAGCCCTGCATTGTCATGGGGGTTCTCAGGCACAGTTCCAGGTTTTTCGGGGGTAAATTAACCGTTAGCACTTTTGGATCGAAAACAACAGTATTGGTCAGTAGTAACTGAAATAATGGATCACTGACATGAAATATTCGAACGTTTGCAGTGTAGACTGGCAGTAATTCTATTTTATTGAATCACCTTCTGCATATAACAACTTGCCAGACTAGTTTAATCTGCATATTACGAACTTGCAACGCAATATTATTGATAGAGATGTGTAAGATGGCAAGAACTATCCCCTTACATGAAGTCATTAAAGATCACCTAACTCACGTTGAGCGAACAGTAGGGCTGAACAAAATGACTGACAAGGCACAATGCATCTTGTAGAGGGTATAGTACGGACGTAGTGGAATAATTAATGTCGGGTGATGGTTTTTAAAGTAATTCATACGACATGAAAACTTTGTGGAAACGAGTCGATTTACTGGAGGCTAGTTTACCCCAGGGAAGCATTTAGAGTTGACCGTGGTTGGCCGGGGGAGCAGCTAAGGGAAGCGGCAATAGGCAGCTTAGGGTGGCTCAAATTCTTGAGAAAGTGGTAACGGTGCGCGGCCTCCAGCCGCCTTAAGATGAGTGACAGTGAGTGGGTGGTTGACCCTGACTCCATGCTGGTGTACCGGGAAACAGACGGAGGACTTGTACGCCTGTTGATACATGTCCGTCATCCCGTTTTCTGTGAAACATGCGAGAAAGCCGCGCAAAGCTACGGTAGAGTGGTCAACAGAGGTCAAAATATGCGTGTTCGTGACTATAGCAACTTCATGCTGAATTCGCGGTCTGCAGAGTCTGAAGCAAATCAGGTGAAGAGCGACAGAATGAAATACGCCAGCCTATGATGGGAACGTAGGACCAAGGAATTTGAAGTACTCTCCTGGGAGTCAGAATTCCGGAAAACTTGGTGTTGTGCAGATGCTAACCTTGATGGGTGGCCTGGTAGCAGCTAAATAACAGAAGTTGAGAGGAAGGGAAATTTTGTGGGAATTTGTTCACTTCCCAGAGCAGGCATTGGTCGGCGCTGGGAAGCGACGCATAATTAACGTAACTTGCACTGCAATTGGCGTAAGTGATTTTGCTGGAGGGGAAACCGAGGCAAAGAGCGGACTGTGAGAAGTCTCCATAGAGGTCTTGCCTAGAGTGCGGACGTGGCATTCATTACTCAGCTTGCCTGGGAAAGAGTGAGCATCTCTGCAGTTTAGGACCTAGCAAATGGAACGATTGAGCTTGGAGATAGGAAGTTTTGGTTCAGCTATATACCGAGCAAGATAGCTAGGAGTGAATAGACGTGCGCAGCCTTGCAGCACCACGAGGTTGGCCGACATCTGTACAACGATGCCGCTCCGCCACGCTGTGTTCGGGGATATCGCGCCATCTCCGGCCACTGATTAGTTTGTTGGATCACGTCGGCAAAGTTTCCACGAGGGTTTCATGGGCCGTGTATTGTAGAATTCTTCTCGCACTTCGCATTACGCCTGGGTCAGTCGATAGGAATTACTTTTGAGTTATCGAGCTTTACTCCACGCAAACGCAATTTATTACCACTGCCTGATAGGAGAGTCTTGTAATGTGATGATTGAAGGTCAGAAGTTAAAATAAATTTGTGCTAATCGACTGTATCTGGTTTCAATCAAGTAGTTGAAATCCCAAGTCACTTTCTTAATTAATTCTAGGTTCAACATTTGCATCTGGTGTTCAATAGCTGAATATAACATCATTGTGCACCCCTTTTTAATTAAAAGTGATCAATTCTGAATAAATTAATGTCAACACTGCCACCGTAGTTCAATCAGGAGTCACAGGGCCATATTACTTTTTGCTTTATCCGATATTGCGTCAGTTTTTGCACTCTCTGTTGATCTGTTAGTCAATTAGTTGGGGTGAACACACGCCAAAACCAGCTAAGTGACGGGTGGAGTGTTACAGATGGTTGACTTACATTGAGAACAAATCTCGCTTAAAAATCGCTTCAAACGACATAGGCCGCCAAACGAAACAGTCGGAATATCACAGTTGGTTTGACTTTGACTGAAAGTCAGTGACTGTGTAGCCCACTGAATGATACTTATGTGATCCTTTTTTACTGTCCTTTCAGTAATTTTAAATTCAAGGAAAGGAAGGAACATTGTGCTTAACGTCCCGTCGACGTCGATGTCATTAGAAACGGAGCAGAAGCTCGGCTTGTGCCAAAGGATGGAGAAGGAAATCGGCCGTGCCCTTTCAAGGGAACCATCCCAGCATTTGCCTCGAGTGATTTAGGGAAATCATGAGAAACCTAAATCTGGATGGCCGGACAGGATTTGAACCGTCGTCCTCCTGAACGCGGGACCAGTGTGCATTTTTTTAAAAATTCACTAAGCGTACCTTTACAGCCGGTTATACATTGAACTTAAAGCTTCAAACCGCACCTTAATGTTTTGCCCATTCAGATATGTCATTCTCTTCTGCTGAATGCAACTACTAAGTTTGCAGCATCTACCACTAACTGTAAGCACAAAATAGATCAGGTTCTCTCAAGTGACGCTTCGCGACATTTTGTGTGAAGTTTAGGGCGATGGAATGCTTTGGTATTTTGTCTCACCTCAGGCAGGATTTTACCTGCGAAAATATTGGGCACGCACTTCAGCACTACACCATGGAACTCCCACATGATAACGCAGACATTTTACAGCATATTTCTCCGTCTTACGTTACTTTTTAAACTATGCCTTCGCCTCATACCAGATTTTACATTCCTACTTTACGTGTATAGCCGTCTCAGATCCAGCGGTTGGATTTTTGTACCCAAAAAACAAGTTTTCGGAATATTTCTCAATAACGGATAAAGATTTTTGAAAACTGGGAGGTAGTTCTTCTAGATAATTGCCTAGAGATTATACCGTTAAAATCTGAGCAATTTGTAAAATCTAAGCAATTTACCGTGGTCATTTATTATTTAGATTTCGCCTCATACCGGATTTTGCGTGTAGGAGCAGGATAACTTTCAAACTCTGTATCTTGGCAAAGGATAAACAAATGAAGAAAATTTTCAAAGCTGTTCGAGATCGGGATCTTAGAAATATATCGTAAACGTTTCAGCCATTTGCTGTATGTAGGCGTCTTGCACTCCTCGGCTGGGTTTTGGTCCGCTGGAGACGGGGAAAATGTAGTAAAAAATCCTTTTTTTGGGGAGGGGGGGGGAGGGGTTCCTAGGAATCACGAATGAAGTAATGGTGCCTCCGTTAAGTCCCATCGAGCCCACCATAAACGACATCAAATGCAAAAAGAACCAACCGATTTGCTCAGTGTGCCTAAGCATAATGAAGTGTGTAATATTCATACTTTGACCCTTTACTGTATCATGGTGGCAGACGATCGTTCTGCTGGGTATACAAATGCTCCCTGACCCCCATTAATTTGAACGAATAGATTCGGATCACCCTCCATGAAGTTAATCTTTAAGCTAACATACGTGGCTGTATATTTTCATTCCATTGACAAAGGAGCTTAAATTTTTCACACAGCCAACGGAACGTAGACGTTGGTATGCGATACAAATTTGAACTCGATGTCTGTAGCCGTTCCTGACAAAAAAGAGACAGGCAGACATAAGCACAACAAAATGATGGTATAAGGATTCTGTTTTTAAGAATTTTTCCATTCCATGGTGGCAGGGTGCTACAGCAACCAGTTTCGAATTATTTCTGAATGAAAATAGTCTTGGTTGTGAAATCATTTAACCGTCGAGCAGGCCTGCCTATGTATAGAGAGCGCCAACCAGAAGTAACATTGTCTTGTACAGTTCCATTCCAGTTTTACAGTTGTGAGCCCGCTTCTATTCATACATTATTGCTTTAGCTATCACAGTGATTAGCTATGTTGCTATAGGGGCAAGTCACCAGTAGTAATGTAAAATAAACAGCGAGCCAGGTGAGAAAAAGTTTACTATCAGTGCAAGAAAATGATCTAGATTCCGAGCTAGCAGCATACCCCGTAACGAGGCATTTGGCTACGAGATAATTAGTAATCGAATAACTGTTTGGCGGGGATGTGATACAGCTGTGCTCTTTATTGATCCGAATGGGTCATCACTGTGCAATTAACATTTCAACGCAATAACAACACGATACAATGAAATTTTATATTATTATTGTGCAATTAAGCATTGATTTAGTTCTTATAAATTTATTTTATTGTTGTTCAATTACACTAAGATTAAACTATGATTCTGCTCATACATGTTTATCTTGGTACCATGAAGACAGCTGTTCCTTACATGTGTAGAAAGCACGCCGCGCAGACGCTCGTGTTACGAAAATCGGTGTGCCCGCTCGATGTTTAATATCAGTGACGCCTTTCACCCTTTTGGGGTTTCTCAACCAAGAAAAGAAAATTGAGAATGTGTTATTGACGATCAGTTTGGTTTTAGTAAAGATAAAGGCAACAGATAGGCCGTTGATCATGGAAGCAAGGCTAAAGAAAAATCAAAGCAGTTTCAAAGGATCTGTCGACCTGAAAAAAGCGTTAAAAATGTAAAATGGTGCAAGATGTTCGAAATTTTGAGAAAAATAGGATAGGGGTAAGCTGTAGGGAGAGCCGGACAATATACAATACGTACAAGAGCCAGGAGGAAATAATGAGTGGACGACCAAGAACGAAGTGCTCGGATTAAAAAGGGTGTAAGACAGGGATGTAGTTATTTGCCCCTACATACATATGTACATCGAAGAAGCAATGATGGAAATAAAAGAAAGGTTCAGTAGAGAAATTAAAATTCAAGGTAAAAGGACATCAGTGATACGATTTCCTGATGACATTGCTATCCTGAGTGAAAGTGAAGAAGAGTTCCAAGATCTGCTCAATGAAATGAACAGTCTAATGAGTAGAGAATATGGATTGAGAGTAAATTGAGGAAAGACGAAAGAAATGAAAAGTAGCAGAGACGAGAACAGCGAGAAACTTAATATAACGTTTGACGGTCATCAACTTATGGAATTCTTCTATCTAGGGAGCAAAATAGCCAATGATGGATGGAGCAAGGAGGACATCAAAAGCAGACTAGCACTAGTAAAAAGGGCATTTCTAGTCAAGAGAAGTCTACTAGTATTCTACTAGTATCAAACGTAGACCTTAATTTGAGGAAGAAATTTCTGATAGTGTTCTTTTTTTAGCACAGCACTGCATGGTAGGTTCAAATGGCTCTGAGCACTATGGGACTTAGCGTCTGAGGTCATCAGTCTCCTAGAACTTAGAACCACTTAAACCTATCTAACCTAAGGACATCACACGCATCCATGCCCGAGGCAGGATTCGAACCGGCGACTGTAGCTGTCGCGCGGTTCCAGACTGAAGCGCCTAGAATCGCTCGACCACACCGGCCGGCCGTGGTAAGGAAACATGGACTGTGGAAAAACCGGAACAGAAGAGAATTGAATCATTTGAGATGTGGTGCCACAGATAAATGTTGAAAGTTAAGTGGATTGGTAAGGTAAGGAATGAGGAGGTTGTGTATAATAGGAGAGGAAAGGAATACGCTGATAAGGAGATGGGACAGGATGATTGGACATCTGTTAAGGCATCAGGGAATGACTTCCATGGTATTATAGGGAGCTGAAGAGGGGCAAAAACACTGTAGAGGAAGACAGAGAGTGGATTTCATCCAGCAAACAGTTGAGCATGTAGGTTCATATGGGGACCCTGCCAGGATCATATGCAACGTCCACTTAGAAAAATTAGTGAATTACTGTGCTGATAAACCTCTTACTTTATTTGATTTTCAAACAGCTGAGCAGAACTGAATGTACTCAGACATTATGCACTTTACCTATTCTGATCAACACTAAATTGACACACAATATTTTTAGCACAACGCAATCTTTCAATAATCCCTACAAAAAAATGGCCCTGACTAACATTAACCTATACCTTTCACAAATCACTTACCTCACAAAAATCTGCGTTACTCGAACTACTGCAATACAGCGAGCGCCACTACTGCCAGCTAAATAAAAGATTCTAACTACTGAAGGCACTACCTACTGATAGGCATAGTTAGCAAATGAAAGATTTTGATAGAGAACAAAAGTCATAATATATATGTATCAGTTCATGATGTCCAGTCTTACAAATTTACTGTCTCTGATGGACACACATCCAAATCATCCGCTCTCAAAACTCCGCCATCTCTCTCCCCACATCCACCACTGCTGGCGGCTCACCTCCAACTGCGCAACGGTACGCGCTTTTAACAGCCAACTGCCCAACACTACAATAGCAAATTCCAACAATGCAAACCAGCCACAGACTGCACACAGCAGTCAGTGATTTTCATATGGAGCGCTATATGGCGTTACCAACATAAAAACCTAAACAGCCTACTTACAGTTGAAATTGCTATTCTGAGATGAAGAGATTAGCACAGGAGAGGAACTCGTGGCGAGCCGCATCAAACCAGTCAGAAGACTGATGACTAAGAAGAAGAAGAAGAAGAGAGAGAGAGAGAGAGAGAGAGAGAGAGTGAAGAAAAAAGGTACGGAAACCTAAAAAGTACCCTTCGTCACGCAGTGTACAGTGGCTTGTAGCGCGTGAGTAAACGTAGATACGGTAGATTTAGCTGCACGGCTGAATCACAACAGGTTGTGTGCCAGCGAGCGCGTACGGAGCGGCGCGGCCTTGGAAGCGCGCAGCTGCCGGGCCTCGTTATCGCTGTGACGCTCCGTGCGCGCGGCGCCGGACGCATCGCGTCACATCGACCAGTCTGCTCCGAGCGGCTTCTGGGTGCACTGACCAAACGAGACGCGATGCAGGTGCTGCCGCTACTGCTAGCGCCGCTGCTGGTGGCGGGCGCCGCCAGGGCGCTGCCCGTGTCTACCACCAGCTCTCCAGGGGACAGCTTCCAGCTGCACCTGCTCCACCTCAACGACTGGCACGCGCGCTACGACGAGACGGACGGCGCCGGCGACCCCTGCGACCGCCGGACCTCGCAGTCGCAGACCCAGCAGCCTTGCTACGGCGGCTTCGCGAGGATCGCGGGCAGGGTGCGCCAGCTGCTGGCCGAACACCCGGACAACTACCTGCTGCTCAACGCCGGCGACAACTTCCAGGGCACGCTCTGGTACACGCTTTTCACCTGGAACGTCACCACGCACTTCCTCAACAAGCTGCCCTGGGACGCGGCGGTGAGTCTCCACTAGTCGTTGGCAGTTTCTCTAGAGCACTTCTTTTCCATTTTTCCTCTGGGAGCACGCTTTATACAGCCAAACGCTGAGGCAGTCCCAACATAGTGTCGGTCATCCTTTTACCTGGCTTAGGAAAGCATCTCAACGTGGACGGACTCAACAAGTCGTTGGGAGTCCCTTACAGAAATATCGAGCAATGCTGTCTCTGTAGCATGTACTGGTCCGTGACTGGCAGTACCCAAGATCGATTGACAACGGCAAGGGATCGTACTGTACCAACGTCTCTATGCCGTTACTGCAGAGTATCCTGTTGCGCAAAGTACTTAGGCCACCAGTCGACCACCACACCTTTAATTAGGTACAGTTTCTTATTTTTAAATACATGTTAAGACTGCAGAACGCTATCTAATTGCAGAAGATTCCAGTTGGAGAGGAGCCTCTGATGACGACAAGCATCTAGCCCGCGCCGCAATCACAATGGCAATGAACCAATCGGACACGAAATCAACCTTAGTACAATTACTATTGCATCCACCTCAACCGCTGACCATGCAAACAGCCTGTCTGCCAAATAATGGGAACAACACCCTGCCCAGACACGACGCCGAAATCGTACCAAGCCACGATAGAACTACGAATAAACCCTTAACAATATTCACACACCAATGATTACTGAAGTTAAGCAGTAGTGAATAAATGGGCCTATTTAATGAACCACTCTCGTTGTCTACAATACTGATCTCGTCAGAGCAACAAATTATTTTAATTTCAGTACCAGATTATCTTGCGTGATGATAAATGCGACATCCAACTAGCAATTGTTACCTTTCGCAACGAGCTCACAACGCAGTACTTACTCTCTGACATAAACTCGGAACTATATTATTACTTGTACTAAACTACCAATCTGTCTACCGTCTTGTAATGATTATTCTGTTTATGGACACTTCCAACTTTTAACAATTAATGTAATAATCATCGATGCTGTCGATTCTTCGCAATAGCGGCCGGCTGCTGCGCGTCGCTGAGTCAGCATCTCTGGACGCAGCGAGGGTGATATGCTATATCGCTGCAGTCGCGCATGCTCGCCACCTGCTATTCTCATATCATCTAGAACACAATTTGATTTTGGTTTTACCACATCGTACACGTATATTATGGTGACCACCAGGTGTTATCATTGATTTATCACGCAGGACGTTCAGCACCAGTAAGGGCGAACGTACCCCGTGCGTTTTGACACAGCACAAGCATCCATAACTGCGAAAGGGTTGCTGGGCAGGATTTTGTACACGAACTGACCTCTCGATTATGTCCCATAAACGCTCGACAGCATTCACATGAGGCAATCTAAGTGGCCAAATCATTCTCTCGTACCGTCCAGAATGCTCTTCAAATCAATTGCGAGCAACTGAGGCACTGTGACATCGTTGTTGGGCAACTGATGTCCATGAACGTCTGCAAATGGTCTCCAAATAGCCGAACATAACCATTTCCAGATAATGGTCGGTTCAGTTGAACCAGAGGACCCAGGCCATTCCAAGTAAACACACTTCCCACCACTATGTGGGCCACCACAAGTTTGCACAGTGCCTTGATGACAACTTTGATACGTGACTTCGTGGGGTCTACGCCACACTCGAACCATGCCATCAGCGCTTACCAACTGAAATTGGGACTCATCTGCCCAGACCACGGTTTTCCAGTCTCGGGTCCAACGGATATGTTAAGAAGTCGTGGGGATGCGCCGCAGGCGATGTCATGCTGCTACCAAAGGCACTCGCGTCGGTCGTTTGCTGCCATAGCCCATTAACGTCAGATTTCGCCGCACTGTCCTAACGGATACGTTAGGAATATTACTGCGGTTATTTCACACAGTGTTTCTTGTCTGTTAGAACTGACAACTCTACACGATCACTGCTGCTCTTGGTCGTTAATGAAGGCCGTCGGCCACTGCGTTGTCCGTGGTGAGAGGTAACGCCTGAAATTTGGTATTCTCACCACACTCTTGACTCTGTGGATCTCGGAATATTGAATTTTAACGATATCCAAAATGGAATGTCCCATGCTTCTAGTACCGACCACCATTCCCCGCTCAAATGCTTAATTCGCGTCGTGCGACCGTAATCACATCGGAAACCCTTTCATATGAATCACCTGAGTACAAATGACAACTCCGTCAATGCACTGCCCTTTTACACCTTCCGTACGCGATACTACCGCTATCTGTATATGTTTGCATCGCTATCCCATGCTTTCGTCACTTCTGTGTATTTGGCTATACAGGGTGTATTCGAAATCCAACAACAACATTCTGGGGCAAACATAAACGCGTTGTTTCAGAGTAAAAACGAAATTTTCCTCAGATTGCAACTAACTGAGCTTAAATTTTTATTGTAATATCATCCATTTCTTCTGACTCGTTCACAACGAATTCCTCTCTTGTGCTTACCTCTTCATCCCAAAGTAGCACTCACATCTAATGTCCTCAGTTGCTTATTGGATGTACTCCAGTGTCTGTTTTGCCGTACAGTTTTTACCTTCTTCAGCTCCTTTTAGTACCATAGAAGTCTTTACATTATGTTTTAGCACGTGTCCTATCATCCTGTCCCCACTCCTTGTCATTATTCTCTATATGCTCCTCTTCTCCACCTAATTTTCAACATCTTTTTGTAAAGTCACGCCTCAAACGCTTTGCTTCTCGTATTTCCCGATTTTCCCGCAGTCTATCACTGGATTCCATATAATGCTGTGTCCTAAACGTACATCATCGGAAATTTCTGCTTCAGATTAATGCTAGTAGGCTTGATACTACTAGGCTTCTTTTGGCCAGCGATGTCTTCTTTGCTTGTGCTAGTCTCCTTGTTATTTGTTCCTTTCTTCGTCCGTCATGTGTTATTTTGCTTCTAAGGTGGTAGCATACTTTCACCTTGTCTATTTCGTTACACCCAATTTTGGTGCCAAGTTTCTCATTAATCTCATTTCTGCTACTGCTCCTTACCTTTCATCTCTCAACACATAGTCCGTGTTTAGTAGACTCTTAGTTCCATTCAGTATGTCCTGTAATGATTCCTTGCTTTCACTAAGGATAGCAACTTCATTAGCGAATATTGTCATTGATGTCCTTCCACTCTAAGTTTCAATGTGCATCTGGAACCTTTCTTTTATTTTCTTCGTTGCTTCTTCGACATGTAGATTGTACTGTATGGAAGAAAGGCCACATCCTTATCTTACACACTTTTTAATCCGAGCACTTCATTCTTGATCTTCCATTCTTATTATTCTTTTCGGTTCTTATACGCGTTGTATATTGTATTGTATGTTAACTGGGGGCCTAGAAACGACGGAGAGGCTCCGTCCCCGCCGCTACCGCAGTGGTCCACAACCCCACGACGTCTACCGCAGTCCACTTCACCCCTCCGCCGCCCCACCCCGAACCCCTCTTTCAGGGTTATTGTGCGGTTCGGCCCCCGGTGGACGCCACCCCCCCTCCCCCACCTCCCCCAGGGAACGTCTCACACCAGATGAGTGTAACCCCTATGTTTGCGTGGTAGAGTAATGGTGGTATACGCGTACATGGAGAACTTGTTTGCACAGCAATAGCCGACATAGTGTAGCTGAGGTGGAATAAGGGGAACCAGCCACATTCGCCGAGGCAGATGGAAAACCGCCTAAAACTCATCCACAGACTGGCCGGCTCACCGGACCTCTACACAAGTCCGCCAGGCGCATTGGTGCTGGGGACCAGGCGCTCCTTCCCACTCCGGAAACACAAGGTATATTACTTACCTCTCTCTATAGGTTACACCTATTTTATGAGAATTTTGGACGTATTACACCATTTTACATTATCAGATGCTTTTCCTAGATCCATGAACTCTATACAAGTGTCTAGAATTTTCTTCAGCCTTGCTTCCATTGTCAAGAGCAATGTTAGCTCTGCCTCTCTGGTGTCTTTACCTGCCCTAAAGCCAAACTGATCATCTAAAGGATGCACCTGTTACTTTTATATCAAATAGATGTGTGATATATTTTTCATTTGTCTATGCCGTGCTATCGTCTCTGTTGTGCAGCAAGACTTATCACATGACGAGTTTATGTGTATGTATCAGGTAATCTGAATATCAGGTTAGTAGTCTCAAAATCGATCATGTTACAACAACAACAAAAGAAACTCAGGTTCATTTAATTCAGTCTGAGGTAAATTCATTCTTGCTCTCAATTCATCATACGACTCCGTTCCTGTGGTTCCATCAACGATGGGAAGTTTAAACATTCATGTGTTGTCGTTTTAGGAGAAACTCCGTAATTAGTGATGGTACAAAAAGTCTTATTGTCCGTCTAGATTGCATATATTTGTGGAACTGTGACCGGTTTCGCTTTCTTTAGTTCTCAGTACGTCAGCTACAAGAGTAATCTGTCAGTTTCTATGCAGGGTACAATAGTAATGGCCACTTTAATCTCCGACTTCAAAATTGTATCCATTACTGATCGGTTCCGTCACGTTGTTTTTTCCCAGCAGGTCTACGTTAACAGTGATACACAGCAGCATGTTTAGGTTTAAAGATGAAGAGTTGGTCGATATGCAACTCATGTACGGTTTAGCCGAAGGCAATGGAAGAATGTGCAATGACGGCATGCAGAGCTGTTCCTGCAGCGACGGCAGTCGTATCACAGTTCTTTTACATCTGTACATATGCTCCTACTAGAAACCGGATTCTTTCGTGTTAGAAGATAATGGCCGTGCGAAGCACGCTAGAACAGCCTATCTGCCAGAGAACGTGTTTCACGCTGTTGGCGACAATCGTGCTCAAGTAGTCGGAGCGTTGTGTGGGGTCTGAACATAAATATTTTGAGAACTTACATGAACAACGATTGCACTCGGAACATCCACAAAAAGTACATCTTTTCAGCCAGCGGACGTTCCATGTCGAGTGGAGTTTGCGAATTGGCTCACTGAGAAATGTGCCACAATTTTCCTGCTTTCATGTTGTTTACAGGTGGAGCTACGTTTACAACATACAACATATTCAACAGTATGAACAGCCATGTGTCGATTGACTACAGCCCACACGAACTGGAGTGCATTGATCCTAATACAACTTTGCTGTGATTGTATATGGAGGGAGGGGGGGGGGGGGGGGGAGGGGAAAAGTCTTGGAAGAGTGTATTGTCAACGACTGGACCTTACGCAGTTCCCGATATATAGAACAGAGTTGTTTACAAAACGCTCCTTCAAAAAGTCCTCCCAAGTTCCTAGAAGTGCCTCGACGAATTCTTCAGATTACATGCTTTAAACATGGGACCCATCTGTATAGCTGAGGAGAAATGGCTGGCGATAGAAAGGGCATCCGGCCACCCTCTATCACTATCATCGCCAAATCCGAAAATTAATATGTCCATCTCTTGAAGATAAGGCACAAAGACCAGGAAAAAGAAGAAGTACCTGATGAAGGTCACGAGCTACGTGACCGAAATATCGTGCAAGTACGACGCTGATATCCGGCAGAACACCCGACAACCCAAGATGTCATTAGATCGCCGGGAAAGCCTGAAGAGTTACATCAAGAAGTATGCGGTTTGAACACGACGTGGCGCCGGCACACTTTGGACTCGTTGTTAGGAACTACAGTGATATCATTAACATACTACTTGGCCATAAATGGATTGGTGATGGCGATTCTGTTCCACTGTCAACTCGGTCATGAGATATACGACACCTATAGACTCCATCTTTTAGGCGATCTGTTGTGTTTATTAAACTTATGGAAAAATGCTGCGAACATATGCACTAGAGTCCACTGAAGGCGTCTTAAAGTAAAAGCTGAAACGCGTCTGGAACAAATAAAATACAGGGTGTTTGAAAAAGAACTCCCTGGTTTTAAATATAAATTTAATGGCGAAATTAACGAGAAATTACATCAGTGAGTACATATCATGAAAGAGAATTCCTCCAAGTTTTGTTTAATGTTAGTAGACTTCAACGTGGGATCCATTTGTTGACACGCACACGTCGAGACGACATTCCACTTCTCGCCACGTATTCACCAACATTTCAGGTGTAACTGTCCCAACCGCCGCAACGATTCTTTTCCATAAACGATTGATGTCTCTGATCGTTTCACTGTAAACAACGTTTTTTATGTGGCCCAAAAAGAAAAAGCCCAGTGGGGTTAAGTCTGAGCTTCGTGGTGGCCGAGGTATTGGGCCAGCCCTGCCTATCCACCTTCCTGGAAAGCGAGTGTCACATGGTTACTGCAGTGAGGTGAGGCGCCATCTTGTTGGAAAAACACGAGCCCCTTTTCCGGCTCACTATCGTCCATTTGGGAAAAGACGTACTCTGTCAACATGTCACAGTAAATGTCCCCGTTTTAAAAAAACTACCTGTTTCCTTGAAATACTTTAGCCAATGACAGTTTTTGTGTAGGTGGTTCACCACCATACTAACATCTAAAGTTACGTTACATTGTTACAAGTGAGTCAGTTTTCACAAGCCGAATAACACACTGCATTTTCTGTTGCGGAATACACATTGTTGCTGAGTTGCTCTGCACTGCACTGCACGCACACCTGGACTGAACTGAGGGAACAGAGGAAAAAAACCACACTGGTGCCGTCTCAAGATCAAACAGACCTGCCAGCTAGAGGGGAGCCAAACTTGGAGAGTTGACGAATCAAACACCACAAACTAGAATAGTGTATGTCACTTTGTACAGATTGTAGGATACATGAAAACTAGGTAGTTCTTTTTCAAACACCCTATACTTTACAGCAAGAAAAAAGTTTATTTTTATTTACAAAACGAATATCTCTGTGTTCGCTACGAATGGTGATCACTCAAACAAATTTATTATTTTGAACAATACCTATAACTGAATGGTTCTGAATTTGTTATATACTGAATTCTACACAATGAACACACTGACATCAAAGTATACGTGTTTCATCTGAGAATATTTGCATTATTCTCTATTTTGCGTTGTACGTTTTGCATATTACAAGCTTTTTGCTGTTGTAAAGGCAACTGGTGAAACAAGTCGAATAAATTATAATTACATTATTGCTCTGCAACGAGCATGATCATGGGTCCTTTGTAAAAAAAAAGCCTCAGAAAAGATCCTTCAGAAACCTCAGAAATTTTGAGTGTGGATTTCCGGTTGATCCCAATCTAATTTTAGCATGATGCTTTCGGCGTTACTTATTGATCGAGGTGGTCATGGTACAGTTTGGAGTAGCGTGTGTTTTCATTGCTTGTCCTCATTAAGTGAGGCCTAACCTAGTGAATCGCATTCGGCTAACTCAGTGAGAGGATAGCAGGCGAAAGGAAAGGTTTTGGGTTTGAGTCCAGCACTCAGCGTTAATCCGAAAATGTGTGACTTGGTGGATCAATGGCTCAGTGCAAGACTACTGATCCAATACAACGGTTTGATGATTTTTGTGTCGCATATCACTTCTTTCACCTCTGGCAATGTATGTTAACGTGGAAAAAACAGTACTGCAACGTCATTCGAAGGAAACAATAAACTGTAGCTCTCGGTGTAATTGGCTGGGTGTGTCAAATCAAAGGGTGGAGGCAACGGCAGTGGCGTACCACCGTCAATAAGATCTTGCTTAGAAAGGTGCTCTAGGGTTCAAACCAGCCTTCAGATTTACGACAGCTTTATCTTTTTTCAACTTCAACTCTATGGATAATTTGGCCCTAGCATTGATGATCTCGCTACTTAATTCCACGTGTTTGCGTTACTCATAAGTTCCTATTGGAAAATAAGATCCATAGGTCGCAAAATGGAAACAGCTAAAATCCGATGAAGCTTTGCACAGACGTTTTGCGCAGTGTCTCTAGTATGCCTGTCAATGGCGTCACGTCGCTCTTTTCAGTTTTGAGCACACAGTGAGGACGTAAAAGTGCCTAGAACAATGGTATCTCCCACCATGCATGAGTGTCCGCTGCGAGATTTCGCCTGATTTCATGCAACCTCATATAACGTACCCGTCATGCATTTCCTTCTTCATGACAATTCTCGGCCGCACACTAAAGGGGCAATGAGGACCGCCCTGAAGCTTTTTCAGTGGAAAGTATTTGATCACGCACCATACAGCCTGGACTTAGCTCCCTCTGATGTTGATCTTTGCTCGCATCACCTTCTGGCTGTGAAGCGGTTCTAGGCGCTTCAGTCTGGAACCGCGCGACCGCTACGATCGCAGGTTCGAATCCTGCCTCGGGCATGGATGTGTGTGATATCCTTAGGTTAGTTAGGTTTAAGTAGTTCTTAGTTCTAGGGGACTGATGACCTCAGATGTTAAGTTCCATAGTGCTCAGAGCCATTTGAACCATATTTGTGAAGACAACATTTTGGCACAGACAACAACTGCAGGCTAGCGTAGAGAAGTTTGAAAAGCACAGCTGGCTGCCTTGCATAATGAGAATATTGGGAAGTTGGAACAACGTTATGATAAATGTCTAAGTCGGAGCGGCGACTATGTACAGAAGTAGCTGGAAGATGTAGCAAACTGTTGAAAACAAAACATTTCTGATTTTCACTGTGGCTTCCATTTCGCGGTCGATCGGATCTTTCTTTCCGAATAGCCCTCATGTTTAAGCTGATCCAATATGTTTCTTTTCGTGCCCTGTGTTCTAAATACTTTTTGTTTGCGATTTATCTTCTGGATATATTCTCTGTGTCCTTGTTATTCTCGTTTGTCACATGTCAGATAATAGAAAGACTTTCATTTTCTTGTGTTACGAGTGTATAGTTCACTACCATTTCCATCGTTATGGCGTCATTCCTTACAAAAGCTTAGACTTTAGTTCTCTTTATGGAAATAATATTGTAGTCTTCAGATAGTTTGTTTTCCAGGCCACGTGTTAACAAGTGACATGTGCGGCACCTGTTTTTTCTACTTAATACTCCTTCATTACTTCGATTTCCTTGTTCTTCCTGTTTCTGTAACTTTTTTACGGATATAAGTACACCATTCCTGTATGTTAAAAAGCGAAAAAGTGTGAGTGAAATATTACATTCTTATTTATTCCCAGGCCCTTCCCCCTTCCTTTCGCTAGTAGTAATTGTCAGAGCAGACAGACAGGAAAACACAATCACCATAATAAGCAATATCCGGAACAGCAGGAGCAAATGGAGTGAAAATTTCTAAGCAAGAAAGAAGTTGCAGTCAGGTACAGCGAACTCTGAGAAGTTCGGATAAGTGATGGCAACTTAACAGACGAAAACTTAGTAGGCGAAGTCCTGTCCTCTGTTACGTTTCACGGGGGTGTTTTGAGTGTCTCGATGTAGCGTTGAACCCATATCGTCACGAATGTGAGTCCAACATCTTAACCACTGCATCGCCTCGCCCTGTTGCTATGAGTAATATGACTGGAACTTAGTTCGAATTTACTTGGTGTAATGATACCGCAAAATTAGATTAAACAAGGATGATGCCCATGAGCTGAAGAACTATCCTGTCCTGTGGAGTTGCAATGATTGATGAGACGGCTCTGGATTCGTGTCAGGTAAACATCTAAAGTAGCATTAACAAGAACATTTTCTGCTGTACTGAAGCTTTTGTTCATTTCGGCCAGGAGAGCTGAGTCTGTGAATTTTGAGAGTGAAGCACATCCGCCGGCAACGTCAGTTAAAGTGTAGCTGTAACACAAAAATTTCTCTCGTCAGAGTGAAGAAAAAGTCGAAGGAATTTAGGGCCATGTCCGTAGCGTTTCAGTGGAGAAACACAGCTGCTCAACAGCTGTGAACATTACGTGAGGACTTCCGCACGCAGCTGTGGAACAAGTCGTGTAAATGTTTACAATTGGTGAAAACTGCTGCTATGCTTTCCGCTTTCAGTGCGACAACTATTGCTGTGCACCTGTGCTGATACATGAGACGCAAACTTACGAACGCTACAGCCAATTTGCAGTTGAAAAAAAAAAAAGGGCTTCAGAGACTAATATCTGTTGTTTTATTTTATGTTTCAGACGCTGGGGAACCACGAATTTGACGACGGAGTCGAAGGCGTGGTGCCCTTCCTGGAACACATCCAGTTCCCGGTGGTCCTCGCCAACATGGACGCCTCTCAGGAGCCATCCATGGTCGGCAAGGTCAACAGGTCCGTCGTGGTGGAGCGTGGCGGGCGTCGAATAGGCATCGTGGGATACGTCATGCAGGACTTGCCGGTTAGTTCATGCACAGCCAACCATCCTAATGCTAATTTACAAACGGTGTCAAGATTGAGGAGGGGGGAAAGTGAGGCTAATTTGTCAGCCGTGCCTGAATAGCGATTAGTCTACAGAATTTAGAAAACAAGCAATTGCTTTAGTCTGTTGTTGAATTTTTTTATTTTGATTGCTGGCTAGTGGTTTCAGTACATAATATTTGCTGTCTATAATGACAAGAATTTAGGTTCTTTAAGATAATTCTCATTTATTGCTCCGTCTCAGTTCCGCATTTTTAATTAGACTACATGTTTCGGTCACTTTGGATTATCTTCAGATTTAAGTATTTGCGACAGCAGCCCCTCTTGGAAACGCAGAACCACGTAACAGAGTACAGTACTCTGTTTCGTTTTTTAACCGATAGATTGGCGTTTTCATAAATTTAAATATTTATGTGTTATAATATCTAAATGTATGAAAACGCCGATCTATCGGTTAAAACAAAACAAAAGACGCAATAGTCTATTTATATTGACTGTGCAACAGCGTCAAAAATGTATTTTTCATTACGACTCACAAATAACTGCACTTAAAGCCAAATTTTCAGAGGTGAAACAGCACTAGTTTCAGATCGGCGTACACTATTTTTAACGTGTAATACACCGCAACCGCTACAGTGCAGAGGGAATCTCGACGACCAAAAGGACTCGACAGATTGTGACTGCGAAGGTCATAGCTTTACGGCTCCATCCCTACACGATCTTGTAGCTTGGGTGATTACAACTGTGAGTCGCAATTGAGTTTCGCTGGTCTACAAGGCCTTAAAAATCATCCGAAAATAAGTACGGAAGACATAACTTGACTGATGATTCACAACCTGAATGTCATTATGCCAATTCGACACTGGACAATGGAGATGTAAAGAGCTTTGTCAAGGCAGCGGTCTTCGTTCTCCGGGACTTTATCGAAACGTGATTTCCTCAACGACTTTGAAAACACTTCTCAAGTACATCTTTGTTTGCAGACACTTTCTCCCAAACGTTATCTTGCCGGTTATCGCCCATATGTTCGTCTACGCAACCGTTTCTTTGCATCTGAGTTACCGGATTTGTCCTTCGGCTGTGGGATCTCAGTGCTTAACTCAAATCAGTCTATCCAGTATTTTCAGTAGAAATGACTTCATGCCAACAATGCAAGCCACTGGGTCGATCAGTGTGATGTTCTTCCTAGATAGGCATACGCGCCAAATGTTGGAACGTGTTTTATTTTATTTTTTGACTTGAGCATATCTGCTCTTAACTTTAACAATTGCCTTCTTGCAATGTAATTTTACGTAAGTAATCTTTGTCTGTCATGACAAGTGCCATTTCGGTTAATGTTTTTGTCGCATTTAATTTTCTCTGCATTATTTTATATGGTTTCTCAAAATTTAATTCTGATGAAGTCATCCTTAAAGATGTTGAAATCTAGGTGAACGTACCAAACAGTTATTTGCAATCGGTTGACTGTGTGATTCCTGTGTTGAAACTTATTTGTGGTTGCTGAGAAACGGCCATGTTTAAAACTGGAAAATGACAAGAACTTTTGTAGCCTTGGCTAATCCAGCACTTTTCACGATTCAGAAATATTACACTGGACAACAGTCTTCTTTTTTTTTTTGACTCGATTTTCACTTTGTGACTTGGTACTTTTGCTTAAAATGAAGTAGAATCAGTAATATAATGGTTATTATGTGTTTTTGCGTTTACAGTATTACTTTTTATGAGTGAACACGTTTTCCGTCTTATTTTTTATTCACAGTCCTCTGAGCTGACGAACAAAAGTTCTCTCCAGTTTATGAGGTGTGACAGAAACGCTATTAAATGAGTTTGTCTCCTCGATCATTTTTGTTACAAAAACTCTCAAGAAATCTGTAGGATGTTAACTGTTCAACGCTGTCTGTTTTATTTTTTAGGAGGATTGGGATGTTCGTGTGTGACTTGTATACACTATTTAGTCTTTTAGTGTAGGAATCGTTATCCAGCTGTGACACTGTTCCTTTATTCAAAAGCGGGGCAGGCGGTTATTAAATGATGAAAGTCCATACGCACTCTAGGAAGTGCGTGGATATAGTGAATTTCCACCGAGCAGCTGGATGTCCGACGAAGCATCTTGATTGTTCGTAAGGATGATTATTGTAATGGATATACTCTTTCAGATGCAACGCGAAGCGTCGGCCGGCAATCGCAGCTAACGACCGAAATTAGAATTTCGGTTGCTTGTTGAAAGCCACTCGCAAGCAGCCCATGTGGATGTCTTCAGACTGTTCTAATTGTTGACCACATGTTACTCTGCAATTCGATAACGACTCATTTACAAGCTCTAGCTGTGATTTAGTGAATGAGGGTTGGGGTTGGGGTTTGATTTGGAGGGGGAGACCAAACAGCGAGGTCATCGGTCTCATCGGATGGGGAAGGAAGTCAGCTGTGCCCTGTCAAAGGAACCATCCCGGCATTTGCCTGGAGCGATTTAGGGAAATCACGGAAAACCTAAATCAGGATGGCCGGTAGCGGGATTGAACCGTCGTCCTCCCGAATGCGAGTCCAATGTGCTAACCACTGCGTCACCTCGCTCGGCCTTTACTGAATGGAAACCTCACAAGCTAATGGACAGTACGTGCAATGCCTGACAAAAAAGACTGAAGCACCTAGAAGGGCAAGAGGAAACGAAATGAAACTTCTCAGGTTGAGAGGGTATGTGATGTTATTTCAGTGACTGGAAAATCGAGTTGAATTTACAAGGAACGTGACAGTACAAGGTCACTTATCAGAATGACGTTGCACCTCTTCTGGCCTCGAATCACGCACTGGTTCGCTTGGGCATTGAGTCATGAGGCAGCTGTATCCTTTCCAATGGTAAACTAGCCCACAAACGTAACTGTTCCTTGATACCCTGATTACTTGCACTGGGACCGACTGACATTCGAGGTGGTCCCACAAATGTTCTATCGAGGACAGATTTATCTTTAGAAAACCCGTAAAGGTTCCACCGTCTCTCAAACTATAAATTTCACAGTGGCTACACAGTGAAGCCTTCCCAATGCGGTTTGTATCACAAACAACCTGAAAAATTAACAAGTCCATCAGATGCCGAGAAATGTCTATGTAGGGATGTAAGAACACCCTCGCACCAGCGGCTGTTTCACCGCTCATCAGGTAAAACTTCCTCAAAACACAGGCTAATGCAGCCTAATCGCCTCCAACGGTACCTGAACATAGACTGCCCACCAAAACGCAGCGGTTCATACAGGAAACCACGATCAACTACCACTGAAGTCAGTTGAGTTCAACACGAAATTTACTGACATTCTCAATTTTAACCGTTCATACACTTACGATACATCAAATCATTCGGAAATTTTTCGAGAAATATAATGCTGTTATCGGTCTTCTTTAATCTAACATAGTTTATTTAAAAACAGACCCGCCAGGGTAGCCGAGAGCGCTAACGCGCTGCTTCCCGGACTCCGGTAGGCGCGCCGGTCCCGTTTCGAATCCGCCCGGCGGATTAACGACGAGGGCCGGTGTGCTGGCCAGCCTGGATGTGGTTTTTAGGCGGTTTTCCACATATCGCCTCAGTTACACGCGTCGCGGTCGTTTGAAACACGTTCGCACTACTTCCCGATTTACACTAGATGCAGACAGCTGGGGTACACTGATTCCATCCCTGGGGGTACGGGGTGGCGGCAGGAAGGGCATCTGGCCACCCCTAAATCTAACCTTGCCAAATCCGTTCTTACCGCGCCGACCCTGCGATCGCTGCGGCACTATGACCTAAGCGAAAGAAAGAAAGAAAGTTTATTTAGAAACAATAATTTCTATGGTTTTCCTCCGTTCTCGGATTTATAAGCGTAAATATTAACAAACATTTTAAATTATACATTAAATAATTTACTACATATATAAAGTTACAGTATTGCTGCTACTTTTAATGTTTCTCTATTTATTTTGTAAGAAAACCTGCTTTTAACTGTGCGCAATCCACTTTTTGCTTCTCATTTAAATATGTGAGTAATTTCAGTAAATCTGCTATCATAGTCCGACACAGTTCTACGAGATGTGTCTTTAGTCACCTCGTTTGTTGCAAACACATCATGGGTTGCCAAGATATTGACTTTCACGGTTCAGGAATTATTTACTACATTAAAATTAACAATAACTTATAAACTAATGAGAATATTGAATGCTCGCCTTCACGCGCGTAATCGTCCATCTTTTCCCCTTCAAATGAGTCTGCTGGCTCTACAATGACGCATGTGGTTCAATATTTATTAATTTTGGGGTAAGCTTTAATTTTATACCGGACGCGAAAAGCAGACATGAGAAACGAGCAGCCATTGTGCTGCACAACGGACGGGTTTTCCTGGTCACGTGGTCACCTTCGCTGCAGGTGGAAGTCCAGAAACAACACTATCTGTGGAGCACAGTGCGAAACTGGCCCCACGTGGTCCTGTCAGGCTGATTTCAGCTGTCAATGCGAATATGACCTAATCTAAGCCGCCGCCGGTGCGTCTGCAGTCGAGTGTTTGTGATTTAATTAATTCATAGTCTCTTCCCCTTACACTAGGCTCCCGTGTTACACCATGCAGTCTCATATCGGGCCACTGCCACTTCCAAATGCCCCACAAATTTGCATATTCGACCACCCGGCCAAATGGAGACCTTTCAAACTCTGTCAGATGCTGATTATCTCAGACGATTACGTGGCACCTCAGTGTTCTTCACAGTCATTACTATACATCTGACGCTCTTCACGTCTCTTGTATTCCCTATCAGGCCTGGTTCAAATGGCTCAAATGGCTCTGAGCACTATGGGACTTAACTTCTGAGGTCATCAGTCCCCTAGAACTTAGAACTCCTTAACCCTAACTAACCTAAGGACATCACACACATCCATGCCCGAGGCAGGATTCGAACCTGCGAACTTAGCGGTCGCGCGGTTCCAGACTGTAGCGGCTAGTACCGCCCGGCCACACCGGCCGGCTCAGGCGTGGTAACAATGCTAAAAACCAACAACACTAACAAACTCTGGTAGTTGTTCTACATGTCAGAGAGAGTTGCAATTGTAATCGTTTACAGAAACGTCGATGATATGTACGTCCACGAAGTTACACTGACATTCGAACATGTCTCTTTTTTTCAGGCAGTGTAACACGCCTCCATCGGCCGCCGGATTACGCCAGCGTGTACGTATTTGCGACTGCTTTTGCGTGACTGATGGTCTGCTTTTGGTGACACAGGACAAGGCTACCACCGGCAACCTGACGTTCACTGACGAGGCGCAGACTGTGGCGGAGGAAGCGGCGCGCCTCAAGCAAAGCGGCGTCGACATCATCGTCGCTCTCTCCCACGCGGGGCTCTACATCGACCGCGACATGGCCACCAAGATGCGAGACGTCGACATCATCGTCGGAGGGCACACGCACTCACTGCTCTACACAGGTACTCGACTGCTTTACACTGAAAACAGGCACGCTGTAAAATGAAATAACAGCGTCTGACGAATCTTACGCGAGCATGACTGGGGTGTTACTGTTCACGATATACAGCACCTGTCAGACTTAACAGCTAAAACTCTCGCCTGAGGATATGGTTACAGCAGATGGAGCTGCAGCGTGTAGTGGTAAGGTGATGATCGCGGTGATTCGCGAGTTGTTTCCAGACCACGAAGCCCGCACGTTTGATTCGCCCCTTCTAATCGTATGTGACTACTTCCTTTTTTTAAAAAAAAATCCTGAGTGTTTAAAAAAAAAAAAACTGTGGAATGTAGATCAGAAGAAGATCTCAGTTCGCATGGCAGTTTGGGCTCTGCGGGGACATTGACATAAGAAGTGAAATTGCCCATGTGCATGGAAGACTAGGGCTGCATCGCAGAATCTCTGGGCAAACTTAATAGGCATACTGTTTAAAAGATTTCTGACACCGTTTTTAATACGCAAATGGCGATGTACTATTTGTCGATGTATAGATATTCTTAACTTCCATTATTACAAAAATAAGATCGCCATTTAGTCGTGTTTCATTTTGTACATGTTCAAGAAAAATTACACAGTTCTGGTTATGCCACAGTTGGTTGATGGGCTGATTTGGGAGGGGGGACCAAACAGCCAGGTCATCTGTCCCATCGGATTAGGAAAGGATGGGGAATGAAGACGGCCATGCCTTTTCAAAGGAACCATGCCGGCATTTGCCTGAAGCGGTTTAGGGAAATCACGGAAACCTAAATCAGAATGGCCGGACGCGGGTTCGAAAGGTCGTTCCCCCGAATGAGAGTCCACTGTGCTAACCACCACGCCACCTCGCTCGGTATGCCACAGTTACTGAGCACTAAATCAATCCTTAATTTTATGAATATGGTATCTGTTCCCGAAAGAACAGATACCATTTATGACCGTGCAGCTTCTCTAGAATGAATGATAATTAAATCGAAACCCTTAGCTGCCAATTGTTGATGTACATCAATGGGGACAGCTGAAAATGTGTGCCCCGACCGGGACTCGAACCAGGCTCTCCTGCTTACATGGCAGACGCTCTATCCGTATGAACCACCGAGGGCACAGAGGACAGTGCGACAGCACGACAGCGCTTTTCGTGAGATCCACATTCCCAACTATCCACAACCCACATTCCTAGTGTTCCTAATAGATATTTGCCCATTCACTCATTACTCGCGCCAGACTATGCTGACGAGTTCCGTAAGAGTTCGGGTACAGCGTGCGCAATCGCACAGAAGAAGGTCAATGGCCGGGTAGCCCTTAACTATATGAATAAGTCCCTGCATTCGCACAGTTCTCTGTGCCCTCGGTGGCTCAGATGGATAGAGCATCTGCCATGTAGGCAGGAGATCCCGGGTTCGAGTCCCGATCGGGGCGCACATTTTCAGCTGTCCCCATTGATTTATATCAACAACACCTGTCGGCAGCTAAGGATTTCGATTTAATAATGATTTCAATCCTTAATTTCTTCGTTCCTACTACGACCAAAGCCGTCAAGCTACTTCACAGAAGTGGAAGTCAATAAATTTAGACCTCATAGTATGTGGAGGGCAGGGACCTGATGCTATATTTAATGGAAGTGGAAGGACCGCTATGCGCCTCTGCCGAGGTACGTGTTTCGAGCAGCCGTCAACCTTGATGACGGTGTATCGTGGTACAACAAGAAAGGTGATCCACCCAAAAAGGCGGCACAGTTTCATTGTTCCACGGTCCAAACTCGATGTCCATCTCTGGGAAGGACAACAGCGACGCCGCGTTGTGGCATGGAAGCAATGCGTCCCTGCTAGGACGCTGGAGGGAGTTGCACTACATCTCCACACACAAGTCACCCAGGTCTCGTAAATTCCGATGAGGGTGGCGATAAGCTTTGACGCCATGTTCAATCACATCCCACATGTGTTCCATTGGGTTCAGATCTGGCGAGTTTGGGTGGCAGCACATCAATTGGAACTCACTCTCTATTCCTTGAGCTAATCCATCACACTCCTGGCATTGTGACGTGGCGCATTATCTTGTTGAAAAATGTCGCTGCCTTCGGGAAACACGATTGTCATGCAGGGGTGTACGTGGTCTGCAACCAGTGTACGATACTCCTTGGCCGTCAATGTGCCTTGCACGAGCTCCATTGGACTCATGGATGCCCACATGAATGTCCCTCAGGCCATCTGTTTCCGTCCCGCAGTACAGGTGTCAAGGACCTTTTCCTCTGGAATACGATGGATTCGCGCCCTCTCATCGGCATGATGAAGGTATCGCGACTCATCAGACCATGCAATGCCTTGCCACTGAGCCAACGTCCAGTGCTGATGGTCACGTGCCCATTTCAGTCGCAGTTGTCGATGTCGTGGTGTTAATACTGGCACGTGCATGGATTGTCGCTGCGGATGCCCATCGTTAGGAGGGTTCGGTGCACTGCGTGTTTAGACACACTTGTACTCTGCCCCTCATTAGATCCTGGTTCCGCCACAGTCCGCCGTCTGTCCCGTTTCACCAGTCTGCCCAGCCTATGACGTATGAAATCTGTAATGATGATGGCCAACCAACCCCACGATATCTAAGTGTGGTTTCACCTTGATTTCGCCACTTCTTGAAGACATTCATCACAGCACTCCTCGAACACTCGACAAGTCGCGCAGTTTCCGAAATGCTCGTGCTGAGTCTCTGGGTCATCACAATCTGTCCTCGTCCAAACTCAGATAAATCGCTTCCCTTCCCCATTCTACACATGGACAGCACGCTCACTGATACTTTATGCACCGTGCGTGTGCCTGACTCGCAGTCATTCCTTGCCAGGTGACGCTGCTATATTCTACGGTCGCAGGTTCGAATCCTGCCTCGGGCATGGATGTGTGTGATGTCCTTAGGTTAGTTAGGTTTAAGTAGTTCTAAGTTCTAGGGGACTGATGACCTTAGAAGTTAAGTCCCATAGTGCTCAGAGCCATTTGAACCATTTTTGACGCTGCTATAGCCTGGACGAGTTTATATTGGTAGTATGGTTCAAATGGCTCTGAGCACTATGGAACTTAACAGCTGAGGTCATCAGTCCCCTAGAACTTAGAACTACTTAAACCTAACTAAGGACATCCCCTGCCCGAGGCAGGTCCGTAGGTCGCGCGGTTCCAGACTGAAGCGCCTAGAACCGCTCGGCCACACCATATTGATAGTAGGTCGGTGGTCATAATGTTCTGGCTGGTCAGTGTGTATCGCAATGAAAAACACAGCATCTTTTTCAGCCATTAGTGACTTATCTGACTCACTTAAGGGTCCTCCACCATCCACGTAATTTCGATCCTGAAGATACGGTTCACCCTTAGGCGTGAAATCAGTTTCTTTAGAAAAATTTTAAAGGGCGCATTTTTGCAGAAGGTATGATAAGCGAGCTGTTATGTATGATAAGGCACCTGGTATGTTCGAAGAGTCGACCAGATAAGTCCGTTTGCCATTGTTAAGGTGACTGAGCGTAATGATTTAATTGCGTGCATGTGATGAACACTCATCGTTGAATGCGACGCAGTTAAGATAAATGTGCTGTCTGGCTAGGCAATTAATTAGCACTTCAGAGCTACAGTACAATTGATCACGAGGCTCGGCGTGTTCAAGTGCAGAAGAAAAAGAAACTCTAGTGCTTTTGTAGAATGAGGTCAGGTGGAAATACTCTACCTAGTGACGGATAATTCCAACGCTACAGAAGATAGTGTGTAGCGATTAGCTGCACTTTTATGATGAAGGGTACTCAGATCAATACGCAGCACTATGCCAGTTGTGAAGACCAGAGAGTAGTGTTGTAATTTGTCGGAACAATAGGTACAGAGCTATGTAGTAATGGGCAATACAGCGACGTATAGGATGGTAAATAATGGAACTGTTTTAGCTCAGATCCTGGGAGAGAGATCAACGTTCCATTTTAGCTCAAAATGTGGAAAGGGAATGAAACTTATTTCTCCCACAGCCAGCAGTTACATGATGACATTTCTTTTTCGATTCATGGGAAATGTCAAATGCCCATGTACATTTTCATATAATAACAGTCCTAACAGACTATAAAAAAGTGTTGAATGGTACACCGATTAAAGGTTTTTGAGTTTGTGCCATTACATTAATCGCTTTGTAAAGAAAGAAATTGCGACGGAGTTGTTCGTAGATCTCTGAAATTATGTCTAAACTGTGCAAATCACTATGAAGTACATAGCAGAGGCTACTTCCAGTTGTACCAAATATTTCAAGTTTCTTCCCGGACCATTCACGCATGTAGCGCAGAGAAAGTGACTGCTTAATGCCTGTGTCCGTGAAGTTTAGAGTTGAATGTGGTATGTGCAAGCCGTGACGGATCTCCTTCCACCACAGACAACCTTTGTTGTGATTAAGTTGTGCAGCAGGAAGTGGGAATGACCTTTCGCTAATTGCCGGTGTGGCCGGTGTGGCCATGCCTCGGGCATGGATGTTTGTGATGTCCTTAGGTTAGTTAGATTTAAGTAGTTCTAAGTGCTAGGGGACTGATGACCTCAGAAGTTAAGTCCCATAGTAATCAGAGCCATTTGAACCATCTTTCGCGAATTGGGTTCGGATGTCGGGCAGGTACACTGAAGCCATATTTATTTTGTATTGGGAAAAGATGCCAGAATCCATGCGCCAGCGTATTCGAATTGCTCGATAAGGCCTGTACGAAGAAGAAGCTGAAAATTTCTGGGAACTGTTTACGCAATGGTCTGTGAAGCTCCACATTCGCAATGACTGCACCCGCGCAAAGAATGCATTTATTCTCCTCAATCAGCCTAACAGTCAAATATACCCAGTTTACATAGTCATCGCTAAAGACACAATATCTCCCATGGTACTCAGCAGTGTTAGCTATGCAGCATAGTCGAGTCACAAATAATTATTTGTAGAAATAACTGAGAATTATGTAATAATCAGTCTGTACCCTATTTCCCTTTATTGCAACGTTTTCACTTCCCTAGTTTCAGCCGTTTCAGTTTTCCCTGTATATCCTGTCATGCATAAGATTCCCCGTGCGTTCCGTGTGAACGTGACGGTTCCGTAATACTCTCCAGATTAGATTAGGTTAGATTCAGTCTTCGTTTCATAGACCCAAAAATTAGGCGATACTCGTGGGTGTGGAACAAGGCAGAAAGTATAACATAAAAAACATAAAACACTTCAATATAATACTCACCACTCTAATGATTTGTCAGGAGATTTTCAAAACATGTGAAGGCGTTAAGGTAAAATGGAACTGCTAATATTTACAGAATTAATACACTATCAGAATGAAACATAGTTATGCACTTTTAATAAATTTATCATACACATAACACCTAATCTTGACTGTTGTGTCCAAGTGCTGTCAAAACTCAAATCTAACAGACTTTTTTTACTTAATCTGGTCTAAGAGTCCCTGTTACGATATTCATGTATAGAGTAGAAGGTGTTACCTATCAAAAAGTCTTTCTAACTCTGTTTAAACTGCGCTTTATATGAATCCAAGTTTTTAATGGTTGCTGGCAATTTATTGAAATGTGCGTGCCTGAATATTGGATCCCTTTTTACCAAGGTAAATGATTTTAGCTCTTTATGTAGATTGTTTTTATTCCCAGTACTGATGCTATGTATTGAGATATTGGTTGGAACTAGAGACATGTTATTTGGAATAAACTTTTTCAATGAATAAGTGTACTGGGAGGCATTTGTTAGAATACCAAGTTCTTTGAACAGGTTTCTAAATGATGTTTCTGAATTTACACCACAGATGAGTCTTATTACAAGCTTTTAAACGGTAAAAACTTTTGCTCGGTTTGACGAGTTACTCCAGAATATGATCCGATGTGACGTTATATAATGAAAGTAAGCAAAGTACGCAAGTCTTTTTTTTACATTTAGATCTCCTACATCTGACATCATCCTCACTGCAAATACAGACTTGTTTAGGCGCTTCACCAGTTCAGATAAACTGTCTGATCCAAAGTATCTGCACACATTAGTGGACATTAAAATGGGGTGTGCCCAGCCTTGGCCTTTATGACGGGTTGTGGACACTTTGAGTGAGGTGTGTGTAAGAATGGCCGCCTGTTCTTCCTCAGAGCCAAAATCAGAAAACATAGTTTTTAAGCGACTTGAAAATGGCATAAAAGGCCGAAACCTGGGTGGTAATTAAATAAACACCAATGAAGTCAAAAGGCGGTGTGTTCTTTTAAAAATTATTGTTGCTCACAACATCAAAAATTGTTTAGAAAACATAATGATGTTAGACGCTTGGGTTTCGAGCAAAGTCGACTTTCTAACCCACTCCAAGGGTGTTCCATGGGTACAGGTCGACACTCTGGGAAGGTCAGTCCATTTCAGGGATGTTGTTGTCCACAGCCATCGTCTCACAGATGTTGCTTTATGATGGAGCGCACTGTCATGTTGATACAATCAGTCATCATCTTCGAATGTTTCTCTGCTGTACGCAGTACACAATACTGTAACATGTATTCATTTCCTTCCGTATTTAAATATTTCATCAGCGCACTGAAGGGACCACAGCCTAACCTCGAAAAACACCCCTATACAACATACTGCTTACTTCACTGTTGCCATTACAAAAATGTCAGGTAACGTTCTTCGGGCACTCGCTGACCCCAAACGCTTCCATCGGACTGCCACAGGGTATAGCGTGATCCATCACTCCAAATCACTAGTTTCCAATGATTCAATGTCCAGTGACGTCACTCTTTATACTACCTCAGGCGTCGCTTAGCACTGATTAGATGAAATGTGTTGCTTTTACAGAGATGCTGGACCACTGAACTGTTACTCCTTTTTACACCCTACCCACAACCATTGTGCTAGTTGCACCGCTGGCAGCATTTTGGAACTTACGTGTAATTCCATTCGCACATTTCATGAGATTTTTAGGGTTCTGTACCTCAATCGGTAAAAACAGTACCCTTATAGGAACGCTTCAGACATGTACGAAAGAACAGACACCATGCATTCGTATAAATGACTCGCCCAGATGGGCAATGGATCCACCTTATAGGAATTGTGAGTCCACCTTGATGCAAAACACCTTGTTATTTTTTACCTATTTATTTCCCAAAGAGGTTTCTGTGACAAATATCATCATCATCAGTGGGCTCTTTAAATCGAAAACATGTAGAAAATAGCATAGGTATACAAACACACTAACAAATTATTACATTTTTACTGTTCTTTTTTGAAATATAGTTTTCTATGGATATTTTCATACTGCCTTATTCATTTTATGTTATGGCATGCTTTTAAGAATTATTGTCGCTGTTTGAGTCATATTTTCTGTGATTCATTTGACTTTCGCAGAACATCTAATGAACAAAAACCATAACCCCATTAATATCGAAAATATCTACACATTCTGAAAAACAGTAGCACAAGGGAAAAATGTAACAAACGAAAACACAACACTTTGCAACAACACACTCTTTACCGCTCTGAGAGAACTGACCAAGGATACAGAAAAGAAAGCACATACACGCAAAAGAACCACTTCCAGATCACACACAGAGACATAAAAATGGAACAGAAGACGTCGTAAATCCAGCAACAGTTTTCATAGCCATTTCGCAACAAACGATATATCTCTCGTGACACATGCGAACATCAAGATGGCGTAATGTTCTTGATCATAAACCAAGTACGAAAGTTTTGTTTTTCTGTGTATAGAATCAGCTACATGCCGTCCAACGAACGTCAGTACACGAATAACTAAGTAACAAATGGTTCAAATGGCTCTGAGCACTATGGGACTTAACATCTGAGGTCATTAGTCCCCGAGACTTAGAACTACTTAAACCTAACATAAGGATATCACACACATCCATGCCCGAGGCAGGATTCGAACCTGCGACCGTAGCAGCAGCGCGGTTCCGGACTGAAGCGCCTAGAACCGCTCGGCCACAACGGCCGGCTAACTAAGTAACAGCCCAGTACACACCCCAACTGTATTCAACAACACTACCGCAACCCAAAGTGTATAACGCTGACATACTAAATTTACCTTTTAGTATTTGTTTACTAACAGCCGCTCATACAGTTGCAGATGACATCATGTACGCTGAGAAAAAACGGCAACAGAAAAAAACACAGAAAAAATGCCGCAGACAGCGACAATATTTCTTAAAAACATGCCATAACATAAAATAAATAAGGTAGTACGGAAATATCCATAGTAAACTATATTTCAAAAAACGAACAGTGAAAATGTAGTAATGTGTTACTGTGTTTGTATACGTATGCTATTTTCTGTATGTTTTCGATTTAAAGAATCCACTGATGATGGTGATATTTGTCGCCGAAACCACTTTGGGAAATAAATAAGTAAAAAAATGACACGGTGTTTTGCGTCAAGGCGGATTCACAATTCCGCTATTGTGGTTTTTCTATGCAAACACGCACCAAATGGAGGAGTTCCAAGACAAATTTATTGGATCGACCTTCTTCAGTGCGGATGCACAACTACGTCCAACCTCCTGCAGGAATTTCAGAGTAGCGAGTATGGGAGAAATGGGCAGGAACTGCGGATAGATAGCGCTCGGTGGGAATGTGGATCGGTTGTGAGGCGTGCCTGGATAGTCCGCGCAGTTGTGGTAACGCTGTGTCCCGGATGGCGCAGTGGTTGACGCACCTTCCACGTAAGCAGGAGATCCCGTGTTCGCATCCTAGTCCGATACACATTTTCACTCGTCGTCGCTGATTTCGCGTAATGTTCCCATGCAGCTGACATCAGTCTCCCTTAACTTTCCGGCCGGCCGCGGTGGTCTAGCGGTTCTAGGTGCTGAGTCCGGAACCGCGCGACTGCTACGGTCGCATGTTCGAATCCTGCCTCGGGCATGGATGTGTGTGATGTCCTTAGGTTAGTTAGGTTTAAGTAGTTCTAAGTTCTAGGGGACTGATGACCACAGATGTTAAGTCCCATAGTTCTCAGAGCCATTTGAACCATTTGAACCTTAACTTTCCTTCCCTTTCTGTCCCTCCACCTTCAATTTACTGCAGATTTCGCGTGGCCTTTCGGACGTGTCCGAAAGAACATATACCACGCATTCATATAACATCACCAGCACTTGACACGGACATTTTTAAAATGCTTGAAATGTTCGTAATGGATTTGATACTCAGATGAGATACGGTGACTAGTCTATTTTCTGAGTCACTGAACTCTTGACCGATCCTCCCTACTGTTATTGCTTTCTAATGACAACATAATACTCTCCGCCTCCTTTTGTATTGGCGGGTCCGCCGCACGTGACATCTAGTGGTCAATTCTGCATTACATAGGGATATTCTTGATGATGTAGTGTGGTCACGTTATCCTAATGTCTGCCACATGGTATCAGACTGTAACAGCACTGTAAAATTGCTCTTGTTCGCTGACGATGTCGTTGTCTACAGGAATTATCGTCTTGGGAGATCGTAAGAAGCGCTGGAAAAAAGGGGACTTAATATCTGAGGTCATCAGTCCCCTAGAATGTAGAACTATTTAAACGTAACTAGCCTAAGGACATTACACACATCCATGCCCGTGGCAGGATTCGAACCTGCGACCGTAGCGGTCGCGCGGCTCCAGACTGAAGCGCCTAGAACCACTCGCCGGCAGATAAATGCAGGACCATAGACGTAACAAAGAGAAAGATCCAAAAGAGTATCGTATTGTTTCTACAGTATCGTTCCACATCAAAAGCTGATGACTACAGGTGTCGAGAAAATTCAATTGCTACGATCGTAACAGGTCGATGTAACACATATGAAAGTGTAACAGAAATGTTCGGGGAAATTAAAGGGAAATTCTTCAAATAAAGACGACGTAGTCTTCGCGAAACACTGTCGGGTAAATTTAGAGAACCTGCACTCTGTGGCGGCTCTCGCAATCTTGATGTTCCTTGACTAGTTGGTAGTGGTCATTAATATTGGTTTCCTTTTCATCTCAGGGCGAGGCAAATTTTAATTTCCTTTGCGACAAGACACCGCCGCAATTTACTGTCTTTAAAATTCGTCGTAAAATAGGGTTCGTAGTGAAACTGAATATTTCGTAGTATCTTTCTCTATTTAACTTTGATGGGTTAGTCAATGAATAAAAACGATAATCTTTAAGATGTTCCGTCCACATTAGTTTTACAATCTTGCAAGTAAGTCAAATTCACATCGAAAGTTATTTTTGCGAGTTATTATAAAGCCAATGTTCATTAATGCTGGCGTTCACGATACTATGCCCGTGTTAACTTACTTTCGATTTGATGAAAAAATGACGATCACTGCGCTGCGCAGAGTACTGTAGCGATCGGGAATAATTAAAGTTCTCACAGTTTAAGCTTTGAATAAATTCCTGTCCACTGGAGCTCCCTATCTCACTTCCCCGAATTCACTAAAAAAATTATCAGTTCTTTTTAATAATAAAACTTTTCCATCTCACAAACATAATTACTTCCAGAGACGGTAGAGGGTACTTCTGAAATTAAAGTTTTGAACATTTTCGCTCCATATATTTTCACAATTATGCGCTCACACGAGCTAATGTAATACAGACAACGTGAGACAAGATGAGCTGAGACAAAATGACAAAATGAGAGCGAGACACTATTGTCTCGACTATTTATAGACATAACCAAAACAAAAGCTGACGTAACTATAACTTCTTACGCCTAGAAGTTCGTAGTGTGCTACTTATTGTTTTGTAATGGCTTTTCTTAAATAATTCACAGTTATACAGAAATATTAACGAAATTATTTAAAATCGTAGCTCATGGCAGTACAGGAGCGACTTCATGTCGCAGAAGAGTGTGCGACAATTAAGCTGCTACAGCGTGTTCCTCTCGCAGAAATCACTCGAAAAAGTCCCTCACTCGGTAGGCGAATCGAAACGTTAATACTGATATGCACTGCACAGCGGCTTGCGTAGTGTAGGTGGACTGTGGAGATCACGCATGGGTAGCAGAGGGGATTTTAATCCGGCTAAAAATTTGCATTTCGTTTTTTCACTGCAGCTAGTATGTGAAAAGCCTTGCGGCAGTGGTAACAGCGGTTCCCGTCACATCACCGAAGTTTAGCGCTGCAAAGTTTGGCTAGCACTTGCATGGGTGACTTCCCGTGTCTGCTGTGCGCTGTTGCCAAGCAGAGTTCACTCAGCCCTTGTGAGGCCAATTGAGGAGCTACTTGATTGAGAAGTAGAGGCTCCGGTCACGTAAACTGATGACGGCTGGGAGAGCGATCTGCTGATCCCATGCCCCTCCATATCTGCATCGAGTGACACCTATCGCCTGAGGATGAAACGGTGGTCGGTCAGTACCGCGTCAGGAAATAATAGCAATGTTACAGTGCTGTTACAGTATGATACAGTGTGACAGACATAAGGACAACGCGAATACACTACCTGATCAACAATATATCAACACCCCTGTCCAATGCAGAACTGAACACTCGATGTCACGAGCAGCGGAAATACAGTGGTTGTACTGTAACGAAACATCCTGAGGACAGAGAATCTATCGCAGGATATAAATTTTGAAAAATAGGGGACCGGAATAATGTATGCATGAACATCATACAGGAAGAAACCAAACTAGCCCTAGCAGTGTGATTGACATGTGAAGGAATGCAATAACCCTCAAAAACACTAGGAAATCAGGTCATGTATTTAGGTCAAAGCGAAAAAGTAATTTTTAAAAATGTAACGAAAGGTATAAAACACAATAAGAAGGAATTAGAAGAATCACACTTGTGAGAAAAGGTAATAATCTGCGTTCTGATTGTATGGCTTCTGCCGATGATCTTGCCATCTTTCCTGGATCTGTAGTAGATGCAACAATGCAGATAAAACTTCTAAAAGAAACTGCTTCAAAAGCGGGCCTACATATATATTTTGAAAAATAAGAGAACATGGCAAATGTGAAGGAGACACCGAATTATAATGGTTCAAATGGCTCTGAGCACTATGGGACTTACATCTGAGGTCATCAGTCCCCTAGAACTTAGAACTACATAAACCTAACTAACCTAAGGACATCACACACAGCCATGCCCGAGGCAGGATTTGAACCTGCGACCGCGCCTAGAACCGCTCGGCCACAGCGGCCGGCAACACCGAATTATACGGAAACTGATTATGGTAGGATAAAAAAGGCTTCAACATTTAAATATCTAGGTGAAATAAAACAACCAAATGCTTTAGACAAAGAAGCTAACCTAGCAAGGGCAAGGAAAGTGTATAACAAGAAATCTATTTCCATAAATGCAAAACTTTGCCACTGCAATACTTTCATTAAACAAGAATGCCTTTATACATCAGAGTGCCTTTCATTCAATACAGCCAGACGATCCGGTGAAATAGAAAGGAAGGAAAGGAAAATAATAAGGAAAAGCTTGGGACCAAAATATGAGAATGGGAAATGGAAATTAAGGAGTAATAAAGTTTATGCAAAAATAGTGCAAATGTCAGACACGATGAGGAAGAGAAGAGTTGCATTCTATGGACATATAAAAAGGCTAGTGAGAACAGGATGCCAGCCGCGGTGGTCTCGCAGTTCTAGGCGCTTCAGTCTGTAACCGCGTGACCGCTACGGTCGCAGGTTCGAATCGTGCCTCGGGCATGGATGTGTGTGATGTCCTTAGGTTATTTAGGTTTAAGTAGTTCTAAGTTCTAGGGGACTGATGACCACAGATGTTAAGTCCCATAGTGCTCAGAGCCATTTGAACCATTTTTTGTGAACAGGATAACGAGAAGAATTTTTAACTTCGTTGATTTAAACCCCAAAACATAAATGACATGGATAAAAGTAGTTAAAGCAGACACGAGGGAAATGGAAATAATGGAGGAAGAAAAAGGAGAAAGAGAAACGTTCAGAGCAAAAGTACGAGGTTTCATGGGATTCCAGGAGAAAACAAAGAAAAAATGTGGAATATAGACAAAAGAAAGAAGGGAAAAACATAGGGAAAGAATGACAAATTTTTGGAAAGAAAGAAAGGAGAAAAGAAAGAATACATAAGTTATTTCATGTGGTCATTAGTAGGCAAAACCAATTTAATATATATATATATATATATATATATATATATATATATATATATATATATATATATATAACCAGAATCCATCAACACAGAAAACTTTCAAGGTGTGTATGCAGGTGTGGAGGCATAAAGGAAGTGAACTCTAAAACTCAGTCAATCCCTACAGTAACTATCACTATATAATGTAATATGAGACTTATTTTAATAAAAAAGCTTATCGGTCTTTATAAACTGTAATAGCATAGAATAAAATAGTTTGTGAAGAAACTGCTATCTAAAAATAAGACAGATCCTCAGCAAAATATGAATGTACGAACAAAGGACCAAAAGAGACTGAATAATATAAATAAGACAGGGTGTGAACTAACACCTGTCAAATCGTAGAAACGCTGCACAGAATTGGGAGATGAGACAAGAACGAGCACATAGAAAACGTGTGCAAATAGAAACATAGATGATATGCTGAAGTTGTCAATATCTAGGGAAGACAACTCAAACCACAGAAACCAATAAAACGGCGGGATGCGAACAGTCTCCTGTAAGTTGGTTCAATAGCTACATGAATATTAATGATAAGGATATGTAACGCAATGACAAACAGGTTGAAATCCAAAAGAGGTTATTAAAATATGAGTTGATGTAACACTCTGACGCCTTGCACACCGAACCAAAAAATCCATTGAAAGCTAAACAAAAATAAACAAAACAAAAGCTGTCAGTTAGCCACAGAACTTAGTATTCTCAAACTGCGGCATTACATAAATAAATAAAATAAGGCACGATGCTAAGAAAGTAAATGTCACCACATCGATACAGTTATCGCTATAACTACAATACCATAACGCCAAAAGTATCGGTAACGGGATCAAACCGTATTAAAGATGCAAAATTAATGGATTACGGTAAGATAAAATGGAAACTGCTTTTTTTCTACTGACATTTGTTTATATCGAACTAGTTTTCGGCTTATCAGGCCATCTTCAGGAAAAAACTGCCTAGCGTCTTGAAGGGAGACTGGTTCTTAGGTAACCAAACATTGTAATTGAAGACACAATCACTTGCATATAGTATTGTGCATAAAACTTGTTTCTATTGCACACATTAATTACGATACATAATCTTACGGTATTACAGGTTATACGGAACAAGTTTGATGCACGACATTCTAAGTGATTGTATCTTCATCTATAATGTTTTGTTACCTAAGAACCAGTGCCCCTTCCAGACGCTAGTCAGTTGTTTGCTGAAGATGGCTTAAAAAGCCGAAAAATAGTTAGAAATAAAAATCAGTAGAGCAAAAACTGTGTACGTGTTATTCATCCATAAATACGGAATTGTTCTACCAAGGAGTAACGAAAGAATCCATAAATAAAGTGGAAACAATACATGTATTATAGTCGACAAGCAGGAACATATTACACGAAAGAGCCAAAATAAAACGCTCAATTCTCTATATAATATAATAATATAATATAAAATAACCATAAGTAAAATTATGGTCGGATTGAGTCTTTAGTATGTGAAAATAGGTTCGTGATTTGCTATTTGTCAACGCTCTCTTTAGTGTGCAAATGAGAATGGAGGTTTTCTCGACGAATTTCATTGACGAAATCTTCTCGGATTATCAACCGAGTCGTCACCGAGCTACAGCATCTTCACGGAACCTTTCCCGAGAAGGAATACTCACAGACACAAATAAGCAAGCAAGCAAGAAGGAAGAAAACAATTCCGATGAAGAAACCAACCGTCTAGCGTTCCTTCCGAACGCAGTCGAGGTTGCCTGGATAATGGGAAAGCGCAATATAAAACGCATTTTCCGCTCTACAGTTAAAATAAAGAATATCCTTGGGTCACTCAAGCGTCTACTAGGGATCTAGGTTAACGGGCAACTGACCTCTACAGCAGACGTTACGAGTGCGGCAAGCCATACATCGTCCAGACGCAGTGATGCATCTCGCAGTGCTTTTCAGAACGTGTGAGAAGTCTGCGATGGCAGAGTACAGCACCAACGAAGACCACACGTTTGTTTTCGAACAGCCAAAGGTGCGATCATATAATGTAAGCTTTTAAGAATATTAGTGGCGTCACTTAAAACTTCGAGGCTAGTAGGCCATGGTCGACGCATAAAACTTTCTCTTCATGTTTCCTCTCCGACTACGGGAGACATCTTCAGTCGTAAAGTGGCGAACTGCGACCAGACCTCGAGGGAGCGCCGAGTATATGGGCAGCGTATGGGGCACCAAAGTCCGTCACGTGACGTCGGCTACGAGATTATCTCTGGTAGTGCCAGCATTCTCGACTGAAAGTAATCGAGTGTCACCCTTACGTTGCAATGTTGACATCCAAATTTTTGGGGGTGTTCGAAAAGTCTGTGCGCAGTGCCGTATGATTATTAGCCACGCGTGCCGTATGCCGCAGTGAATACACCGAAACGAAACTCAGTGAAATACAAGTTATTAATTTATTGAATATTCATTTTAGTTACAAATTTTCACATTAAATGTTGAAAGTGTCCCCCCTGTTGTTGAATACACAATTCAATTCATCTAATCATGTTTACAAACAAAAGCTGTAACATTTCTTCTGTAACAGAAGCAGTGAAAGTTGATATTGCAATTTTCAATTCATCGATGGATTTTGGACGGTTTTTATAGACTGTTGCTTTCACTGCACCCCAGAAGAAAACGTCAGGTGGTATTAGGTCAGGCGATCGTGGAGGCCAAAGTCCCTGTAAAATTATGCGATCACCAAAAACATCAGCAAGCAGTGACATTGAAACGAGATCTGTATGCGCGGTTGCACCATCTTGTTGAAAATAACCGTTCAGTAGTTCACTTAATACAAGTTCTCCTATGAATGGGTACAGAATATCACTGCAGTATCGTTTTGCGTTTATTGTTTCGCTGAAAAATATGAGACCCACAATCCGACGTCTAGAAATTGCAATTCAAACTCCTATTTTTACAGAATGAAGTGGTTCCTCATGAATACACAATGGATTTGCAGTATTCCATATACGAGAATTTTGCGAGTTCATGTACCCGGATAAATGAAACCACGCCTCATCAGTGAAAAACGTTTCATTAAGAATATCCCTTCCATTTTGTTGAACGAAATTTTTGATCCATTGACAATAATGCAGTCTCTCGCCATGATCAGTATTTTTCAGTTCTTGCACGACTGTCACTTTGTATGGGAAAAATTCCAACTTTTTCCTTAGAGCTATGTGGGCCGGTCCGACACTAACTTGGGCGAGTTTTCTTACTGACTTGTTCGGACTCATGGACATTTTATCGGAAACATTTAGTAGTTTATCCTCAGACAAAACGCTAGGACGACCACTTCTCGGTGCATCTGTCACTGAACCCGTACTTCGAAATTTGTTAATCAAATCTCGCACAGTATTGTGATGTGGGAGTGTTGTCTCTGGAAAAACTGAATTAAATGTTTGACGAATTGAAACTGTGTATTTACCGAAAACTTTGAACACTCGTTCGACTAAAAACACACGTTCTTCGATGGTTAGCATTTTAACAGTGACAAACACAAAACGAACGAACAAAGGAACTAAACTTAAAGTTTCATGTCAACACCTAACGACACACACCAACGATACTACTGACGCTGGATGAAGTAAACGAAACAGCGGAATGTTGGGAGAGTCCATTTGAAGGGAAGTAACCCAGGCAGGCGAACAGTCATACGGCACTGCGGAGAGACTTTTTGAACACCCCGTATCTACGAGGGCTATTCGGAAAGTAAGTTCCGATCGGTCGTGAAATGGAAACCACTGTGAAAATCAAATATGTTTTATTTGAAACGGTGAGATACAACGTCCAGCTACTTCTCTACATAGTCACCATACGGTGCGTGACGGAGGGTACCTCGTACCACAACTAGCATCTCTTCCTGTTCCATTCCCAAACAGAACGAGGGAAAAATGACTGCCTATGTGCCTCTGTACGAGCCCTAATCTCTTATCTTTGTGGTCTTTCCGCGAAATGTAAGTTGCTGGCAGTAAAATTATACTGCAGTCAGCCTCAAATGCTGGTTCTCTAAATTTCCTCAGTAGCGATTCTCGAAAACAACGCCTCCTTTCCTCTAGACACCCACCCAAGTTCCTGAAGCATTTCCGTAACACTCGCGTGATGATCAAACCTACCAGTAACACATCTAGCAACTCGCCTCTGAATTGCTTCTATGTCCTCCCTCAATCCGACCTGATAGGGATCCCAAACGCTCGAGCAGTACTCAAGAATAGGTCGTATTAGTGTTTTATAAGCGGTCTCCTTTACAGACGAACGACATCTTCCCAAAATTCTACAAATGAACCGAAGACGACTATTCACCTTGCCCACAACTGCCATTACATGCTTGTCCCGCTTCATATCGCTCTACAATTTGATCGACGTGACTGTGTCAAGCGCTACACTACTAATGGAGTACTCAAACATTACAGGACTCTTTTTCCTATTCATCTGCATTAATTTACATTTATCTGTATTTAGAGTTAGCTGTCATTCTTTACACCAATCACAAATCCTGTCCAAGTCATCTTGTATCCTCCTACAGTCACTCAACGACGACACCTTCCCGTACACCACAGCATCTTCAGCAAACAGCCGCACATTGCTATCCACCCTATCCAAAAGATCATTTATGTAGATAGAAGACAACAGCGGACCTACCACACTTCCCTGGGGCACTCCAGATGATACCCTCACCTCCGATGAACAATCACCATCAAGGACAAAGTAATTGGTTCTATTACTGAAGAAGTCTTCGAGCCACTCACATACTTGGGAACCAATCCCATATGCTCGTACCTTAGTTAGGAGTCTGCAGTGGGGCACCGAGTCAAACGCTTTCCGGAAGTCAAGGAATATGGCATCCGTCTGATACCCTTCATCCATGGTTCGCAAGATATCATGTGAAAAAAGGGCGAGTTGCGTTTCGCAGGAGCGATGCTTTCTAAAGCCGTGCTGATGCATGGACAGCAACTTCTCTGTCTCAAGGACTACATTTCTGATAACCAGAGACAGCTGAACGCAGCTGTTTCAGCCTGTCGCAGTCGTTCTCCAGAAAACGAAGTTTCCTCTGTCTAAGTGGACAGGCTAGGGTCTAGAAGAGGTATGCCGTCTAATATCTACTAGGAAGTTTCCACGAAGACTCTGGTTCACGTAGCAGAATGCTTTCATGCCTCTGTGGAACTGTCTCGTATACAGTGCCACCAGCAGTGACTGCAATCAAATCACACTCATTCGCTGTTACGTTGGTCACCACATACGCATGTTTCTGTGGGAACGCGCAGTTACTGTATGCTGTGCTCTGTGAATTGGGAGGTTTATCGAAATCACTTTCTCGTTAGTGTTGTTTCCAGCTGGCTGAGCGGAGCTCGATGTTGGCAGGCAAGCCGCCGACAGGGGACGTGGCAGAGGGCCCCTACCCGACGATCGTGACGCAGGACGACGGCCACAAAGTGGCGGTGGTGCAGGCGGGCTCCTTCGGCAAGTACTTGGGACACTTGGTCGCCACGTTCGACGCGAACGGCGAGCTGCTCAGCGCGACGGGCAACCCGGAGCTGCTGGACGAGCACGTGCCGCAAGGTAGGAGCTGTATCATCTGTCGCATTGGTCTTGGCTGTGTATCTGTACCGATGTTCGGAAATGTTTCATGGTCTTCATAATTTCCCTGTATTTATCGATTATTGAAAATGTCTAAACCAGTTCAATCATTAAAGAATTTACGTGAACATTTGACTGAAATAAACTTTGTTATGGGGGTACGAGTAAGGCAAAAATTACTTGCCAATGAAAATTCTTCCCGGTAGGCAGTGTTCGTATTCTCGGAGATGTTTACAATGGATGAAGTGGGCCTCTTCAATCGTCTCTTTTCAGTGAGTGGTACAGGAACCAACTGACCGATGATATGAATCCCATTATTCGGCTAGGGCAATCAGCAAGACGATATGCCACTCGTTGTTGTGATCTTCAGTTCGATGACTGATATGGTGCTGCTCTTCATGCCAGTCTATCCTTTGCAAGATGCTTCATTTCGGCATAATTTCTGAAACTTGTAGCCATTTCAACCAGGTTGATGTAGTCAGATCTTGGTTCCAATTTCAGCCACCATCACCTTCCTTCCCCCCTCCCCCTCCCAAAATGTCACCCTACTCTCCATTACAAAATTAACTATTCCTTGATGTCCTACGAATACATCACTTCTTTTAGTCAGTTTGTGCCATACAGTTGTTTTCTTCCAATTTCACTTCAGTAACTCTGCGTTATCAGATCTACCAATCTACAAAATAGTTCTTACGCACCACATTTCAAGAAGCTTTTATTCTCTCTTTGTCTGAGCTATTTGTCGTCCACCTTTCACTTTCGTGCATGGCTAGACTTCTGACAAATATACGTGCAGAAAAGATGCATAAATTTATATTCCATGTCAACAAATTCCTCTTTTGAGACAAGCTTTTCATGTTATCACCAATCGGTATTTTATATCCGTTCTACTTCGGCAAATAGCAAAAGACATCGGCTACTACTAATTCTTTCAGCATTACCTTATCCGGCTACATTCCATTACCCTTCTCTTACTTTTGTTGATGTTCCTAACACCCTTTTAAGACACCAACAATAATGTTCCATTCACGAATAGTAGAACACACGCTAGGGGTCACGCGCAGGCACGCTCTGAGCTTTGACGTCAATATGAACGCTATAGCTACACCGCGCTGCATTAAAAGTTTACAGACCCGCAGTGCTTATGTGTTTAACTCATATGCAGGTATGAATGTAATCGCGATTTTCCATCTAATAGTGTATTATTATTATTAAGCTTTTTATTGGACTATTTTTTTCTATGGTCTGTGAATTGCTAGCGAAAAGCCTCCGAAGAACGTCAACCTCTTTCAGAGGGTACTGCTTTTTTTCCTGGAGGAAGAGGTGCACAAGGGCTTAGATCACCACACAGCCTTAGACCACATAGACTTACAGTACGGAGAAACCCCCTATAACGTAATTTTGAACTCTTTAACTGTGTTATCAGGTTTTCTTTTTCTATTCTGAAAAGTTAAGTTACAACTTATTTACATTGTTTTCAGTTTTGTCTTTGTTCACTCTCAGTTCGCTTACTACCTTTGCATTTTTTTCCTTTGTTGATGGTTTTCATTCTGATGAAAGTGCATGTCCTTGAAATGCATCACATCAAAGTTCTGACAAAAGATAACACTTTACAAACTAGGCATTGTCAAGCCACAGCCTTTGTAGTATCTTCAGATGACCAGTTATGACTTCGTCTTTTCATAACTACTTGTTATTCACTTTTTGTGGACATTCTTTTTTAACTAACTCAGCGCTACAATACGAGAAACGATCCCGTAAATCTGAGTCCTATCCTTTGAGGTCTTTTATTTCTGTTTCCATAATTTCTAATCTTTCGCGTGAACTCGTATTGCCCCATTCACTGCAGTCTTTGTTTATATGGTTGATATTTTATCTAGTAGTAATTTCTTCATTAGTTGGTAGTATATTTATGTGTAAAGTATCTTCTACTTCTTTTGGTAGCTTAGTTTTTGAGCCCGAGTATTTGCCTCATTATTAGGCTCTTCACTAGGCTCTAAATCGGCACCATGGAGGGGGGGGGGGGAATGGGAGGAGTTGGTAGATTAAAGAGATGAAACAGCATCACGCTGTTCACATTTCAATTCCGTTTCATAATCTGAATCAGTAAAATGTATTGAGCAGATGCATTCATTTTCAACACAAAATGAAACCACACATTTACAAGCATTTATCCATTTTGGTTTCATGTCACAGCTCTTAGGAAATAAATGAAACGTATTTCGCAACTTACATATTTGTCTGCTGTGGTTAGTACAACTGGCGATCGCTCAGCAAACCATTATTTTTCACTTAAAAAAACTTACACAAAAAATAACACAATATACTGACAATTGCGAGGTAACTCTGTACTCTATCACCAGTCACCAATACAAAATTCACACTGCTGTGAACAATCTTCTTTTCATTCGTAAACGCAGTACAACACATTACATTATGGCAAGTTGCGGGATACTGAGCGCCGCGCTGGTTGGGTTTACTCTGACGTCAGCGGCGCGGCTTGCTACTGCGCATACACCTCGTAGGTAGGGGATCCCTACCGTGTGTTGTAGTGTCCGTAGTTCAACTGCTCCTCCAGGAGCTTTACTGTGTCTGACAGAATTACAATGTCATCAGAAAACTTCAAAAATTTTATTTGTTCTGCCTGAACTTTAATTCTCTTTGATCCCCTTTACTGCTTACTAAGTGTAAAACTCAGTAACATCTGGGATAGGCTACAGTACTAGATCATTTGCTTGTCAACTACTGCCTCGTTTTCATATCCTCCCGTAGTTGCAACTGTAGTCTGGTTCCTGCTCATTTCGTAGATAAGATTTCACGCCCTGTATTTTGCCCTTGCTATCTTCAGAACTTCAAAAAGTAGATTCAGCAGCCCCTCACTCCCTAAGTCAGTCATGATAGTTTGGAGAACACTACAAGAGTATTAAGGTGCTTGTGTGGCCGATCAGGTCTATACCATTGAGAATGTGAGACATTCGTGCCTTGTATCCCACTGTGACCAATGTGCGTGAGGTGTGGGTCAGAGGGCTGGTTGGCTTCCATACTCTTATCGTGCCTCGTGGAGTTTATCCCAGGGCTTATTGTCACTGTCACCAGGGCGAAAGGAGGTCCTAAACACTGCTCCGTAGCTGTCTCTAATTCCCTTGGTTGTACATAGTTTGGCCGGCCGAAGTGGCCGAACGGTTCTAGGCGCTACACTCTGGAACCGCGCGACCGCTACGTCGCAGGCTCGAATGCTGCCTAGGGCGTGGATGTGTGTGATGTCCTTAGGTTAGTTAGGTTTAAGTAGTTCTAAGTTCTAGGGGACTGATGACCTCAGAAGTTGAGTCCCATAGTGCTCAGAGCCAATTTTGTACACAGTTTGTCCACAAGAAAGGTGAGTAATTTTAATCCGCGTAACTACGAATGCCATCTGTGAACTAGCCTGGTATTTCGACTACCCTTCGCTTTAAATTTAGCAGTGCTGGCATCACAAACTGCTCGGAACAACCGAAGCTATAACAGTACGTTTTAAACTTCGGTCGTGAAAGGAGCAATGGAGCAATCTGCGAAAGTTAAGGTACAAACTGTTTATAGCACTAAAGCAGTGAGACGTAAAAACGTTTTTTAAATGGCATACAAAGTTTCATGACGGTAGAGAGGGCTTTCACGATAATCTACATCCAGGAGCATCATCAACAATTCGATTCGAAGAAAATGTTAAAAAGTGGCTGAAATTCTTTGAAATGATCATCGTGCATCTACTAGGTTAATTGAGGAGCTCACTGGAATTCTTAAAACAACTGTGCACCGCATGGTAACTGAAAATGTGGGAAAAAGAAGATTCGTTGTCGCTTTGTACCCCATTCACTCACTGACGATTGAAAAGATTGCAGGGTGGACCACTGAAAATATCAGCTGCTAGGAACCGAGATTTCACGACTTGCATTGTAACGGGTGATAAAGCATGGCGTTTTCAATACGAGCCATTTACAGAGAGCCAAATCTTGGAATGGAAAGGTCCAGAATCATGCATAAAAGCTGTGTTCCAAGACACAGCTCACCGTTTTCTTTGATTCAGAAGGAATTATCCATAAAAGAATTCGTTCCAGAAGGTCAAATGGTGAACGCAGAGTCCTACACGGGTGTTTTAAATTGTTCACGTGCGAGGACTGCCGGGGTTCTACCTGAATACCGTAACCAAAGCGTGTGGCGATTATTGCACTACAGTGCACAGGCGCGCAGTTTATGGGCGAAGGTTGTTCGGGTTCTACCCGAATACTGGAACTAGAAACCGGGTGATTTTTGCACGACAAAGCGCCGGCGCACAAAAGCAAGATCGTACGCGATTTCTTAGCTCAAGAATGCATTATGGTGCTTGAACAAACTCCTTATTCCTCAGATTTGTCTTCGTGTCGCTTCTGGTTATTTCTAAATCTGAAAATGGCAATGAAACGAAAGCCTCACCGACACGATTCCAGTTTCTCGCAAGACTACGACCATACTGCTGCAGATAGTTTCAAAGGTTATCACAATTGTTTCGAACAATTTTTCCAACGTTTCAAGCTGTATAATGACTCACAAGGATCTCATTTTGAATAAAGAGTAATGTGAACTGAAAACAAACGACGTCTTGTGTTTTATTTCACATTAGTCACCTTTCCTGTGTACCGTACTGTCTGTATACTCCCGGATATGCCTCGTACGTAGGAAAAGACCAATGGTGTCGCTTCTGGCCTCATAGTGTGTGTAAGTGAGTAGCCTTTACTCGTGCATGTTCAAATTATCAAATATGTGTGAATTCCTAAGGGACCAAACTGCTGAGGTCATCGGTCCCTACACTACTTAAACTAACTTAAACTAATTTATGTTAAGAGCAACACAAACACCCATGCCGAGGGACGACTCAAACCTCTGGCGGTAGCGGCCGCGCAATCCGTTACATGCCGCCTCAAACCACGCGGCCACTCCGCGCGGCTTTGTGCGCGTGTTATCGTAAATACAAACCTGGGGATGTGAATTGACAACCTAAATGTGCTACTGAGCTCACACCTACATCAGTAACATGAAATTGAAAAGAATCCTTTGTGTGTGGAATCCGATCTTATTCATAAACAAATAAATAAGCAAACCAATAATTTCACGCTTAGAATTTGTATTAAAAAAGACAAGCCAAACTGTAATGACGACCTGTATAAGAATGTAACCTGAAACAAACGAAAATTTGTACTCTGACTTATGGCCCTGGAAAAAAAAAAACAAAAAAAAACTGAAAGACCCTACATTGTGCAAAGGAAACGAAACAATCCAGTATTAATAATCCCACCTTCAAAATGAAGTACTGGCAGAAGCAGCAACACAGCAAGACTCCGCAACAGCTAAAAAAAATACTGCTAAAAACTAACTACAGCTGGTCCAAGGAAATTGGGTTCATAATCTTGACACAGAATGCCAGTGAAACACATGACTCGACCTTTAAGTTGTGAAATTTCAGTTAGGAAGGAACTTGTCAAAGAAAACAATTATAGACTCTAATATGAAAATTCATTTAATCTAATAACTTCCATGGTTCAATAAATTAACTCAGAAGATCAATGAATAGAATAATTAACAAAAAAATCGACTGTGACGAGGATGAAGTGGACCAGCTGTGCGAGTCTACAATAATAAAAATGGACTTTTTACCTCATCGAATAATACGTAGTTCTTCATTTCAAAACCTTTTTATGTTCTTATGCTATCCAACCATCGTCCTGAGTCATCATTCCTGTTGACTGTCAAAGATTCTACCACTCCACAGTGCTTCCATCGCAGAGACAGATACTGTTGCCTAACAACTGTTTCTCTGCCCACAATTCTTCAAATATATCTTTTCCTTCACAAATATTAAAACATTCACTAACTTCGTCAAAAAATAGCCATCTATACACGTGTTTCCACTGCTTAGATATAATCTGTGTTGGTGCTCTAAAGCAGAATTATTACGTTGGTAGTATCTTCCAGACGAAACCATCCTAGAGGAACTGGTTCCGTGGAGGAACGTGGTGGAAGAGACTGGTTCGCGAGTCTTGGGCCGCACGAACGTGCTGCTCAACGCGTCCAACTTCGTGTGTCGGGGTTACGAGTGCAACATCGGCAACTTCCTCACGGACGCCATGGTGGACGAGGTAAGCGAACGCGCAGAGAGCAGACGATAGTGACTCAAGGTACTAGGGTTAGAGACACTGTACTGACTGGTGCACTCTTCGTGTTGCAGCACGTGGTGATCGGACAACAGGGCAGGTGGACACGCGCTGCGGTCGCTCTTATGAACGGAGGCAACATCAGAACGTCCATCGACGAACTCAGGAACGGTGGAGGTCAGTCTCATGCTACCTGTGATCATACAAGAACCTCTACATTATGCCCCTGCACTTGTACGGGCTCGTCGGCAGCAGTCTGAAAAGCTTGCAAGGTCGTTGCAGGTGAGGTTGTGCTGACAAATGACTGTTAAGAGAAGAATTGGATACGTCGCGCCGTTTCTGATCTGTTTATCATCGAAGTTAGCCACTTAGAGCTCTGCAGCATTTCAAATGTGCCTTTTCGGGAAGTGGCAAATTTACGCTAGGTGAGGAACCCAAACGAAGAAAACGTTTGGCAAATCTCTGGCAGGCTCCTTGAATTTGCGCTTACGACGACCTGCTTCACTGACTTCAAGGCTAAATAAGTCGGAAATAGCGCAACCTATCGAATTCTTTTCTTAACGATTACTTCCTCCCACAGCCTCCCCTGCAACGTCCTTACGAGCTTTTCAGACTGTTTTGACTTTTCGGTGTACAGAGTAGGCAAAATAAAACGGGCCCAGAAAATATTTACACATAAGACTGAAAAATATTGAAAATATTTTCCTAAACACCTTATTGATACCGTAAAGAGACTATATGTAAATACGAAACGTTTCTAAGTTCAGGTTCGAGAGTGTCAGATGAACCATTGATAAACCAAGGTGTTTGATAAGGGTGTAGACTATCACAAATTTTATTTAATTTAAATATTGATTACTCAGTTGCGAAGTGGCATGATCAGAAGCAGTTAGGAATTAAAATAGGATCTAGCATAGCCGTAAATTCTCTGTTATATGCTGATGACCAGACAATTATACAGGAAAGAGAAGATAATTTAGAAAGAGCATTATATAGATAGAGCGAAAACGCAGTATACTTCAACTTAATTGTATCTGAAAATAAGACAAAGATGATGGCTTTCGGGGGGAGGAATCCAGTCAGATCGAAAACAATAATAAATGAGAAAATTATAAAAGAAGTAACCCAATTAAATTATCGAGCACGTGATATTAGTTTTAACTATGACAAATACGTTGAGAAGTAGATTAATAAATATCAAGACATCTGCGGAACAACTGGAAGAGCATTGGGAAGAAAAACAAGAAAGGTAATAAACAAAATTCAAAAAGTTTTGGCTGCGCCTACTTTGTATATGATTTCAAATCATGGGCAGTAATAAAAAAAGGAAAAATGTGAAGGCAGCACAGATGTAATTCATGAAATATGTAATGAGCTCCAATAAAATGGATAAAACACGGAATGAAACAATAAGACCAGATTTAAAAATATTTTTAGTTTATGACGAGATACATGAGAATAGAATGAAATGGAAAGATGTTTTTTTTTTTTTTTATAGAATGACACAGAAGACTTGCTGATGCAGCTCTCCATGCTACTCTACCCCGTGCGAACCTCTTTATCTCCGAATAACTGCTGCAACCTACCAATCTCTTGGTCGTCCTCTACGATTTTTACCGTCCACGCTTCCCTCCGATACAAAATTAGTGATCCCTTGGTGTCTTAGAATGTATCCTACTAACCGATCCCTTCTTTTGACCAAGTTATGCTACAGATTTCTCGTTTCCCCAATTCTATTCAGTACCTCCTCATTAGTTACTCGATCAACCCATATAATCTTCAACATTCTTCTGTAGCACCACATTTCTAAAGCTTCTATTCTCTTCTTGTCTAAGCTCTTTATCGTCCATGCCTCACTTCCGTATATGGTTACACTCCAGACGAATATTTTTAGGAAAGACTCCCTTACACTTAAATCTATATTGGATGTTAACAAATTTCTCTTCTTGATAAATGCATTTTTACCATTGCCAGTCTACATTTTATATCCTCTCTGCTTCGCTCATTATCAGTTATTTTTGTGGCGATGCTTTGGATTAAAAGCAACTATGGAATCTTTGGGAGTGAAAATGTGCATACCCTCATTGACGGTACATTTGGAATCGATAAAATTCCAGCATTTTACTTTCTTTGCAGGATAAAGGGAAATCGGTAAAGGCAGACACTACACTGGCATTGTACCCATTCTTCCCAGTTGTTCTGTTACGAGGATAAGAAGTGCAGCCGATTATTCACAGAACCAATTCCCCTACTACGACGTAACCTTGCATCCACCAGCATCTTGCAGCTTCCGTTGGAGTTTACTCCAACTGCGATCGTAACTTTTTCCCTTGTGTCATCAGGACACTATGGATCTATTTCTGAATGGTGTGAAATTGACTTATGCCCTCTCCACAAGTGTCAAGACTACCTGCATGTCGCATTCCGAACCGTCATTTCGATGTGACAGGTGATTCTAATGAAAGTGCTACTCGCGGAGGCCCAGCGTAGGCTGTAATTATCATATGGCAGCGAAACGTGGAACATAGGCTAATACGTTAATGCGAAACCGGTTTACGCTGGAAAAAAATTGGTTCCAATTTTAGCCACTAGGTGCAAACCTGGCGCTGTACAGCATATCGTAGACTTCTCCAGTGCTTACGCTGAGCGAACTGTGTAATCGATGGTTAATACACTACTGGCCATTAAAATTGATACCCCAAGAAGAAATGAAGATGATAAATGGGTATTCATTGGACATGTATTATACTAGAACTGACATGTGATTACATTTTCACGCAATTTGGGTGCATAGATCCTGAGAAATCAGTACCCAGAACAACCACCTCTGGCTGTAATAACGGCCTTCATACGCCTAGGCATTGAAGTCAATCAGAGCTTGGATGGCGTGTACAGGTACAGCTGCCCATGCAGCTTCAACACGATACCACAGTTCATCAAGAGGAGTGACTGGAGTATTGTGACGAGCCAGTTGCTCGGCCACCATTGGCTAGACGTTTTCAATTGGTGAGAGATCTGGAGAATGTGCTGGCCAGGGCAGCAGTCGAACATTTTCTGTATCCAGAAAGGCCCGTGCAGGACCTGCAACATGCGGTCGTGCATGAAATGTAGGGTTTCGCAGGGGTCGAATGAAGGGTAGAGCCACGGGTCGTAACACATCTGAAATGTAACGTCCCCTGTTCAAAGTGCCGTCAATGCGAACAAGAGGTGACCGAGACGTGTAACCAACGGCACCCCATACCATCACGCCATTATAGCGATGACGAATACACGCGTCCAATGTGTGTTCACCGCGATGTCGCCAAACACGGATGCGACCATCATGATGCTGTAAACAGAACCTGGATTCATCCGAAAAAATGACGTTTTGCCATTCGTGCACCCAGGTTCGTCGTTGAGTACACCATCGCAGGCGCTACTGTCTGTGATGCAGCGTCAAGGTAACCGCAGCCATGGTCTCCGAGCTGATAGTCCATGCTGCTGCAAACAACGTCGAACTGTTCGTGCAGATGGTTGTTGTCTTGCAAACGTCCCCATCTGTTGACTCAGGGATCGAGACGTGGATGCACGATCCGTTACAGCCATGCGGAAAAGATGCCTGTCATCTTTACCGCTAGTGATACGAGGCCGTTGGGATCCAGCACGGCATTCCGTATTACCCTCCCGAACCCACCGATTCCATATTCTGCTGACAGTCATTGGATCCCAACCAACGCGAGCAGAAATGTCGCGATACGATATACCGCAATCGCGATGGGCTACAATCCGACCTTTATCAAAGTCGGAAACGTGATGGTACGCATTTGTTCTCCTTACACGAGGCATCACAACAACGTTTCACCAGGCAACGCCGGTCAACTGCTGTTTGTGTATGAGAAATCGTTTGGAAACTTTCGTCATGTGAGCACGTTGTAGGTGTCGCCACCGGCGCCAACCTTGTGTGAATGCTCTGAAAAGCTAATCATTTGCATATCACAGCATCTTCTTCCTGTCGGTTAAATTTTGCGTCTGTAGCATGTCATCTTTGTGGTGTAGCAATTTTAATGGCCAGTAGTGTAATTACAACATTATTCCTTCCTCACTTGTTTGACCTTTTCTGCCCACGTCCCGTTCCTAATCTCTTACACATGGAAACATATCCATATGCCTTTCTTTCACTCACAGCACCGGATTTGCACCTGGAGACCAACATTGGGACTTATTTTTTTGCAACGTACATCGGTTCAGTTTTAACGCGTTAGAATATGTACCAATTTTCGCTTCCATACGTCAACTGCAGCCCACGCTGGACTTCTGTGAATAGTTGCACTTTAATTATAACCACCTAGTATTTGATGTATACGAGTTTTTAATACCAAGAAATACGCATGTGCATGTTTACACCTTGAGAATGAATTTTAGAGCTATGATATGGTTTTATTGTCTACTGAATATGTTTTAATTTCACAACACTATGTATTTGTGTGTGTGTGTGGGGGGGGGGGGGGGGCTGAACTGAGGGGAGATGAAAATGAATATAAAAAATAAAAACAGCGCATATGGGATGAGCTGTAGCAAGTTACTACGAACTGCCGTTGTTTTTACTTCCAGACGTGACGTATAGCGATTTGCTGACCGCGTGTCCGTTCAGAGATGGCATAGACACGGTCACCATCCTGGGCTCCACCCTTCTGGAAGTGCTGGAGGCGTCTGTGGAGAAGAGCCAGATCTACACTGTAGAACACGGCGGAGTTAATCTGACCGTCCACTACGCTGGAGGAAATTTCTTACAACAGTCAGGCAAGTATTTCTGGTAGCCGTAAAGCTTGTAAAGATGCACGGTGTGTAGGGTGTTTCACTGCCTCACTGACGAACTACGATGAACAACCAGCTTTGCATCTAAAGTCGACGGTTGATAGATTACGTCATAAGGAACAATTTTTGTTAGAGCCAAAATGTTCGCTGAGGCTTTCTGATGACGCCAAGTGTCCTTTAGTATTTGCAAGCACCGGGACGACAAATTTCACCAAAATAGCAGGTACTAACCAGGGATGTTGCATTCTACCTTCCCCAGTAAACTGATAGTGATTTTCGACAAGAAAACCTTAAGAATAAGTGCTTCTAAGTGGTGTAAGATGTTTTAGAACTGAGTCAGTAAGTTTAATTTTGCTGAGCATATCCCCTTTCTTACAGAGTAGATGTCTAGATTGCAGGTAACACACAGGGAACAAGCACATTGCACCCTGTGCCACCTGTCAGGGGAAGAACCAATACACAAGGACGTCTGGGATAAACTTTCGTACGTTTCGAGAATCGGTGCCTTGTTATATTCCCATTAAACGTCTTTTTATATTCGTATTGATCAACTAGGCTTACGTAACTTCTTCTTCCTTCTTACTTCGTGCTTTTGCAGTACTCCATCTTCTCCCCAAGTTGTCTTTACCTTCCTTCTGTCAACATTAGTCTCGATTTCTTATTTCTTCTACCTTGAAAACCTTCTGAATTTAGAATTGTGTTCTTAAAAAGGTTGATTTCTGTTATTTCAGAATCTTTGATGTTGTGTCTTTCTAGTTTTTCTCTTACTCCATTGTCGATTTAATTTCCCAGAAATACAGGAATATCTGTTTCGTTACCCTATTTTTCATTCATTTGGCAGAAATGTCCAAAGAAGGTTAATCTCCGCTTTCCATTACTTCTGATATTTTCTCTACAGTTTCGTAAATATTCTCTTTCCTTCTAATTTTCCAATTAGCTTTAGTCTGTATTGCACTCATTATTTCTCTAGTAATTCACATTAAAGATTCCTCTGTTCCATCCGGCTTATAGTTCAACGTTAAGCTTTCACATGCCTCTAAGTATTCTGGTCTTATCACTGTGGCATAGTGTTTTAGTTTTGTTTTTCTAGATATGCCTTTATTGTTGTAAAGTTTTTTTTGCCAAGCTATATGTTCTTTCCATTTTATTATCTCTTATATCTACAGCATATTTTTCTGTTCCATTCTCCTGTATAGGTTCCCCAAGATATTTAAATTTACTAATTCAATCTATTTTACCTATTTGTGGTTCTTTCTGTTTTGGTGCATTCTTTTTTGTATTTGTCATGAATATTGTTTCTTCAGCCGAAACTCTGAGACCAGTTCTATCCTCTACTTTTCCAGAAGATTTATTTGAGTAACTGCTTCTGTCAGGTTTTCTCCAAGTGTTGCAAAATCGTCCTGCAAAAACGAGGAAGTTTATCTCAATTACAGATGTTCTCCTTACGAGAATCACTGGTTTAATTTTGTGATTGGTTTTACAGATTCAAATTCTGGAATCACAAATTTTTCCTCAACAGTAAAGGTGCTAAGCCGTTCCTTGTCTAAAACCGAATTTTATTTAAAATGGGTAAAATACTTCTCCCACGAATGTAACTTTAGATATCGTATTTGTTAGAGTTTCACGATTATATCTGCCAATTTTGCATTAATATAAAATTCTCTAATAATTTTATGTACTGTGTCTCTGTCTAACGTATCATATACTTTCTTGAAATCAATAAATGACACTATTATAGGTTTTCTGATTAACATTCTGTGGCGAATTATTGATTTGAAGTTAAAAACCTGTTCTTTTCAGGATCGTCCATTTCGGAAAACACCTTGGTATTCTCCCAGTCGTTTGTCTATAGTTTCTTCAAACCAGTTCTCTGTAATTGTTGACTTTTGTTTGTCTCCCTTTTTATGCAGCGGATAGATTAATGATGTTTTCCACTTTCTGGAATCTTTTATATTTTCCAAATTTTCTCAAAAAGCAAATACAGATCACTTACAATCTTTGGTTCCGACCATTTCAATAAACCTACTGTAATGGAGTGTTCACTCCTTGCTTTGTTGTTTTTGAGTTTTTTGATGGCTTCATGAATTTCTAGCTCTACTGGTGGAACATTGTCATTATTTTCTGATATTTCATTAAATATACATTCGAATAAAATTCCAACAGATGTAAAGAGGGACTGAGTCTTTTTACATGCATGACATCTTCAGACAGCAAAAGCGATAATGGTCGCAGTACCAGAAGAAGTGAAAAGGTAATTCTCTTATCTACGAAGTAAGATTATATGTAATCGTCGGAGGAAGGAAAGTATCAAAAGTAGGTTTGCATGGCCGAAGAAAATTTTCTGTACGGAAGTGAATCATGGTTCATCGAAAATCAGAAGGGTGAGATGCTGGATGCAGTCGAAACTTGGTATCGAAGAATGTCAAAAATTAATTTGACAGATAAAATACGAAATGAAGAAGAACCCAAAAGAACAGGTGAGGAAGAAAGTCTCACATGAAAGGACTGGGTAATAGGAAATCTACTGGAAGGAGTGGTGAAAGGAGAAAAAGTAGTAGTGGCAGAGCAAGGCTAGTAGAATATGAGAAATAAATTATAGAGGATACTGGATGTAGCAGTTACGTAGAGATGAAAAGACAAGCACAAAGAGAACAGCAACAAGCCAGTCGAAAGACTAATGACTCTTTCTTTCTTTAAAAAATGATTGTGTTACTCTGCGAACGGGGCAGGAGTCAGCTTCATATCGTGACAGGTATTATTTATTCGCGTAATCAACTCAGCTATGGTGACACGGTAATATTAAATACATTTTCAATGTGCCCCAGGAGAAAAAGTCATATCAGCAAACACATTAGTTATGCAAATGGTCTTGCTCGATCTGTCCATTTTCCCTTAAATTCGACATGTAAATGTGTCTCTAAATTGTGTACTGATTTGGAGCTTTAAGATGCTGGATCCATAGGTTGCTTCCTTGTCCTGCAGTTCCATAAGCGCAATTTACAAAAACCTATGATAGACGGCTCCATTTACACTTCGCGAAGGTTGAGGGGGTAGGGGAGTACGGGTCTTAGAATATGACAACCAACCATTCCAGTACAAATGTTCACAGAAAACAGCAGTCGATGAGTGTAGTCTGGCATGTTACTTCTCAAACTGTTAAAAACTGGCATGTTATAGGTGGGCATTATAATTTAGATGAATAAAGGCGGAAATAAGATGTGAAGTCTGATCCTTATGCTTGGACCTTTTGGAGCCTCCGCAATGTATACGCCACTCTGAGCGTTGTGGGACACTATATATTGTATGAAGTGTTGTACGTTGTTGTACTATACATCCTGTACAAACTGCACAGCCTTGCAACTTGTAGGATTGTACATGTACATGTTTCACCAGTTGTACAGCTGTCTATGGTTTATTTCAAAGGAATGCATGTTCTGTACAGTATGCACCGTGTTGAAAATTGTAAGATTACGCCTAATGTATGATATGTGATGTGTCGTAAGTCGTAGGACTGTCCATGGCATGTGGCATCTGCCGCTTTCTATGTTGTACGACCGCGCGTGGTGTAAAATGTTATCTGCTTTGTATGTTGTCGGACTGTGTGGCGCGCATTGTCTTGTACTTATAGCACTTCTTGTCCAATATGATGTGTACCACTTTGTGCATTAGAGGGCTACGCATGCTGATGTGTTTCGCCTTGAACATTGTACAGCCGTGAAAGTCGTACGAAGTTTCCCACTTTCTAAAGTGGAGTACTTTACTTGCTGTACGCTGCAGCGCTGTGAGTGTATGTGACAGTAATGTAGAGTGGTTTACGGTTTGCATTGTCTGCATATAAAATTTTGCATGGTGTAAGGCCAGCACTGTATGCTGAATAGGTACACGTAGAGTGCAAAGTGTGCTCTCTCTATGTTGCAAAACTGTATGTGGAGTGTGAAATGTACATTCTTCCTCCTCGTTCTGCGAGTTTTGTACATCATGAGACGTCTCTCGCATCCAAGTTTCCATCACCTTATGTCTTGCCACTCCTCTGTCCTGCTTCGAAAGCCTAGCTACATCGTTCCGTTGTAGCTGGGATCGTCCTCTTTTTCTATGTTGTGGAAGTGTCCCGTGCCATATTCTAGAGGGCCTTCTTTTCTCTGGCATTCTTCTACGATGTCCATACCATATTAGCCGCACGTATTTTCAGTTGCGTCTACAGTAGCCTAGGTAACCCCCATCTGTGCTCATAGCATTTCATTTCTCATTTTATCTCTTCTTGTTACTTCAAAACTTCGCCTCCAAAACTCAATTTCCATTACATTTAATTTCTTATTATTGACTCTGGAGACTTCCGAGAGTTCAGGACCCTACAGAGCAAATCACTCAACTACAGTTTCATATGCCCTCCTTCTCAAATTTTTTGACGTACTTTTATTCCAAGTAATGGAGTGTAACTCCTCAATTCCCACCTTTCCCATTCCTGTTCTACGCTTTATTTCCTCGTTGGTCCACCTTTATCCGAAATGATTGTTTTTAAATATTTGTATGATCGACTACAATTTAGTATAGATCCATAATCCATACCATGATCCCTTCCTGTACCTCCGACAACCAAGTATTCACTCTTTGTACACTTAATTTTCAAGTCCCACTTTTCATATTCTTCTCTAAGATTTCTTAACCTCTAAGGCACATCCTCTTCTTCTTCGGCGAAATTGAGAGAGAACAGGATGTCATCATCTACTCTAATTCCCATGTTTTTGCACTTCCTTTTTCGGTGCTTCGTTCAAAAATAATGAGTGTAGACGCTAAGCAGTCCTTTGGCAACCTTACGTTTTGTGTTAGTAACTTCCGAATTTTAACACGAGACTGAATACAGCTTTCCAAAGGCCTGTATGTAACAATTATGAATGTTTAGGTTGTTCATTGCTTTCCACATCCTACAAAGTGGTACAATGTCATATCCGTGTTATGTACCAGGTTATGTACCGTTATCTTGTCGGTCAGCTCTCTAATGCTGCAGATATTATCGAGACAAGAACTTCTTGCCCGGGAGTCACTCTTCCGTTCTATTTCCTCGGTTTCTCTCTCAGTTCTAGTTTTAAGGATCTTACCAAGGGGTCGCAATACAGAACTGAGAAATGCGATGCCTCGATAGTTTGCACAGTCCTTCCTTACGTCTAATTCTCAGAGCTTCTTTGACGTCGCGCGAAGTCCCACTCACTGCCCCGGTCAGGACCCACTTAACTCTTAACGATGTGGGGCGCGCGAGAGAAATTGCGCGACCTACTGCACCAAATATTTACTCAGAAATGTTTACTGGCGAACGCGGATTAATTCTCAGTACTGCTATAGTGTTACAACCAATTAAGTAAGGGTCGCCAGCACCGCTTTGGTTTGCCAGACGGGGTTAAACTATCGCTCCTGCTAAGCCAGTCACTAATGCTCTGTACTCTGTAGCCCTCTGACTACAATTAGAACGATTGCGTGACGCGACTACTGCACTGGAAAAAGCAGTCCGATAACAGTCAGTATACATACGCCAACTGGTTGCTACCAACTTCCATAAATAGTCTCCACAAATACAATACAGGATGATACACAGCCTGACAACAAAAGCGAGGAACCCAGAAGAAAAGGTGGAAATGAAATGAAAGTTTATATTATTTCAGTGTTTGAAAAACTGAGTCAAATTTACAAAGGACTTAGCAGTATGAGCCCTCTTACCAGTATGAAATGAAGAGCAGCAAGCTGTCGCACCAGGAAATACTTCAACATGTGAACGTACGGCATTGCGCGATCGTTCTTAAATGAACACACAGTCATTTGTCTGCATTGTTGTTTATTTAATTACCATCCAGGTTTCGGCCTGTTATGCCATTTTGAAGTGATTGAATGTATGCAGGACATAAAACTCAAAACTAGCCATAATTATGTAAAATATTCGCTCCCCACGAAATTCCAGACGTAAAATCATCATTTAAAGTTTTTCTTGATAGCAAAGCCTGACACATAAAAATTGGCCTCATCACTCATGACCAGTTCGTTGCAGGCTTGGGCTGTCGTTCATCAGTTCCAGTTCCTGGAAAATGCGTAGTCTCTTTCGGAGATGGTCTGCATTCAGTTTTTGCACTATTCGAATTTTGTATGGGTGGTATTGCCTTTCCTTGTGCAATATATAAACTGCGAACCGATGTGTCTGCGCATGATTGCGCGCAGAATGCCTGGGATCCAAATCCTGAAATGTTGCAACATTCTCTGTTGCGCACAGGTGTTTTGCATTTCCACACCTCTTGTACACCATATCATCCATTTCCTCAGATTTCTGTACCCACACTTTGATAGCATACGCCGACGAGCTGGGGCATGACGTGCGACATTCTAGCGATCACGAAATACACGCTACGCAACCACGTAGCTGTCGTCGTCTTTGTAAAACGCATTCATGGGAACAGCACCTTGTTCACTGGTCCACGACGCCATCTCTACTGAACATCGATATGAGAGTCAATGGCAAAGATTTGTTGTCCATGTACACCACTCCTGGTTTAATTCCTAACGTAACTTGCTGTTTCCAGGTTTGCGAAATAGCTCTTTTCATTGCCGCATCTATTACTTGTGGGACCATGTAAAAACATTGATGTATTCGTTACCGGTGTCTGACATGGAATCACTTTGGATTCGAATTGTGTCAGGTTGCGAGGAAATACGCAATTTACCTGGAATTAGAGATCTTTGCAGGGCCATAAGCCTTCGATTTGAGTTCTGTATTCAAGCGGGAGATGGACATTTTGAACATCTTCTATAAACACAGTTATCTGCAGGAAGGTAGTTGTTCCGATGAGTAACACAGTTTTGAAGGCCACAACTTGGAAATCAGGTACTTCCAGTCATATATTGTACCAGTCCGTTCAATAAGTGTTGCAACACATTTTTTGCTGAAAGTAGGTTCGTATAATTCGGGATTCCAGTACAGCATCTTATTCCGGGCTCTTTTGGCTACAAAACTTTATTTTATTTTTCGACATAATCTCCATTCAATGCGACCGCCTTACGCTACCTTACTGAGGGCGGAGAGGGGAGGGGGTCCTTTGCGCCCTCATGGAACCATTCTACCAGTCAACATTAGAGCTAAGACCCTGCTGCCTCAATAACCTTCCCATAACCGACGTACTGCTTTCCGCGGAGTGCGTCGTCTATTAGTGGTCTGAATAAACAAGACCTCTGCGACTGTTAGAAACCTATATTGGAGGACGCGAGCAGTTTCGCAGTTTTAAATTTGCATCTTCAGATAATTCACCATATAAAGGGGTAAAGCAACGTATCAGAAATTTAGCCTCTCCAAGAAGTGGACAAATAAAAGCGATAAGGTCTATGTCCACTTACAGTCAAAATATTAAAGGTTCTATTTAAACCGGATAAAGCCATTCTCAAAATTTATATTCAGGCATTTAAAACTTACGCCTCACGAATGTGCGAGGGTCTAAGATAATACGTATTGGGGGCTAAGGATATCCCCAACCTCCATTGTAGGTAGCCTGGGGAGGGCTTTATTGGGTCAAACAGTTGAAATTCTTCTGTTAGGCCAAGAACACGGCGGGTACACACCTTTCAGCACCCAAGTTTCTGAAAACAACGCGATACCTCTTCATGGCGATTTGCTATCACTGCCCAGGAAACGCCTCAAATCTAGAAGACCAGCATATGAAATGGGAGTCCAAATGCTATCCACAGGATTCGACCAGGACGCAGAGTGGAAACGTGAGTGGCAAGCTACAAGAACCCGAAACCACGAACTTGTAGACAATCCAACAGTTCCAGTTCCAGGCTTCCACCAACCAAGGGAGGTGTGGGTGCAGTTAAACAGATATCGGACTGAAGAGGGTAGGTGCAAATACAACATGCACAAGGGGGACTTTTCAAGTGACACTGTGTGTGACTGTGGTGACACCCAAACAGCCACATTGTGAATGAATGTCCCTGGTGGCATTGAGAAGCTCCATCAAGCATCCCACGAGGCACTCCGCATGATCGAGTCCATCAACATCCGAGTGTAGTCTGAGCCGTTTTAAAACTTGTGTACTGTATATAATTTCACATGTTCATTATTATATATATTTCTTTGTTTACTGTAATTGATGCATACGATAATAATAATAATAATAAGCACCCAACTGGTGGACGAGTGTCTCAATACTGCCAGCAGAGACGTCTTGTTGAGCAGTGAAGTGTTTGATTGTGATCCGTCTATCACCCAGATTGTGTCCACACATGGCAACATTTCAGGAGTCGCAGCTCTAGGCGGCCAGCCGGAACTTAGGAGATCGGACAAGTTTGCGCGACCTTATTGCGATGATGACAGACGCGTCGCACAACGACTTACCGCGCTTTTGTCCACTACCAAGTCCTCGTAGACATTCTGGAAGCGCTTATGAATAAATGCGATGCTTTTGTTTTTCGCCAAAAGAAACTCAATGACAGCTCTCTGCCTGGAACGCACCTCCGTTGCAGATGCCATTTTGAAGACGACGCATAGCACCGCCACCTATCGGAACTTCATGAAACCAGAAGGTCTGAAGCGGGAATATTGCACGATGTCCCACAACAAATCCCGCACCTTTTTCAACCGAAATTGGCCGAAAATGTTCATTACTTATTGAACGCTCCTCGTAGTAATCTTTTTTATTGTCTACATATGGGGAACACGTACTAGAAACTACTTCCTCTATTGATGAAGTCTTCTCGGGTTATCAGCCGAGTCAAAAAATAGCTCTGAACACTATGGGACTTAACATCTGAAGCCATCAGTGCCCTAGACTTAGAACTACTTAAACCTAACTAACCTAAGGACATCACACACATCCATGCTCGAGGCAGGATTCGAACCTGCGACCGTAGCAGCAGCGCGGTTCCGGACTGAAGCGCCTAGAACCGCTCGGCCACAGCGGCCGGCCTGCCGAATCAAGGCGTCTTTCTGCGGCAACGTTTCGACAAGGTTCCTACTTGTTATCTTCAGTCGAAGTGTCAGATTCGTGTCCCGCCAGCACGAAGGTAGCCCCGCCGCGATGCCGACGCAGATTAGGCAGAGGAACCTGCGGCCCAGTGGCTGCGGTCGTAGGTTCGAATCGTGCCTCGGGCATGGGTGTTTGTGATGTCCTTAGGTTAGTTAGTAGTTCTAAGTTCTAGGGGACTGATGACCACAGCAGTTAAGTCCCATAGTGCTCAGAGCCATTTGAACCATTTTTTGATCCCTGAAGCTAACAAATAGGAAACTTTTCGAAACGTTGCCGCAGAATGACGCCTTCACTCGGCTGATAACCCGAGAAGATTTCATCATCGAGGTTCGCCGAGATGGTCTAAGTTTGCATAAACTCCCTCCACTTCTGAAACACCCTGTATGTTGTAGATTTGCACAATGAGTATGACCTGTGCTGTGCCGTATGTTGTGTAAGGAATGTGGTGCCCCTGGTGTGTCGCAGGACTGCGCGTGGTGTACGACGTACGCCAGCCGGTGGGCAGCCGCGTGAGCAGCGTGCTGGTACGCTGCGCCGAGTGCCGGGTACCGCGCTACGAGCCGCTGGTGCCGGACGCGTGGTACACGGTCGCCATCACCACCTACATGGCGCAGAACAGGGACACCTTCCGCATGCTGCGCGACAGCGGCGTCAACCACACTGCCGGTGAGTAGCGCTCCTGTTACCTAGCACGTAACACTTGCTTATTCACCGGGAGGCCGCTCTCTCCACATGGGCGGCGCGAGGCGTTTCAGCTGCCTGTAGAGCCGCCTGCATGCTTCTGCACGCTAAAATATTCACAGTGTCTGCACAGATAGCAGATAACGCTGTCAGAAGGTCGCGGGTAGTTACCATACGTGTATCTATGGAATGAGCGTAGTCTAGTGTGCGTGTCTTCGACATCAAACAAGGCTAGTCATATGATTTTGGGACGAAGAATTTTAACCCTTCTAGAACTTAGGATGTGTGGGACGCCAGAGAGGCCATTCTGAAGCTGCAGTTGATAATGGAGCCGCCGGTAGTTACCATAGTTATGTGTATGTATGCGTGTCCTCAACATCAAACAAGGCTAGCCATGTGATTTTGGGACGACGCATTTTAATACTTCTAGCACTTAGCATGTGTGGGACGCAAGAGAGGCAATTCTCACGTTGCAGTTGATAATGGAAGCGACACTAAAGAAAATTCAAGACACGTTCATAGGATTTGTCGACCTGGAAAATGCGACAATGTCAAACGGGGCAAGATATTGGAAAGTCTAACGGAAATTGTGGTAATCTTTCGGGAGAGATGGGTAATATGCAATTTGTACAAGAGCCAAGAGGGAATAATAAGAGTGGACGACCAAGAACGAAGTGTTGGGATTAAAAACGGTGTAAGAAGGGATGTAGTCTTTCGCCCTTACTGTTCAATCTGTAAATTGAAAAAGCAATGATGGAAATAAAACAAAGATTCAGGAGTGGGATTAAAATTCAAGGTGAAAGGATATCAATGATACGATTCTCTGTTGACATTCCTATCCTGAATGAAATGGTTCAAATGGCTCTGAGCACTGTAGGACTTAACATCTGTGGTCATCAGTCCCCTAGAACTTAGAACTACTTAAACCTAACTAACCTAAGGACATCACACAAATCCATGCTCGAGGCAGGACTCGAACCTGCGGCCGTAGCGGTCGCGCGGTTCCAGACTGAAGCGCCTAGAACGGATCGGCCACAACGGCCGGCTATCCTGAATGAAAGTGAAGAACAATTGCATGATCTGCTGAACGGAATGACCAGTCTAAGGAGTACAGAATATGGATTAAGAGTAAATCTAAGAAAGACGAAAGTAATGAGAAGTAGCAGAAATGACAGCAGAGAGAAACCAAACATCAGGGTTGATAGTCACGAAACAGATGAAGTTATGGAATTCTACCACTTAGGAAGCAAAATAACCAATGACGGACGGTGCAAGGAGGCCATCAAAATTACACTGTCACTGGCAAAAAGAGCATTCCCGGCGAAGAGAAGTCCTCAAGTATCAGACATAGACCTAATTTTGAGGTAGAAATTTCTGAGAAGTTTTGTTTGGAGCAGAGCGTTGTGTGGTAGTGAAACATGGACTATGTGGAAACCGGAACGGAAGACAGTAGAAGCATTTGCGATGTGGTGCTACAGATGAATGTTGAAAGTTAGCTTGTCTGATAAGGTAAGGAATAAGGAGGCTCTCGCAGAATCGGAGAGGAAAGGAATTTGTGGAAAACACTGACGACAAGAAGAGATAGTATGATAGGACATCTGTTAAGACATGAGGGAATGACTTTCATGGTACTAGAGGGAACTGTAGAGGGCAAGAACTGTAGAGGAAGATAGAGATGGAACGCATCCAGAAAATAGTTGAGGGCGTAGGTTGCAAGTAATACCCTGAGATGAAGACGTTCGCACAGGAGAGAAATATGCATCAAACCAGTCAGAAGAATGATACCCTCCCCCCCCCCCCCCCAAAAAAAAAAAGAAAGAAAAGGCCACTTCGCGTATTTCGAGTGTTTTTACTTCCATACTACAAACAGATCACCTTCAGGAGTACCGTGAAACTTTGTAAGCGCGTTTTACATCTTAACAGTTTGATGATAGGAACTGAAGTTGGCTTAAGGATGTGAATAGCAATGGTATTGCGCTTTCTCACCACTGTGTCGTAACTCAGATTCCACTTTATTCAAGTTTTTCCAGTAACGGGATAAGAAGTGACAGCCAACAGTATTTTTTTTGTTTACATTTACTACTGAACTTGTTCATATTTCAACAACATTTGTTTCTAGGTTTTCTGTTGCACTTGTTTATATTGCCGAAGCTGTTCTAATTAATTACGTTATAACGACACTGTATACGAAACTGTCTCATGCAGGCATATTTAGATACACACAGTGGTTTGAGAACCTGCATAAACTGGAGGGAATTAATCAGACTGTCATGACAAAATTTTATCCGCATATGAACATAGCACCAACACAGAGGTTGTTTCACAATTCCTGCTACACACTTCTAGACGTTATAGAGGGGACTTAAGAATCCATGTCCGAAAACGTCAACCAACGGTACTACGAAGTGCCAAACTTACAGGAGCCGGTGCCTGTTAATGTATGTACATACAGGGTGATTCCGTGATGATGTTACAAACTTTCATGGATGTTGCAGACAAATAAATGTATCACTTTGAGGTAAGGGTCCCTCTACCGGAAACGAACGACTGAAAAGTTACAATCGAAAATCATTCTGATACCTCTGACAGTGGAATGCTCAATAGAGGAGACGTGTTTCACAGTAGATGAAAAAGTGCTCAAAGCTCCTCAGGTATGCGTTTTAGAGCCCATGTTTACTAGACATTTTTCACTTGTTTCGATCCATACTACCACCTCAGAAAGTTGGTTACCCAATAATCTCAGGAACAACAATCCCAGCAAATGTATTCCACTATCAGATGTATCAAAATGGTTTTCGCTTATAACTTTCGACTCGTTCGTTTCCGGTACAGGGGATCTTACCTCAAATTGATGCATTTATTCGTTTCCATCATCCTTGAAAGTTTGTAATATCATCACGGAATCACCCTGTATGTACATACATTTACAGACACTGGTTACTATAACTTTAGCGCTCTGTAGCTTCGCCGGTTGACATTTCCGAACATGGGTTCAAAAACATGATCTACTAAGTCCTCTCTACAACCTCTAGAATGTGTAACAAGAATTGTGAAACAACCTCTATATTGATGCTATGTTCATATGCAGATAAAATTTATACATGAAAGTCTGATTAATTTCCTCCAATTTGCGTATCTGAGTATGTCTGCATGAGACAGTTTCCTATACAGTGTCATTGTAACGTAATTAATTAGAACAGATTCGCCAATATGAGACAGTGCAATAGAAAACCTAACAAAATATTGTTGGCTGTCACCAACAGAGATTCGACATTATGAACAAGTGGAACAGAAAACGTAAAATAATACTATTGGCTGTCACTTCTTATCCCGTCACCAGAAAACTTTAAATAAGGTGAAATTCGAGCTATGATACTATGGCGAAAAAGCACAGTACCATTGTTCCTCACATCTTTAAGCTAACTTCAGTTGCTGGTAACAAATTGCTAAGAGCTCTGTAAAACGCGTATATACCGTATTTGTAAAGGTGATCTCTCTGTATCGGCGAACTAATAACACTCAAAAAACGCTAAGCGCTATACGGGCTAAAATACGCCATTCCAAAATCACGTGATTTGAGATGAGCGTGTTGCGGGCAGAATTACAGCTGTGGGCATCGGAATGCTTCTCGAATAGATATTTATGGCCGTTACACACACATACCTGATGGATCGAGACTGTGGAGGTGATGGTTCTGGCAAACAGTCCGTCGCAACGGTTCGCAGTGAATGGGTCTCATTACCACCAGACACTTGGGGCAGGATGTTAGGATCGTGCCACACTTGTGACAAACAAGCCGCTTGTGACAAATAGGCCGTCCTCGCACGGGATGTGTTTCCCACCGCAAAGCAAATGTGGTTGGTACCCGCTCAGAAACTAGCTGTTACAGCACACGGAACGTGTTCTTCAACGTGGTTTGTGACCACAGCGCTATCTAGCGGCAGCTGTTGGCTGTGTCTCGCACGGAAACTACTGAGGTTTGTTTGTGAAAATGGACGTGCGTAAAATAGGCCCCATTAGGTGTGGTAGCGATAGTCGAAGATGAGCAGAGAAAATCGAGAAGAAGATTGTGGGCACGTCGATGGCTGGAACAGCAAAATTTTGCCTTGGTATTACTTTGGAATCGTCAGCTCTGGCAAACGCTTTTTAGATTTTCAAATACATGAGAAAGCAGGTCGGCTCGGCAATGTTAATTTTGGTAATCTTTACTTTTAACATTCTTCAAACACCGGTCCTCTTTCGCTGCGTCTGTTGAAGACACATTTGCACTCTAGTGCATACGCTAGTTTGGCAGTACTACAGTCAATACGCTCTACTGAATTGTAAGGGATTAGCTAGTGTGACGTAGACAAGAATCCTGCAATTCATGGGTCCTCGTTCCCTGGCACGTGCACAAAATCAAATTCACTCCTGAACGGAAAGCTCTCTTATGCACAGATGGTAAACGAAATACGAGAGCTATTCGGAAAGCAAGGTCCGATTAGTTACGAAATGGAAATCACAGTGAAAAACAAAAATGTTTTATTTGCAGCAATTTCCTACACCTTTCAGCTACTTTTCTACATTTGTCGTAGCGCTGTACCAACTTTGCAATACCCTTTTCATAGAAGGCTGCCCTCTGTGCTTTCTGTCAATTGTTTACGCTGATCTGCAGCTCGTTGTCTGTGCCAAAATATTGTCTTCATAGATAGCGGTTCACATGAGCAGAGATGAAAATCAGAGATAGCCAAGTTCGGGCTGTATGGCGGGTGATCAAACATTACCCATCGAAAACGCTGCAGGAGCATCCTCATTGCCTTTGCAGTGTGCGGCCGAAAATCGTCATGAAGGTGGAGATGCATGGCAGTTACGTTGTTTGGGCTGCACGAAATCAGGTGAAATCTCTCACATGCCCTCGTACTTGGCGGGAGACGCTACTTTCTAGGCATCTTTACGCTCTCATTGTGCTCTCAGAACCGAAAAGAGCGACGTGGCGTGATCGAGGGGCAACACTTTTGTGCAAAGCTTCATCGGATTTTCGCTGTGGTTCCCATTTCGCAATCGATCGGACCTTACTATCTGAATAGCCTTCGTAAAACTGGCCCGGAAAATATTTCACGCATATTAAGATAGGCAGTACAACTTACATCATAGGCATCTAGACAAACTGGTGCACGAAATATTTTCCGCGTTCTACTTTGTCCACCCTGTACATCAGAGAACATGAATTTCAGTTCTTCTCTGTATTTAGCGACAAGGAGGCCGCTAGCAGTTAAATAAATAAATGTCGTGTGACTAGTGCCCCCCCCCCGTCGGGTACACCGTTCGCCGGGTGCAAGTCTTTCGATTTGACGCCACTTCGGCGTCTTCAGTGTCGATGGGGATGAAATGATGATTATTAGGACAACACACCACCCAGTCCCTGAGCGGAGAAAATCTCCGACCCAGCCGGGAATCGAACCCGTGCCCTTAGGATTGACAGTCTGTCGCGCTGACCACTTAGCTACCGGGGGCAGACCGCTAGCAGGTAATGACTGCAAACAGGCCCAGTAACAGATTTATAACGCCTTTGGGTAATGGGTGCTGTAGTGTCGCTAGACAGTCTCCGAACATTCTAGTTAAGTGGTGCAGCTGGAAGACACTGCTTTTGTATGTGGGAGAAGTGGGGTTCAAATTCCCATTCAGGCACCCAAATTCAGATATCCCGCGGTCTCCGTAAATAACTTAAAGCAAATGCTGCGCTGATGCCTTTGAAAATGACACTGCGAATTTCGCTCTCCGACATCGTCTATTCCGTGTTTGTGTCCTCGCCTCCAATGACCTCGTCGACGACGAGATGGTGTGTCCCAGTTTTTCTTCATTTCTTTCAGCACAGGAGATCCTGTGTTCGGTTCCCAGATGGCGACTCAAATTTTCCAACAAGTAGCAGGACTTTCCAGCTAGCTTCGTAGGTCAACTGTTAAGCAGCTCGAACGAAATAGGCCACAGATACGGGCTGATTCAGAAATGCTGAAGTAAAATTTCAGGGAGACAAGAGCTGAGCGATTGTATCAATTTGACCCGGGCTATTAGGTTTACCTACCTCGGTTTCATATATACTTTGTCGTTGCGCAGCCCAGAAAGTTTGTACCGTCGTCATGGAAACACACTTCAGAAGACTAGTACCAGGAACTGAGTCACACAACTGCAATCTTGGCTGGTTTAGAGGAAGGGACGAAACAGCGAGGTCATCGGTCCCATCGGATTAGGGAAGGATGGGGAAGGAAATCGGCCGTGCACCTTCAAAGGAACCATCCCGACCTTTGCCTGAATCGATTTAGGGAAATTACGGAATACCTGAATGAGGACGGCCGGACGAGGATTTGAATCATCGTCCTCACGAATGTGAGTCCAGTGCGTTTCCAATCATCACGTAAAATACTACCATAACGCATCTAAGGGAGGTATTTATATAAGAATTTTTAACATCGTGCAGCCTCGTCAGCAACTGTGACAATTAAACATATAACACGTCAGCCTCAGTTGCAAATAGAAACCACTCTTAGGTTTCAGCAAAAATAATTTGGCCTTCTTCAGAAGCTATTGAGTTAAGTGTCAATAGCTTCCGAAGAAGGACAAATTATTTTGGCTGAAACCTAAGTAAAGATTGGCTTCTGTTTGCAACTGATGCTGACGTGTTATTTGTTTGAGGTATTTATATGATTAAGAGGCCAAAACAATGCAGTGTAGTACTCCAGAAGAAAACGGGTGCAACTGTTACTGAACTCAGAGTGTGTGAAGTACTGGACACAAACGAGGGGCGTTCAGTAAGTAATGCAACAGGTCGATTTCACTCAGGATTCCAATACACCACATTGTTCCGCACTCTTTTGACTACAAAACTCTATTTTTCAACATAATCCCTTACGCCTTACGCCACCTTGGGAAGTCCTGTATGTCCGCGTAGTACCGCTCTACTCGTCGACTTGGGATCCAAGTTCTTGCTGCATCAATGACCTCCCCATCATCCACGTACTGCTTCCTTCATTGGGCCAAACAGGTGGACGTTGGAATGTGCCAGATCAGGGCTGTAGAGTGGATGAGGATTTACAGTCCAATGAAGTTTTGTGAGCTCCTCTCGGATACGCAGACTGGTGTGGGGCCCTTGCATTGTCGTGCAGAGGGAAAAGTTCGTTTATATTTTTGTGGTGACGAACACGCTGAAGTCTTTTTCCTCAATTTCCTGAGGACAGTACAATACACTTCAGAGTTGATCATTGTACCGTGAGGGAGGACAGCAAACGGAATAACCCCCTCAGAACCCCAGAAGACTGTCGCCGGTGGAACTTCTCTTCGGAGGAGAGGCGGTGTGGTGCCACTCCATGAATCCCCATTTTGTTTCCGGTCCGGAGTGATGGACCCAATTTTCATTGCCTGTGACGATGTTCGACAAAAAAATGTTGACGATTAGCTTCGTAACGAGTGAGTAATTCCGCATAGATGGTCCTTCATTGCTCTTTATAGTCTTGTGTTGTCCGCCCAGCTGAGTGGTCAGCGTGACGGATTGCCGTCCTACGGGTCCGGGTTCGATTCCCGGCTGGGTCGGAGATTTTCTCCGCTCAGCGACTGGGTGTTGTGTTGCCTTCGTCATCATTTCATCCCCATCCGGCTCGCAGGTCGCCCATTGTGGCGTCGAATATAATGAGACCTGCACCAAGGCGGCCGGACCTGCCCCGCCAGGGGCCTCCCTGCCAATGAAGCCAGATGCTCATCTCCATTTCCATGGTATTGTGTTGAGCGGCGACGAACGGCGAACCTTGGGGTACTCCACTTGGTGGACGATCGTATCAGCACTACCTACAGAGATGTCGAATTGAGCACCGAGGTGTCTGATTTTGATCTGTCGATCACCTCGAATGAGAATGTCCGCACGTTCCAGCATTGCAGGAGTCGCTGCTGTGTGCGGCAGCCCGGCACGTGGGAGATCGGACAGGTTTGTGCGATCTTGTTGTGATTATGACAGACGCTTCGCCAAATACCTCACTGTACGTTTGTTCACTGACAGGTCTTCGTAGACATTCTGCAAGCGCCTGTGAATATCTGCGATGCGCTGCTTTTCTGCTGAAAGAAACTCAGTGCAAGCTCTCTGCTTGGAACGCACCTCCGTTACAGACGCCATTTTGGAGGCTACGCACAGTGCCGTCACCTATCGGAACTTGATGAAACTATAGGGGATGGAGAGTGATATTTCTCGATGTATCACAATAAATTCTACATTTTTTTACCCGAAACAGGCCGAGAAAAAAAGTGTTGCATTTCTAATTGAATGCCCGTCGTATTAACAGTATTGTTCTTCCTGGAGAAGGAACACAAAAGTATAGGTGGTTCCAAAATGTTCTTTCAGGAGCCGACTTTGTTTGTTCGAATTTTACACTATCTGAGCAATTTGTTTACAAGCTAGATGTGTTGCTCCTTTTAGGCCAGAGCGAATAAAACATTACCTATCACTTGTACAATGGACTGGGTAGGCAGACAAAATCCCGAATTATAACATTATTGTCTGTTACTCAGGAATGCCGATAAAACTGTAACTAATTTGAATCTTGCTATTTATTGTAATCAAAATATAGGGTGAGCAGCAAGTCTTTACCTGACTGCAAAGATTTATTTCAAAAGAACTATGCTAAGCAGATGCGGACTGTTGCAAATAGTAGCCTAACTTACTAAATTTTTTTGTATACGCCTCTACAACTGACCTTGCACCTACGTTACAGGAGTTTCAACCACGGACAGTGTTTCAACAAGATGGTGCGCCGAAATAGTTGGGGTTATTTATTCAGCAGTTCTTGGATGAAACCTTTCCGGACGGATGGATCGGTAGAGACGCTCCAGCATTATAGCAACATTTCAGCACACATAACACTTGTTGATCTTTTTGTGAGGTTGCGTTAAGGGTAAGATGTTCACTCTTATGGCAAGAAAACGAGACGCTGTAAAGTCAGTGACGGGGCAAATGTTGCTGGGAAAGACATGGAGAGAAATACAGAATCACTTAGATTTTCTACCGGCAGTAAACGGATCACTTCTGGGAATGTATCCATAAGAAAGTTTTATGAGCTAAGGCACGATCAGCAACAAACCGCATAGCTGTATCTAGCAGAGTTTCTCAGTAATAAATTTTTGTAATCAGCGAAATACTTAATGCTCACCCTGTGATACTTCTGTAACACATATCAAAGTGGGACAGTTCTTTTATTAGCAGTTATAAAATCCGGATTTTTTTTCGGTGCTTGTACTTAACAATCCCAGTACATATGAGGTAAGTGAAAGAGTCAATGGACTCCAATTTAATTTTTGAATACGTCACCAGTTTCACTTATAGGTAACAATTTTTCATTTATTATTTACATGCAAAGTTCCTCAACATTCTAGGTCACATAGGTGCTTTACTATCAACGCTTTCAATTTATTGTTCAGATGTTCAAATGTGTGTGAACTCCTAAGGGACCAAACTGCTGAGGTCATCGGTCCCTACACTACTTAGACTAGCTTATGCTAACAAGGGAACCTCCCCATCGCACCCCCCTCAGATTTAGTTATAAGTTGGCACAGTGGATAGGCCTTGAAAAACTGAACACAGATCAATTGAGAAAACAGGAAGAAGTTATGGGGAACTGAAAAAATAAGCAAAATATACAAACTGAGTAGTCCATGGGCCACATATGCAACATCTAGGACACTAGAAACGCAGGAGCGCCGTGGTCTTGTGGTAACGTGAGCAGCTGCAGAACGAGAGGTCCTTGGTTCAAGTCTTCCCTCGAGTGAAAAGCTTACTTTCTTTATTTTTGCATAGTTATTATCTGTCCGTTCGTTCATTGACGTCTGTGTTCACTGTAATAAGTTTAGTGTCTGTGTTTTGCGATCGCATCGCAAAACCGTGCGATTAGTAGACGAAAGGACGTGCCTCTCCAATGGGAACCGAAAACATTTGATTGCAAGGTCATAGGTCAACCGATTCCTCCACAGGAAAACACATCTGATACATTCTATACGACACTGGTGACGGCATGTGCGTCACATGACAGGAATATGTTGTCGACCCACCTAACTTGTACACTTGGCGAATGGGTAAAAAGATTCTTCTACCTTGCCCGATTTAGGTTTTCTTGTGGATGTGATAATCACTCCCAAAAATGTGATGAAAACATAAGAGTTTGTGACATAAACTGAAAACAAAAAAATTAAACTTTTCACTCGATGGAATATTTGAACCAAGGACCTCTCGTTCCGCAGCTGCTCACGTTACCACGAGACTACGGCGCTCCTGCGTTACCAATGTCCTTGATGTTGCATATCTCGCGATGAACTACTCAGTTTGTATATGTTGCTTATTTTTTCACAGTTCCACACAACTTCTTCCTGTTTTCTCAATTGGTCTGTGTTCAGTTTTTCAAGGCCTATCCACTGTGCCAGCTTATAACTAAATCTGAGGGGGGTGCGATGGGGAGGTTCCCTTGTAAGAACAACACACACACACACACACACACACACACACACATGCCCGAGGGAGGACTCGAACCTCCGGCGGGACGGGTCGCGCAATTCGTGACATGGCGCCTCTAACCGTGCGGCCAATCCACGCGGTTCAATTTATTGAATTACTTGAACAGAATGTTATGAGAGTAAATTGTGAAAAAGGCCAAAAATATCACAATGCGACGTAAATTTCTGTTGCAGGTCGGCTTGACACGGACGTGTTCATTGACTATATGAAGAAGAACAACCCCATCACGCATGGGATTGATGGGCGCACCGTGGTCCTGTACTGACGGAATACACGAGAGTTATGGTTCACCAGGGCCTACGGGACCTGCTGCCGGAGTCGTGCGTGTGAAGGTGACGTCTGTTGCCAAGCTGAGCAAGAAACGATGACAACTGAGAGACTTTCTTTAATGCTTCACTTTACTTCCTAAGTACCTACGCAATGAGAACAGATATTTATTTTATATCATTTGTTTCATGATCGATAATTGTAATTCTGGTTACGCAGGTAATGGGTTCGATGGATCGCACTCGTAAGAGTGATACACTTTACGGTTTGTAATTTGGTTTATACGAAAAATATATTTTGGGGTTGCGTTTGGTTTTCCTCTAGACCTACAGAAACACCCAGGGAAATTCTGGCTGCCCTCACAGCCGGGGTTCTCAGGTTGAAAGAAAAAAAGCAGTCTGTGACCGACAGCGTGGTGGCGACACTATATCCTAGCGTGACTCGCCTTCCTAGACAAATCACTATCCAGCACCAGCGTGCTGGCACTCGACTCGGAGGTAGCCATTTCGATTTCTGGCGGTGCAAGGAATTTTCATCGCCAGTATGCGGCCTGCAAAGAAAGGAGAGACGGTAGCGTTATGTATTCGAGCACCGGACTTTGGGCCAGTGTCCTGCATTAAATTCCAAAGCCTTCCGCAGTTTCGAAGTGGGGACATATGGCACTGTTGACGGGTGGTACGTCCATCGAGTAGGGATGTTAAGCCCGGCGGTCCCTTAGGTACTACTCGGGAGGAGAAGGCTATGTGCTTATCATCGCACAACAAAAATGTACACACTATGAACACAACTATTACAGTCACCTACACTAAGCATATACACTTAAGACACAAGTCTCATACACCGCATGGAAAGGGGCCATTTTGCGCGGAAGAAGGAAAAATCCTCCCCGATTAGCCGGCTGAATCTCCCACTCGATGTCTTCCAGCCAGCAATGCTGTATAACTGTTTATTTTTTTTATCGCAATGTAGTCGCTTCTGAAAGATCTAAGTCGAAACAAGGCCCCGGAAGTAACCGATATTCCGTCAGAACTACTAATAGCTTTGGGAGAGCCAGCCTTGATAAAACTCGGCCATTTGCTGTGCAGAAAGCAGTTGCTTGACAGCTGTGAAAATTATCGAACTGTCGGTTTAATAAGTCATGGCTGCAAGATACTAACACGAATCCGTTACAGAAGAATGGAAAAACTGATAGAAGCAGACCTCGAGGGAGATCAGTTTGGATTCTGGAGAAATGTAGGAACACGCGTGATAATACTGACCCTACGACTTACCGGTTAAGGAAAGGCAAACCCACATTTTTAGCATTTCCAGACTAAGTGAAAGTTTTTGACAGTGTTAAATGGAATACTCTCTTTGAAATTCTGAAGGTAGTAGGAGTAAAATAGAGGGAGCGAAAGGTTATTTACAACTTGTACAGAAACCAGACGGCAGTTACAAGAGTCGAGGGGAATGAAAGGGAAGCAGTGGTTGCGGAGGGAGTGAGATAAGGTTACATCACCGATGTTGTTGAATCTGTACGTTGACCAAACAGTGCAGGAAACCATACAAAAATCTGGGCTAGGAATTATAGTGCAGTTGTAATTCTTACAGAGACAGCAAATGACTTGGAAGAGCAGCTGAAGGGAATGGAGAGTCTCTTGAAAGGAGGATATAAGATGAACGTCAACAAAACCAAAACAAGCATAATGGAATGCAGTCGGATTAAATCAGGTGATGCAAAGGGCCTCAGATTAGGAAACGAGACATTTAAAGATTAGTTTTGCTAATTAGGCAGCAAAATAACTGATGATGGCCGAAGTAGAGAGGATATAAAACGTAGACTGGCGATGGCAAGAAAAGCGTTTTTGAAGAAGAAAAATCTGTTAACATCGAATATAGATTTAAGTCTTAGGAAATCTGCAGTTCACCTACAAAATAGATTACTGGTGTGGCCCGACTATTTACGTATGTGGAATCCATACCAGGTAACAGAAGACAGTAAGCATACGCTATGAAGAGCATCGCAAATTGTGACAGGCTTTACTAGTACAATGTCTTAAGGAAAGTGGTACATATTTGAAGAAAGTGACATTTTATTTCGCGATCACTTAGTAATTTTCTGGGCGAATATACTAATATCTCCAGCCGTTTCTTATCGCTCCTTACAGGAGTGATAAGAAAAGGCTGGAGATATTAGTATATTCGCCCAGATTTTAAAAGATAGCAGATCACTCAGTGAATTGTAAGAATTTTTTCTGTACATACTACAAAGGAATGTATGGGAGTGGAAGGGGGGGGTACTTAATATAAGATCAATAAAAATATATTTAGCCTTAGATTTTACATTCGTTTGCAAAATATGACAACGGTACAAAAAGTAACCCCCGCCACACACCTCAAGGTCGCTTGTAGACGTAGAAAGTATATGTACAGATGCATCGTCTCCAGGCGTTCTTTACTTTCTTTTGAGTCTCAACCGCAACACAGAACACTGGAAAAATCACGAGCACCCAACAAAATATCCACACAAGGCATTTAACCTTCCTCGTCATATTTTTTTAATTTACATGAGCTGCTCAAGGGAATCACCATGTAACGTTACAAAGCTTTGGTGATGTATCTGGCTCTCATATTTGATTCGTAGCTGCCATGGTTACCACATCTAAGGGACCCGAAGGCAATGTCTCCGAGGACACTGAATACATTTTCAAATCTTGACCAGCGCTCGTGGACGGGAGACAGGGCGCCTCTAGTCCAGTTTGATAGGTTTCTTGTGCCATCACGCCAAGATTTCGGATAGGCCGTGTACAGATCAGCAAGATTCACTCATCTCAAGGTGACTGATGTTACGAGCTAAGTAGTTATCAGGCTAGTCACAAGTGCCTACAGAACAATGATGGGTGTGGACCAGCCTCTGCGCCAACACTTACCATCCGACGGCAGCTCCTTATAGTCCAACAGGCTGAAGAGATCCTCCCTGTTCCAGAATCCACGGCGTACAATTTAGTTGATCTACCTGGTCGTCCACGAGCAACTGGGCTGTTTGGATCCACGTAAAGTTTAACCTAGAACTACAGGGTGAGTCGAAAAGGACTTTACGACTTTGGAATGATGTAGAATTTTATTGAGATAACTTGCAGAATCGGTACTTATGCTATTTTGTAGCAAACTACATCTAATTTCATACAAAAGTGTCAAGTATCATTTTGGTTCGATGTGACACCCATTTGTGATGCGGCATACATCCAACCGGTAATCAATTTCTTCCCACACTCGTTGTAGAAAATCGAGCCTAACTTGTACAATAACAGAAGAGATTAGATTTTTGAGGTACGCTATATTGTTCGGTAGGGGAGGAACATACACGCGGTCTTTAATGAAACCCCAGAAAAAGAAATCCAGTGGTGTTAAGTCCGGGGAGCGAGGTGGCCATGCGATTCGCCCTTCATGGCCAATTCACCGACCTGGGAAGCGTTTATCGAGGAAACCTCGAACTTCCATGGGGAAATGAGTTGGGGAAACGTGTTGCTGGTAGTAAAACATCACATCTCGGTCATCTTCATCGATCTGCGGAATCGAAAGGTTTTCAAGCATATCCAGAGACATCTGTTGTATAGAATCATCACCAGCACGTGGGCGACCTTGTGATTTATCAGGTTGCGGTGAACAACTCGCCTCAGCAAAGTTCTTGGGCCAAGTGTAAAGTGTAGGCCTCCTTGGAAGTTCCCTAGCATATTCGGTGAGAAATTCACGCCGAACATTAGTTGCAGAGTTCGTTTCATGAATCCAAAGCACGCATGATGGACGCACCACACCAGTGAAAATAGCCATTTTGACTTCGCAGTAAGCTGGCGCTCCTGGTGGCGGTATGGGGTACTGATGCACTCCAAGGATCAAATTTGAGGTTGTTTGCTCCAGAATCATACAACTATCGATTCAGTAAGTTATCTCAATAAATTTCTATATTATTTCAAAGTTGTAAAGTTCTTTTTGACTCATCCTGTACATTATGGGAAAAATTACCAACCCATATACAGGGATCGAACTGACAACAATATTTTATAAGTGAGCCTGCAGCTATACAGCAGTATTGCTACATTGGTATAAACAGAGGGACTCGTGTCGCTTTAGTGTGGTTTCCGCTCATTGTGTGCTCAAGATCCACATACCAAATGGATTATCTACGTTTGATGCAAAATTACACGCGATATTGAGAGCAATGGAACAGATGAGACGCACACAGCCTGAGATGTTGAGCTATTCTTCATCTACTTCGTCTCATCAAGAGCCGTTCAATAAAAACAAATGGAAGGCCGTGGAAGGAGGCGTTATTCTGGTGAGTATCTTGTGAACACCTCCTTCTCACTTGTCTTCGCACTGGGCACAGCGCTATGGCATAAGGGCTCCTGCTCCAGTGGGAAGACGCTCCAATGTTCGATGCAATGCCTGCGGCGTTCAGACGACGGTGCGTCACATTCTGGCAGTCTCACACATTTTAAACACCACTCACAACTTTCAGTGAACAGTAAACATCGATGTACTAGTAGCATATGTCCCCATTGGAAGACAAGCAGGTGATTTTCAATCTTTCTTAAAGTTCTTCTTATTTTCCCAATATTTCTTCATTTTCTCCCCCAATGTCTTCTTTCTGTCTTCGGTCCACTTTGGTCGGTATGGTTTTGGTTTCGCCTCTGGAGTAAGCATCCACTTATCAATTTTGCTTCTGAATGTATCCCTGTATGATTTGTTCGTTACTTCAGTTTTTGTTTTGTCAAATCTTCCTTAACTTTAGTTACCCAGGGTACTGATGTTTTAAGTGATGTCACATAGTCCAGTAGACTAGTTTGTTTCCACGTAACCTGTCTAGGTGTCCATAGATTGTCATTTGTCTCTTTCTGACGTCAGTTTCGATGTTTGTCACTTTTTCTGTTGTCTCGATGGTTTGCAGTCTGTATCAATCTGGTATGTGTCGTGGTCCAAGAATTTTTCTTATAAACTTTCTCTCCACATTCTTAATTTCTTGTAAATCTTATTTTCGATTCAATGAGAGTGTTTCACTTCGATATGTGACTGTCGGTTTGATTACTACGTTGAAATATCTGATTTTAATGCCTTTTGACAGGCATTTTAGTTATACAAATATGGAACAAGTCTGGACATTTTCTTGATTTTCTGCAGTTTGGTTTTTGTGGTATTTTTTCAATTTCTGTTGGTTCAATAAATTCATCGGAATACTTAAAGTGTTTGATCAGTTGATTTCACCATTATTTGTTTTAATTTTCGGAATATCTAACTTGGAACACATGAATTCTGTCTTCTCAAAGGAGATTTGCAGGCCAACCTTCTCTGCACGTTCTCTGAGGGTCTCGATTTGTTTTCCTGGTGTTTCTTCACTGTGGGATAGACCCGCTAAATCATCTGTAAACGCAAAATATGGAAAGTTCACTTTTCCTTGACCTCTTCGTAGTTCGATTGGCTTCCAAAAGTTTTGTTTTCTTAGTGGCATTTCACATTCTTTCATTACTTTGTCTAAATCTATGTTGAATAATAGTGGCGAGATCCCAACTCCTTGTCTTACTCCTGTTTTAACTAAAAATGATCCCGAAATTCCATCTATGAATTTAATTTTTGATTTGTTTTCTGTCAGTGTTTGTTCAATCAGTTTTCGTGTTTTGGTGTCTAGTCCGCGTTTTTAGAACACTGCATAGAGATTGTCTATCTACAGAATCGTATGTTTTCTTCAACGAATGTGCAGACTGTTGGTTTCGACCTGAGTGCTTCAATTTTTAAAATAGTTTTAAGACTAAAGATCCGTTCCGGGCACGATCTATTAGGTCGAAAGCCTGCTTGGCAATCTGAAAGTGTATGTTCTACTTGGTTTCTTTAGGAGACATGAGAATAAAATTTCGTAAGTGACCGTCAAATTTATTGTGTTCAGTAGTTTTCAGAAATGTGGTTCATTTAACTAATGTTTTTCAACGTTTATCTTTTTAATCTACTTACTGAATTATGAAATTTGCAAAATCTGAGGGGAAAAAAAGAATCAGAGGGGGAGGGTGCAGGATTGGCAGATATGCCAGGGGAGCAGAGTCACCTCGGTACAGTTACACCGCAACATTTTGTTTCTATCTTGTCTGCAATATTTCTTGGTGCGGTCTTGTAAATTTACAGCACTGTGAACATTGTAAAATCCAAATTGCACATATTGTTAATTTCTGAATGGACTTCCTTGGTTACAAATGATTTTGGTTAAATGGTATATCACATCACCAGTGTGGAAGTCCTTCAGCTTAATGGTCTAAGGCGTAAATTCATATCGCCTGATTGTTTGCGCAACGAAATAAAATGCAGTGGGCAAAGCAGATACCAGATCAGATGAGATGTCGAAAATTATAGTAAAAGTAATTTTTAATTCACTTTGATGTGATATACAATACAATACGACGTAGAGCTACTTAGGAATTGTCCTGGAATATACTGATGTAGATGGTCTGTAGTTCAGGTCTAAATTATTAGAGTTGTTAGTGGTGAGTTTTAGTATCACTTGAATAACGCAGAATCAAGAGAGTGGACCACAATTGTTTGACGTCACTAAGAGATAGCGCCTTACATCTTATTCTGTGTGACATTTCGTCGCTACTCAAGAACCGTTCTCATCAGATATAGCTCAGTTTAGAGAGTTTCTGTCCACGCAAGGGAACCCCGAACATACACCGCAAGCCAAGTCATCGTATTTCGGATAATGTTAGCCACCCAACTACCTCCAGAATGTCCATTCCATCCGCACATGGTGTCCAAGAACATTGACTGTCCGTAAACCTCCACACGATCTGTAATAGTTCTGATATTATATCATGGTCACTGGAAGAGGTACATCTAAGGTAAGTAATGTTGGAAGCTACCTGCCACATGGGTGAAATAAGTATCCATATGATCACTGCAGTGAATCTCAGTCTAGCATCTGACTCCTGCAACGTTGTAGTTTGTGGTCGTTCCACTTCAGGTTCCAGGTCGCTCTAATATACTGAATGGTATTTTCACTAACAGCCTCATAATGCTTCCATCGATATGCACCAGACTATTTTTATGCGTGTTGAACTGCAACCTCCGTATAACGCTACCTTTGTTTTTTATTGTACTTGGCATAGGCACTGGCGGTGATGTACAGACTAAAGAAACACGCAGTCAGTTTCTGTGGCCGCTGTTGGAGGAGTTCATAAAGTGAACAGGTAGCTAGAAACAAAGTCCCGATCATCGCGAAAGTCGTCAAACGCGTGAGCAAACAGTGAAACAGTGCAAGGGGCGATTAGAACTGAAAAGTGTGCACATGTCCAGCAGTATTCTCTTGGCCATATTGTTTACGGACCCTGTTGCATCAATGGACGCGCCCACGTGACGTGCCCACATTAATATTATTAAATTTGTAAGTAATTTTGGGGTATATGAGGCTCGAAATTTAGTTTACGTAGTTGCCAGCTTTGGCAACAACAATGGTTCCAGCCCACCAGCGCACCAAGTCGAATTGCGCTTGAATAACAGGTATGGGTACATCATTCGATGATGCTTCAACTCGATGGTAGAATCATTAATCGAAGTGACTGGTGGTAGGAGAAATATTAGTCTTTCCACACTCCACGACCGTTTCCTATGAGTGTCATCTCTGGAGAATGCAGCGTTGCCTTATGTTTCTCAAAGATGTGTCACTGAGATCAAGAAGACAGTACTCCAGCCTTAACGTGTCACAGATATAGCTGTCGCTGTCTTTATTAACGTTTATGTGAATCAGAGATAATTGCGTTGATTACTCAAAGGCACACCGCACTGTCGCGCCAGGTGACCGTATGACAATGGCAAATTTGACTTGGCAACTCTCGACCTTAGCTTGTACACAAGGATGTGTCTATTGTGGTCATATGCGCAGAACAAGGACTTCCTGAAAACGTGACTTAGTGCCACGACTGTCCTCTCAAGCCTCTGAGATCTGCATCATTTTGACTGTGGCCCTCCTGAGTAGTGACGTCAAAATGATGTGTTACTCGATGCGACCACGAAAGTCGATACCAGTCGACAAATGAAGAACACTGGATACGCCGTATTGGATTCGGTCGTAATTCCTTGTTTTCAGATTATCACTCGTGTATTATGAACAGGGCTCGGATTTTTAGGTTTTATAAAATGAATTTTAGTCATTTATTTTCTTGGAAAGTCCCTTTTAGGTTCGAACAAACTATTTATGCCTTTTTGGAGTCTTTTAGTAAAAATGCAACGAACATTAACATGGAAAATTTTATTATAGTTTTGACACGGTTATTCTGCCCTTTTTGTGGAAAATAAGCAAATAAGTATTCCTTATGTAGACACTCGAACAAATGCATAAGCAATTGAGATATTTACCCATGCTACAACCATTTTCTCTTTTTATAACAGTTTAATGAAACGTCTTTTACTGAAAAATTCTTTCCATGTGTCACTCGCATAACAACACATACTTAAGATCCGCACCCATGTATCTGCATCCACATCAATACTCCGCGAGCCACCTCACGGTGTGTGGCTGAGAGTATTTCTGGTACCAACAGTTGATCCCTTTTCCTTGTTCCATTCGCGAATACGGTGTGGAAAGAACGATTGTCACTAAGCCTCCATATTAGATCTGATTTCTCGAATTTTCTCAGTGTGGTCATTTCGTCAGCTGTATGTCGGAGGAAGTAGTATTTTGTGCAACCCTTCCCGGAAAGTACTTTCTCGAAATTTCAATAGTATACCTCTCCGTGACGCACAACGCTTCTCTTGCAGCGTCTGCCACATGGTTTTTTTAGCATCTCTGTAACATTCTCGCGCCGACTAAACGATTCTGTAACGAAACGCACCGCTCTTCGTTGGATAGTCTCTATCTCTTCTGTCAGTCTTACCAGGAAAGGGTCCCAGATTGACTAACAATATTCAAGAATCGGTTGAACAAGCGCCTTGTAAGCCTCTTATTTAGTGGATGAATTATATTTGCTTAAGATTCTTCCTATGAAACTAAGTTTGGCACCTATTTTTCTTACTGCTTGTTTTATGTGGTCATTCAGCTTAACATCGCTCTGTGAATAGGTACTCCTTGATATTTTACGGAAGACCGTTCCCGGCAGTTTGTCATCAATAGTGTAGTTGTACAGTAGTGGATTTCTTTTCCTACATATGCGCAATATGTTGCTTTTATTTACGTTCAGGGTCAACTGCCAGGGCCCGTACCATTCATCAGTCTTCTGCAGGTCCTATGTGGATTGTTACTGTCTTCTGACATCGCTACTTTCTTTTAGCCAACTGTATCATCTGTAAATAGCCTTAAAGAGCTTCCGGTGAATTTTACTTGATCATTTACATACCGTGTAAACAGTAACGGTCCTATCACACAGTTCCTTGGGACACCCACCAGGTGACCTTTATATTTGTTGATTTTGTTTCGCTAAGAGCGACGTGGTGAGCCACAATTCGTGGCCTAACGAAACAACCAACAATAAAGTTAATACTAAATTTTGGTACTGCAGTATACAGTTAACCAAAACGTAGGTATTGAAAAGGGAAACGTTTTCTGTTGTCTCTCATCACTTTTTTTTAAGGTTGAGAACAACCTCTCTACAGTACACGAGGTCAATGGTGTATATTTCATCGATGCAATAGCTCATGGCCAATTATACAGTCCACCTTCGAACTTATCCTGAATGATGGCAAACACTTTCTTCATATCTTCATAACCGGGCTCCGTCCTTAATTTAGTGATGCATGCTGTACCCACTGAACCAGATACTTTCTCGAGATACATCTGCACCTCGGATATCAAGTCTGTAGCGTTTTTCTACTTCTTTCTTTCGTCGATCAGTTGAAATATTTCTTCTGTTGCCCGAGGTTTCTGCGAACTTACCTTCCTTGTACTTACGTCTGACTGTCCAGCACCTGCGATTGCCTTTATCCCGCTTTAAAAAAAGAGATAAAAAAATGAATCCAGATAAACCGGAAATCCGTATTAATGAGGGCCGGATAAGCGAGTTTCTTGTATACAGATCGCCCACAGTGTCTCTTAAGTCAGGAGCACGCTACGATCAGTTCTAGACACTGGCGGCTCCGGCGCCGCAGTTGTGAGGCAACCTGCGTTAATTGGAACTTCCGCAGCCTGCAGATCACCGAATGACGAGCATTAAGCCGCCGTGTAACGCTTGGAACGGCAGCTCATCTGACGGTTCGGTGGTCGGCGAGAAAAGTGAGTGTTCAGTCTTTTTTTGGAAAACTTTTTATTTGCCAAGATCACAAGAAAGGATACAACGTTTACTAGTTTCGATCAGTTAAATGGCATCTTCGGAACAAATGATATAAAGCAGGGTCTACGTCGGTTATTAAAGCGATACGGTTTGTGCCAATCATACTTACAATTTCAAATTCGAAAACTGTAGTTACAATATAGGGTAGTCCAAAAAAAGTGATGGAAAGTATATTAAGTTCCTGGTTTCACATGTATTGATGTAAGTATAATTCTTCCATATTATAACAGCACATATATTGGCATTTAAGGCGAATGGCTGATTACGGAAATAAAGAAGAAGCAATATGGAATCACTGTCATTAAAAGAACGAATATTGCTTGTAAGAAATCTTTTTGAGAATAACAGCAGCAATGCCACCGTCCGACGGGCGTGTCTGTCAGAGTTCTGAAAGAAAAGGGGTTGGGTTGATTTGGGAGAAGAGACCAAACAGCGAGGTCATCGGTCTCATAGGATTACGGAGGGATGTGGAAGGAAGTTGGCCATGCCCTTTCAAAGGAACCATCCCGCATTTGCCTGGAGCGATTAGGAAAATCATGGAAAACCTAAATCAGGATGGCCAGACGCGGGATTGAACCGTCGTCCTACCGAATGCGAGTCCAGTGTACTAACCACTGCGCCACCTAGCTCGGTGAAAGAAAAGGAGCACACCTAGTGAAGTGGTAATCGCGCGGTTGAGTTATGGCACACAAAAGTCCCAGATGTTCGACGTTTTGGTCGTCATCTCTCACTGATTTTCACCGAGCGTGTCTGTGATGCAAGAAGTAAGGCATCGGGACGAAAATCCGCAGTCGTTAGCAATGATAACAGACAACGTGGCAGCGCATTCTTTGAGGATAAACCAACTACATCCACTCGGCAGGCGACCCAACAATTAAACGTATCCAAAACATCATTACAAAGGCTCACGCGAGTGGTGGTGTTGCGTCCCTACGAGATCCAAATGTGACAGCCGCTAAAGGAGTGGACACTGTGCGACGGAGTGATCTCGCAAACCACATGATCGATGAACTTGAAAATGGTGCCATCAGTGAACATAAGATCTGGTTCAGTGATGAGGCCCATTTTCAGTTGAATGGTTCCGTGAACAAACAAAACTCAGAGTTGTCCCGCCACTGCAACCACAAGGAGTGACGGTGTGGTACGCCATATCGTCGAAGCGGATCATTACTCCGATAGTCATTAACAGTATTGCATTGTATTCCATGGAACTGGGGACCTAGAAACGACGGAGAGGCTTCGTCCCCGCTGTAGCCCGCAGTGGTGCACGATCCCACAACGGGCTACAGCAGTCCACTCACCACACCGCCGCCCCACACCGAATCCAGGGTTATTGTGCGGTTCGGCCCCCAGTGGAAACCCCCGGAAACGTCTCACACCAGACAAGTGTAACGCCAATGTTTGCGTGGTAGAGAAATTGTGGTGTACGCGTACGTGGAGAAAGTGTTTGCACAGCAATCGCCGACATTAACTGAGGCGAAATAAGGGGAACCAGCCCGCATTCGTCGAGGCAGATGGAAAACCGCCTTAAAAGCCATCCACAGACTGGCCGACACACCGGACCTCGACACTAATCCGCCGGGCGGATTCGTGCCGGGGACCGGCACGCATTCCCGCCTGGAAAGCAGTGCGTTAGACCGAACGGCTAACCGGGTGGGCTCCCATTAACAGTATGGTCACAGAAGTGAAGTGTTGAGAATTGCTGGAGCGGCACTTTAACCCAGAAGCGGACTGTCTCAACGTGACTCACCGATACTGGTTCACGCAGGATGGGGCTCATCCCTATAGAACTACTGATGTCTTCACGTGGCTCGAAACGACGTTTGGTGATTGTTTGTTTGCACTGGACGCAGAGAAATTCACGGGGTACGGAATAGAGAGGCCCCCATACAGTACGGTCCTCAATCCATGTGACTTCTTACGGGGTTACATCAAAGACGGAATATATAGGAATTCGCCCAAGTCGCTGGACGCCCTGAAATCGGCCATCAGAAGTGAGACTGGTGCACTTGAGTGCGTCACACTCCAGCTCTTTATGACAGCGTTCCGGAATCGGCTGTGTACCACTGTAGCTGGGGCGTTAGACATTGCGAACATCTTTTACATTAAAAGTCATTCATATCAGTATTGAATAAAATAGGGATCATGGTCTCGGATGTTGTCTTTTTTCCACGACGATCACTTACTTTCTATCATCTTTTTTGGACCACCATGTATGTAAACGCTGTGCTATATCGTAACAACAATTTTTGAGTTTAGAATTGTAGACATGATCGTGACAAAACGTCTCGCTTTAATAACCGACTTTGACATTGCTTTCTGTTACGTGATCTGAAGATACAGTTTAACTGTTTGAAACTAGTGATGGTTGTATCCTTCCTTGGGAAAGAAAAATTTTTTTTACTGCAACTGAATTACTCAGTCTCATGTGTGTACGATAGCACAAACGCTAGAATAAACTTGTCTATTATTTCGTTACGACACGCTAGTTTCGATGTTGAGACGAAGTTATATCATCGCATCTACACAAATGTCGGAGCTAGTTGTCTAGATATAAAGAGCATGAGTAAAATCCGAGAGGTTGCGGGACAGAATCGAGACCAGACAACGGAAAATTTTGGGTGCCTATAATCTAGCCTTCGCCTTTCAGCGGTTGAAGATTCACCAGGGACCAAAAGCGGCCGGATTCCACGCTAAACTGTAGGTCCACGTACCCCCGCTTGGATAGCTGGGGTAGATTAGGGACACTTAAATCGCTGAAGTGTCATCCAATAGAAAGACTTGCACTCGGCCAGTAGTTCTTGCGCAATTGTCGTTATCATCCACGTACACGGCTTTAATTGATGACTCTAGGAATGTGCTACAACCCCTACGTATCGCTCACATATGGATCGTGATAGCAAGATTAGAATAATTACTGCACGCACAGAGGTATTCAAACAATCATTCTTCTCGCCCTCCGTATGTGAATGGAACGGGAAGGAATCCTAACAACTGGTGCAACGGGACGTACCCCCTGCCATGCACTTCACGGTCGCTTGCAGAATATAGATGTAGATACTAGAAAATATGGCACGGATTACGAGGTGTAAGCCGGTGGCAAATCGCGCCGATTACGTCAGAGTGAAGCCAACCAGCATTCAGTAGTCTTCAGCTGCCATAACACATTGTTCTGTGCTGTAACTGCGTTTATGTACGAAGACGAGGTTGTTTAAGGCAGTGTGAATTTTTGTCAGTGGCTGGCGATTGAGTACAGAGCTACATCGTAATTATCAGTGTAATGAAGGATATTTCAGATTAAGTTTTTAAGTGAAAATAGCTGTTATACAAGTTAGTTAGGAATTAAGTTTCATGCAGTTTCTAAAAACAAACGAAACGGAAAAGGATAAGCGCTTATAAACATGCATTTTAGTTTTCAGTTGAAAAAGTACGTGTCTGTTCAATACATTTTACTGATTCGGATTATGAAAGAAATTTGAAAAGAGAACTATTTAATATTCCTTCGAAACTCTGCTAGAAGATTCACGGTGGGAGGTCCGTATGATGTTCTGCAATGTTGTACCCACATCAAAAAACTTTTGCATCATCCTGGTTTCCAGAACTTCTGAAGACAGACGTTGACTGTGGATATTGTATCACAGACACATTCCCTTTGACTGTTCAGATATGTCACTAAACCCGCCCAAAGATGTAAACAACCATGCATGTGCAGCGCCTATTAGACAGAGAGATTCCGACAGCCGATCAGTTCGAGTCATTTCACCAGGAAGGAGGTACACAACCCACGTCGTCTGTAGTTCAACCATATCTAGACGGTCAATACCGCGGTTCGATCGCGTCCGCATTGTTACTTTGTGCCAGGAATGGCTCTCAACAAGGGAAGTGTCCAGGCGTCTCGCAGTGAACCAAAGCGATGTTGTTCGGACATGGAGGAGATACAGAGAGACAGGAACTGTCGATAACATGCCTCGCTCAGGCCGCCCAAGGGCTACTACTGCAGTGGATGACACCTACCTACGGATTATGGCTCGGAGGAACCCTGACAACAACGGCACCATGTTGAGTAATGCTTTTCGTGCAGCCACAGGACGTCGTGTTACGACTCAAACTGTGCGCAATAGGCTGCACGATGCGCAACTCCACTCCCGACGTCGATGGCGAGGTCCATCTTAGCAACCACAACACCATGCAGCGCGGTACAGATGGGCCCAACAACATGTCGAATGGACCGGTCAGCATTGGCATCACGTTCTCTTCACCGATGAGTGTCGCATTTGCCTTCAACTATACAATCGTCGGAGACTTGTTTGGAGGCAACGCGGTCAGGCTGAACGCCTTAGACATACTGTCCAGCGAGTGCAGCAAGTTGGAGATTACCTGCTGTTTTGGGGTAGCAGTATAGAGTGCCGACGTACGCCGCTGGTGGTCATGGATACTTGAGTGCCATCCTCCGGCCGATAGTGCAACCATGTTGGCAGCATACTGGCGAGGCATTCGTCTTCATGGACGACAATTCGCGCCCCTATCGTGCATACTTATGAATGACTACCTTCAGGATAACGACATCGCTCGACTAGAGTGGCCGGCATGTTTTCCAGAAATGAACCCTATCGAACATGCCTGGGACAGATTGAAAAGGACTGTTTATGGACGATGTGACCTATCAACCACTCTGAGGGATCTACGCCGAATCGTCGTTGAAGAGCAGGACAATCTGGACCAACAGTGCCTTGATGAACTTGTGGATAGCATGCCACGGTGAATACAGGCAAGCATCAGTGCAAGAGGAGTACTACTGGGTATTAGAGGTACCAGTTTGTACAGCAATCTGGACCACCACTTCTGAAGGTCTCGCTGTATGGTGGTACAACATGCAATGTGTGGTTTTCATGAGTAATAAAAAGAGCGGAAATGATATTTATGTTGATCTCTATTCCAATTTTCTGTACAGGTTCAGGAACTCTCAGAACCGAGGTGATGCAAAACTTTTATGTGTGATTTACGAATTCGCCCACTTTGCAGAAGGTGATGTAGCCCATACATACATATACCATTATTGTTGGTAACTGACTATCGCGGGGAATTACAGAATTTAATCACCATTTCAACTTGTGCAATAATTGTCATCTCACTTCGCTAGCACAAAATATATTTACTTGTGGGCTGCCACGTTCTATGTACATCAGAGCAAAGGATTCTCTTGGATCTTCATGCGCCGATATGACGTCTGTTAACTTTTTCAGGTAAGTGAAACGTCACTTCCCTGTTTGTAATGAATCGTGGAAAAAAAACCTTCATTGTGTTCAATAGCGACTGTGAAATTCTATGAAAACGCCTACCCTTATAAGATACAGTTAAACAGCGACTATGAAATTCTATAAAAACGCCTACCTTTTTAAGACGTCGTTAAGAAGTAGTTTGCAACAAAACACAAGTGGACTCAGAATATAATACAATCAGCATCTCAATACAGACGCAATCATTCACACAGATGCAACATGCACAGAAATAATGTATTTCAGGACCAAAGACGTGTGCTTTTGGTGGATTTCATGGAACCATAAATACTAAGTAAAGTTTGATTTATGCCATTCATGAAGTGTTACGGAGGTTGCTGAGATGAAATTGTCTCGATTCACGAGAAAGCGCGCCCACGCGGACTATCTAGATGATTCGGAACATCGGACTGGAGCTTTTATATTACCCTGCAGACTCAGATACCATCTCAGCCTTGTACACATTTTGCAAGAAAATCTTGTCAGATGGTCGCTTTTACATTCTGCTGCGAAAATATTTTGTTGTCGCCGACGTACATATAGGAAGAAACGACCATCATAATAAAATGAGGGAAGTCACAGCTCGCACGGAGAGATATATGTGTTAGTTTTTTCCGCGTGCCGTTCGGAAATGGAATAATAGAGAATTATTGCGAAGGTGATTCGATGAAGGCATTAAAGTGTGATTTGCAGGGTATCCTTGGGGATTGTTTGGTCATTCAAGAAATGAAAGGCATACTTACGTTATGTCACACGGAATACAGCTGACACGACTACCAACTGTCGTTCTTATTGCTGATTACTGAACTTTGCCTTATTTGAGCGCTAGCTGGGTCAGTAGTAAACTTCATGGCCATTTAGTGGTAGTAAAATGTTGACGTACTCATGTCCTTGTAAGAGCGTAGGCGTGGATTAGGTGTGTGTCGCCTTCATAGTTTTGATGCTCTACAGTCCCTTATGGCAGCCACCTCGGGCAAACCGAAGTCTGTCGTTATAAAGACTCTCAGTGGTATCAGCTGCTACTGTGGTTTACGAAGGAACTGACATATCCCGCAAGAACCCTGTACACGCACTGCACACAGAAAGTTAACAACGTAGTCAATGTTATGTTACTCATATTATGTAGACTTCGATGACAGGTGTCTTTTTAACGCGGAAAGAAGTCAAAGATGTACTTTTTCTGGTTGTTTGACTGGTTGGTTGATTTGGGGGAAGGGGACCAAACGGCGAGGTCATCGGTCCCATCGGTTTAGGGAAGGATGGGGAAGGAAGACGGCAGTGCGCTTTGAAAGAAGCCATCCCTGAAGCGATTTAGAGAAATGACGGGAAACCTAAATCAGGATGCGCGGACGCGAGTTTGAACCGTCGTCCTCGCAAATGCTAGTCCATTGTGCTAACCACTGCACCACCTCACTCGGTGCTTTTTTCCTTGCGTAAGTAGAATAAAGTGATACAAAATAATGAAATATTGTAGTACAGAAGCGTTAATGCGGATTATATTAAAATCACAATTATTGTAATACAAGCTTAATTTATTTTATACTTGTGTTAAGATCAACTATATACATTCTCTGTCACAGAGTAGAAGGAGCTGACCACCAGATAGTATTTAATTCGTTCTTAAAAGTTTATTGCATTTTCATCACGATATTTAATATACTGCAACAAATACATGTGCGAGATAACGAATTTATATACTTAAAAGGTCTTTCTTTTTGTTTGAGAAAATAAATATTAATTTATGAGTACATTCGCTGTGAAACAGCTGCAAAAATAGGAAAGTGTTTAAAATGTCTCTATTGGGCATTGTACCACAAATATCAAACTTAGTTTGCACGGAAAGCTTCTGTATTTTGAAAATTTTATCTCTGTAGATTGAATTTCAATCTACGAGCGGAAATATGCAGAATGCACTGCTAGGGAATCTGATTACTTTAATCATAATATTCTACTAGAGAAACTTTTGTGGATTACGTAGGTCAGTACATGCCCAATTTAGATCTTATTTCAGTAACAGATTGCAGGAAATTACCGTAGGCATTTTAGTAATACGAAGAACAGCACCACATCATCTGAAGGGGGAGAAATTACATCGGAACTTCTACAGGGTTCTATGTTTGGCCTATTATTGTTCTTGCCGTATGTTACTGCTCTAACATTTTATTTATATCGAGAGGCAAAATTAGTCCTGTTTGCAGGTGACACAAATACTGTTGCGAAGCCTAGCAAAGTTGAATCAATAGTTAAAATAGTTTATGACGTTTTTTTGTAAAAGTTAATGATCAGTTTTGCACAAATGGGATAGATGTAAACCTCAGGGGAAAAAAACACAGCCCGTCCATCTCTGTACTGTCAAAAGTACCCTATTTCCCATTAACCAAGTATAGAAACAAGAAATAATACACGACAGAAAGTCCCAAGTTCAAAGGCGTTCATATTGATGAATACGTGGACTGGGAGAACCACGAAGAAGACTTGCCAAACGTTTAGATTCGCCTACTTTTACCATAAGAATAATTACCAACTTTGAGAATATGGAAGTCCGTAAGTTAACATATGTACCATCTCATCGTTCACTGATGTCTTACGTGATAATATTCCGTTGTAACTCTTTGACTGACAATTTACTCACCTGTAACTAATACAACCAATCTTCTCTGTACTGCTCCCACATTCAATATTAGTAGCTCACCCATTCAATCAGAAATGGTAGTCGAATTCTTGTATTACGTCAAAACTGTACTTATTCCTACACAGACTACTTCTTTTTTTTCTTTTGCCTTGTCCCGTTTCTGCGTATGGTCGGCATGGGTCACTGTTGGATACGGCATGGTTAATTTAAGGGGTGGCCGGACAGGAATGTCGCCACCTTGTTACCGACACCCCACGCCCCCACACCACTCACGGATTTCTCAAAATAGTATACTTGTCAGTTTAGCCTCACTACGAAGCAGACAAGCAGACGCCGACCATGAGAACTTTGACAGTAGTGAGAACGGTCACAAATACAGACACTGGCATTGACTTTTGCAATGTTTAAACAAGAAAAGAAAGAAACAGTACGCTGGTCTCGGGCACGTCTTAAACCGGATGGATAGTGAAACTTTTATTAATTTGTTCACAGTTACTTTGCCCTGACACTGAAAAAGATGACACATGCCCGCAAAATTTTTTTCTCTCCTGCTTGATCTTTAATGACAGTTCATTAAAATACCACAACGTGCAAAGATAAAGCCCACATCGTCCGGAAACTTTTTTTAAATTTTTTTTAAAAATTCCATTACACTCCCGCTCGTATGTTATGCCCAAAATATTGATTTTGCTCATAACTCTTCGCAAGTAAAAGGTGGCTCGGAAAGAGCGAAATCGCTACCATTTTAGTAATGGCATTGCTACTTAGTTTTTACCCTTTACCGTAGTTTCCATAGTTATGAAACTAGTTATGAAACAATTCGGTCAGATAAATTGTAATAAAACTATTTTTTGCTGATCATATGCGGCGGGACATCGACACAACGTCAACTGTGTTTGACAAACACTTCAGCAGCACTCTACAGGATCAAATACTTGGCAAACACAGTAAAATTTGACAAACTGTTTACGGCCCCTTAAGAGCCAAGTTAGTTTGGGTAATAATACATATTCCATATGTTATAGTTTCGCTCGGCAGCTGGAGGTGTCAACAGCTTACAGGGTATATTTTATTAGTTGAAGTGTTTCAACACCAGATGTCACTTTCGTCTATCTGTCTTTCACGCTCTCACGCCTATTCAAATATGCACCATTTAGGGGGTGACGCTAATGAAAGACATACATTATTTAAAAGATACACCGAATCCACAATTCTGAAGATACGGCGAAGAAATTTTGTACCATGCTTTACATGAAATGTCAGGTTTACTGTTAATTTCGTTAGAGTACAAATATTTTACTTTTTTATGCAATTTAAAAATTTTAATTTGAGAAAATAATAATATGCATCATTTTCTTAGAAACTATTCCAGCGATTCCCACAAAATTTTCTCTGTCTAATCTTTTTGCAAAGAGTAATCTTCTCTCACAACGTTTTTTGAATGTATCTAATAGGAGAATTTTAATAATTTTTGAACTATTATTATTCTGTTAGTATAATATAAAATTCAAGCAAAATTCCAAGCGATTAGCCTCATACCTCACCTTATGCTCATAATTTCAAAATTTATTCTTGAGACAACATTTATTGCTTTTATAGAAATAAGTGTACAAAATTTCATAAGCCTGGCCTTCATAGATTCTGAGAAAAACGTGCATAAACTTGAAAAACATAATTTTCAGGAAATGCAGTTTCAAGTTCAACCTAATGTTTTTTTTCTTTTGTCACCTCTTCAAAAAGTTCCAGATTTGTACTCACGGTCCGTTTTCCCTTCAGCCCTTCTCCTATGTTTTTTTGTTTGCTGTCTTCTTTCCTTTAGCTGGTCTTGAACTGAGGTTTCAGGTGCAGAGAGGCTCTGTAAGTCTTTTTTGCTCAAGACGTCTTGAGTGAAATTTCCTATCTTAAAGCCCACTCTCCCTAATAACTCCATCTTCCCTGCGATCATTAAATACAAGAATCGGACACTTGCATAAAGCTCCTTCAGTGCCACAAGGCAAAACAATAATTACTTCTTTGTAAACAAATCATCTGCTTTGTTATTGTTTCTAAGGTACGCATCGGAGTCATAGATGATCTATAAAAACCAGAGAGTATATATCACAGCCTTCTAGCTGTATCACGTGAAAGTTCGCTTGAAAGTAATCGACGGAATCGTTGTTCACCGAGCTAGTACTTAGGTGTTGCTTCAAAAAACTCGGCGTCATGGGAAAGTCGTATCATGCATTTAATTAATTCTCAGGCACCTCGAATGTGATTTCGTCATCGAAACTTTGGGAAGTTATTGTTCATTAGTTCCACAAATAAAAGGAAAGTAAATTGAAAACTGATATATTCGGTTAATATTTCATGAATGTCCCCACTAAAATGCATTATGAAATTGTCGACTTTGTATTTTTTATAGCTTTGTCACCAAAAATCTGGATGCAATACGCTCTTTTAATTTGTCATAAGGTTTCAGTGATTGATCTAATTTTAGGAATACATTGTTCTTGTTTTTATAATCTTATGGACGCAGTGACAGGCTAATTAGTATTTTTTTATTTGGTTTTAGTGACCAGTTCTGATTTAATTCCTTGTAATGGGGCTGATTACTCACCAAGGCGCCACCTGGATGCTCTACTGGCGGGCCATTCGTGGCGAGGACGACAGCGGGTTTCGACGTTCCTCTGAGGAACAGTCGGGCGACGCCGGCGTCGCCGAAGGCGATCTGCAGACTCACGTGGCGGTCGGGTGGCGGCGCTGACAGCACGCCGCTGGCGACGGCGAGCATCCACAGCAGGAGCGGCGCGGGCGACATGGCGGCAGCGACTGACCGCCGGCGGCGGCGCGCCGGGCGAACAGCTGATAGCGGCCGCTGCGCTAGCTGCCGATTGGCGGAACCGTGACCGCTGGCCGATCCTGCCTGCGTTCCTCCTCTCCCATGCGGCCGACAGGCGCAGATTTGCTGCGACATGCCGCGCTGACGGTAACAGTATTGCTCTTACGCGCTCTGAAAAGGGCACCAACTACGACAAATTCTACATCTGTACGCCACAAACCACCTTGCGTTGTGTGGCAGAGGGTACTTTGTTTAGCACTGCTACTTTCCCCGTCTCCTGTTTCAGGCACGAGTGGTTTGCCGGAAGAATCATTTTCCAGTAAAGCCCTTTCACACGATCGACTTCCTTGTGTCACAAGGGGAGGCCATGACGTTGGGATCATGGATATACTTCAAACTTTGCACACCTTCACTACACCATTCAAACAACATAATGCGGAAGTAGTAAGGTGCACTGCTCTGGCAATTCCGAGAAAATAGCAAAATAAATTTTACCCGTCTATTATATAACTTATATAGCTCACCACAGAGGCCGACAGCAACAACTACACTACTGGCCATTAAAACGCCTACACAAAGAAGAAATGCGGATGATAACCAGGTATTCATTGGACAAATATATTATACTAGAACTGACATGTGATTACATTTTCACGCAGAACAACCACCTCTGGCCGTAATAACGGCCTTGATACGCCCGGGCATTGAGTCAAACTGAGCTTGGATGGCGTGTACAGGTACAGTGCCCATGCAGTTGAACATGATACCACAGTTCATCAAGAGTAGTGACTGGCGTATTGTGACGAGCTAGTTGCCTGGCCACCATTGATCACACGTTTTCAGTTAGTCAGAGATCTGGAGAATGTGCTGGCCAGGGCAGCAGTCGAACATTTTCTGTATCCAGAAAGGCCCGTACAGGACCTGCAAAATGCGGTCGTGCATTATCCTGCTGAAATGTAGGGTTTCGCAGGGATCGAATGACGGGTAGAGCCACGGGTCGTAACATATCTGAAATGTAACGTCCACTGTTCAAAGTGCCGTCAGTGCGAACAAGAGGTGACCGTGACGTGTAACCAATGGCACCCCATACCATCACGCCGGGTGATATGCCAGTATGGGATGACGAATACACGCTTCCAATGTGCGTTCACCGCGATGTTGCCAAACACGGATGCGACTATCTTGATGCTGTAAACAGAACCTGGATTCATCCGAAAAAATGATGTTTTGCCATTCGTGCATCCAAGTTCATCGTTGAGTACACCATCACAGGCGCTCCTGTGTGTGATGCAGCGTCAAGGGTAACCGCAGCCATGGTCTCCGAGCTGATAGTCCATGCTGCTGCAAACGTCGTCGAATTGTTCGTGCAGATGGTTGTTGCCTTGCAAACGTCCCCATCTGTTGGCTCAGGGATCGAGACGTGGGTGCACGATTCGTTACAGCCATGCGGATAAGATGCCTGTCATCTCGACTGCTAGTGATACGAGGCAGTTGGGATCCAACACGGCGTTGCGTATTACCCTCCTGAACCCACCGATTCCATATTCTGCTAACAGTTATTGGATCTCGACCAACGCGAGCAGCTATGTCGCGATACGATAAACCGCATTTGGTTCAATGGTTCAAATGGCTCTGAGCACTATGGGACTTAACTTCTAAGATCATCAGTCCCCTAGAACTTAGAACTACTTAAACCTAACTAACCTAAGGACAACACACACATCCATGCCCGAGGCAGGATTCGAACCTGCGACCGTAGCGGCCGCGCGGTTCCAGACTGTAGCGTCTTTAACCGCTAAACCGCATTTGCGATAGGCTACAATCCGACCTTTATCAAAGTCGGAAACGTGATGGTACGCATTTTTCCTCCTTACACCAGGCATCACAACAACGTTTCACCAGGCAACGCCGGTCAACTACTGTTTGTGTATGAGAAATCGGTTGGGAACTTTCCTCGTGGCAGCACGTTGTAGGTGTCGCCACCGGCGCCAACCTTGTTTGAATGCTCTGAAAAGCTAATCATTTGCATATCATAGCATCTTCTTCCTGTCGGTTAAATTTCGCGTGTGTAGCACGTTATCTTCGTGGTTTAGCTATTTTAATGGCCAGTAGTGTAATTGTGATTATGTGTTTATCGTTCGTGCCTGGCAAGAGAGTCATGAACAAATCGAGAGTTCGAATCTTGTAAGCACTTATTTTTTAATCTGTATTTATTTCATCACAGGCCTCATAATTTAATTTAAATGATATTTGAGAGGTAATATAGTGAAAAAGCACGTGTATTTGCACGAAGTTTCAATTTATGGTTTCCATGTCTGTATGACAAATAACATCCTGCAACGTGTTATGTCGAGAGCACAACCGACAGGTAATTCTACATTACTCTTTTGATCTGGCCCATTGTTACGATATTACTGATTGTGAATAACGTCATTCACATCGTTATTTATCGACGTCCGATTTGGGCTTTCCAAGCCTGTCCCTCGTCTTTGAAAATTTTTTTACAAATAGTAAACAGTCAAATAACATATGAAATTCACAACTTCATGAGAATGCATTATAGGTTTTTTTTCCATTGTAGTACCTCTCACATGTCGTATAAATAAAATAACGAGATCATTGATGAAAAAATACATGTTTCCGGGATTCAACCGTCGCTACGTCCGCAACCCTCTGTTTATGCTCGCACACTATCACATGACCACAACGAATTATTGGTAATAGTTCCTAGATTGTATTGTTTTAATGGCCTACTAGTTGTACCAAGTTTTAAGTAAATCCATTGTACCGCTACGGCGCAGGTCTGGACACCGTCTCAAGTATACTTACGGTGTACACAACGAATGTGACGAAAAGCGTGTAAGAAAATTTTAGCGCCTAACTTTATTGTTATTTACTCCCGGCAAGAGCTTGAATAGCACACTTATTTGGCGGAGCGGTCACAAGAAAGAATGATGAAAATATGGGGGACCGGAATCTATACTTTCCTGAAATAGTTCTCTGAGCTCTGATTATTTAACAGCACGCGACTCACCGCCTTGTTAGTATAGGATTGCACGAGGCGCTTTTAGAATCTGTCGCAAAATAGTTGTCTTCGTGAAGCGTTCATAGAGACAAAGACGCAGACCTAATCTCAGGGATTATATTTCGTGTTATCACATTAAAATATTACTGCAAGATATCTTTACCGTAGCGAAATTAATTGAAAGAAACCTTTGAATTAAAGAAAGTATTTCCTTTTTAAACGAAATAATCTTTGTTTTGACGAGAAGCGGCCAATGTCTATACTGAACTGAAAGTTTTTAGTTTTTACTTTAATATGAAATAAATTAATTTATGGACTTTCTTTTCTTTACTAATTACGATTGCGAGTCTTTTAAAGCGTCCGTTGATGACGGAACGCAATGGAATTATAATGAAATTATTCCTACGCAAAATGCCTGCTAATAATAGCCGATTGTTCGGTCGTTCTTGTCGTTTATGCAGCCTACTGAAAACATTGAAAAATAAACCTTATTTTTACTTCAGCATGACGGTCACTATATACTGTACATGAAAGAAAAATGCGCAATTAGCATAAATTACAATATATTCTTTAAAATTCACAACTTACAATACGAAATGGCCGCCGTAGAGGCCAAAGCTAGAAGGCTAGAACAGGGAGTGGGTCTGATAACGCTGGTCTTCTTGGTTTCTTGCACCAGCGAGTTAAAGGACAATTACATTGCTACATAGATTCTATACAGTTATTTTACAGTGTCTTTTGCTTCTTTATTATTCCGTTTCATTACAAATTACCACTCTTGACATTTAACTAGACGCTCATTTTCAGAGTCCCGCGTGATATTTTCAATAATTTAAAGTTTTACAATTTTCATTTTACTCCGTTTTGTGTCCGACTTGTCGTCGCACTATTTAATATTTTCTACCGCGTATCGGTACACCGTGATCCCAACGTCGTGGTCTCCCCTTCTCAGTGGACTAGCGAGGCAAGTGCGTCTACTGCAGCGCCCCTGGCGTTCTATTCCCGTACTGAGTCCTGTCCGTTTTGAGTGGCCATTTTCGTTTGCACGTCAGCGTCAAAATTGCCGGTGTTGTAACAGCTGTCTGCTACGCAGTTTGGCATCTGAATGGTGAAATTGGGCCCATGAGGGACATACCTCTTTACGAAAAAATCTAAGTATATTAACAAAATGAAGGAACAAAACAATGAAAATAGAATTTATTAATGACAAAAGAAGAATTCATAGCGGAAGTTCTTGTCGACGGTTGAGTGTTGAATTCTTTACACTCGTGAGAACTGAAAGAGTAGGGAGACTGCCATCCAAACATTTCAGAACATATGCTTGTATTTGCTAGAGAAAATATCTGCTTGCAAAAGAGTCAGATCGCAGCAAATAGTGCCTATTCGGTTTATCCTTTGTATCTCGTTTCCTTGCTAAGCGCCAAATAAGCGCCAAATAACAAAGAAAATTATTTTTCTCGTCCAATAATTATGACTTTTTCACTTTTGAAATCATTTTCATTAAAACACGTTTCTATTTTTGTAAAGCCTATGTTTCTTCTCTGTAAAACGTAAATATTCTTTGCTTCGAGATATTTCGTTTCTCGAGTAGGAGAACACTAGCAGGAAAAAATATCTAGTCCTTTTTTAACTTTCCAGTGTGCCACGAAAATAAAGCAAACAACGTAACAAAGATTAAGGAGACACGATGGCTGTTGACTGGTGTGCGGGATCGTTGGTTTCTGGAGGGGACCAAACAGCGACGTCATAGGTCCCATGAGTTTAGGGAAGGATGAGGAAGGAAATCGGCCGAGTCCTTTCAAAGGAACCATACCGCCATTTGCCTGAAGCGACGCAGGGAAATCACGGAAAGCCTAAATCAGGATGGCCGAACCCGGGCTTGAACAGTCGTCTTCCTGAATATGAATCCAGTGTGCTAACCACTGCGCCACCTCGCTCGAAGAAGACACAAAAACCATTCGTATAAAACGAGTGAGCTCGACTGGAATAGCTTATATCTTCAGACGTTAGCAGATTCCGCCGTAGTCCCTTGTCTCTGAGCATGCACGAAAGACGCACGCCTTAGAATAGACGATTTGGACCAGAAAGTCTCTCGTGTAAAACGGGCTTACGTCCCTGTGTTTTCAATGTCTTCCCGCGAGACATACCTAGGAGGAAGCAGTATATTTCTATAGCTTAGTTACAAAGACGGTCAAATACATTTTTTTTTTTCACGAATGGAGAGGATGGCAGATTTCAAGAGCAAATTTCATGGGGAATATTCTGTAGTGACAAAAACGGCCAGAAGCATTTGAAAACCATCTATAAACAAAATAGGCCAGCCCTAAAATACGTTGGTGACAAATGCCATTACCAAAGCTTCAAGATAAAAGCTCATACTGTTCAAGGCAGCTGTACTGATATAATTTGACAGTGGTTTCTGGATATTCTAGCGGATCTGGAGCTCTGCGTAAAGAGAATCCTTGCGGATGAAACGAAGAACTCGTCAAACGAAATAGCCTCTGCAATATTTGGCGAACTTGAGTGTAAATCTAAAACTGGTTATTTTAAAGACAAGGATGCCGTACGGCTTGTGGCAGATGGGTGTAATAATTTAACTTATATCTCCTGTCACAGGGCACTCTTATAAGCCAAGTGAAAGAGTTTTTGATGCAATCGAAAGAAGTATTAAGAAAAAAGATACGATTCTGCAGCTTGAAGAGTACGATGATGAATTTAGTAAGCATGGTACAGTAAAACGTTTAGGATGGGTTCGCGAAAAAAAAAAAAAAAAAAAAAAGACTGCAACGAAACGTGAAGCTCGTGAAGCTCTTCTTTCTCTTCTTTGGATGTCCTCTCTTTGCTGTCTTTGCTGTATCTATCTTATGTTGTACAGATTCCATAATGACGAGCAATATTCAGGTGTCGGTCGAACAAGCGTTTTGTAAGCTACCTCCGTTGTTGGCGGTTATAGTTTTGTGTGTCTGTTCGACGACCCTTCTTTCAGTCATCAGGAAGACTTGATTCCTCCGGAGACCTACCATATACTGGTGCTAGAAGAAGGGCAAATAGCGTCGTATTGGTACCAGCGCCTCTTCCATAGCGTATATCCACTGGACTGTGGACTTTCTCTTTTCTGTTAATCCAGCCTGGTAAGCGTTCCAGACTGACGAGCAATACTCAAGCAATACTTCTTTCGTAGGTGAATTACATTTCCTTGATATTATTTCAATAACTGCCAGTTTGTCGTCTGGTTTTCGTAAAATTGGTCCTTCATCGCCCTTTCTGGTCTTCTGTTACGCGACGAGGAACCCAACGGCGTACAGTTTTGAGGAGGAGGGGGAGGAGATTGGTATTTAACGTCCCGTCGACAACGAGGTCATTAGAGCCAGAGCACAAGCTAGGATTAGGGAAGGGTGGAGAAGAAAGCGGCTGTGCCCTTTCGAAGAAACCACCAAACCACCCCGATATTTGCCTGAAACGATTTAGGGAAATCACCGTAAAACTTAATCAGGATGGTTGGACATGAGTTTGAATCGTCTTTTCCCGAATGCGACTCCATGTGTTAGCCAGTGCGCTATCCCGCTCGGTCACACCTTTGAATACGCAATCTGGTGGGCGAGTGCGTCAGTACTACCACCAGAGACGCCCAGTTGTGTAGTGAGGCGTTTGGTTGTGATCCGTCGATCACCTCGAATTAGGGTGTCCGCGCGTTTCAACACTGCAGGAGTAAAAGCTGTGTGCTGCTGGCCGGTACGAGGGAGATGGACAGACTTGCGTGAACTTGTTGTGATGATAACAGACGGTAAGTTTATGTGATCGCTCTACGCTTGTGGTTATAGCTTGATACCAGTGCCTACCAATTTTAATTGTATGTTACAGCACTGAGGCTGGTCTCTGAGTGACTGAAAATCGATTTTGCTTACAATAAAACATCAAAATACGGCCAATGCTGATTTTCCTTCCAATTCTAGACGGTAAGTCGTTGGTCAATGAAGACAGACGCCCCACCCAACGACTTACCGAGCTTTTATTTACTGCCAAGCCTCCGTAGACATTCTGCAAGCCTACGAATATCTGCGATGCTCTGTTTCCCGCCAAAAGAAACTCAGTGACAGCACTCTGTTTTTTAATGCATCTCCGTTATAGAGGCCATTTTCAAAGTTACGTACAGCTAGTGGACGGCCGCTTTCTGCTACTTTGACCTGATAAGCCCTCATTTTCGTCCTCGAAGCCCTTGTCGTCGCTGAGCCCTTTTCATCTTTCTCCACAGAACCGGCGCATTTCATAGCCGATTTTGATTTGAAGGGCATTTGTCACGTGCATAAATGCACTACGGCCTACACTGAATAGAAGTACGGCCAAATATAAAGCAATGTCTACAGTTTCGCTTCGGCTGGATATTATTTTTGGAGCGTATCTCCAAATGAGACAATTGAAACTTCCGTTCACATTTTGCATAAAACCGCCGGAACAACGATCCAGCAAATCAGGTATGAAGGTCACCAACGACTGAACCGTTCACCGAAGTACAGCGAACATTTTGCAAACAGTTTATCAGTTGCGTTATTGTATGATTATCAGAGGATGTTTCAGTTACAGTGAATACCTTCGATAGAAGTATCCATTTTGTTTCCCATTTTTCATTAGAGTTGTCCATTTTCATTTACTTACTATATAATACACTTATTTCAATTTGTTTAAAATTTCACAACTCATACACATTTCTTTAGGATTGTTACCAAAAGCATCCTGTGAAAAATATGTTACACTTTACAATTGTCTTTTGTTTTTAGTTCTGTCTTCTTTAAAGGATTTCGATTATGTATAATATTGACCTGTTATTCACAATACATTTCTGTTCATGTATTGTTGTACAGATGATATGTTCTAATGATGTAATGTTAATAAATAAATAAATAACCCCAAAAAAACGCGACCTTCAGGCGCAAATTTTTGAAAGTCGGGAGGGCCTCCGCGCTAATCTGAATTAAAAAAAAAAAATCGGCATGTCATGCACGCTAGGTTTTAAACAGTCACAGAATCGTTACTTTTTGGGGCTTGCGCGTAGTATTTTGGGGAATAATTCTTCAATGTATAGAAATTCGAATTTTTTCGACCGTCACCCTGTCGTTCCCCTTAAAGCCACGTAGGCATTTAAGCAATCATTCTTCCCACGCTCCATAAATGAATGGAAAGGGAAGAAGCCCCAATAACTTGTATAGTGGGAGCGTCTCCATCCTATGCGCTTCACAGTTGTTCCCAAAGCACGGATGTAGATGTCCGAGGGGCATTTCAAAAGTCTGCCACTGCGCATGCGCGACCACCATGGTGGCGTCATCGAGTTGAAATTCATGTAAGTTGTGAGTGAGACTTAGGCTCGACGGTAGCACATGTGTTTGCTGATTCGCGCGGCTATGTCGTGAATAATTCAGTTTTAAAATGGAAGCTGACACCGAGTCTGGTCGGATCACACGTAGTGACCAGTGTTCCTACACCAAAATCGAATACCTAAGTGAAATTTACAGCGCTTTGAGAAAGGAGTGTGGGTGTAGTGGGTATAGTGTATGGATCGTAGTGCAGTATCACGGCGGTCTGATCGTTGCCGTGAAGGTCGGGTAAGCACTCAGGGCAGCCCAAGAAGTGGAAGGCCATCAACTGCAACTGACTACATCTCACCTTATTAATAATGACATTTTAAGAGAAGATCGACGAAAAACATGTGAGGAAAGTGCATAAGAGGCCAGAATTTCTGTCACTTCATTTTACAGAATGATAACTAGAAGTTAAAAAAGAGAAAAGTTGCTGCCACGTGGGCTGCGCGTGATGTGAGTGAAGGGCAGTAAGAAGGTCGCAAAAGAATCGCGGAAGGATTGCTTCAACGTTGGAGAACTGTTTCTGAAAAGGATTGTTGCAAGTGATGAAACCTGGATACGAGATATTGAGACAGAACTGAAATTGCAGTTGTCACAATGGAAAAGTTCTGATTCTCCACTCCAGGAAAACTTCCGCTTCCAACAAACAAAGTAGAAACTGTTGATGATGATCTTCGCGTGTGACACGAATGGAGTCATCGCTACAATTAGAGTGCCCCATGGGATGTCTGTAACAAGTGCGTACTACAAGCTGTTTCTGTAAAAAGATTTGCGTCAGAAAATTCGTCAAAGAAAGCCTTACATACTTGCATCTAGTGTCCTCATTTTGCACGATAGTGAAAGTCTGCATATTGCTCTGCCACAGAGAGAAACGCTCAACAAATACGGATGGGTCGCGCGGGATTAGACGAGCGGTCTCAGGCGCTGCAGTCATGGACTGTGCGGCTGGTCCCGGCGGATGTTCGAGTCCTCCCTCGGGCATGGGTGTGTGTGTTTGTCCTTAGGATAATTTAGGTTAAGAAGTGTGTAAGCTTAGGGACTGATGACCTTAGCAGTTAAGTCCCATAATATTAAAAAAAAATACGGATGGGTAATCTTCCCCGCTCTCCATATAGTCCTGACATGAACCTACCAGATTTCGATTTGTTTCCCAAATTGAGGAACAATTCTATGGAGAAAGATTTTGATACAACTGACGAAGCTTCCAATGAGGTGATCCTAGTAATCAAACAGGTCGACAATAAAGGTGCTCTGTCCGTAATATATAAGTTGCCAAAACATTGGGAAGCGATCATAAGCAAGAATGGAGATTACATCGAAGGCCTGTAAAGGTATTTAGTAAAGTAAATTATTTTCTTCAGTTCTATCTCACAGTCTGCAGAACCTTCGAAATAACCCTAGTAGATGCATATGACACATCATTGTATAATTAAGTACACCAAAGCACCAAACACACTATCGGAAGGCAACCCAGTTTGCAGCTGTATGTTGACGCGAACTTCAACACATTCTGGTCATTGCCAATCAATTCCTGCTCGTTACGATAACTGGCACGTGAGAAACCTACCGTTTCGATATCTCAACAGCTCCTGATTATCGCGTAACTTTCACACGGATCGAGATTCCCACAGTTCTGCACCCGTTTCCTGCAGTTTACACATGCCCGTAATCTCTGCTTCGTTGTTTCCACCGCCCACGAGACTGTGTCCTTGGATACGGCCGAGTAGTTTTCCAGCCAGCTAACGCGGGGAGTCCCCGGCCGTATCGGCATTACTAATGCAGGCGCGCTTATGCAACACAGACGTGGCCAGAAAGCTGTGGTCTCTACGGCACAATATACGAGCAACTGCGACATTTGTCATAGCTCTGAGATTGTTGTACTAGTCCACCAACAAATTCTTTTATCACTTTACATCTTCGCTCCAATGGACACAATGACATTTTTCTTCACATATCGTTGCGGTTAATTTAGTTTGGAAAGAATGACTACTTATTTTGTATTTAGTCGTACAGGACTAGGATGTAGGATACGGTTCGAAAGTCGCTTCTTGCTTTCACTTTAAAGAGAACCCCATTTAATTTTGTTAGTAGGTTCTTGCAAGATATTACGCATATTTTTTTGAGAGTTATTTATTTACACTATTACGTAGTCCTTCCTTGGTCCGTAGCACTTCTGTGAGCGCAGTTGAATTATTTTTACTCGGATGAAGAATCATAAGTGCTTTTTTTGTGAAACTATTAAGAGCATTTGAACCGGTATGTTAATTAATTTGATCTACTGTTTCTCCGACACCAATAGCCACCATTGGCAAACACTACTATAGCGCATAGTTCGCGAGAACAGTTACCCAAGGGTATAGGAAGGAGAAGGGAGTCGTAGTTTGACCGCAATTGGGTAATTTTCAAAACATGTGTCACTATCGATCGGCCTCTGTTCGGGGACGGGGGTGTGGAGCAGTTGCGTGGTAGGAGAATATGGTAGCTTTCACACCTCCTCTGCCTTTACGTTGGTTAGTTTAGTATGTGAGGTATTTTCATTGTAGCTTCTCTTGTGTGCAGTTAGCCTCTTCCTTGCTGTTGCAATTATAAAGTGCCGTCAGTATTAGTTTTCTTTTTGCTTTTTACATCTAGAGTGCACCTTTAACTTATTTCATTTCATTGTCAAACATTTCGGTTTTAGCATAAAGCCACCATTAGATACGAACTGAAGACAGAGCTTAATAAATAAAGTCAAAATAGTGGCAGATGGTAATGGAGAGAGTTGTAGCTGGAGGATAGTGAGTCTAGGAACACCTGATTTTTCCTGGTCACTGTTTTAATCTAGTAACCGGTTTTGTAAACGCTTGAAGGAAAGAGCTCTAGAGATCGCCATAAGGAGTTTCCGGTAGTTTCTGCTGTTTTTGTTTTTGTAGGACATGAGGTTGTGTTATGCGCAGCTTTGTAAATATTAAGAATATTTATGTGCTATGTAATATATTCAAGCTATTTTGAGGATATTGTTAACTCGTCAGTTCCACAGTTACATGGCGAATGTATTTTAAAACTAGTTGCATAATGTGTTGATGGTTAAGCCGAACTTTCTCGGTCGTGCACCGTTTTGTTCCTTGATGCGGAAGAAGGTCTTTCATGTAACATGTGATATTTAGAAATGAATTTCTGTAATGTTTTGACAATCTTCCCTGTCTTGAATATGGAAATTTGTGTTAGTTACCAATAGTTTCAGAATTTTTTCAAAGTATAACTGATTTTGATAATACTTCCCTGTAGTTTGATTTCGTTTACTGTTTATTAATATGTAGTAGGGTAATAATGTAAAACATAGACTAAGTAATACACTACTGACAACATTTTCTCCAGCCGGCCGCTGTGGCCGAGCGGTTCTAGGCGCTTCAGTCCGGAACCGCGCTGCTCCTGCGGTCGCAGTTTCGAATCCTGCCTCGGGCATAGATGTATGTGATGTCCTTAGGTTAGTTAGGTTTAAGTAGTTCTAAGACTAGGGGACTGATGACCTCAGATGTTAAGTCCCATAGTGCTTAGAGCCATTTGAACCATTTTATCGATAGCAACAGTTTTAAATTTGAATTGACGGTCGTTCCTAGATACATGACCACCAACACCTACATCTACGTCTATACTCCGCTAGCCACCTTACAGTGTGTGGTGGAGTGTACTTTGTGTACCAGAGACATTTTTCCCTTTTCCTGTTCCAATCACGAATGGTTCGCAGGAGGAATGGTTGCTGGTAAGCCTCCATGTGGGCTCCAAACTACTAATTTTATCTACATGGTCTTTTCGTGGGACATATATAGGAGGGTGTAGTTATATTTATTGAATCTTCTAAGAACGTACGCTCTCGAAATTGTAACAATAAACCAAAGCCGCGCGGTCTAAAGCGCCTTGTTACGGTCCGCGCCCCGCCCCCCCCCCCTCTCCCCCGTCGGAGGTTCGAGTCCTTCCTTGGGCGTGGGTGTGTTTTGTCCTTAGCGCAAGTTAGCTTAAGTTAGATTAACTAGTGTGCAAGCTTAGGGACCGATGACCTCAGCAGTTTGGTCCCATAACATCTTACCACAAATTTCCAAAAAATTAACCGCACCGTGATAGAGAAAGCCTCTCTTACAGCGTCTGCCACTGGAGTTGGCTGAGCATCTCCGTGAAGCTTCCGCGCTTACTAAATGAGCCTGTAAAGAAACGTGCTACTTTTCTTTGGATCTTCTCTACTTCCTCTATCAGTCCTGTCTCGTACGGATCCCATACTGACGGGCAGTATTCAAGTATTGCTCGAACGAGTGTTTTTGTAACCTGTTTGCTTTGTTGATGGACTACATTTCCACAGATTTCTCCCAATGAATCTGTCTGGCATATGTCTTACTCGTCCTTAATTTTATGTGGTCGTTGCGCTTCAGATCGCTCCTTACGCATAGGCCTACTCTTAGATCCTTCGTGCAATTAACAGCTTCCACTGATTGTTCCGCAGTTTTGTAAACGAAAGGGTCTTTCTGTCTATGTATTCCCATTATATTACTTTTGTTTATGTTGAGGGTCAGTTGCCACACCCAGTATCAAGGGAGGTCTTCCTGCAATTCTCAACAATTTTCAACGGTCGCGGCTTCTCTGAATACAACAGCGTCATCCGCGAAAAGCCAAGGAATAACAAACGCACTTTCCTGCTGATTTGACAGTGTTATTGGTCGGAAGGGGAATTACAGAACCGGAATGACTGCGTGAAATGTATTTTGAACATTTTTCAAACTTTTAATGAAATATTAAATTGTATACAAAATAAATATTTTATTACGTCGGCCCGCCCTTTTGCTCTAAATAGAAAATTTAACATTTAATCAAATCGAAACACCATTTCAGGTACAAAGTTTAGGATTAGCTCTCCCCTTTCGTAACAAAAGATAGTCTTGTGCCCAAGATCAGCTAAGGCAACAGCTTACAACACGCTCTCTTACAACCCGAAACACACTGATCAGCCAGAACATTATGACTACCTAACTACTAACCGTTATGTCCCTCTTTGGCACGGATAACAACGACGACCTGTCGTGGCATGGAAGCAGTGAGGTCTTGATAGGTTTTTGGAGAGAGTTGGTACCACTTCTGCACTTGCAAGTCACCTAATTCCCGTGAATTACGCGGAGGGTGGCGATGAGCTCTTGACGCCACATTCAGTATTCCAGAGGTGTTCGATCAGGTTCAAGCCTGACGAGTTGGGGGCCCAGCACATCAACTGGAACTCGCCTCTGTGTTCCTCGAACCACTACATCACACTCCTGGCCTTGTGACATGGTGCATTATCTTGTTGAAAAATGCCACTGCCGTCGGGAAATATGATCGCCATGAAGGGGGAGGGGATGCAGAGGGAGGAGGGGGGGGGAATACGTGGTCTGCAGCCACTGAACGATACTCCTTGGCGTCATGGTGCCCTGCACGAGCTCCACTGGGCCCATGGATGCCCATGTGAACGTTCGCAAGAGTACATTGGAGCCGCCGCTAACTTGTCTCCATCCCGCACAACAGGTGTCAAGGAGATGTTGGCCAGGAAATCGACGGTTTCGCACCCTCCCAGCAGCATGATGAAGAAGGTATCGGGATTCATCAGACCATGCAACATTCTGCACTGCGTCAACGTCAAGTTCCGATGGTCACGTGCCCATTTCAGTCGTAATTGCCGACGTAGTGGAGTTAACATGCGTGAGTCATAGGTTGCGGAAACCCCTCGCGGTGCACTGCGTGTTCAGACACTCTTGTACTCTGCCCAGCATTAAAGTCTGGTATCAGTCCCGCCACCGTTCGCCGCCTGTCCTGTTTTACCCGTCTGCCCAGCCTGCGACCTCCGTCATCTGTAATGGGGGTCGGCGCCCACTCCCACGACGCCTGGATGTGGTTGCACCTTGGTTTCGCCACGTGTTGAAGACACTCGCCATAGCACTCTTTGAGCACCTGATAAGTCGTGCAGTTTCCGAGATGCTTCCGCCAAGTCTCTGGGCCATCACAATCTGTCCTCGGTCAAACTCAGATAGATCGCGCGCCTTACCCATTCTGCACACAGAGGGCACGCTCACTGACAATACACATACCGTGCACGTGTCTAGCAGCCATTCCTCGCCAGGTGACAGTGCTATCGCCTGGACGGGTTTATATCAAATGGCTCTGAGCACTATGCGACTTAACTTCTCAGGTCATCAGTCGCCTAGAACTTAGAACGAATTAAACCTAACTAATCTAAGGACATCACACACATCCATGCCCGAGGCAGGATGCGAACCTGTGACCGTAGCGGCCGCTCGGCTCCAGATTGTAGCGCCTAGAACCGCACGGTCTCACCGGCCGGCTGGTTTATATCGATAGTAGGCCGGTGATCATAAGTTGTGGTTGATGACTGTAAGTCATGTGCTGTTAATTAACTAAATTTTGACCATGATCGTGTTACTAATAGTTCTTTGGGCAATCGGACTTAAAGTACTTCTTCTCCAAAACATATTACAAAATAACGCAGATAGAAAAATGTTTCAGTATTTATATTAGGCACACAAAACTGGTTCTGTGAGCTGTAGTAAGGTCGCCGTTTGGACATGTATTTCAGAAAGCAAGGAAATTGTACCACACTTCTCTGAAAAAATTAAGGACTAGACAGGTTAAGTACCATCACACATTAACTTTATTTCTTTGTTTGGGTTGTCAGTCTTCTGAATGGTTTGATGCAGCCCCCCATGAATTCCTCTCCTGTGCCAACCTCTTCATCTCGGAGTAGCACTCTATTATTTGCTGAATGTATCCAAATCTCTGTCTTCTTCTAAAGATTTTACCTTCAACAACTCCCTCTACTACCATGGAAGTTATCCACCGATATCTTAACTGATGCCCTACCGTCCTGTACCTTCTTCGTGTCAGTGTTTTCCATGCATTTCTTTCCTCACCGATTCATCGGCGAACCTCCTTATTCCTTACCTTATCAGTCAACCTAATTTTCAAAATTCTTTTGTAGCATCACATCTCAAATCCTTTAAGACTCTTCTTTTCCTTTTTTTCCCAGTCCACATTTCACTTCCTTAAAATGCTGTGCTCCAAACGTACATTCTCTGAAATTTCTTCCTCAAATTAAAGTCTGCGTTTGATACTAAAAGACGTCTCTTGGCCGGAAATGCACTTTTGCCAGTGCTAGTCTGCTTTTTATGTCCTCCTTGCTCTGTCCATCGTGGGTTGTTTTGCTGCCCAAGTATCTGAATTCCTTCGCTTCACCTACTTTGTGATCTCCTATAGTGATGTTAAGTTTCTCTCTGTTCTCAGTCCTGCTATTTATCATTACTTTCGTCTTTCTTTAAATTACTCTCAATCCTTATTTTTACTCTTTAAAATGTTCATAACATTCATGTCCTTTAGTTCTTCTTCACTTTCATCGAGTATAGCAATGTCATCAGCGAATCTTATCATTGATATCGTGTCACCTTCAATTTTAATCCCACTCTTGAACCTTTCTTTTATTTCCATCATTGCTTCTGCGATGTATAGATTGAACAGTAAGGGCGAAAGACTACATCCCTGTCTTACACCCTTACTTGGTCTTCCACTCTTATTATTCCCTCTTGGTTCTTGTACATGTTGTATATTACCCTCCTCTCCCTGCAGCTTTCCCCTATTTTTCTCAGAATTTCGAACATCCTGCACCGTATTACATTGTCGAACGCGTTTCCATGTCGACAAATCTTGAGTTTCTTTAGTCTTGCTTCCGTTGTCAACCGCAACGTCAGAATTGCCTCCTGGTACCTTTACGTTTCCTAAATCCAAACCGATCGTCATCTAACATATCCTCAGTTCTCTTGTCCTTTCTTGTGTGTATTATTCTTTTCAGACACTTGGATACACGAGCTATTAAGCTTATTGTGCGATAATTCTCGCACTTGTCGGCCCTTGCAATCTTCGGAATTGTGTGGATGATGTTTCCCCGAAAGTTAGATGGTATATCTCCAGGCTCATAGATTTCTACATATCAACGTGAATAGTCATTTTGTTACCCTTCCTCCATTGATTTTAGAAATTCTGATGGAATTTTATATAATACTTTGCCTTATTTGACTTTAAGTCTTCCAGAGCGGTTTTAAATTCTGATTCTAATACCAGATCCCCCATCTCTTCTAAATCGACTCCTGTTTCTTCTTCTATTGTGTCATCAGACAAATTCTCCCCCTCGTTGAGGCATTCAGTGTATTCTTTCCACCTATCCGCTCTCTTCTCTGCATTTGAGAATGATATTCCCATTGCACTCTTTATGTTACCGCCCTTGATTTTAATTTCATTGAAGGTCGTTTCGACTTTTCTACACTTTGAGTCAGTCCCTCCGACAGCCGGCCGGAGTGGCCGAGTGGTTCTAGGCGCTACAGTCTGGAACCGCGCGACCGCTACGGTCGCAGGTTCGAATCCTGCCTCGGGCATGGATGTGTGTGATGTCCTTAGGTTAGTTAGGTTTAAGTAGTTCTAAGTTCTAGGGGACTGATGACCTCAGAAGTTAAGTCCCATAGTGCTCAGAGCCGTTTGAACCAAGTCCCTCCGACAATCATTTCGTTTTAGATTTCTTCAAATTTTTCAAGCAGCTATTTCACCGTAGCTTCCCTGCACTTCCTATTTATTTCATTCCTAAGAGACTTGTATTTCTGGATTCCTGAATTTTCCTGAGCATTTGTGTACTTTCTTCTTTCATCAATCAACTGAAGTATTTCTTTTGTTACCCGTAGTTTCTTCGCAATTACCTTCTTTGTATCGACACTTTTCCTTACAACTTCTGAAACTTTCCTTTTTAGATATGCCCGTTCATCCGTACTGAACTTTCTACTGAGCTATTCCTTATTGCAGTATCTGCAGCCTCAGAGGACATCAAGCATACCTCTACAGTACTTAGTACTTCCGTATCCCACTTCTTTGTGTGTTGATTCCTCCTGACTAATCTCTTAAACTTCAGCCTACTCTTCGTCACTACTAAATTGTGATATGAATCTGTATCTGCTCCTACATACGCCTTACAACCCAGTATCTGATTTAGGAATCGCTGCCTGTCCATTACGTAATCTAACTGAGATCTTTGCGCCTCTCCTGGCCTTTTCCAATTATACCTCTCCTCTTGTAATTCTTGAACAGAGTATTCGCTCTTACTAGCTGAAATTTATTGCGGACCACAATTAATCATTCTCCTCTATCATTCCTAGTAAAAAGTCCGTAATCTTGCGTAACCCTTTCTTCTACTCCTTCCCCTACAACCACTTTCCATTCCCCCATGACTATTAGATTTTCCCGTTCAGTATCCTCATATACTTTCTCTGTCTCTTTATCTTCCGCTTGCGACATAGACATGTATACCTGAACAACCGTTGTCGGTGTTGGTTTGGTGTCGATTTTTATGAGAACAACTCTGTCACTGAGCTGTTCACAGTAACATACTCTTTGCCCTACCTTCCTATTCATAACGAATCCAACTTCCGTTATGTCATTGTCTGCTGCTGTTGTTATTACCCTACACCCATCTGACCAGAAAGCCTTTTCTTCTTTCCACTTCAGTTCACCGATCCCAGCTATATCTAGATTAAGCGTTAACTGTTCCCTTTTCAGAGTTTCTAGTTTCCATACCACCTTCAAACATCAGACATTCCTCGTCCCGACTCACATAACGTCATCTTTTCGTTGGTTGTTCAATCTTTTTGTCATGGCCACTTCCCTTGGCATTCCCCTCCCAGAGGTCCGGATGGGGGACTATTCCGGAATCTTTTTCCAATGGTAGGATCATCATGAGACTTTTTGATTTACAGGCCATATGTCCTTTGGATAGACGTTATGTGTATTTAATGCAGTGGTTTCCGTTAGCTTCTGCATCCTCATGCCGTTGATCATTGCTCATTCTTCCGCCTTTAGAGGCAGTTTTCCAGCTCAAGAGCAAGAGAGTGCCCTGAACCTGTGTCCGCTCCTCCGCCCTCTTTGAGAAGGCGGCTGGCTGATTGAGGAGTGACTTCTTATGCTGTGTCTTCGGCCGTCACTGCTGATCAATTTTATTGAAAATCTAAGCTGCGGCGGTGTTCGATCCGGGACCGAGGACGTTTTGATTATAATGAAAGACGCTATCCCTAGACCACGGGTGATAACAAAAATAAGAGTGGTATTTTTTGAACATTTCTATGGAATGCAAGACAATAGATTAACCAAACAGTTTGTGAGCTGCATGTGCGTCTAAGGAACTGAAATATCGGCTACTCTCATCGGTAGTGATAATTATTTTTTTTGAGTGATTAGTCTTCTGACTGGTTTTATGCAGCCCTCCATGAATTCTTCGCCTGTGCCTACCTTTTTTTCTCAGAATAGCATTTACGTACGTCTTCAGTTATTTGCTGGATGTATTCCAATCTCTAAGTTCTTCCCCTATGTCTTAACAGATGTCCTATCATGCTGTCCCTCCTTCTCCTCAGTGATTTCCGTACAGTCATGTCCTCGCCGATTCTGCGGAGCTGACTCGAATATATAAGAAAACTCGTCACACATAACACTCTTACAAAATTTCTGCGCTACAGACGATAAATGGGGCCTGCGTATCGAAATATCGTATGTATTCTATGAATGAATAACTTCATGAAAGCGTATGTTAGCATTCCTCTTGTAGCGTCCAGCTGTGCTATGGGGATTATTATTCTGCATAGCCTATTTTGTTGTCGAGTGGTGGTTTATTAAAGTGACTGTGAATAGCGTATTGGATTTTAGTTGCAGGACAGGATGGCAGCTCTTTGTTTTCTTTATTGTAGTTTCTTACTTGTCGCCCCATATGGGCTGAGGGTGGGCTCTCAGCATTACAACTCTCTCCTCTTCAGCCAAGAGCATTCTTAAAAATATAGCGAAGATGAGAGAAAGTAGAATATGAGGACTATTTACATAAAAAAGATTAATGATGGAGAGGTAAAAGGAGGAAAAATATATACAATTTAAAAAAAACATAGTTGCAACATGGTGATATTCTTCAATGAAAAACACTGGATCAAAGCGGTTTCACTAGAAATCTGGAGGACCTGCGCTAGGTGAGAGGTATGATGGAGGAGAGAATATGTTCCATAGAGTTGAGGGGTATGGCTAAAGAGGTAGGGATCTGTTAGGTAGGAAAACCATGGAGATGATAGGTAGGAAGTGAGGCAAATACGGTCTTTCGGAAGGGCAGAGGATGAGGAGTAGTGTGGTTTGTGGATAGGTGTGGATGGAGACGGAAAAGAAGAGAGGAACCCTGATGTGGAGTGGGATAATTGTGGAAGAGTTAAAGTTGGTAGGGGTAAATATTGGGGCTGATCTCGTTGTCTGGGAGAGGAAGTTGATTGAAGTTTGCATTGACATAGGATGTGGCGAGTAGGTAGGTATAGGGATGGAAGGAGTCTTTGAGAAGGGGCAGCAGCATACCAGGATTGGGAGACAATGGGGATATGGGAATCTAGTTTGTGGATAGTAAACGAGATGTACGAGTGTTCGATGTGAGTGTGGAGGGGTGCATGCGTTTGAGGGTCTGGAGGGACTTATAGAACTTTTGTGGGGCGCTTCGCTGAGGAGAGTAGTGGAGGAGTGTAATACTCAAATTCAGCCTCTTAGTAGTTTTAGTCTGTTGTGGGCATTCTGTTGAATGGTTAGTTATATAGGATGGTTGTAAATGGTAAGGCAGAAGTCAAGGAGGCGTAAGGTGTGAGTAGTTTGTCCAATAATTATTACCTGGTTTTGGAGGGGCTGATCTTGAGGAGCCATTTGTTAGACTAGGAGGTAAACTGATTGAGATGGATTTGGAAGGATCGTTGGGATTTCTGGAGTCTCGGGTAGAGGGCGACAAAATAGGTGTCATCAGCACACTGAAGGAAGTGGGCTGGTGGGGTTGGTTTGGGCATATCAGCAGTGTAAAGCAGGTACAGGAGAGACGAGAAGGTGGAGTGTTACGGCACTCCTGCAGTGGGATGGAAGGTACAGAAATGGGTATTGTTAATAGTGACAAAGGAAGGGCGAATAGATAGGAAGGACGCAGTAAGGTGGACACAGTTAATTGGAAGTATGTAAGTATGGAAAGGGGAACAGAATGCCATACATGATTCTAGGCTTTTTCTAGGTCGAGGGAGACAAAAAGAGCAGATTTACGAAAGTTGAGTTGATGAGATACGAATTGGATGAGGTGCAGGAATTGGTTGTCAGAGGAGAAATTGGCACAGAAACCACACTGGTTACTGGGAAGAAGGTGGGTTTGGTTCAATTGTTGATGGATGCGTCGGGAGAGGATGGATTCAAAGACCTTGCTAAACGCTGAGGTGAGGCAGATTGGGTGATAGGATGAGATATCAGTGGGAGGTCTATGTGGTTTGAGGAATGATAGGATTTTGGATGATTTCCATCGTTGAAGATATTAACCTGTGGAGAGGATAGTGGTGGAAAGGGTTGCAAGGGTCTTGAGAAAGGAGAGCGGGTATTCTATGAGGTGCCAATAAGCAATTCAGTCGTGGCTGGAGGAAGTGTTGCGTTCTTTGTGGAGGAATTGCCTTATGTTGTGTACTGTAACTGGTGCATTTAATTCTGTTTCTGGTATGTTGTACAAGTATTGGAAGCAGCGAGCCAAGGATGGAATAGCAGTATTTGTACGTTTGTAGATGGTAGGGAAAAGTGAGCAATCAGTATGTGGGTCATCAGGGACACAGAAGATGTCAGACAAAAAATGGCTCTGAGCACTATGGGACTTAACATCTGAGGTCATCAGTCCCCTAGAACTTAGAACTACTTAAACCTAGCTAACCTAAGGACATCACACACATCCATGCCAGAGGCAGGATTCGAACCAGCGACAGTAGCGGTCGCGGGGTTCCAGACTGAAGCGCCTAGAACCGCTCGGCCACAACGGCCGGCGATGTCAGACAGATAGGATGGAAATTGGTTAGCTTTTCTCAGGTTGTCAGCTAAGGGATGGCTATCGTGGAGAAGCGGATAGTGAGAGATTGGATAATTCTTGGATGGAGATTGGAATGGGGTGCATGTGGATACGTTTGTTTATAGGAGATACTGAGAAGTACAGGTAAGCGTCGGATCTACGACTTCTACAATGAGGCTTCCAAGGAGGTTAGGGGACGTTACGATGACATCGGAGGTTATGTATGTTTCAGGACAGGTGTGGTTTGGGATGTAAACAATGTGATCTAGCAGGAAGTCAGTAAACTTATGCTACCGCTGTAGTTCTGCGGGAGATGTACTGTGGATGTTGAGGTCAGCGGCAATAATATAGGTGGAAAAGGTATGGACTATATGGGTGAGGAAGTCATAGAAGGTGGGGTAATTAGGTCGAATGTAAGTGGAGGCACAGGTAATGGTTATGGTGTAGAGAAAGAGGTTAAGGATAAGGCGTTCCATGGGAGTATTGTATAAGGGTTGTGGCCGATCAGGGTAGTTCTTGTTGGGGCTAATGGCAACTCAATCTCTGGCCACGGGAATGGGTTATCTGCTCGGTAGAAGATATAGGAAGACGTTCGGACGGTGTCGTAGCATATGCCCTGGTAACCATTAAATGAAATATAATTAATCACCCACAAGTTAACAGGAAAAAAATACTTTAAATATTTTTGATATCAGGAAAAAGGTTTCATTAAATATGCAGGACGAACGCAAAGGTAATAAATAATAATACGAGGCTCAGTCTTGCTTATGAGTAAATCGCTGACTGGTTAAAATGTTGTTTTTACTGCTGCAAATATTATTCAAATCACAATTAGCAGGTATAGATGGTCAGTGTTTAACCTAGACTTTACGTAACATTGAGACTAATAATGCTACGAATATATCGTGTCTCTCTCTGCAACAATATTAATTATTTATCGGGAATTAACTATTAGAGTTAATTCTGAGCTATCCGTTTGTGTTTTCAACATAAGTAAATTTTTACAACCCAACCTAATACCTTTACTCAGATTTATTTGCCTACGTAGAAACATTGATGATTGTTTGAGTGAATTCTAGCCCCTACGACGAGTGTACGAAATATACGAGACGTCACGACTTATAAATATTTTCATCCACGATTCCAAACAAAATCATTTTAGAAGAGAAAGATTTGGGAGACGATGGCAGTTCATGCATGTCAGTGCAGCACTCTATCATAATGCAGCATGTGCGGGGCAGTGGTTTTTGGCATTCATGATGAACACGCGTCAGTCCCGAGTCCAAACAAGAACCCAATGCAACAGCTTTTAGGTAAGTTAGAATGTCGACTTCCCTCCAGACTCCAGCATCACTATCTGCTCTTGTTTCGGCCCCTCCCCCACTCTCCCGACTCCCCTTCCTACAGACATTCAGAGACCTCAGTGAAAGTGTCCCCAGCAGAGTTCAAGTTGTCATGTAGAGGAAGTTGCGAGGTGCCGGGGCTAGCAGTGTATTTAACACTAAATTCTTCTAGAATCTTCATATATAAATGATGCTCTAAGCCCCCCCCCCCTATTCTAACTCCGACTTTTGCTGTTGTACATGGATTAAAAAGAAACGCGAACTGACTGTAATCGACCCTGCAAGTGGAGTAGAATAATTTAATTTGATAAATAAGTTAAATAAAGGAAAATTTCATTAATGTAGTGAGAAATGAAAGGGTTGCTCTACCGATTAACAGAATGACCGTTCTGTCCAAAATAACAATATGACTTAACTCAAAATAATAAACAAAACACATGAAACATTTGCGATACATCAAATTGACTCAAATTGGATACTCAAATAAATGCTGTGGAGGTGAAGTTGTCCCTAAACTAGATCGTGACATTTATGACGAAGTGGTATGTGGAGCCAATTCCTTGCAACTCAAATCTTAAGAGAAACACACAGCCAACCCAACATTAATTGCTGCTACAGTAGTGAAAACACAGACAATGAACACCCAAGACAGAACAAAGTTAGAAAAAGACGAACAGGCGCGATCTGCTGAGCTCTGATTATCACCTAGGAAAATCCCTAATCTGCCAGTGCTGCAGACATACATTACCAAGCTATCTTTTTAACTGCAAGGGCACGATCTGGCGTACTGGAGGCGATGGCTGGTTGCTTCGACATCCCGTCATGGTGGTGATAATTTCACGAGTATAGCTCGAAACAAATTATCCTGGTCTGGTTGTTCCAGACTAAAGACTTCCTAGCAATACAAATGCGCCTCTGAGGGAGACGAAGAAGGCTCGCCACACAATCACTGACGGTGCAGTGATTGATTTTAACAAACGAAGTCACACAGTAACTCCGATACAGTCAACTTTAGCCAAAACTGCTCAAGACAGACAACATAGGCCGTTTGTACACAGAACGCTCAATTGCCAACTGTACTCGGAAAGTTACGTTGAAGTCGGAACTTCAGCAACTTCATCAAACAGTTACAATTAATTAAGAGTATATTAGACAGCCAACGGAAGGCAGGCTGTCCAGAGCAGCGAGAGCTCAGTCTTGTAACCTACTCCAACCAAAGGGCGAGAGCCGACTCTCTCTCAAGAGCACCCTTACAAGCAAAACACAGAACATTCCCGCCCCCACGACAGTGACCTTGGTTAAACGTTCCAATCAGCAACTCGAAAACCAGCGGAAAATTCCACTCTATTGCCAAAGCACTACTAGACCACCAATGGAGATTCTTGGCGCCAATTTCTGCGCCGATTTTGCTACATCACGGAGCTATGCCCTGAGCAAGCCAATCACAGTTACGATTTTGCAGAAAACGCGGGAATTTGCCCGCCAAAACTGGCTGGGAACACAAGTCAGAAAGTGTTTTCAATAAGTTTCTGCGAAGTAACGGAATCTCTAGCCCAGCCGCTCCTTCTGGCCCCTTTCAGCATGTCGCTCCCGCTCTTATGACAATGTCGGCATCTGGAAAGCATCCACTCGACTCCCTCACACCCATCGACTTAACCCTTTCAAGATCAGCAGTTCTCCCCTGTCACCGGACCACCCGGGTGACGACAGACGCGTGTGAAGGAATAGCAACTCTTCACCATATGCAATTAGAGAGGAAAATCGAATTACTCAGACTAAGAAATATGAGAGTGGGCTCATGCCACCTCTCAAAGTGTGGACACACCCCATATTAATGTGCACTAGAGTATACAAGACCGGCACATACACAGCGCAAGAGGCATCAGGCTAAACGACATGTACGCCGACTCTCCACGATGGCACTGTTGCTGAAAATTTAAAAATTGTCATGTGAGCTGATGTAATCTTTACCATTCTGGTGAAGATAATCTTAGAACTACCGAAACGTGGTTAATGTGGTTTTAAAAACGTTGTGTGCAACAGGTGGGCTGACTGGTACATTTTATATAAATTGTCGAAGTTTTGCCTGTACTCCTAAACACGCGCTCTGGTACCCTCTTTGGTAAGATTACGTCGGAATAAAATTCGGCGCAACAGGACTATCTGTTACAATCAGTTTTCCCCACCACGTATCTGCACTCGGTTTCATCTGCATTCTGCGTATGACTTTGTGGGTTTCTCCCGTGTGTCATTTACTGAAAATGTTAGAGTGAAAATAGTTTTAACGTTCGTGTCATAAGAGTGCAGTAAAAGTCATCTAGCAGATTTTACTGCTGAAAAGAAAGAGGACATTCTTTACCGTTCTGAGACTTTTGTAAGCGCCTTTCCATTTCATAGCTGAAGAACCAGCCTTCGCAAGCGTGGAATTCACAGTCATTTGGCTGACCTGCAGAGTCGGCTTGTAAAACTATCGATTCATATGTATGGACCTCTGGTAAAGAGAATGATCAGCAACTTGTACAATCATGCAGCTGCAAGACTGAAGCCACTGATGGAAAGCTAGAATATTAAAAAGTCCTTAAGTATGTTATTACTAGTACATTAGGAGCTAATGAACCAGTGATGAAATTCTTACTGTCTTCTGCTGATGCGCGCCGGACCCAGACAGTTCAGTGCTGAACTGAAGAGGCCATTAGCCATAGCGCAGCTTACGAATAGTTCTGGAGAAATGGAGGTACTGTATACTGATACTAAGCGATACTGTATGGATTTACTTCGTAGTTCGCTGTGAATAAATATTCGAAGAACCTATAGCTGTAGGTTCTCTCCTATTGGTAGACATTTTCCCATATTCAACTGATAAAACAAGAAATGATAGCCCAAGAGTACAAAGTCGGTCGCGACATCAGTCGGACGTACTGCTGGTAGCTGACCCTGTATACGCGGTAGGACCACCGTAAAAGTCCCACATCAAAAAGTGGTATATGAAGAGCTTTACCATAGCTTCAGACTTTCCGCTTGACCAGCTAACAGCATTGTCACATCTTAGGGAATCATTTGCTCCAGAATATTTAGGATGACTGCAGAAAACATCGATGTTTTGCAATCACCCTGCCTTCCAGGTAATACCTCAGCTTCTCGAAAAATGTTGATGGTGATCATTTTATTGTGTGAACATAAATTAAATTTATTTGTGTTATTTCATCTGATAGTTCCTTTCCTTTTACAACCTCTACAGTTTAGTGTAATAGAGAGTGGACCACCAATCTGACATCTTTCATTCACATTATAATGTTTATAGAGATGTTGATACTTAGAAATAAATGGATCGTCCTGCAACACACGATGTAACCTGTGAAAGATGTGCGAAATGTCACATGAAGTGGGTAACAGTTCTTTAGGAAACGGATAATAATTAATTGTATTCAAGTTTTGACGCTGTTCGATAACTTCCTCATAAATTTCAAAGCAGTTTACAAACATCTTTAGATTTAATTCACTCAAACAAGAAATAATCACTGGCAGCATTCAAAGTAGCAATTACTCTCCCTTTCTCTTTAGCACTGCCGAATAAACAGTCTTCCGAATGGAGCACTGTGATATCTCCAGGAAAAATTTGTTGTAGAATATTTAGGGCGACTGGGCCCAGCAGATTTCATTAAACTTTGTTTTACAGTCACCATTCTCTTTGCAGCAATTGCTGTATGGATGAGTTCAAAGCACTGAAATATGCTTCTTTGGTCAGAGGTTGTGATACGCATTCATTTCCATCACTTAGATTAGCAGCTAATACTTTATTCATTGTTTCATTTGTTCTCCTTAAGCTGTATCCAAAAGTATCTGAGGTGACATAGCGATAGCAATGAAATGATTGTATCTCTCAGCACATTTTTTTCCTTTTATTTATCGGTACTTCTCCTGACAAAGACTTTGTAAACGAAGTGTGACGGTGTAGGTGATATACCTCGACAAGTAAGAAGCCTGTGATCACTTGAGACAGTGGCGCAGGTTACTGCAAAGTCGTAACACAATACATACACGCCATAATAACCCACATAAATTCAACTGATGATGGAGGTTAAACCTCCGAAACGTGTTGTGGAGATAAATAAACAGCGAATTGTGACAGGAAATTTGTATCATTCGATGTAGGGAGATTTGTAACCCCTCGTTACATAATATGATCCTTCTGAAACTAAAGTTTATTCGAACTGACCATTACCTATTCCCATATTTCATACAAAATCACGAATTCCCGTTTTGAAATAGAGAAAACTAAATAAAAGAATAATAAGAGCTAATGGCATAGAGTACTATATGCAAGTGGATTTATGCAAACAGTTTCTAAACAAATGTCCCTTTTGTTTCACAATTCCTATATAAACCAAACGTACGTATTATAAACGTCTTTAGCGTCTGGGACTCTTTAGCGTTGGGATTTTCGAACATCTGGGAGTCTTTGTGTTCGACTCCTGTGTATTCCCTTCTCTGAAGTTCATGCGCCACTGCGTGAAATTGTTTCATTGGAAGCCGGTCGGATTAAAAGTAATTTTCTCTTCGCTTAATTTATTGTCAAAAGTACGAAAACTGACAGAACTTAAATAACGCTAACATCCAGTGAATGTCTCAATGGATAAAAGGCCGATATCATTAATTACAATTTAAGAATTTCAGTTCTGGGCGAAGTTACTATTCAAACATCGCGTCGCAACTTGACTTTCGATTATAGACACTGTTTGGACATTTACTATTGGGCTAAAGTGTGATCACTCATAGTAGTGAATCATATCACAGTAACTTTGTTAATAAAATCCGCGCTACAGTCTGGAACAGTGCGACCGCTACGGTCTCAGGTTCAAATCCTGCCTCGGGCATGGATGTTTGTGATGTCCTCAGGTTAGTTACGTTTAAGTAGTTCTAAGTCCTGGGGGACTGATGACAGATGTTAAGTCCCATAGTGCTCAGAGCCATTTGAACCATTTTGAACCAATAAAATCCGCGTTCAGGAAAAACTATAGTGTCCTACGATTTCGAACAGAGTATCACGAGAAGTGAACCGTATATTGGAGTACCTCTGGACTATAGTAACTATAATATTTTATTCCACATTAGTATTAAAGGGAATAATTTTCGAAGGACAAGACATCTTGCTATGTTAAATGAAGCCTGCGACTTTTGAAGGAATTAATTCGCAAATCAAAGATATCTATTCATTTCGAAGCGCGAATCCGCCGCCTAGTAACGGTTAATGGCATCTTTGGCGGTAACCGCTAAACAACTCAGCTAGCTGATGGTAATAATTTGAATCTACTCTTAATAACGGAAGAGTCTGACTCAAATTAGTGCAAAGAGCGGACATAATCAACAAATACTGTCTGAAAAAATTGATAGTGTTGAGTTGCGTCGCTTTCACGTATCCCGACAAGGTGAAGAATACTGGCTGGGCATAGAAAAAGGTCATTCCACTTTCGCTGATCGTGGAACTGACAGTAGGCAGCAATAGGAGGCGTCACAGATTCTACATCTACATCTATATAATATTCCGCAGTCTACCATGAGGTGCATAGTAGAGGGCACGTCCCATTGTACCAGTTATTAGGGTCTCTTCTTGTTCCATTCACCTATGGAAGGTGGGAAGAATGATTGTTTGAATGCCTCTGTGCGTTCAGTAATTATCCCAATCTTATCCTCATGACCTCTGTGTGCGCGACACGTACTGGGTTTCCATCTGAGCTCTTGATATTCATACTTCTCTTTTCTCCAAAGGTCTCTTTAATTTTCCTGTAGGCAGTATCTATCTTACCCCTAGTGAGATAAGCCTCTACATCCTTACATTTGTCCTCTAGCCGTGCCTGCTTAGCCATTTTGCACTTCCTGTCGATCTCATTTTTGAGACGTTTGTATTCATTTTTGCCTGCTTCATTTACTGAATTTTTATATTTTCTCCTTTCATCAATTAAATTCAATATTTCTTCTGTTACCCAGGGATTTCTACTAGCCCTCGTCTTTTTACGTACTTGATCCTCTGCCTTCACTACTTCATCCCTCAGAGCTACCCATTCTTCTTCTACTGTATTTCTTTCCCCCATTCCTGTCAATTGTTCCCTTATGCTCTCCCTGAAACTCTGTACAACCTCTGGTTCTTTCAGTTTATCCAGGTCCCATCTCCTTAAATTCCCACCTTTTTGCAGTTTCTTCAGTTTTAATCTACAGTCCATAACCAATAGATTGTGGTCAGAGTCCACATCTGCCCCTGGAAACGTCTTTCAATTTAAAACCTTGTTCCTAAATCTCTGTCTTACCATTGTATAATCTATCTGAAACCTGTCAGTATCTCCAGGCTTCTTCCATGTATACAACCTTCTTTTATGATTCTTGAACCAAGTGTTAGCTATGATTAAGTTATGTTCTGTGCAAAATTCTACCAGGCGGCTTGCTCTTTCATTTCTTACCCCCAATCCATATTCACCTACTACATTTCCTTCTCTCCCTTTTCCCACTACCGAATTCCAGTCACCCATGACTATTAAAGTTTCGTCTCCCTTCACTACCTGAATAATTTCTTTTATTTCATCATACATTTCTTCAATTTCTTCGTCATCTGCAGAGCTAGTTGGCATATAAACTTGTACTACTGTAGTAGGCGTGGGCTTCGTGTCCATCTTGGCCACAATAAGGCGTTCACTATGCCGTTTGTAGTAGCTTACCCGCACTCCTATTTTTTATTCTTTATTAAACCGACTCCTGCATTTCCCCTATTTGATTTTGTATTTATAACACCGTATTCGCCTGACCAAAAGTCTTGTTCCTCCTGCCACCGAACTTCACTAATTCCCACTATATCAACTTTAACCTATCCATTTCCCTTTTTAAATTTTCTGACCTACCTGCTCGATTAAGGGACCTGACATTCCACGTACCGATCCGTAGAACGCCAGTTTTCTTTCTCGTGATAACGACGTCCTCCTGAGTAGTCCCCGTCCGGAGATCCGAATGGGGGACTATTTTACCTCCGCAATATTTTACCCAAGAGGACGCCGTCATCACTTAACCATACAGTTAAGCTGCATGCCCTCGGGAAAAATCACGGCTGTAGTTTCCCCTTGCTTTCAGCCGTTCGCAGTACCAGCACAGCAAGGCCGCTTTGGTTAGTGTTACAAGGCCAGATCAGTCAATCATCCAGACTGTTGCCCCTGCAACTACTGAAAAGGCTGCTGTCCCTCTTCAGGAACCACACGTTTGTCTGGCCTCTCAACAGATACCCCTCCGTTGTGGTTGCACCTACGGTACGGCTATCTGTATCGTTGAGGCACGCAAGCCTCCCCACCAACGGCAAGATCCATGGTTCTTGTGGGGAGGGTAATCGTCATAACGTTCAATATTTTGGATTTATTAAAATTTTCATAAAAGTCATGAACAGGGAAGCAAATAAAAACCTGGGATTTCCAGGAAGGGATTGTGAGGTGTACACGAGCACTTCGTATATGAAATTAGATACTTTTATTATTTTGCAGTTGGTAGTTTAGATGTGTTGGAGTATATCCATCACATTAATAGGAGAAGTAGTAATTGTCTCGTCATCTTGCATGTTTTGTAAACGCCACATTTTTACAGTTAGACTGTTGTTTGATAGAAAATGAAACTTGGTTTACATTCATCTAGCACTCACGCCATCGCCATTTCCGTTTGCTGATGCGTCACATGGAGTAAACTCTTGCCGCTGCTGCACTGCCGCTCTCTATTGGGAACCGGTCTTTACTGTTACAGCAGCAGATGCTCACTAGCCGCTGCGTTCGGCTGCTCTCCTGGTGGACCAGGAGCACAGAAGCTCTGCGCCTGCATACTGTTCTGCATGGCAAGAACTCAAATTAGGAGAATTGGTAGGGGGAGGGGTGGAGGAGAAGCGTAGGTTAGTAAGAGTAGTAGCCTACTGTTCATATGAAGCAGCTACCAGCACTTCTGCCGCCGTTCATCGCTCGTACAGTATCCAATAATGGTCTGCTGAGGGTTCCCCCACGAACCACGTAAAATATTTTTAGAAACATTCCTTTTATTCACCTCTCCTTGAAATAATATACTCTATTTGTCTCTAAAAAGTTGGCAACCTAGTGATGGCTCAAGAAGAGTGGTAAAGGGTGAAAAAGTATTCACATCAAATAGCTAAATCTAGAGTCTGATACCTAAGGGTTGAGGATGAGATGGCGGCTGGTCGGTACCGCTGGGCCTTCAAGGACGGTTCGGGCTGTGTATTGTGGTTCAGAGTCTGACAAGGAGAAAACATCAGACACCCGTCAACAGTTTCGCATGTATTTGGCAGGTCGATTGTGTACAGTCTGAGATGAAAGATTGTAAGATATTTGAGCTCAACACCTCTACTGCCCCACACATTTTTGAGAAAACTACCCCTAAGAGTTACGACACACAATAGACTCAAAATTGGCAGGATCGGTAAGCAATTAAAAACTAAGCATTTTTAAACAGCTCCAGGAACGCATATTTTCTAGGGATAGATGAAAGAAACTGATTTGATTGCCTCTTATGTTTGTACGTTTTTATTTATTTTATAATTAGGGCCATCGGATCCTTTCTTACATCGTACCAGGGATTCACATACACAATACTATTTTTATATAATAATTTCCTAAGAGATTACAATTTTAATACGATAGATAGTATTAAAATCATTTGAGTGTCTATAGTGACAATGTTTGTAAATAATACTGCCTGTGAGCTTATAAAGTTATTGCTGGCAGTTCTTCTTTTACTGCTGCTGCTACCTTTAATAGTAATAGCAATAATAATAATTATAATAATAATGACTATAATAACAATAACGATAGTGGCAGATGCAAAAAGAATTTATAGGTGCATAAAATAGATGATTTCTGATGTAGCGAGTTCTGCGGGAAAAGAAATAGGTGGAGACTCCATCAGCTAACAGTAAGGGAAATGAGGAAGATCTGATTAGAAGGAAGTAGGTAGAAGAGTAAAGAATGCGTGCAGGGACAATTGTAATCATCATTGTTGCTTTAGTAGGTATGTTATTAACCGTCTTGCTAATCTGGAGAGGTTATTCAGGTCTTTTTCGGATGACAGCGTTAGATATACATTCATAAGACAGTGGAAAAGACAGAGGTTATGGAAATCTCTGCGCCTGTCTGCACGCAGCAAGCATAGCTGTGCATTTGATGGTAAAATGTGACCAAAGAGTGAAACATCACAGATATAACGAACACAAGCGTTCATAACTAGTTCAAGGCCCCGTGAGCTTTTATGAGAAAGGCCTTGCAGGATAACGTCGCTGTAATCAGTAACTGGAAACATAAGTGTTTGTACAAGTTTCTTTTTCAGGTCAGGAGGGAAAGCACCACCGACGTAGTGGTCAAGGAACCAGCCTGGTAAGCACATACAATGACGCCTTCGTGAACGGTGCAACATTCCAACACAGCGCCTGGAAAACTGTAGCCTAAAATTTTCCTGTGCTTATAAGAAACCTACGATTAACTTGCTCCTGGGGGTATAGAAAATGTCAAACGTTTATCCGACTCGTTGATAATGTTTACGTCACTTGTTCCAAATCCGGGTTTTATATTTGGCGAGGGTCAGCCGACTTGCACGGTAGAAATGATACCACCAAATTGCACAGCTGTATATTAAAACCTTATTTCTACGCTTCAGAATTGCAATCTCCTTCTGGAAACCCAGCGAGAATTGCGCAGATGCAATTAGTAATAATGGTGCACAACATAATTCATGAGGAGCTTTTAGCACCGAATTTTACAGGTAATGTTATAGTGTGCGGGGCTCTACCAAAATTAATTGCGAAAACAGAAATATTTTTAAATGTATATCAAGTCTGTTTTTCTCCGAATCTTCGGAATGATGTAGTGGCAATGCGACTGCATTCATTGGCTGTTCTTGGCTAGTATGTTGGCTTCGAATGTTTCATAGCAAGTCTATCCATTTAGTTATGGGAGGACATGTACCACAGTAAGCTAAAGCACCATTGTGAAACGACCAGAATTAAACTTTAGTTTTTTTTAGTTATCTAAATAGTTTGAGGACTTTATTTGCCTATGTTGATACTATTCTTTATTGTTTTGCTTATCTCTTAACCTTTTTGTTCCTACCAATTTCGAAACGGAAAATTATAGAAAAAAAATTGAAGAATGCATTTTGGAATCAAACACAAGTTCTCCGCTCCGTAGGTAGATGGCTTGGCCACTACGCCAGACACGCTTTACCTGAATTACGTTTATTTACTGGGTACATCAGCGGCAGTAGAAAAATTGTCATTCCTCGATTTCTAGGAAAATATGCGTTTGTGGAACCCATATAAGATGACGAAAAATGGTAATTTTCCGTTATCTATCGATCCTGTCAATTCCGAACTGACGGTGCGTCATGAACTTTAGGATTTTCTCAGAAACGGTATAGTGTTGAGTCGAAATAATCTTTCATTTTAGGTTGTTCACAAGTGACCTGTCAAATACAGGAAGACATAAATTAGTTACAAACTAGGCGTGCACACTTTTTATTCAAGATATAAACGTCACTACAGATATTCGGATTTAGGTTATGACATGTTCGATACGCCTGCCATCATTGGCGATGATGTGGCGCAGACGAATAGCGAAATTCTGCACGACCCGCTGAACTGTCGGACAATCGATCCTGCCGATGATCTCGTGAATGGCTGTTTTCAGCTCAGCAATGGTTTTGGGGTTATTGCTGTACACCTTGTCTTCAATATAGCGCCAATAAAGGACTCGCATCTGTTCGGATCCGGAGAATATGGGGGACAATCGAGGCCCATGCCAGTGGCCTTTGGGTACCCTAGAGCCAGAATGCGGTCCCCAAAGTGCTCCTCCAGGACATCAAAGACTCTCCTGTTTCGATGGGGTCGAGCTCCGTCTTGCATGAACCACATCTTGTCGAAATCAGGGTCATATTGAATAATGGAGGTGAAGTCCTCTTCCAAAACGTTCATGTAACGTGCTATCAAGGAATATCGCACCTATTATTCCGTGACTGGACACTGTACACCACACAGTCGCCAGAGGGTGAAGAGACTTGTCGATCGCGAAATGCGGATTCTCAGCCCCGAAATGCGACAATTTTACTTATTGACGAACCCATCCAAATAAATGGGCTTCGTCGCTAAACCAAACCATGCCCATGGGCATACTAATTCCCATCACGTCCAGCGGTCACCAGCGCAGTTTGAAAGTCATAACACAAACCGTACAGAAGTTATGACGATTTTATTTCATATTGAAATGATAATTAAATCGAAAGCCTCAGCTGCCGACAGGTGTTGTTGATACACATCAATGGGGACAGCTGAAAATGTATGCCCCGACCGGGACTCGAACCTGGGATCTCCTGCTTACGTGGCAGATGCTCTATCCATTTTTTAAATTTTTTTAAAAATCTTATTTTGTTCGCTTTTGTTCGTTGTAGCTGCTCGGGGCGGACGTCGTAAGACATCATTTTAAGTTCGTTGTTGATCGATTAACACGGTTTTTTTTTATTACGGAGAGCAGCTAACCCTCTGACCAAACCCGCTGAGCTACCGTGCCGGCTGATCCGAGCCACCGAGGGCACAGACGATAGCGCGACCGCAGGGACTTATCCCTTGCACGCTTCCCTTGAGAGACATTCCCAACTGTCCACAACCCACATTCGTAATGTTCCTAATAGATATTTGGCCATTCACTCATTATTCGCGTCAGAGTAAGCTGACGAGTCCCGTAAAAGTTCGGGCGATGTGCGCATTCGCACAGAAGGTCAATGGCCGGTAGCCTTTAACTATATGCAGATGGTATTTCATATTGTTCAACAATTGTCACTCTGTATTAGCGAATCGGTTGACCGTGTCTGAGACCTTCCCCTTGTGACGGAAAGGATAAAAATTATTTAAATCGACACATTCTGGAAGGCTGCACTCAACATCAAACTGATATTTTTCCTGCGAGGATTTTTTAAATATGTAGAAGGAGTTTTCTCTGAGTGAACGTTAATTAAAGCAACAATCTCTGGAAGGTTCCACGGAACAATGACAACTAGTTTTGTAATGTGTTTTTCTGTGAAGCACCATTTTGTGAAGATATTAAATCTTACTTACAGTAGAGAAAATGTAATGCAAACTATTTTTAATTCTTTTTGACCAAGAAACAACATCACTAACAGAATTACAGTGGCGTAAGGGGGGGGGGGCGGCCGACGACGACATATGTTCTGTGTCTAACATGGTCACGGTCACGGTCAAAGACTGGTGACCTTAATTTCTCCTGCTGCTGCTGCTACTATCCGAGCAACCTGATCCTCTTAGGATTCAGCAGCGGTTTTGTAAACAAGGTTGCGCCTCTGTCCCCGCATCAAAAAAGTCCAGAGTAAGCCATGGTATAGGTTCACCTCTACCAGTCCACTTTTCTGGAAATTGAGAGCCGACCGCGGTGGCCGAGCGGTTCTAGGCACTTCAGTCCGGAACCGCGCGACAGCTACGGTCGGAGGTTCGAATCCTGCCTCGGGCATGGATGTTTGTGATGTCCTTAGGTTAGTTAGGTGTAAGTAGTTCTAAGTTCTAGGGGACTGATGACCTCAGATGTTAAGTCCCATAGTGCTCAGAGCCATTTGAACCATTTTTTGGAAATTGAGGACGACTGAAATCGACGGTGTCCTATCACGTTCGAACCATATGCGCAATCTTGTACGGTGTGGCATATCATCCAGCAATTCTGGCAATGTTCTGGCGAGGAAATAGTAATAATAACTGCCATTTAATGGCCTAGGTAGGACATATGGCTCGGTCAGTCACCAACAACACCTGCCTACACATTTACGTAGACTCGCACTTGATGTGCGCGAGTAAATGTGGCAGTTGGCCGCGCAGAGTGGCCGCGCGGTTTCAGGCGCCATGTCACGGACTGCACGGCCTCTCCCGCCGGAGGTTCGAGTGCTGCCACGGGAATGGGTGTGTGTGTTGCTCATAGCATAAGTTAGTTTAAGTAGTGTGTAAGTCTAGGGACCGATGACCTAAGCAGTTTGGTCCCTTAGGAATTCACACACATTTTGAAATGCGGCAGACATGTAAACTTTGGGTGTAGAAGACCCCATCGCCATGTAGTAAGCAGCAACCGTATCAGTGTATTCATTCCAGTCGTACCGCTCCATTGGTAAACAGTACTATATTGCGTCAAGACATAGAACTAAATGCGGACTTGAAACAGCTACTACAACTGAAGAGTGAAGTATGTGCTCTACCTGTGCCACAGCAACCGCTAGAACAACAAATCAGTCAATACCACTGAAGACTGACTACGCCTTCTATCAGATTAAATAATGATGACGTTACAGAAACATATTTGTTTTGGTACCCCGTGCAGCCTACCATAGTTTGTCGGTGTAAACCGTTTTCACCGCTTATAACAGGTGTAACCCTCAGAAACTTGTATCAGTCGATTCTCTGACATAAATGAAACAGTTCAAACCCGGTGCATGAGTGAAAAACGTTCATATAGCTGACGTGTCCGCAGAAATTAGCGTCATTCGATAAAAAAAAAACGACTGAAAGGAAAAAGAATCAACTGGCCAATAGGCTATTAAAACCTGGCGCTTGTGCCGTCACTCCCGCAACAGCAAGAATTAGGGATGGCCGTTATTGCTGAAACAACCGGTTTTCGGCTATATCGTCTTTTTCCACGCCAGTTTTAACCTGACTTTTAAAACCTCTCAAAATAACCGGTTTCTTAAATACCCGATTTTCGGTTTTTTGTTCCTATTATTTCCTGCGGAAAACTTAGAAATCGCACAATGATCGAAAAATTTCGACTCTCTCAGTTTCAAGGTGCATAGAATCAGAGCATTAAATGAAATAGGCAAGAAAATATATCGAAGAAAACTTAGTGCATTCAATGTTCGCTGCTTTCCTCGAAAAGTGATAAGTGGCTGATACTACAAACGATCACTAGTATTACACTAATGACTCAATTTTTTTGAAACTCTGCTCAAAGGTAATGTTCCATTCGGGGATCATTGTACTATTTGGGTATTACGTATAGTCACTGCCAAAGAATGAATACTGAGGTTGAAGATCTCCGTTTTCCGTGCTAGTTTGTCCATTTTCAAAGACTACAATGAGATATAGACATATTATGTAACAAATGATCTACTTTCTATTTTTATTGTACACTGTGAACGAATCTGTTGTTAATTTTTTAATTTATTACTGTTGCCATAATTTCCTTCCCCTTTTGTTACTTCATAGAACTGACGGACAGATCTTTAACTTCTGAAGCAAATGAAGCATTGTTCTTCCTTGCTACGTCACTTCGTAGAAATACTCCCACACTAGCAGTGGCCATTCTGCAATACAGTGGATGTCCGGCGACGAAAGGGAGAATCTACCGTATGGGCCAGGTGGGGTGCAAGTCTGGCACACTGCACTTACAGGCGTACCCTAAGGCACGACACATGCGAACCGGGACGTTAGCGGGACATTATTGTCTTAGCAAAGCTGTACCAATTCTTGTGTCATGTGCTTGTTGCTCATTTCTGTGGGCTTTGTTATTAAAACAGCTTTTCCAATTTTCTAAAAAAACACAATATTTCAAATCAGTGCCAATTTTACTAACAAAAATAACTGCTTTTTCAAAAGAAGGGTTATTTAGAAAACGAAATTTTTTTAGCAATGCTATTATGGATAATTGATATTTTGGTTTTTTACTCGGTTACTAGTTAAAAAATGACAAAACACCTGTTTTAACCCAGGCAAAACAAACACCGAAAAATACCGGTTATTCAGAACTCAAATACCGGTATCTATTTTAACCGGTCCGTTTTTCCTATCCCTAGTAAGAATTCAACACAGATAACACATTAACCGTGTTAAGGGTACACGCCTGTTCGGTAGTAATCGTTTCCACACTCAAGCGCCAAAGAAACTGGTATAGGCACGCTTATTCAAATGCAGAGTTACTTTACACAAGTAGAATACGGCACAGCGGTCGGCAAGGCTATTTAAGACAACAAGTTTCTGTCGCAGTTGGTAGATCGGTTACTACTGCTACAACGACAGGTTATCAAGATCTAAATAAATTTGAACGTGGTGTTACTGTCGGCGGACGAGTGGTGGGACACAGCATCTCCGAGGTAGCGACGAAGTGGGGATTTTCCCGTACACCCATTTTCGAGTGTACCGTGAATATCAGGAATCCGGTCGGTAAAACATCAAATCTCCGACATCGCTGCGGCCGGAAAAAGATCCTTTAAGAACTGGATCAACGACGACTGAAGAGAGTTGTTCAACCTGACAGAAGGGCAACCCATCCGCAAATTGCTGCAGATTTCAATGCTGGGCGATCAACAAGTGCCAGCGTGCGAACCATTCAACCAAGTATCTTCGACATGGGCTCTCGGAGCCAGAGGCCCACACGTGTACCCTTGATGACTGCACGACACAAAGCTTTACGCCTCGCCTAGGCCCGTCAACACCGATATTCGCCTGTTGATGACCGGAGACAGTTGGCTGGTCGGACGAGTCTCGTTTCAAATTATATCGAGCGGACGGACGTGAACGGGTATGAAGGGCACCTCGTGAATACATGGACCCTGCATGTCAGCACTGGATTGTTCAGGCTAATGGAGGCTCTGCACTGCTGTGGGGTGTGTGCAGCAGCAGTGATATGTCTAGATGCGACTCTGACAGGCGACGCGCATATAAGCATCCTGTCTGATCACCTGCATCCATTCATGTCCACTGTGCATTCCGACGGACTTGGGCAATTCCAGCAGCACAATGCGACACTCCACACGTCCTGAATTGCTGCAGAGTGGCTCCGGGAACACTCTTCTGAGTTTAAACACCTCCGCTGGTCACTAAACTCCCCAGACATGAACATTATTGAGCATATCTGGGATGCCTTGCAACGTGCTGTTCGGAAGAGAACTCCACCCCTTCGTACTCTTGAAGATTTATGGACAGCTCTGCAGGATTCTTGGTGTCAGTTCTCTCCAATTACTTCAGACATTAGTCCAGTCCATGCCACGTCGTGTTGCGGTACTTCTGCATGCTTGAGGGGGGGGGGGGGGTACACGATATTAGGAGTTGTATAAGTTTCTTTGGCTCTTCCGCGTGTGTGTTGTCCTTGGACGAAATGTCACTGTAGAAATAACATTGTGACAAAAAAGTGCTTTTACATTCGCTTGGTGAGGGAAAGGTTTCGTCTCGTAGGCAGAAGACAGGAACACGGGGCGTAGAAGAAATCTTGTCCTGCCCGGGATACAGTAATTCCTCATGCGCCACCTTCCTTTGGCAGGGACCTATCTCAACATTCTTTAGATACGGCCCTACCGGTTATATTTCTGTGATTATCTGTGTGACTTCGCGACTTGAAATGCGTTGTGCAATTTTTTCAAGTTGCGTTACGTGACATCCCGTGTGAACTGACCTTCGCTGCAAAGAACAGCCTGTTGCTGGGAAATAGATTTGTCATATTGCGACATGTCGCTTCTTACAGACATCATGTTACGACATTGGTGTGTCCATGTGTGGCAAGAGAACGCAAGGCGACACTTCTGCCTTTTCGGAAGGTTCAAAGGTATTATCTGCGTGACAATGTGGTTTTAATTTTTCCGAAGAGGAGGCTATTGTTCTCGAGTTGGGAGCAGCAATATTATTGTTTGTTATCTGTTCACGATGAGAGTGTCACCCCTCAGCGGATCTGTTGTGATTTTGTCGGCAGCACTTCTCATTCCTCATGGAATTTTTCCCAAAATTCCGTTAGAAAATAGTCGGGTGCTAGTTATCTGTGCTACCCTATAAATACTTGTATATTTTTGCATCATAGCAACTTCAACTGTGTTGCATCGCCCGCGGTCTTGGGCGTCTTGTCACGGTCCGCACGGCTCTCCCCCCCCCCCCCCCAGCCACCCCACCCGTCGGAGGTTCGAATCCTCTCTCGGGCATGGGTGTGTGTGTCGTCGTCCTTAGCGACTAAGCAGTTTGGTCCCGTAAGACCTTACCACAAATTTCCAAAAAATTGCTGCACGTTCCTTTCTTGCCAACAGAACAACAATATCGCCAGTGTATGGAAATTAACTGTCTCCTATGATTTAGCAATGTAACCATCTTCGACTGTAGATATTCCATTCTGGTAGAGACTATTATAGAGCTCACAGGTCGGTTATTTTATATGACAAGACGGTCACAGTGTTTAACTAATGAGTAAAGTTTAGTCCTGGCCAAAGGGTTGTATGACCGGCGGTGAAACACAACCCATTCGCAAGCGCTGGGCGATTCGGATGTATGAAAACTGCTTCCAGTGTAATTTACCTCCAATCATAAATCTATGAAATTTGCGCCCAATATTCCTGAAAACTGCCTGCTCCCCGAGTTCTCGTCCAACAGATACGTTCAGTATGCAGTGACGCGTTGTGCCACCATGTCCGAGACGCCTCGGCACTGCCCTGCTAATGACCAACAAGGTAAACAAAAATTCCTGCTTTCAAAGAAAACCAAGAGCGCCATCAATTGTCGACACAACAATTTAACATATGCCTTGTTACACATAACTATGGCATCTCTTCTAGTTGTGTTAACGATTGAAACTTGCTTTTCCATTTAAAATATTTTTAAACTACACTCATGCTCATAAATTAAGGATAATTGCGGAATGTGGTGCCACACAACGTGGCACTACACAAAACTGGCGCTAACAGCATAGGCACATAGGGACACTCACAACACAGATCTGTAAGTCCACGGTACTGTTGATAAGTTGAGAAAACCGTCCCGAAACACATGTGCTACAAAACGCCACTGTTTCCTGTGCATGTACCCCGACATCAATATGGCATTTGATAACTATGCACACGTACACAGGCCGCACGACGAGGCTGGCATACTCTGGATCAGGTGGTCTAGCAGCTGCTGGGGTGTAGCCTCCCATACTTGCACCAGGGCCTGTTGGAGATCCTGAAGTGTCGTAGGGGTTTCAAGATGTGCAGCTATACGTCGACCGAGAGCATCCCAGACTTGCTCGATGGGGTTTAGTTCTGGAGAACGGGCAGACCACTCCATTCGCCTGATATCTTCTGTTTCAAAATACTCCTCCACGATGGCACCTGGGTGGGGCCGTACGTTATCATCCATCAGGAGGAAAGTGGGACCCACTGCAGCCCTGAAAAGGCGGACATACTGGTGCAAAATGGCGTCTCGATACACCTGACCTGTTACAGTTCCTCTGTCAAAGACATGCAGGGGTGTACGTGCGCCAGTCATAATCCCACCCGACACCATCAAACCACGACCTCCATACAGGTCTCTTTCAAGGACATTAAGGGGTTGGTATCTGGTTGCTGGTTCTCGCCAGATGAAAACCCGGCGAGAATCACTGTTCAGACTATACCTGGACTCGTCCGTTAACATAAAGTGGGACCACTGTTCCAATGACCATGTACTGTGTTCTTGACACCAGGCTTTACGGGCTCTCCTGTGACCAGGGGTCAGTGGAATGCACCTTGCAGGTCTCCGGGCGAATAAACCATGTCTGTTCAGTCGTCTGTAGACTGTGTGTGTGGAGATAACTGTGGCTGTGACAACTGTGAAAACAGTGGCTGCGGTAAGGTACCGAGCAAGGCTACCTCCAGTACTCCGTGGCCGTCTGCGGGCACTGATGGTCAGATATCGGTCTTCTTGTGGTGTTGTACACTGTGGACGTCCCTTACTGTAGCGCCTGGACACGTTTCCTGTCTTTTTGAATCGTTGCCATAGTCTTGAGATCAGACTTTGTGGCACAAGGAGGGCCCGTGCTACAACCTGCTATGTTTGACTAGCCTCCAGTCGCCCTAGTATTCTACCCCTCAATATGTGTTCTTTGAGCCATTTTCTATACACAGTCACCATTAGCACACTTACTCGCTGCACCGTACTCTGACATGCACCAACACACCTCTCTGTATGTGGACTGCTGCCAGCGCCACCGTGCGGCGACCGCAGGTCAAATGCACCGCTTGGTCATACCCTGAGGTGATTTAATCCCGCAAACCGCCCACCAGAGCGTTGTTTCACCATGCATTATCCTTAATTTATGAGCATGAGTCTAGAATAGGTCTAGTCCCGACAGTAAGTGAGGTATGTTTAACCGAAGCGAATCAAGAAACTGAGAGTTCCCAGCCATGGATGGCTTATTACGAGCACAGAGGCAGAGGCCAACCGGTAGCCCTTACTTGCCACACTGAAATCAGGGGGTTCACGATGCTGAGTTCTCGCAGTGAAAAATAGTGTGATCTCTCGACAACAACCATCATAATATCTGCGCGTGTCCTAACGAGAAACATATTAACCAAGGCGGACAAACTGTACTATAACACAAGGCTGCTGCCAGGGCGGTAGAAGGCAGCGCTGGCGATGTACTCTCGTCCAAGACCATCATGGAAAATGGAAAGGGCTGTCCCTCCTGTTTGTAATGTCGGATGCCGCACCGACGTGTGTGTCCCCGTTGATAAATAGTTCCTCGTAGCCAATATAACGTTAGCTGGAAGTGGAACCGTTTCTGCAGAATCGACCTGGTGGTGCGGCACCTTCCTTTGACGCTCTAGTTGGGATAATAGTTTGGGCGGGGATTCTCAGAAAGATTGAGGGGACTAGTATGCATCCGCCACCGCATGGCTTCACCGTAAAATTCAAATGCAACGGCCAGGAAGTCCTAAGGACAATTCGCCATCTTGAACATTTTCTGTGTTAGACAAATGGAAAATGTGGAAAATACTTTTGTTCCTGCATATTCATTGGCTGAAGGTCACCTAAGCGGGGCAGAAGTTCTAGGAAGTAGAGTTCATAGACATCACTGTTGTTGTGGTTTTCAGTCCAGAGACTGGTTTGATGCAGCTCTCCATGCTACTCTATCTTGTGCAAGCTCCTTCATCTCCCAGTACCTACTGCAACCTACGTACTTCTGAATCTGCTTAGTGTATACATCTCTTGGTCTCCCTCTACGATGTTTATCCTCCACGCTGCCCTCCAATCCCTTGATGCCTCAAAATATGTGCTACCAACCGATCCCTTTTTCTAGTCAAGAAGTGCCACAAATTTCTCTTCTCCCCAATTCTCTTCAATACCTGCTCATTAGTTATGTGATCTACCCATCAAATCTTCAGCATTCTTCCGTAGCACCACATTTCGAAAGTTTCTATCCTCTTGTTGTCCAAACTATTTATCGTCCACGTTTCACTTCCATACATGGCTACATTCCATACAAATACTTTCAGAAAAGACTTCCTGACACTTAAATCTATACTCGATGTTAACAAATTTCTCTTCTTCAGAAACGCTTTCCTTGCCATTGCCAGTCTACATTTTATATCCTCTCTACTCCGACCATCATGAGTTATTTTGCTCCTCAAATAGCAAAACTCATTTACTACTTTAAGCGTCTCATTTCCTAATCTGATTCCCTCAGTATAGCCCGATTTAATTCGACTATATTCCATTATCCTCGTTTTGCTTTTGTTGATGTTCATCTTTTATCCTCCTTTCAAGACACTGTCCATTCCGTTCAGGTCCTTTGCCGTGTCTGACAGAATTACAATGACATCGGCGAACCTCCAAGTTTTCACTTTTTATTTATATTTATATTTATTTATTTATATCACATTTATTCCAATTGAAAAACAGCATCGAGTGTTGTTGCAATGTGACGCTTGGAAAAGCCGCGCGGAGTGGCCGCGCGGTTAGAGGCACCATGTCATGGATGGCGCTTCCCCTCCCACCAGAGGTTCGAGTCCTCCCTCGGGCATGGTTGTTTGTGTTGTTCTTAGCATAAGTTAGTTTAAGTACTATATAAGTCTAGGGACCGATGACCTCAGCCGTTTGGCCCTTTAGGCATTCACAAGCATTTGCACATTTTAAACACTTGTGTTCAAATGGTACAAAGGGCTCTGAGCACTATGGGACTCAGCTTCTGAGGTCATCAGTCCCCTAGAACTTAGAACTACTTAAACCTAACTAACTTAAGGCCATCACTCACATCCATGTCCGAGGCAGGATTCGAACATGCGACCGTAGCGGTCGTGTGGTTCCAGGCTGTAGCGCATAGAACCGCTCGGCCGGCAAATACTTGGGTAAAAAGTAAATAGAGCTATCATTAATTACTGAAGTTTATTATGTGGGGCTTTGATTTACATCGTTTGGAAGACTAAAAAAGACCAAGATCAGAGTGCCTCGTCTGTACAATTTGCAATTATAAATAAACAAGAGATCTCCGCTTACAAGCTACGCAAGCAACCACTTAGATGCGAGTTGCTCACAGTAAAGGCTCTGAAATATGAAACTAACACCTCGTACTACTAGCAAAGGCGCCAGTTACATCTTCAAACTGTGCAGTCGGCAGAGAACGACAACCACGAAACGAATGATAGTCGCCACGAGACGACTTTCAGGAAGAGAATGTTCAGAATTCAGAGTTCTCTGAACTCAGCCCAAACTCTGGTGAAGGGGCGACGGCATCCTCGGAGCCAGTGTGACGAAAGGAATAGAAGGGAATATTGCAGAATAAATATTTGCCACATTTCAAGTGCACACTTGGTGGTTAAGGCAATCTTGTGGCTACGTGGAGGGGATTATTCCCTAAAGTCACAATTTCAGAATACCCGATCAGGCCCTTGTAACCACCCCAGAATGTCACCCAACATTTGAGGAAATCTTTACTGCAGCAAACCTTTCAGCCACCATCCGATAGCTAGTACTGGTCACTTTAATTTAAGAAATAAATGTAGCTGAACTGATACAGATTTGAGAAGCGATCTTAACCAGCCATGTTACACATGTCGTTATCAACATGAACTGAAGTTCCAGAATGTGAAGCAAAAGACAGATATTGTGTTGTTACGTTATAGCAGGTCCAACTTTTAATGTTGCTTCCACATTACTCGAAGTACTCCCATTTCAGTTTAACAAATAGGGTCGGACAAAAAGATCTCCCGTATTTGGAGAGGCCACTGTCTTGAATTGTGGTAAGGATACTAATGTGCAGGGGATATCCATAGATAACGATGTACTTGCTGTTCTCAGTAGGCGCTATGCTTTGGTCAGGTGAACCTCGTGGATTTGTTGTGAAGGGGTATATTCATAATGGTGGTTCCGTGATTATTGCTCCACAAGCATTTCGCATACTGTACGAACTTGGCTGACATGGTTCTGTTGTTGATAGAAAAACTGTCCGACTTTGGGTACCAGACTTCCGAGGATCAGATTCTGCACTGAAAAGATTATCTTCTGGCCAGCCTCAGACTGTTAACAACGGCGGAAAATGTGACGCCTGTGAGAGTGTCCGTCCAGTAATCGCCGAAGCGTTCAGCACTTAAACGTGCAGCTGCCCTGTGATTGTCTGATAGCTCTGTAAGGAGAATCCTGCACAGAGGTCTTCACATGCAAGCGCACTAAATGATGGTTACCCAAAAATTAAGTGAGAGATATTGTGAAACTTGCAGAGCTGCGTGTGAGGAAATTCTTCAGAAGATTCTCTCTGGCGCTGTTTTGATTTTTTATAATGCGGTTCCCTCCCACTTGGCAGGTACTAAAATAAAGATAATTTCCTTTACTGGACAGCAGAAAATCCTCAGGAACTTCATTTTTTTCCTTGGGGGACACTTAACGGCTAAACTCCACAAATATCGCCCCATAACTCTGCAAGCACTTAAAGGAGGCAATCATCCACAAAAAGCTCCCATTACATCGAAAATGACACGAACAACTATGGACAGCTTCCGGGAAACGTTTCGTCATTGTGTCAACAATAGAGGGCGCCATTTACTGGTTATAATTTTCAAAAACCAATTTATGTAAAGTGGCATAGTATTTGTTGTTCACAAATAAAAGTATTTTCTCTGTGTGGGAGTTCTTTTTGCGAACCCTGTATATCACTAACATTTGTCAGTTACGTAAAATACATGCAGGACCTTGATGGTCCGTCAACACATGGAAGCAAGGTTACGTGGTTTATCGTGCTGTCGACGACGTGCTCATATGGGACAGAGAAGGAGACCAGAATGACGAACGGAGTCAGCCACGTACTTTCCAAAGCAGCCATCCCGACACTTGTCACGAACGCTTTAGGGAAACCACAGATAACCCGAATGTGTAGTTGTACCGGCATCCTCCGCAACACAAGTCCCTAGTGTTAACCACTACACCACCTTGCCCGGTGCCACTACGTATTTCTTTGACATCAGTGCTACTAAAACCCGGCAATGCTTAGGTCTGTAGAGGTGTGATGTTTCCGAAAATGGTTTCACGTTTGTCCATTTTTCGTACCTATTTTTGTAAATTACAGGACAGTGTGCGTAAAAAGTAACTGGCAATGGGTTCGCAGCATTTGTATAATTTGCGAAAGTCAGCATTTCCACTAATGTCTGAAAGAAAAAATTTGTTGGTTGTAATTGCAATTTCGAGTAACTGTCATTAGTTGCCGAGTAGCGTAGTAGAAACTACAGGACACAATTATAGTGATTGACATAGGCCGCCACATATTGGCATTCAGCGCATGTATATAATATGCACAATATTATTAGTGCGTGGTATAGTGCCCATGAAATGACTAGTGAAACAAGTCACATTTATTCTTCGATTTCATATGCAAATTTTTAATTACACAACATGTTTCGATCACTCTGCTTCACCTTCAGATCTTTGTAGTTGAATCAGCAACCCGTCCTGCCTGTGTCAGAACCTAACATCAGAGCACTGTGTATTGCAACTCTACCCGTTAAAAACAATGCCAGAATTTGCAAATAGCGGTACCCTGAAGTGAGGTCCTGACAGACAGGGTGGGCTGTTGACGCAACTACTTAAATCTGAAGATGATCCAGGATGAATGAGAATCTTTTTAAATATCAATACAGTTGCTGCTTCTCTCGCAAAGAACATCTCGGATATAGTGAAAACGACAACCAGTTGCAATTTAAATTCTAATCAATACAGTTATTTGATAGGCATCACAGGATATGACCATAGGAGAACGTAGTTTTTCGTAACGACATTCTTGAATAACCGAGTTCTTGGTACGTCTGATTTATGGTTAATTTCAAAGAACACGCGCTAAATTCAGCTTCCCTTCGTCCACCTTCCATTTTTCGCTATTGTCACGACACTTTCTAGATGTGGCCATCTGGAATCGAATCTCTTCACCTGTTCATTCATCATATGAGTAGTGTGCACCATAATATCAAGTTCACCGCTGAGATGGAGAAGGAATGAAAATTGCCATTTTTAGATGTTTTACTTGAAGAAAAATCAGATGATCGCCTACGACACTCTGTTTATCGGGGTGCCAACACGTGCTGAGCTATATCAGGTGCACAAAACATCCATTATCCAGCCCATAATGAACTAGTTTTAAGCTGTTTGGATACGAGGGTAGACAAAATTTGGAAAAACCACTAACACTAAGCATTACCATTACTAATACAGTGTAGAAAGCCGTTGACGTTCAAAACAGCTTCCAAGCGACTCAGAATGGTTAAATAAATATCCTATATGGTTTTCAAGGGTTACACCACTCTTCTTGCCAAACAGTGGTGAGTTCAGGTAACGATGACAGAGGTGTGTAGGAATCACGCAACCTTCTCTTCTACACAGATCAGGAAGACTCAGTAATATTGAGATCGTGTGACCTTGGTGGCCAGGAGAGATGAGACAATTCAGTCTCACAAAACTAATCCCGGACGATGCGAGATACCTGAACACAGGCCCTGTTGTCTCGGGAAACAGTATCACCATTTAGGAACGAACATCGTAACACGAGGCAGACTTGATCGACCAACGTGGTCACAGAATCCTTGACAGGAATGTGACCTTACAGAGTACCTATGGGACTCATTGAATACCCTGATACGGCTGCCCACATCTTCAACAAACCGCCGCCTCTCTTGGGACGTAAATTCGGCCAAAACTAGGGAACAGTGTGAAACACGGTTCATCCGACCAAAGGACTTTCTTCCGTTGCTCCACAGTCCAGGTTTTATGGCTTGTGTTGTTGTTATGGTCGTCAGTCCAGAGACTGGTTTGATACTGCTCTCAATGCTACTCTATCCTGTGCAAGCTTCTTCATCTCCCAGTACCTACTGGAACCTACGTCCTTCAGAATCTGCTTAGTGTATTCATATCTTGGTCTCCCTCAACGATTTTTACCCTCCACGCTGCCCTCCAATACTAAACTGCTGATCCCTTGAGGCCTCAGAATATGTCCTACCAACTGATCCCTTCTTCTAGTCAAGTTGTGCCACAAATTTCTCTTCTCCCCAATTCTATTCAATACCTCCTCATTAGTTATGTGATCTACCCATCTAATCTTCAGCATTCTTCTGTAGCACCACATTTCGAAAGCTTCTATTCTCTTTTTGTCTAAACTATTTATCGTCCACGTTTCACTTCCATACGTCGCTACACTCCATACAAATACTTTCAGAAACAACTACCTGACAGTTAAATCTATACTCGATGATAACAAATTTCTCTTCTTCAGAAACGCTTTCCTTCCCATTGCCAGTCTACATTTTATATCCTCTCTACTTCGACCATCATGAGTTATTTTGCTCCCCAAATAGCAAAACTCATTTACTACTTTAAGCGTCTCATTTCCTAATCTAATTCCCGCAGCATCACCCATTTAATTCGACTACATTCAATTATCATCGTTTTGCTTTTGCTGATGTTCATCTTATATCCACCTTTCAAGACTCTGTCCATTCCGTTCAGCTGCTCTTCCAGGTCCTTTGCTGTCTCTGACAGAATTACAAAGTCATCGGCGAACCCTAAAGTTTTTATTTGTTCTCCATGGATTTTAACTCCTACTACGAATTTTTCTTTTGTTTCCTTTACTGGCGGGGATAGGCTACAACCCGGTCTCACTCCCTTCCCAACCACTGCTTCCCTTTCATGCCCCTCGACTCTTATAACCGCCATCTGGTTTCTGTACAAATTGAAAATAGCCTTTCGCTCCCTGTATTTTACCCCTGCCAACTTCAGAATTTGAGAGAGAGTATTCGAATCAACATTGTCAAAAGCTTTCTCTTTGTCTACTAATGCTAGAAATGTAGGTTTGCCTTTCCTTAATCTATTCTCTAAGATAAGTCGTAGGGTCAGTATTGTCTCACATGTTCCAACATTTCCACGGAATCTAAACTGATCTTCCTCGAGGTCGGCTTCTACCAATTTTTCCATTCGTCTATAAAGAATACGTGTTAGTATTTTGCAGCCGTGGCTTATTAAACTGATAGTTCGGTAATTTTCTCATCTGTCAACACCTGCTTTGGGCACCACGTTTTCTCGTCACCGGTGCTTGCATCACTAATATGTGGTTTTGTAATTACGCCTCGCCCTGCAGTTCTCTGCTTACGGAGCTCCCTTAGTGTTTTTTGGTGCTGACAGGATATGCGAGGACGACATTAGGTTATGTAGTGTTTTTTGAAGCTGTTTTATATTTCGTCACAGTCATTTTCAGTGACCATCCGTCATGATCAGTCAACGCACACTTTCGTCGATGCTGTGAGCGGATGATGTTATTCGGTTTTCCTTATATACGGTGTAAATCTCCGATATGGTGCGTCTTGAAACGCCATACACTTTAGTTACCACGGTTTCAGAAACACCCGCCGTGCAGACAGCAACAGTATGCCCACGTACGATTCCACGTAGCTCCGACATAATGCGTTCACAAGTACACAGAATACTGTTCTCACCACGACTGACAGTGGCAGCTTGTTTAGTACATTACACAGGTGCCGTTCGTGGACAAATACAACAACGCAACCGCCAGTCTTGGCTACCATCTGCATATACACAACTGGCCATTAAAATTGCTACACCGAGAAGAAATGCAAATGATAAACGGGTATTCATTGGACAAATATACTATACTAGAACCGACATGTGATTACATTTTCACATAATTTGGGTGCATAGATCCTGACAAATCAGTACCCAGAACAACCATCTCTGGCCGTAATAACGGCCTTGATACGCCTGGGCATTGAGTCAAACAGAGCTTGGATGGCGTGTACAGGTATAGCTGCTGTAGTGTTGGCAGAAGAGCCAACACTGTTTTTCTAGAGGAGGCCGAAATGGACGCGTTTAATTACACGCTGACTGGCGTGGGATCTGGAACAGGACAATATCTTGAGAATTGCAAATAAAGTACGTAGATGATGTAATACTTAACTTTAATCCACAATTGTAGAACATCTCTCGTTACGGTACATGCTTCATAATATTAATTATCAACTGCTATGGCGCCTTGCTAGGTCGTAGCAAATGACGTAGCTGAAGGCTATGGTAACTATCGTCTCGGCAAATGAGAGCGTATCAGTCAGTGTAGCTTCGCTAGCAAAGTCGGCTGTACAACTGGGGCGAGTGCTAGTACGTCTCTCTAGACCTGCCGTGTGGTGGCGCTCGGCCTGCTATCACTGACAGTGGCGACACGCGGGTCCGACGTATACTAATGGACCGCGGCCGATTTAAAGGCTACCACCTAGCAAGTGTGGTGTCTGGCGGTGACACCACAGCTGCCCATGCAGATATAACACTATACCACAGTTCATCAGGAGTGGTCACTGGCGTATTGTGACGAGCCAGTTGCTCGGTCACCATTGACCAGACGTTTTCAGTTGGTGAGAGATCTGTAGAATTTGCTGGCCAGGGCAGCAGTCGAACATTTTCTGTATCCAGAAAGGCCCGTACAGGACCTGCAACATGCGGTCATGCATTATCTTGATGAAATGTAGGGTTTCGTAAGGATCGAATGAAGGGTAGAGCCACGGGTCGTAACACATCTGAAACGTAACGTCCACCGTTCAGAGTGCCGTCAATGCGAACAAGAGGTGACGCGAGACGTGTACCCAATGGCTCCCCATAGCATCACACAGGGTGATACGCCAGTGTGGCGATGACGAATACACGCTTCCAATGTGCGTTCACCGCGATGTCGCCAAACACGAATGCGACCATCGTGATGCTGTAAACAGAACCTGGATTCATCCAAAAAAACGACGTTTTGCCATTCGTGCACCCAGCTTCGTCTTTGAGTACACCATCGCAGGCGCTTCTGTCTATGATGCAGCGTCAAGGTTAACCGCAGCCACGGTCTCCGAGCTGATAGTCCATGGTGCTGCAAACGTCGTCGAACTGTTCGAGCAGATGGTTGTTGTCTTGCAAACGTCCCCATCTGTTGACTCAGGGATCGAGACGTGGCTGCACGATCCGTTACAGCCATTCGGATAAGATGCCTTTCATCTCGACTGCTAGTGATAGAGGCCGTTGAGATCCAGCACGGCGTTCCGTATTACCCTCCTGAACCCATCGATTCCATATTTTGCTAACAGTCATTGGATCTCGATCAACGCGAGCAGCAATGTCGCGATACGATAAACCGCAATCGCGATAGGCTACAATCCGACCTTTATCAAAGTCGGAAACGTGATGGTACGCATTTCTCCTCCTTACACGATACATCACAACAACGTTTCACCAGGCAACGCCAGTCAACTGCTGTTTGTGTATGAGAAATCGGTTGGAAACTTTCCTTATGTCAGCACGTTGTAGGTGTCGCCACCGGCGCCAACCTTGTGTGAATGCTCTGAAAAGCTAATCATTTGCATATTACAGCATCTTCTTCCTGTCGGTTAAATTTCGCGTCTGTAGCACGTCATCTTCGTGGTGTAGCAATTTTAATGGCCAGTAATGTACTTAACTGTGATCTGAAGATTCTTGTAGTCCTTTTATACATGATCATTTATACATGATCATCCACAACTGAAATTACACAGATGTGTCGCAGGTAATGGGCGATATACAAAATAATCAGTCTTCTTCAGGATAGACAAACAGAAGTAACACGTCTGGTCCTAGCGACGGCAACTAACATAGGTCTGTCAACTGAACTGCAGTGACTGCTGATCTCTAACTGGGCTACGTAGAGATTGCTAACGATGGAGGCTACGATGCGTCGACTAACGAAGTGGCTAATGTTGAAGCTGCTATCGAAGCGGACTGACACCAGTCGGGCGCTTATGTCGTCTTCACGTAGGGGCTGCTGCTGTCGCGTTGTCGTCCTGGAGGGAGGTCGGTCAGCGTGCGATTGGCTGACCTCTTCTTATAGTCTTCTCTTGTCTGTCGTTCCCGACTGGTGTGCTGGCGCTGGTTTTACGCCGTAACAGGTTCCATATTTTTATCCAACCCCTGTATCTAAAAAAATGTATTTCCGAAGAACGGCTAAAGCGATCGAGATATTAAGTTACTCATCTGTAGGAAACAGGAACACAGAGATAATCAGCAGAAGGCGATCAGCCCTTAGCATTGCCTCCTGTCTTCGGGACTACAACAAATGAAATAGGCCGAGTCCTGGGCGGACACGGTATTCATTCCATTTTCCTATCACCCCTGAAAAATTAAAGTGATTCTGCGTCCAGTGAAAGACAGCCTTGAAACTTCATGGCAGATTAAAACTGTGTGCCTGATCGAGACTCGAACTCGGGACCTTTGCCTTCCGCGGGCAAGTGCTTTACCATCTGAGCTACCCAAGCTCGACTCACGACCCGTCCTCACAGCTTCAATTCTGCCAGTACCTCGTCTCCTACCTTCCAAACTTCCCTTGCCCGCCAAAGGCATAGGTCCTGAGTTTTAATCTGCCAGGAAGTTTCATATCAGCACACACTCCGCTGCAGACTGAAAATCTCATTCTGGAAGCATCCCTCAGGCTGTGGCTAAGCCATTCTCCGCAATATCCTTTCTTCCAGGAGTGCTAGTTCTGCAAGGTTTGGAAGGTAGGAGACAAATTACTGGCAGAATTGAAGTTATGAGTACGGGCACACAGTTTTAATCTGCCAGGAAGTTTCATATCAGCGCACACTCCGCTGCAGAGTGAAAATCTCATTCTAAAAGACAGCCTTGTGCCTGGAATTGTGAATGTAGTAGCAGTCACATCGGTCAGTCAATGCAAACGATTTCAAAACGCAGGAACGAGCACCGAAACGACATTAAAAATCGCGATTTCGACAAATCTGTCAATGACGAAAGTAACCACATAAACGAAAGTACAGTTACGTTTAATGAAAGGATTACGTTTATCTCATGCATCTACCTGTTAGCATTCTGTCATCAGAGAAGCCGTTGAAATCAGAATCTGTAACATCATCTTTAATCGAGACAGTGGCTACCCCCTTAGTGGTGCATGCAAACGGGCACTTAATGGTGAAAGACACAGATGAAATCAGCTGAATCATTCACCAACTAACGAAATCAGTGTCATTGTCAGTGTTATACAGTCACAGACATCGACATAATCTCTGGTAGCGTATGGAACTACCATGATTCCGTGACGTCGACATGACATAATTATGACAAACTGGAGGAACTAACGGGGTAGTGAAATATCTTCTGACATTGACGACGAAAGAAGTCGTCGAAAGCTCGAGAATGGCAAATCTGACGCGGGAAGAACTCCGCGAAGTGTTTAGTCTGGAAATGTTGAAAAACATAATGAAGTGAAAGGAAAACGTCTTTTTGGATTTTTTCATTGAATATCTTTCTCTTGAATTTTGTTAATCACAAATTCGACCCAATGACTTTCAACGCGGATACAGAATACACAAATAAAATACTGACAACTTACATGTGCAGCCATGGCGGTTAAACAATGGTCTACTGTATAGCATGATGACGTAGCTGGTCCAGTGCAATTCATTGATGTGCGTATTTTATACCACCAGGCAATTATCCAAGGTCGCAGCTAATACTGGAAATAACCGTTCCAGCTACAGCTGTCGTGGCTGCACGTGTGTTGTTCATACAATGTACAGGGTGTCCCAGGAGGAATGGTTTCTACTAAGGGATGTGATAGGAATGATCACTTGAAGCAAAAATCTTCATGTGGATATATGTCATATTCTGAATGGTTTCGGAGATAGAATAAATTTAAAGTGCTTTTTATTTATTTTTGTCATTACTCAACACACTGTCATGTGTACACATGTACGACAGTTAGTTAGCACTACAACATACGTTTTACAAAACATCAGTTGAAAAAAAAGGAAATGATCGTATGACATTGACGACTGGGCGTCCCAACCTGGGAAGTTCGGCCGCCAAGTTACAAATCTTTTCAGTTGACGCACACTGGGCGACTTGGGTGTAGCTGATGATGAAATAATGATGAGGACAACATAACACTCAGTCCCGGAGCGAAGAAAATCTTCAACTCCGCCGGGAATCGAATCCGGGCCAACTGCATAGCAGTCAGACGCGCTTTTACACTGAGCTAAGGAGGCTGAGATATCAATTGAAAAATACCTCTCATTATGTGCACGTTACGTTACAGCTATTGTACTGTTCCCAAAAAATGTTCTAAAATACCAGCAATAACTTCAATGAATTTGTGCACTGTTGGGAGAACATTTTATTTTGTTTGTCTGAGTGCCTGTGGCCGATCTAAAATGAGGACAGCAGCGTCCATGATGTGACCAAGCAGTTCATATCGGGTATTCAGCTTTCATTTGTACATCTCGGACTTGGCCCAACACCATAAAGAAAAATATAATGACGTAAGGTCTGGCGATCTTGGTGATTAGTTAAGGTACTACCACGATCAATCCAGCGATTTGGGTAAGTGCGGTTGAGATGTTCTCTCTAACGTCTGTATGTGGAGTGTTTCCGTCACGCTGGAAGTACAATACATTGCAGTAATTCTGTCCCGTCATTCGCTGTTCTGAAGTGCCTGGAACTATCAGCATGTAACTTAAATGTGTTTTACTTCGGAAGTCATTCGGAACGGGACGTATGTCCATATGACGTTATTTGCTTCAAATGAGCGTTCTTGTCATGTCCATGAATATTGAACATTTCTCCTGTATAATAACTGAAGAGAAAAAAAAGCCAAATAAATTACATCTTCGTCATACTGATTGAACAAGTGTCTGAGTGAGATGAGTTTTGTAATGTTCGTGTTATCTGGAACCAAGCGGCGCAAAGTGTTATTGTCTGCCCTTAGCGCAGGTACCAACCTATTGTTCCTTCTCTTGAGACTGTTATCTTGTTGAGACTACGAAGAACGATATAATCTAGTCAGTAGCTCGAAACAAAGGCATCAGATATCTTTGAGTGCGTGGGCAGAAAAACTAATTACCTTCTCAGAGGGATTTTTCACTCTGATGGCACGAGGTGTTGGCGTTACGCGATGTTTCAACATAATTCATAGTCCCATCTCACTGAAGAGGTCCAGGTCGTATCAGTCCTTCAGTAGTCGAAAGTTCCGGCAAGACGTGGAATGGCCTTGATAAGAATCTTTCGCGGCACAGAAATAGCTGTCTCGTACTGGTATTGCGTCTGTGGATTTCGTTAGATATGTCGAAAGCTGATTTAGACTGACTGCATATAATTATTATTCGACGTTTTTCTGCTGTTCAATTTGTGTACGGAGCGACTGGGTAATAATTGCATAGATACCTCTGCATGTTCTCAAGACAACTGCTGTGGTTTCTCAGCATAACTGCTCGCCGCTGTACAACTCACCAACTCCACGCTATAACGTGAACCATTTGTTTTTTATCCCCCAGCAATTACAAACATGCGTCGCTCTATGGCTTCGGAGCAGAGCATAGTTTTCAAACGGTACTCACATCAAAAGTTGATGTCAAACTGCCATAAATCGAAACTGGTAAAACGCACTAACTGCATATTTATCATGAAACATTCTAACTTCATTTTGATGACCCAGTTAACTTCACTAAAAGCACTTGTGACCAATATTCGCAATCTGATAATTTCTTTTACTGCGCAATCTGCCATCTGCAGCTTAAGTTGATACCCACACTTAAAACTGGTACTACGACATTTTCTTTTCTATGGGTTCATCGTACATTATGTCAGTCAGCCGCAGCTCATAGTTAGCAGCTTTGAGATTGAGCCACGCCAAAAGAGAAATTAAAATGTACGAGAATTTTTCAACGATATATTACAGAATTTAAGTTGTTGGTGTAGCTGTGGTCTTCATTCTGAAGCCTGGTTTGATTCAGTTCCCCATGCTACTCTATATCGTGCAGGCCTCTTCACCACCGATAAACTACTGCAACCTACATCCTTTTGAACCTGCTTACTACACTACTGGCCATTAAAATTGCTGCACTAAGAAGAAATGCAGATGATAAACGGGTATTGATTGGACAGATATATTATACTAGAACTGACATGTGATTACATTTTCACGTAATTTGGGTGCATAGATACTGAGAAATCAGTACCAGAACCACTTCTGGCCGTAATAACGGCCTTGAAACGCCTGGGCATTGAGTCAAACAGAGCTTGGATGGCGTGTACAGGTACAGCTGCCCATACAGCTTCAACACGATACCACATTTCATCAAGAGTAGTGACTGGCGTATTGTGACGAGCCAGTTGCTCGGCCACCATTGACCAGACGTTTTTAGTTGGTGATAGATATGGAGAATTTGCTGGCCGGGGCAACAGTCGAACATTTTCTGTATCCATAACGGCCCCTATAGGACGTGCAACATGGGGTCGTGCAGGGTTTCGCAGGGATAGAATGAAGGGTAGAGCCACGGGTGGTAACACATCTGAAATGTAACGCCCACTGTTCAAAGTGCCGTCAATATGACCAAGAGGTGACGGAGACGTGTAACCAATGGCACCCCATACCATCACGCCGGGTGATACGCCAGTATGGCGATGATGAATACACGCTTCGAATGTGCGTTCACCGCGATTTCGCCAAACACGGATGCGGCCGTCATGATGCCGTAAAAACAACCTGTATTCATCCGGAAAAATGACGATTTGCCATTCGTGCGCCCAGGTTCGTCGTTGAGTACACCATGGCAGGCGCTCCTGTCTGTGATGCAGCGTCAAGGGTAACCGCAGCCATGGTCTCCGAGCTGATAAGAAATCGGTTGGAAACTTTCCTCATGTCAGCACGTTGTAGGTGTCGCCACCGACGCCAACCTTGTGTGAATGCTCTGAATAGCTAATCATTTGCAAATCATAGCATCTTGTTCCGGTCGGTTAAATTTCGCGTCTGAAGCAGGTCATCTTCGTGGTGTGGCAATTTTAATGGTCAGTAGTGTATATTCATCTCTTGGTCTCCCACTAGAATTTTTACCCGGCACACTTCCCTCGAGCACTATATGGGTAATCCCTTGGTCTCAAATGTGTCCTTCTTGTGCCACAAATTTCTTTTCTCTCCAGTTCTGTTCAGTACCTTCTCATTAGTTACATGACCTAACTAACTTATCTTCGATATTTTTCTGTAGCACCACATCTGAAAAGCCTCTATTCTCTTCGTGTCTCAACTGTTTGTGGTCCATTCTTTTACCTCCACACAGCGTTACTCTCCAGACAAATACCTTCAGAAAAAGAATTCCTAACATGTACACTATGTGATCGAATGTATCAGCACACCCCGAAAACATAGGTTTTTCACATTAAGTGCACTGTGCTGCCACCAGGTACTCCGTACCAGCGACCTCAGTAGTCGTTAGACATCGTGAGAGAGCAGAATGGGGCGCTCCGCGGAACTCACGGACTTCGAAGTGGTCAGGCGATTGGGTGTCACTTGTGTCATACGTCTGTACGTGAGATTTCCACACTCCTAAACATTCCTAGGTTCATTGTTTCCGATGTGATAGTGAAGTGAAAACGTGAAGGGACACGTACAGCACAAAAGCGTACAGTCCGACCTCGTCTGTTGACTGACAGAGACGGCCGACAGTTGAAGAGGGTCGTAATGCACTCATCTAACCAGGACATCACACACGAATTCCAAACTGCATCAGGATCCACTGCAAGTAGTATGACAGTTAAGCAGGAGGCGAGAAAACTTGGATTTCATAGTCGAGCGGTTTCTCATAAGCCACACATCACGGCGGTAAATGCCAACTACGCTTCGTTTGGTGTAAAGAGCCTAAACATTGGACGCTCGAACAGTGGAAAAATGTTGTGCGGAGTGACGAATCACGGTACACAATGTGGCGATCCGATGGCAAGGTGTGGGTATGGTGAATGCCCGATGAACGTCACCTGCCAGCGTGTGTAGTTCCAACAGTAAAATTCGGTGACGGTGGTGTTATGGTGTGGTCGTGTTTTTCATGGAGGGGGCTTGCAGACCTTGTTTTGCGTGGCACTATCACAGAACAGGCCTACATTGATGTTTTAAGCACCTTGTTGCTTCCCACTGTTTGAGATCAATTTGGGGATGATGACTGCATGTTTCAACACGGTCGAGCGCCTGTTCATAATGCACGGCCTTCGGTGGAGTAGTTACACGACACCGGCCACTGCGGCCGAGCGGTTCTAGACGCTTCAGCCCGGAACCGCGCTGCTGCTACGGTCGTAGGTTCGAATCCTGCCTCGGGCATGGATGTGTGTGATGTCCTTAGATTAGTTAGGTTTGAGTAGTTCTAAGTCTAGGGGACAGATGACTTCAGATGGTAAGTCCCATAGTGGTCACAGCCACTTTTCTTTAGTTACACGACAATAACATCACTGTAATGGACTGGCCTGTACAGAGTCCTGATCTGAATCCTACAGGACACCTTTGTGATGTTTTGGATCGCCGACTTCGTGCCAAGTATCACCGACCGACATCGATACCTCTCCTCAGTGCAGCACTCCCCAAGAATCCTACCAGCAGTTGATTGAACTTATGACTGCGAGAGTGGAACCTATCATCAAGGCTAAGGGTGGGTCAACACCATATTGAATTCCAGCATTATCGATGGAGGGTGCCACGAACTTGTAAGTCATTTTCAATCAGGTGTCCGGGTACTTCTGATCACATTGTCTATATTCGATGTTAACAGATTCTTCTCCTTAAGTAACGGATCTACATTTTACATCCTCACTACATCAACCAATTCTAATTCCCTCAGCATCAACTGATTTCATTCGACTACATTCCGTTACCCTTGTTTGCTCTTGTTTATCTTATATCCTCCTTTCAAGACAATGTCCGCTTCAGTAGCGCAGCGGTAGATTTACCGCCTGCCATGCAAGTGGGCTCGAGTTCGGTTCCCGGCAGGGGACTGCGTGTTGTGTGTCCTTCATCGTCATTTTCATCATCATTGACCCGCAAATCGCCGAAGTGGCTTCAATTAAAAATAAAAAGACTTGCAATGCGGCGGCCGAACTCCGAAGGGGATATCCCGGCCAATAAATGCCATACGATCATTTCATTTTTTCAAAACGTCCATTCAACTGCCCTTCCAAGCCTTTTGCTGTCTCTGACAGAAATACAGTGTCATCATCAAACTTCAGCGCTGCTATTTCTTCACCCTGAACTTTAATTCCTTCTCCAAATGTTTCTATGATTTCCTTTACTGCTTACTCAACGTGCAGATTCAATAACGTCTGCGATAGACTACAACCCTGTCTCAGATAATATTTCGTATATTTTCCACTACGATTTAAACAGTAACAGTCAAAGTTTTTAGAACTATCTAGCGATGTGTTTCAAACAGCTGGAACGCCCACAAGTCGCAAAGGTTGTTTCGAGTACGCTGCAGAAGTTTCGCTGGGAAGCCCTCACACATCCTCCGTAAACCCTACAACGTACAATTCTAAACAAGAGTCGCCAGACTCGCTTTGACACTCGAGACTGTTAATCGACGCCGTGTAGCAAACCATCCACACTGCACAACACAACTAAAGGATTTTTTTTTTTGCTGTTAGAAGGTATTGTGCCTCCTCCATTTCCGTTATATAGAATATCACATACACGTAAATCATCACTTACACTGTTTGTTTACAAAACATACTATCTTTCTAGCGTGTTCTGTAAATAAACAGTTTAAGTGATGATATACGTTTATGCGATAATCTATGTAACACCTTCTAACCGCAAAATCACCCATGCAGTCATCACCAAACACATTCATGTACAAACATGCACAAATGCACTTGAAAATGAGAATAAAATCTCGAAACGCCTTGTGCCAAGCATCAAAACACAAGTAACTGGTGCATTTTTCATTATTTAAATCGTGAATGACGCAGTTGCAGACTCTGCTGAAATAAGTAATATGATGAACAAAATGAAGGATCACTTTTTCGGAGCCGGCCGTAGTGGCCGAACGGTTCTAGGCGCTTCAGTCTGTAACAGCGCGACCGCTACGGTCTAGGTTCGAATCCTGCCTCGGGCATGGATACGTGTGAAGTACTTTGGTTAGTTAGGTTTAAGTAGTTCTAAGTTCTAGAGGACTGATGACCTCAGATGTTAAGTCCCATAGGGCTCAGAGCCATTTGAACCATTTGAACTTTTTCGGAACGGTGTAACTGTCTCTCAATGCGACGTAGAAATTTGACTCAGAGATGCCTAAAATCTTCCTTCCGTAGTGGTAAAAAATTGTGGTACCCTACTCGGCGAATCTTCGAACAGCAATTTGTCGTTGACACATGCGAAAAACCTCAGAAGTTGGTGTGACGTGTAAGGTGGGTCAAGGATTCACATTGGCATCAACTTTCAACACAATTCTTCCCAGCTCCACCGTGGACATGTCAGAGGATGGGAAGGTCGTGACACCCCTTCTTATCCAAAATTCGACCGCTTCCTTTGACGCCTCTGCGATGGAGGCCAAAACCGCAACAGCAAGGACTGAAATCATGCGGTTCTCTTATGGGAATCGGAGGAAAACATTTCAGATACATTGCCGCTCAGAACAGACGAGGAAAGACCTCAGTGTATGGTATAAAGGGCGTCAATGAAACCACCTCCTTCTTGGGAGCGTTGATTCTCACACATTTGGTGGCCGGAAACGACAGTTCTCAGTGGGATGAGTAACAGGAAGGCGTTCTTTGGAACATTTGACACTGCTGACCTCCCCCCCTCCCCCTTCCGAAACTTCTTTTCTAAGGATACTGTGTGCATCATACAACAATACAACACCACTGAATGTGATCGCCTCCCTTTGGGGTGCAGTGTGACCGTAGTTTTTGCTCTGACGTACAGTCTGGAACCACTATGGACTGTTCAAAACCATTCTACGAAATTTGAACGCAATCTGATGCAGCAAAGGGTGCTTAAGCTTTTCCGGCCATCATGTTTCACGCCCTCCTGTGACATGACCGTGGAATGGTGCGACATGACACATGCGTGAACAAAACGGCAAAGAGTACCTCTAAGACCCTTCCAGTTCGCCAGCTCCTCACCAAGTGCCACCCACTCTCCTTTGTTGAGCAATTTAAAATGTGCAGAGACAACCTGTGATGAGAGATCAATTCCCTGGCAGCCAAGCAACAGCTAGCGGGCTCAAGAGTAGCAGTGCAGTGTGTCCTGCCTGCAGATGCCTAAGTCACATCACGGGTTGTCTCTCTACAGGTTGATTTTTAAAGTGCTCAACATATAGGAGGCACACGAGCGGGGGGACGGAGGGGGGGGGGGGGGGACGGAGAGGGGGTACCGACACACACCTCCATGGCTACAGAAGGTTAGAAAACAAGAGAGCTGAAAATGGAAAAGCTCCCTTTGCTGGTTTGGACCACGTTCAGATTTCGTCGAATGGTTTTGGACAGTCCCTTCTGTTTCCGTCTTGTACATCAAAACAAAAATTACGGTCGCATTGCACTTCAAATGTGTGCAATCATTTTCAGTGGCGTTGCTGGCCGAGGACGTTCCTAGAGAGCGGTTGAGTCGTTCGGCGGAGGGTGTCTACAGTGTCAAAGGTTGTCAAGAACTTCATACTGTTGAAATGTGCGGTTCTAGGCGCTCAGTCCGGAACCGCGCGACTGCTACGGTCGCAGGTTCGAATCCTGCCTCGGGCATGGATGTGTGTAATGTCCTTAGGTTAGTTAGGTTTAAGTAGTTCTAAGTTCTAGGGGACTGATGACCACAGATGTTAAGTCCCATAGTGCTCAGAGCCATTTGTTGAAATGTCCCAAGGAAAGGGTAACCATTGGCGCCCTTTATGCAACCACGGATAGCGTGGCAGGACGACTATCTTTTGCACCACTACAGACGAAGATCGTTGGCACGTTTGAGCGGAATTTCAAACTTCTACGTCGCAATGTAGCGTTTTGGAAATGTGACCCTGCAACTGTGTTGCGTAGTGTGGGTTCTCAAGTCTCTCAAATCCGACCACTGGGCCGAAAAACGAGCATTATAAACAGCCACTACATTGCCACTAACCTGATTCTAGCACCTCACTATAAACAACAGAGGATAGCAGACAATAGTAAAAAAAAGGGAGAAGACACAAACATTAACAGCAGATCTCGTGTTTTCACTGGGACTAATGGAACTTATACCTTCTACACGATGAGAGCGTGCAAAAATTTGACAAGAGATGGAGGATGCTCCACTGAACAATTTGAGGTGGGAACCTAGGGTCGGAGATGCCAGCTTAAGGAGATAATAGGAATAAAATCATATTACTGTGTACTTTTTTATTTACATTAGTTACAGTTTATTGTCACAATGAACGTACGATTTGTACTGTATCTTACAGAATGTGCTGAAACTAACGGCGATCAACCTCAATGCAAGCATGACATGGGAGAAGAATATTCTGAGGCACCCTGACAAATACCCCTAATGTGTTTCGAATCACAGGCAGCTACACTTCTGGCAACTAACTGCGTCTCCATATCCACTGGGGTCTCGTACACAAGTGACGTTAGGTATCACCATAGGAAATAATCAAGGGGATTCAGGCCAGGTGACCTCTCAGGCCATAGAATAGGACTTAAAGAGACCAGGAAAAGCAGCATTGAGATGGTTGCAGACATCCACACTGAAGTGAGGCAGTACACCGTCATGTTGTATCCACATCCTCATGCGAACAGCCTAGAGTACGATCTCCAACAACTCAGGTGGAACTCTTTACACGAACCTGAAGTACAGGTGGCCATGCAGACGGCCAGGTAGAAGATATGGCCCAACGAGACTGTCGCCTACAATGTCGGCCCAGATATTCACACACTACTAGTCATTAAAACTGCTACACCATGAAGATGAAGTGCTACAGGCGCGAAATTTAACCGACAGGAAGAAGATGCGGTGATATGCAAATGATCAGCTTTTCAGAGCATTCACACAAAGTTGGCGCCGGTGGCGACACCTACAACGTGCTGACTTGATGAAAGTTCCCAACCGATTTCTCATACACAAACAGCAGTTGACCTGCGTTGCCTCGTGAAACGTTGTTGTGATGTCTCGTGTAAGGAGGAGAAATGCACACCATCACGTTTCCGACTTTGGTGAAGGTCGGATTGTAGCCTATCGCGATTGTGGTTTATCGTATTGCGCCATTGCTGCTCGCGTTGGTCCAGATCCAATGACTGTTAGCAGAATATGGAATCGGTGGGTTCAGGAGGGTAATACGGAACGCCGTGCTGGATCCCAACGGCCTCGTATCACTAGCAGTCGAGATAACAGGCATATTATCCGCATGACTGTAACGGATCGTGCAGCCACGTCTCGATTCCTGAGTCAACAGGGACGTTTGCAAGACAACAACCATCTTCACGAACAGTTCGACGACGTTTGCAGCAGCATGGACTATCAGCCCCGAGACCATGGCTGCGGTTACCCTTGACGCTGCATCACAGACAGGAGCGACTGCCATGTTGTACTCAGCGACGAACCTGGGCGCACGAATGGCAAATCATCATTTTTTCGGATGAATTCAGGTTGTGTTTACAACATCATGATGGCCGCATCCGTGTTTGGTGAAATCGCGGTGAACGCACATTGGAAGCGTGTATTCATCATCGCCATACTGGCGTAATACCCAGCGTGATGGTATGGGGTGCCATTGGTTACACGTCTCGGCCACCTTTTGTTCGCATTGACGGCACTTTGAACAGTGGACGTTACATTTCAGATGTGTTACGACCCGTGGCTCTACCCTTCATTCGATCCCTGCGAAACCTTTCATTTCAGCAGGATAATGCACGACCGTATGTTGCAGGTCCTGTACGGGCCTTTTTGGATATAGAAAATGTTCGACTGCTGCCCTGACAAGCACATTCTCCAGATCTCTCACCAACTGAAAACGTCTGGTCAATGGTGGCCGAGCAACTGGCTCGTCACACTACGCCAGTCACTGCTCTTGATGAGCTGTGGTATCGTGTTGAAGCTGCATGGGCAGCTGTACCTGTTGATGCCATCCAAGCTCTGTTTGACGTGAAAACGTAATCACATGTCAGTTCTAGTATAATATATTTGTGCAATGAATACCCATTTATCATCTGCATTTCTTCTTGGTGTAGGAATTTTAGTGACCAGTAGTGTAGCAAGACAAACTTGATGGTGTGACTCTACGACAGCGAGAGGGTTTTCCTCGTCCGACACGTGGCTACTCCTGCTGTTCGAAACACCATCACAATCAAATAAGGCTTCATCAGTAAACAGCACGAATTGGAGGAAATCTTATCGATCAACCCATTGTTGGGGTAACCAGGGGTACAAAGCGACCCTCGGCATAAAGTCAGTCTCAAGCATCGCATTGACTCGTTGTAGGTGATATGGGTGTAATTGTTGTTCGTGGAGTACTGGCCACACGATAGTATGTGCAGCGCCCATTTCACGTGCAATATGACGTGTTTTTGAACTGCAACACGTTCCAGCACCTCTTCTTTAAAATGGCGTGTGCGAGTGGTTCTCATGTTGTCGTTTCTCCTTTCCAATGAACCAGTCTCCCGCATTCGTCGATCGAGAGACGGAGTATGCCTGTTAGGAAATCGTTCTCTGAACAGCCTTTAAGCAGCGAGAACATTGAAACGTACTTCCCCATACGCAAGGTGCATATCAATGAGTTCTGCGAAACAGTACCGGTACTGCTCCAACTTATTGTACTGTACGTCTCTGAACAGCACCGAGAAGTAAATGGGTCTATCGTTGATTCATAGCTCGTTCTGACATTGGACAACGTAAATACGATACAACAGAGCCGCCTTATGGAGAAGTAAACGAAACCTGCTTCATGACGTCTTGGTTATCAGGCTCGTCTTCCTTGTTTCCTTGCAGGAAATAAAGAAAGTACATGTAAATAAACAGCACAGTACTAGTACTCATGTTAGGTGTGAATAAGCTAGAAAACAATAATTCTAGACAAAGCAGTACACAAGTTTACTTCTCTACCTTTATATCTTCATAGCTGGCTTCTCTGATCCGAGGTTCCGTACCTCAAGTTGTTCAATGGAACATTCTCAATGTCCTGTTACATTTTTGCACACTTTTATACCGAGCGGTTCTAGGCGCTTCAGTCTGGAACCGCGCGACCACTACGGTTGCAGGTTCGAATCCTGCGTCGGGCGTGGATGTGTGTGATGTCCTTAGGTTAGTTAGGTTTAAGTAGTTCTAAGTTATAGGGGACTGATGACCTCAGATGTTAAGTCCCATAGTGCTCAGAGCCATTTGAACCATTTGAACACTTTTATAGAAACACTCTGTATAGTGTGTGTGTGTGATGTGTGTGTGTGTGTGTGTGTTGGTTCTTATGGACGCTCAACGTCGAGGTCATCAGCGCCCTGACACACATTAAAAGGAATGAATGTGTACAGACAACCCAATCCAATAAAACGTGGCGCACAGTGACCTGGACGCCACAAGCACCACACATTGGAGGGTCCTCTCGCCGGAGCAGGAAGCCATGCGTCGTAGGGCTGTGGCCTATCCGAAGCCGAGTGAGGAGAACCTCGTCCCGTCGACAGTGCTGAAAGGAAGTACACCACACACGCGTTGTGGGCTTGACTATACGGAGCTTATTGTCAGTCACTTCCAGTCACTCATCCTCCCACCGACGCATGACTCGTGAGCTAAACAGCGAGGTGAGTGCGTGCAGGGGTATAGCACACTGAGATACACGTGGATCGAGACACGCCTCCTTGGCTGCGAGATCTGCCCTTTCATTCCCAGCAATGCCAACGTGCCCCGGAACCCAGCAGAAAGCCACCACCTTCCCCAGTCGCTGTGGTTGGAGGAGGGCATACTGGATGCTCTGGACTATTTTATCTGCTGGATACAAACGGTGCAATGAGTGAAGGGCACTTAGTGAATCCGAACAAACAAGAAATTTAGGACAGGAAGAATGTCTCATCTGCTCCAGTGCCCGCAAAATCACAGACAATTCTGCATCAAAGACAGTAAAAGCCTGAGGCAGTCGAACCTTGAGGACACGATCCGGAAAAACAACAGAGCAACCAACGGAATCCCATTGTTTCGACCCATCCGTAGAAACAGCTACATAATCGTGGAGCTCAGATAAAATGGCAGAGAAAGCTGCATTTAAAACGGTGGCAGGAGTGCAATCTCTTGCACCAAATCTAAAAGCACTCTGTATAAGGCCTCGCCAAATGTGCCTCGCTGTTGGCAAACACTAGCTGCAGCAGGCTGAGGCCTCCACGTTCTGCTATGAGACACTTGCCCACCTAGCCAAGTGCTCGCTCTTTAATCGCACCCTTCTATACCAAGACAGCATAACCGCTGAGCCCTTTATTCAGAGCGCTGTGAACGCTCTTGATAACCTTTTCTGTTCCCCGTAGCAGAGGAACAACCTTATTGATTATCGAGGATGACTCACTCCCGACTTCATACACGCAAGATGTTTAAAACCTCAGCTCTGCCCCACCCTGCCCACGATTTCCGTCCTGCCCTCACGATCGCTGTCGGCTGCTTTCCCGTTTCATGAGCTCAACTCCCTCCACGAAAACCTTATTGCCTGGCGACCTTCCAGGCATTCAGCTTGCAATGTAGAATATAGAAACTAGAATTGGGCATTTCCTGCTACAACCTGTGGTACTTGCTGTATGGTACTACATGGAACAATGTTAGAGCTTAAATCTCTGCATGAGGACCTTATAGCCAATGTAAAATGCAACACTTCAATTGGGCATTTCCTGCTACAGCCTGTAGTACTTGTTGTATGTTACTGCATGGTACCAACAATATTAGAGGTAGGAAAGGATAGAAGCTGAAGCAATGAATTATGTGTGGCTGGGATGTGAACCCAGGTTTCCTACTTATTAGGTAGACGTGCCAGTCTTCTTTTTCTTTTACACCTTTCTCCTGCTCAAAGGGAGCGTTGGGGGCAGGGGTCGCAACCCAAGGCCAGGCCACAGTGGCCCATTCCCTCTGACTTGGAACCAAGAAAGTGTAGGGGACATGGAATAGAGGTACAAAGAACATCAATGATTTGTTTATGTATTTCATTTCTTCTTTTAAATTATTATTAATACCACCGAGCATACCAGGAAACCGGCGTCGCGCGGAGGAGGGGGCGGGAAGTTTCCAGATTCAGAGGGACAATCGACACATACACTATGTGACCAAAAGTATCCGGACACGTGGCTGAAAATGACTTACAAGCTCGTGGCACTCTCCATCGGTATTGCTGGAATTCAAGATAGTGCTGGCCCACCCTTAGCCTTGATGATAGGTTCCACTCTCGCAGGCATACGTTCAGTCAGGTGCTGGAAGGATTCTTGGGGAATGGCAGCCGATTCTTCACGGAGTGCTGCACTGAGGAGAGGTATCGATGTTGGTCGGTGAGACCTGGCACTAAGTCGGCGTTCCAAAACATCATAAAGGTGTTCTGTAGGATTCAGGTCAGAACTCTGAGCATTCCAGTCCATCAAAGGCATGTTACTGTCGTGTAACCACTGCGTCATAGGCCGTGCTCGATCGTGTTGAAAGATGCAGTAACAATCTCCGATTTGGTCTTCAACAGTGGGAAGCAAGTAGGTGCTTAAAATATCAATATAGGCCTGTGTTGTGATAGTGCCACGCGAAACGACAAAAGGTGCATGAAAAACACGACCACACCATAAAACCACCGCCTCCAAATTTTACTGTTGGCACTACACTTGCTGGCAGATGACGTTCACCGGGCATTCGCCATACCCACACACTGCCATCGGATCGCCACAGCGTGTTTCGTGATTCGTCACTCCACACAACGTTTTTCCCATGTTCAACCGTGCAATGTTAACGCTTCTTACACCACGTTTGGCATTTTCCGCCGTGATGTGTGGCTTATGAGACATCGGTCGACCATGAAATCCAAGTTTTCTCACCTCTCGCCTAACTCAGTACTTGGAGCGGATCCTGATGCACTTGGAATTTCTCTGTGATGGTCTGGAGAGGTGTCTGCCTATTACACATTACGACCGTCTTCAACAGTCGGCGGTCTCTGTCAGTCAACAGACTATGTCGGGCTGTACGCTTTTGTGCTGTACGTGTCCCTTCTAGTTTGCAGTTCACTATCATTTAGGAAACAGTGGACCTATGGATGTTTAAGAGTGTGGAAATCTCGCATACAGACGTATGACACAAGTAACCCCGAATCACCTGACTCCGTTCGAAGTCCGTGAGTTCCGTGGAGCGAACCATTCTGCTCTCCCACGATGTCTAATGACTACTAAGGTCGCTGATATGGAATACCTGACAGTAGGTGGCAGCAGAGAAGAACATTCCGAAGAACAGAGAATAAGTATAAGAGTAGAAAAGGCGTGGATCGACTCCTCATTGTAGGAACATCCCACCTCGGGGGTGGATTAAGAAAGACACTACTAAGGAAATTGGAGAAAAATTGTTTTTATTTGGGATTGTAGACAACTCACAACTGTGAGTCAACAAATCCACGTCACGGAATTCGTCTTTGCTTGCGGGAAGTATCTCTCCTCAAGAGGAGAAGGAGGCGAGTAGATATCTGATAAATAGTCGTTCGGGTAACTGGGCACAGCATCTGTCGCACCAAGAACCAGAACCACTTGCCGATCTGCGACACTATGCTCGTCCATGTCCGCCGGCCGGGATGGCCGAGCGGTTCTAGGCGCTACAGTTTGGAACCGCGTGACCACTACGGTCGCAGGTTCGAATCCTGCCTCGGGCATGGATGTGTGTGTTGTCCTTAGGTTAGTTAGGTTTCAGTAATTCTGAGTTCTAGGGGACGGATGACCTTAGAAGTTGAGTCCCATAGTGCTCAGAGCCATTTTCGTCCATGTCCAAAACATCAGAGGCGACACGCAAAGGGGTGTCAGCGAGGTGAATCTCGTGAAGGCGTGTCTGGCATACTTGCTTCCCATTGACAGTAAGGTACCATACAGACCCGACGTCAGTGTCAAGAAAAAGAGCGCACAGCGATCACCAAATGGCACGCCAATCGACGTGGGGAAGCTCTCTGTCAACCACACTCGGCAATCTGAGTTGCTGAAGAATGCCATAGATCGACTTCGTGGAAGTCAAGCGCGTTGGCAACATCGCAGTATGGACGTAGCTCAGTTCGAGGAAAACGTGGCGGAAGTAAGAGAAGGGCAGCTGGGCGTACGAAAGCTGGATAGGTGCTCAGCGAGAGTATGGTGCAAGGGCTTCCAGGAACAGGCTGGTAAGGAACGCAGGACAGCGGCGCCACAGAGCCATGTGAATGCTGACAAAAGGGGCCATCGCTCTGCTCTGTTAGGCACATGATACAGACCTAAACCGCCCATAAAAATAAAATAAAAAATACAGATCTAAACCTCCCTGCAAAGGGAGGGTGAGAGACTCTCGTCTGGAACCGCAAGACCGCTACTGTCGCAGGTTCGAATCCTGCCTCGGGCATGGATGTTTGTGATGTCCTTAGGTTAGTTAGGTTTAAGTAGTTCTAAGTTCTAGGGGACTAATGACCTCGGCAGTTGAGTCCCATAGTGCTCAGAGCCATTTGAACCAATTTTTGAGAGTCTCGTACCGTATCTTGAACAACAAGCCGTGTCTAACATACGAACACAATGCCGCTAGCATGAGGCGAGCCATGGTACATATTGTGTCCGCTGAAGAAGAGCGAGTGCTCGTAAACGATTATCTAGGAGCCCAGCTCGTAGTTGGGACAATTGCCAAGGCAGCTGAGGGCAATCGCGCGCTGCAGATCACTTGCGAAGTCACGACCTAAGCATCGGATAATAGTAACTAGACTCAATGGAGCAGCGCTGTCCGCAGAGAACCCCGCACCTATAGCCACTGATCTCGATTTTCGGACGTTAGGGCAGCTACCAGAAGCTTCGCCGTAGGCGGTATCCCATGTCAATGACTCCCTGACCGCAGAACCGCTACGAAGAACGATGACGACATCGTCCGCATAAGCGCTGCAGCTGAATACACGGCCACCGAGAGAAATCCCAGACGGGCATTGACGGAGCCCGCAGAGCAGTGGTTCCTTAGTGCAGAGAGATGGCAGCCTTGAAGCACCGAACGGTGGATCAAGAGAAGACGGGACGTAGCTCCATATTACGACGTGGACGGTTATATCAGGGTGCCCTTCCAGGTATTCGTGATTTTATTTTATTTTATTTACACGTCAAGTTCCGTAGGACCAAACTGAGGAGCAAATCTCCAAGGTCATGGAACGTGTCAGTACATTAAATTACAACATAAAAGTAACAGATAACAATAAAACATTTATGAACCCGAAAAATTCAATCCATAAGTTTAAGAACCCCCCCATGAACCATGGACCTTGCCGTTGGTGGGGAGGCTTGCGTGCCTCAGCGATACAGATAGCCGTACCGTAGGTGCAACCACAACGGAGGGGTATCTGTTGAGAGGCCAGACGAACGCGTGGTTCCTGAAGAGGGGCAGCAGCCTTTTCAGTAGTTGCAAGGGCAACATTCTGGATGATTGACTGATCTGGTCTTGTAACAATAACCAAAACGGCCTTGCTGTGCTGGTACTGCGAACGGCTGAAAGCAAGGGTAAACTACAGCCGTAATTTTTCCCGAGGGCATGCAGCTTTACTGTATGATTAAATGATGATGGCGTCCTCTTGGGTAAAATATTCCGGAGGTAAAATAGTCCCCCATTCGGATCTCCGGGCGGGGACTACTCAAGAGGATGTCGTTATCAGGAGAAAGAAAACTGGCGTTCTACGGATCGGAGCTTGGAATGTCAGATCCCTTAATCGGGCAGGTAGGTTAGAAAATTTAAAAAGGGAAATGGATAGGTTGAAGTTAGATATAGTGGGAATTAGTGAAGTTCGGTGGCAGGAGGAACAAGACTTCTGGTCAGGTGACTACAGGGTTATAAACACAAAATCAAATAGGGGTAATGCAGGAGTAGGTTTAATAATGAATAGGAAAATAGGAATGCGGGTAAGCTACTACAAACAGCATAGTGAACGCATTATTGTGGCCAAGATAGATACGAAGCCCACACCTACTACAGTAGTACAAGTTTATATGCCAACTATCTCTGCAGATGACGAAGAAATTGAAGAAATGTATGATGAAATAAAAGAAATTATTCAGATTGTGAAGGGAGACGAAAATTTAATAGTCATGGGTGACTGGAATTTCTAGTGTAGGAAAAGGGAGAGAAGGAAACATAGTAGGTGAATATGGATTGGGGCTAAGAAATGAAAGAGGAAGCCGCCTGGTAGAATTTTGCACAGAGCACAACATAATCATAGCTAACACTTGGTTTAAGAATCATGAAAGAAGGTTGTATACATGGAAGAACCCTGGAGATACTAAAAGGTATCAGATAGATTATATAATGGTAAGACAGAGATTTAGGAACCAGGTTTTAAATTGTAAGACATTTTCAGGGGCAGATGTGGACTCTGACCACAATCTATTGGTTATGACCTGTAGATTGAAACTGAAGAAACTGCAAAAAGGTGGGAATTTAAGAAGATGGGACCTGGATAAACTGAAAGAACCAGAGGTTGTACAGAGTTTCAGGGAGAGCATAAGGGAACACCTGACAGGAATGGGGGAAAGAAATACAGTAGAAGAAGAATGGATAGCTTTGAGGGATGAAGTAGCGAAGGCAGCAGATGATCAAGTAGGTAAAAAGACGAGGGCTAGTAGAAATCCTTGGGTAACAGAAGAATTATTGAATTTATTTGATGAAAGGAGAAAATATAAAAATGTAGTAATTGATGCAGGCAAAAAGGAATACAAACGTCTCAAAAATGAGATCGACAGGAAGTGCAAAATGGCTAAGCAGGGATGGCTAGAGGACAAATGTAAGGATGTAGAGGCCTATCTCACTAGGGGTAAGATAGATACCGCCTACAGGAAAATTAGAGAGACCTTTGGAGATAAGAGAACGATTTGTATGAATATCAAGAGCTCAGATGGAAACCCAGTTCTAAGCAAAGAAGGGAAAGCAGAAAGGTTGAAGGAGTATATAGAGGGTCTATACAAGGGCGATGTACTTGAGGACAATATTATGGAAATGGAAGAGGATGTAGATGAAGATGAAATGGGAGATATGATACTGCGTGAAGAGTTTGACAGAGCACTGAAAGACCTGAGTCGAAACAAGGCCCGCGGAGTAGACAACATTCCATTGGAACTACTGACGGTCTTGGGAGAGCCAGTCCTACCATCTGGTGAGCAAGATGTATGAAACAGGGGAAATACCCTCAGACTTCAAGAAGAATATAATAATTCCAATCCCAAAGAAAGCAGGTGTTGACAGATGTGAAAATTACCGAACTATCAGTTTAATAAGTCACAGCTGCAAAATACTAACGCGAATTCTTTACAGACGAATGGAAAAACTAGTAGAAGCCGACCTCGGGGAAGATCAGTTTGGATTCCGTAGAAACACTGGAACACGTGAGGCAATACTCACCTTACGACTAATCTTAGAAGAAAGATTAAGGAAAGGCAAACCTACGTTTCTAGCGTTTGTAGAATTAGAGAAAGCTTTTGACAATGTTGACTGGAATACTCTCTTTCAAATTCTAATGGTGGCAGAGGTAAAATACAGGGAGCGAAAGGCTATTTACAATTTGTACAGAAACCAGATGGCGGTTATAAGAGTCGAGGGACATCAAAGGGAAGCAGTGGTTGGGAAGGGAGTAAGACAGGGTTGTAGCCTCTCCCCGATGTTGTTCAATATGTATATTGAGCAAGCAGTAAAGGAAACAAAAGAAAAATTTGGAGTAGGTATTAAAATTCATGGAGAAGAAATAAAAACTTTGAGGTTCGCCGATGACATTGTAATTCTGTCAGAGACAGCAAAGGACTTGGAAGAGCAGTTGAATGGAATGGACAGTGTCTTGAAAGGAGGATATAAGATGAACATCAACAAAAGCAAAACAAGGATAATGGAATGTAATCTAATTAAGTCGGGTGATGCTGAGGGAATTAGATTAGGAAATGAGGCACTTAAAGTAGTAAAGGAGTTTTGCTATTTGGGGAGCAAAATAACTGATGATGGTCGAAGTAGAGAGGATATAAAATGTAGACTGGCAATGCCAAGGAAAGCGTTTTTGAAGAAGAGAAATTTGTTAACATCGAGTATAGATTTAAGTGTCAGGAAGTCATTTCTGAAAGTATTTGTATGGAGTGTAGCCATGTATGGAAGTGAAACATGGACGATAAATAGTTTGGACAAGAAGAGAATAGAAGCTTTCGAAATGTGGTGCTACAGAAGAATGCTGAAGATTAGATGGGTAGATCACATAACTAATGAGGAAGTATTGAACAGGACTGGGGAGAAGAGAAGTTTGTGGCACAACTTGACCAGAAGAAGGGATCGGTTGGTAGGACATGTTCTGAGGCATCAAGGGATCACCAATTTAGTATTGGAGGGCAGCGTGGAGGGTAAAAATCGTAGAGGGAGACCAAGAGATGAATACACTAAGCAGATTCAGAAGGATGTAGGTTGCAGTAGGTACTGGGAGATGAAAAAGCTTGCACAGGATAGAGTAGCATGGAGAGCTGCATCAAACCAGTCTCAGGACTGAAGACCACAACAACAACAACAAGTTTAAGAAAACGCAATCAACAATACAACAAGAATCAGTTAAATTTTTCAAGAAACTCCTCGACACAATAGAAGGAGTGACCCATGAGGAAACTCTTCAGTTTAGATTTGAAAGCTCGTGGATCTGGTAACATTTTTGAATTCGAGTGGTAGCTTATCGAAAACGGATGCGGCAGTATGCTGCACACCTTTCTGCACAAGATTTGAGGAACTCCGATCCACATGCAGGTTTAATTTCTGCCGAGTATTAACTGAGTGAATGCTTCTTATGCTTGGGAATAAGCTAATATTGTTAACAGGAAACTGAGAGGCCAGTGTCAAAATACGCAGACTCTTGAACAGGGGTCGACAAAGGTTCGTCAACGTACACCACTTATTGCCCGAACCTCCCGTTTCCGAGCCAAAAATATCCCTTTAGAATAGGAAGAGTTACACCAAAATATAATACCATACGACATAAGCAAATGAAAATAAGCAAACTAGATTAATTTTCGTGTCGAAATATCGCTCACTTCAGATACCGTTCGAATAGCAAAAATATCAGCATTAAGGCTTTGATCAAGTTCCTGAACATGGGCTTTCCACGATAGTTTACTATCTGTCTGAACACCTAGAAATTTGAACTGCTCAGTTTCACTAATCATAAGCCCATTCCGTGAAATTAAAACGTCAGGATTTGTTGAACTGTATGTTAAAAACTGAGTCTTACTGTGATTTAGCATTAATTTATTTCCTACGAGCCATGAACTTAGGTCATGAACTGCACTATTTGAAACCCAGCCAATGTTGCATACAACGTCCTTTACTACCAAGCTAGTGTCTACAGCAAACAGAGATATTTTAGAGTTACTTGTAATACTAGAGGGCATAGCATTTGTATAAATAAGGAACAGGAGCGGCTCCAGCAGTGATCCCTGGGGCACTCCCCACCCAGAGCCCACATCACAGCCATTCTCAGCAATGTGAGTAATGAACTTTTGTTGTCTGTTGCTAAAGTAAGAGGTGTACCAATTGTGAGCTACTCCCCGTATTCCGTAATGGTCCAACTTCTGGAGCAATATTTTAAGATCAACACAATCAAACGCCTTAGTTAGATAAAAAAAATATGCCTAGTATTCGAAACCTATTGTTTAACCCATCCAGTACCTCACAGGGAAAAGAGAATATAGCATCTTCAGTTGTTAAACGACTTCTAAAGCCGAACTGTACATTTGATAGCAAATCGTGTGATACAAAATGATCAGTTATCCTTATATACACATCCTTTTCAATAACTTCATTTTCAATAACTTTAGCAAACACTGATGGCATAGAAATATGTCTAAAATTATCTACGTTACCCCTTTCTCCATTTTTATAAAGCGGCTTTACTACTGAGTACTTTAATCGTTCAGGAAACTGACCATTCCTGAAGGAAAAATTACAAATGTGGCAAAATACAGCGCTAACATGTGCAGCACAGTACTTTAATATTCTGCTAGGCTCTCCATCACATCGACGAGAGTCCTTAGTCCTCAGCGATTTAATTATTGACTCAATCTCCCTCTTGTCTGTATCTCAGAGGAGTATTTCAGACATCAGTCTCGGAAAGGCATTTACCAAAGTTATATCATTCCCCGTAGAGACTAAAGTTTTATTTAATTCACCAACAATGCCCAGAAAATGATTGTTGATACTGTACATATATCTGATTTATCAGCAACAGAAATGTTTTTACTACGAGCTGACTTTATATCGTCGACCTTGTGCTGCTGACCAGACACTTCCTTCACAACTGACCATATGATATTAATTTTATCCTGTGAATTAGCTATTCTATTTGCATACCACATACTATTTGCCTTCCTAATAACATTTTTAAGCGCCTTACAGTACTGTTTGTAACGGGCTACTTTAGCTTGATTGTGACTACTTCTAACATTTTGATATAATTCCCGCTTTGTTCTATATGATATCCTTATCCCACTAGTCTGACACCAAAGTTGCCTGTTATCGCTAGTACCCCTTTCAGAATGTTCTAATGGGAAGCAGCTCTCAAGGAGCTTGAGAAATGTGTTAAGGAAAGCATTATATTTATCATCTGTGTTATCGGCAGTATAAACATCGTGGCCCTCTTGTTCCTTGACAAGGTTTAAAAAACTCTCTATTGCTGTTGTATTAACTTCCCTACGTAGTTTGTAATTATATATGACATCGGTTTGAATATAAAAGCCTTTTAGTGTTAAAATTTGTGCATCATGGTCTGAAAGCCCATTCACTCTTTTACTAAGAGAATGCCCATCTAGTAATGAAGAATGATTAAAAATATTGTCTATGGCTATGCTACTGTTCCCCTGCACCCTAGTTGGAAGAAATACAGTCTGTATCATATGAATTTAGGAGATCTACCAACATCCTTTTTCTTCCACCATCATATACAAAATTTATATTGAAGTGAGCACATATAACTAATTTCTGGTACTTCCTACAAAGTGAATCGCGAACCCTCCGTAGCTTAAGCAGAAATGTTCTGAAGTCAGAGTTAGGGGACCTGTAAACAATAACAATTAGAAGTACTTTAAACATAGCTGCGCTACAGCAACGGTTCCACGTAATCAGATTAAGAGCAGCCGACCAGTTGCAAAGGATAAAGTAATCTTTACCTAGGTTTCAATAGATATAAATCTATCTTCTTCAGAAGACGGCAGTATTACATTAATATGAAGTGATATATCCTTATCGTTTTTACAAACATCTGCCTAGTTTCATTAGTCAAATAAAACATAGCCCTGAGAACAGGGTTTGTCAGACAAATAAAATAGGTACATGGAAGTTGGAGAGCGCATAAGCGACATGTTTGTAAAAACGATAAGGACATATCACTTCATATTAATGTAATACTGCCGTCTTCTGAAGAAGATAGATTTATATCTATTGAAACCTAGGTAAAGATTACTTTATCCTTAGCAACTGGTCGGCTGCTCTTAATCTGATAACAATTAGAAGTTTAGTTTCAGTAAATCCAATTGCCCCTGCACAACTTTCAAATATCGACCCGATCGAACGCTTGCCTGACCTGACCGTTACACCACCGTAGCGTTGTGGCTACGACATTTGCGCGGACTGCCAAAGTCCAGTCTTAAGCATTTCTTCCCAAAATGTGTTAGTGAACACTGGGCTTCCTGTGGTAATCACTCGCCTTTGAAAACGTCGGTGTCAGCCCAGACAACGACCAATTTAGCCACAATAATGGAGGACCAGCCCGTTAACCCCAAGCTTGAGAACGATTCTCTTCCCCCAGAAACTAGGAAACCGATGCTTGCTTTCGCAGTAGCAACCAGGACTAGCGGACAGACGCGGACAGAAAATGTCAGGTTATGGTCGTAATTCTAATTCATTAAAACGCTTCTTACATTTTAAAAATGGGCACAACCGTTGTTCTGGTCTGCTGCACTTCCTTATGAACTTGTGTAAAAACCATTGTCGATAGAGACGGCTTATCACACATTTTATGTACACAGCTCGCTTAAATATCAGCTGTGGATAGCCGTCGCACCAAAAGTCGTATGCTGCTAAGCGAGACTATCAGAAACTCCCAAAATCTCACTGTTATTCATTTAGGTTAAGGTTAGTAATAACCCAGTTCACTTATTGCTTTTTTGCGATCATGTTTGACGTCCGTTTCACAAAGTTTCAGCTTCAATGCATCTCTGCAACTTTTTCGTGATGCGGTATAACCCTATGGAGTGTCCGTGTCCATAGTTTAGTGGTCAGCGCGGCGGATTGCCATGGGGTGGGACTGGGGTTCGATTCCCGGTATTGACAGGGACCACATCCCCAGCAGAGCTAGGGAGGCGACATTGTGTGTAGGCCTCGGGCTGCGACCCCTGCCCACACTACCCCCACCAACCCATGATGTGATCCCTTAATACTCTCGAACAAAAAGAAAGGAAAGAAAAAAAAAGTGGTTAATGTTCGAGCTTCGAAAGATGAACGTGTGTGAGGCGGCGGTTCGACTCCCGCTAGACCCTTCATTTTTGTAGCACATGTGAAAATTCTGCGATATTCAAAAAATTTGCACCTACGCTATTCGTTCTCGCTACGTTAGCAACGCCTCACCTCTGCGCAGGCTAACTGCCAAATTGAGCCCGTCTGTGTGTGTACAGCTCGAAGTGACGAGGTGCAAAGTAGTTCCAGCTAGCTTAACAGATTGCATGTATAAAGAATTTCACAAATCACAACAGGCATACATTTTCAGGAAAACTCTATGCGTTTCGTCATTTACTTCTCCATAGGTATAAATACGTTTGTTCCAAAAATTAAACTTCATTAAAAATAGTTAGTAGTCAAATAACATGAAATTCACTAAAACTTCGTGCAAGTTCATGTGGTTTTTTAATTACGTTACCTCTCAAATGTCATATAAATTAAATAATACGATCAGTGACGAAAAAAACATAGATTAAAAATAAGTTTGAGCGAGAGTCGAACCGTCACCTCATACACGTTCGTCTTAGGTAGCTCCAACGCTATGCACTTATTTATTTATTTATTTTCTCGTTTCCTTTGTTCGGGGCGGACGTCCCATGACACCCGCTGAAGTACATTGTTGATCCATTCGCTCAGTTTTTATTACTACAGAGGGCTGCTAACCCTCCGACATAACACGCACAGTTACTGTGCCAGCTGCACTTGACCACATGAACTGTCATGTGTGGCACAGATACATCAGTCACATAATAGACGCATAGAAACTCTCTTGCGATTTTCTCGGAATTGCCAGAGTAGCGCAACTTACTGTTTGCACATTATGTCGTTTTAATGGCCTACCAAAGGTGTAAAAAGTTCGAAGTAGCTTCGTGATCTCAACGTCGTGGCCTCCCTGTGTTAGATTCCCAGATTCTTTACATCGTCCTACAACGTTTCCACGGTTAGACGATCCACTTACAATAAATTTAACTTGCTGCACACCAGAGCTTGTGGTTCTCACTGTACCGGCATTATACTTGTGTGCTCCTCTGCTCTTATTCAGAACCGGGAGGCAGCTTTCAACCTCTATGCATCATGCTATGCCACCACCACACCCCACCTCCAGAAGGCTCCGCAGCATCTCACATGTCTCCCGTGAAACGGAGCTAGTATAGCTGTAGATAACGCTAAGTTCCAACGGTTCGAATCGGCTTAGCTGGAAAAACATTGTGCCATAAATATCGTATACCTATTCACGCCAGTCTCAAAATCTATGTTAAAATATCATCAATTCAAGGATAGTACTTCTAAGTACCACTCATCGTTGATTCGAACCCTGATGTGGTAGATTGTAGGCCTATATGTTGCTCTTATTTATGATTTTTGTGATGCCGCCAACAAAAACGCTATCACTGATTCAGGAAATAGCGATCCAGATGAATACTGACTTTAAGTACCGACGTGATCGTTTTCCTCTATAAGCAGTTTTCCGAAATAAAATCGCTGCCACAAAGAAGAGAGGAATTACTCGCAGAATTCGTATTCTTATTCCAGGAATTGGTATCAAGCTACTTCGTAAAGTTTCCGTTATTTATGATCTGATGTCCACAGTTTTGTGATAAAAGTGTGACGTAAAATATCTGAAATGTCGTTGTTTCAACTAAGATCAAATTTAGATAATCTCTAGGGATTTTTTAAACATCAGCCGACTGCCAATCTTGCGTCTGATATACAAAGCATTCGTGCCTCCTGTCTAAACAGATTTGAAGACTGGCAGAGGTATTTCTGCCAAGGAAAGATATATTGAAGCCAGAAAAAGAATATTTTCGAGGAACAGATGTCAGATCTCGAGCAGGTACTAAGATCAAACCACTGATATCATAAAGTGCGTCTTATCTTTGTAAAGTTTACACTTGGTTGTATTTGACAACTTAAAATTTATAATCTATTTTCCGCATACGTTTAAACAAGTTTTTTCCAGAATGTTGAGCCCTAAATGGCCTTGTTATTAAATCTGATAAGATGTAGCGTGAACAGATGATCCTGATTTCGCTCGTTGCCAATTTCATACAAAATGTCCGGATGCTCCTTTTCTGACATCCACCTTCCTGCACGGTGCTTCTGATGGGCCCCGCGAAAACCTGAGTTCTCCGCGTTAGAAATTGAGTTCTGCAACGGGGTTCTAACACGGACATTATGCTGCCATCTAAGAATCCAGTCCTAGAACGCTAAATCCGACAGCTACTAAAGGGCTCTAAATGGTGTGACTGGCAGTCAAAGAAAAGTATTTTAACACAGTTAAGATGAGGAAGGGACTCAGTCGTGTCGTTATGAAAGGAATTATCCTTTCATCAATTTTACTGGACATGGTCCTACCGTACTTTGTATGCCGTCGCCTTCTATGGTATCTGAACTTATTAACCAGCAAGATGTTTACAAGGAAGCTACAGGATTTCGAAACAAGGTGCGATTTGGTATTTTTCACGTTAACAAAAAACATAAAGAGTAGAATAATATATATTGTTTGTATGTGCGGAGAGGGTGGTCAAATAGTAGATCACCTGTTACGGGTGTGTCGCAAAATTAATATAGAGAGAGATGCTCTACGGAAGAGTGTTGCAGGAAAGTGTGGCAGCATACCCGCCGATAAACCAGTGTTAGTAAACCTATAATACATGAAAAAATATCACAAATTTTGCAATTTAATAACATTTCCCATCATATTAATATTTATGTTAGTAAAAGTTAAGAAAAGGTGATATTCTACCTGATAACCTCACATTGATCAAAATGGTTCAAATGGCTCTGAGCACTATGAGACTCAACTTAGAACTTAGAACTACTTAAACCTAACTAACCCAAGGACAACACACACATCCATGCCCGAGGCAGGATTCGAACCTGCGACCGTAGCGGTCGCGCGGTTCCAGACTGTAGCGTCAGAACCGCTTTTTTTTCCAAAGCCAAACTCAAATTTCTTTTTCCTTTAAGAACAAATTGTGAGGAATAAATAAGGAAAAGTTTTTTCCCAAAAGAAAACAAAGACTCCAATTCTACTGGTTTCTCCGTCCAGTAAACCAAAATGAGTCTCCTTCGTCTTGTTGGCGAAGAAGCAATCTTTTGGAACAAAAAAAGTTTCTCAAAGCCAAAATCAAATTTCCTTTTCCTTTAAGAACAAATTATGAGGGATAAATAAGGAAAAGCTTTTTAAGTCGTCGTGCGACTTGTAGTTAAAGTCCAGTTCTTACAGGAGCTCCTGAAGTGTATCCGCCTACAGCATGCCAGCTCGTCCAAACGTGTCTTCTCATGGCGTAGGCGTGGGTTCTGGGTAGCAGATCTATTCAGTTCGGTTCGGTTTATACAGTTTTCAGCTTCTCAGGGCTTGGACGTTCCAGCTACTAGGTGGGTCATCGAAAGTGCTCCGTAAGAAATTGGAAAAATATTGTTTATAGGGTGGGTTGCGTATCAGGACGCAGTGTCGTTCGTTGAGATAAGTCCAATATCCTAGCGTAGACTTGTCGCCAGAAGTAAAAAGATAGCGGATCGTGTGGCCACAGATCCAATTCACAGAGTTAGTTTTGGCGGAGGGGTAGAAAGTCTTATCGGGATACAAAAGCATGTGGACGTCGATCTGAGCCGGTGTCTGGCGAGTAAGAAACGCCAAAATTCGCCGCGCATGTGTCCAGACGTCTAGCGCTATGCCACAGTGGAACCGTTGGACATCCGTGTCATCCACGCCACAGTGGGTGCAGAGGGATGAATCGGCGAGATGGATGCGGTGCAGACGATCTCGGTTAACTTGTTTGCCATTCACGGTGATGTACCACGCTGATTGAACGTCTGATTCGAGAAAACGCGCATGGATCGCCTTCCATATGTGTCACCACACGTACTGTGGATACTTGCGTTCGATGGGGTTGAACGGGCGGCACTGTTGTAACAATTCGGAGACTGTTTTCGTGAGGTACAAACGTGTAAGTGGTAAGGACCGGTAGATATAACTGAATTCCAGGAAAAATCGTTGGATGTAACAAAAGGGGGTTGGAATGGTCGATACCAGTACTGGGGCGGACAAGGAGGCCGGTGCAAAGTTGTGAAGCAGGAGGCTAGTAAGGCTCTGCGGGCAACGATGCCAAAGTTTTAGTTGGGAGCTGACATATAGTGCCTTGACACGAGTCGGCACGTGGATGTGACCCACCACGCCACGATCTCGTGGCAGTGCAAGGGATTCATACTGCACCTTGAATAACATCCCCGAGCTGACGAAGGAGCCGAAAGCCATCAACAGTCGTCGCGCCAGGAGATTTGGGACTGGTAGTACTTGAGCCACGTGTGGTATACGGGAAGCATGATACATGTTCACGTATTGCGCGCGTTGGATAACGTCGAGAGCTCGTAGCCGGTGATCTGCGAGATTTGCTCTGATTGTCGGTAGCAAGCGTCTACCGTTGATAGTCGCTGAGCGGCGCAGGTCTGCTGTGAAATCAAGTCCAAGACACCGTATGGTGGCGGCGACACTAAGGGGGGCAGCGCATCTCTCCGGCAAGCCCTCACCAATGAGTAGGACCTTGGATTTTGACACGTTGAGGCAGCTCCCCGACGCTTCTCCGTAAGTCGCCACCCATGTCAGTGCTGCTCGTACTTCATCTTCACTGCGCAGATATAGTACTATGTCGTCTGCGTAGGCTGTACAACAAAAACGGTGGCCTTGCACAGCCATGCCTTCCAAACGTTGGCGCATGCCCTGGAGCAGGGGTTCCAAGGTGAAAGCATACAAAATCGTGGAAAGAGGGCATCCTTGTCGTACAGATCGTGCGATGACCAGGGACGGTGTAAGACGACCATTGTACATGATTTTAGAGGTTGCACTACTCAACAGGCGCATAACCACTGTGACAATACCGCCAGGAAAACCCTTATGCTGAAGAACTGTCCGTAAATAGAAGTGGTCAACACGGTCGAAAGCCTGGCTAAAGTCCAGTGAAGCCAAGGCGCCAGGGAGACGCTGATGATGCGCTAATGCTATCATGTCTCTGTAACAGCAAAGGGCCGTACGGATGTTGTTGTCGCCTCCTAGGGAAGTCTGGTCGCAGGATGTGACGTAACGTGCGACCTTCTTGAGTCGCGATGCCAGTAGCCGCATGAATATTTTCATGTCGCTGTTAAGCAAAGTAATTGGTCGATAGTCCTGGACCCTCGATAACCCGCGCGGTTTATGTACGGGGATAATAATTCCTTCTAGAAAGGTGCTCGGGACCACTGTAATCGGTGACATCAGCTCTTGTGCGATTGCCGTCCACGTGGAAGCCAACAAATAGTGAAAACTTTTATAAAATTCGATGGGTATACCGTCAGGTCCAGGAGATCTGTTATCGGAACCCGTCTTGATAGCATCTACCACTTCATCTGTGGTTACGTCGTCTTGGAGGTCATGCACTGCATCCTCCGGAAGAGTGTTCGTAGTAAGCTGAGCGACTTCTGTGACTAGTGCTGCAGAATGCGGTACGGCTGCGTAGAGCCCGGCAAAATAAGCATGGAGAGCACGACCGATGCTTTGTTGGGTGTTGTGCCGGCGCCCTTCCACATCAGTGAGGACTTGGATCAGAGCTCGTCGTCGTCGTAGTCTTTCCTGAAGGAGGTGGTACATCGACGGACGTTCTTGAGGGATTCGATTAGAAGCTCGAGAACGGACTACAGTGCCTTCCAAGTTACGCCGCATGATCAAGGAGATCTGCGCCTTCGTGCGATGGACCATCGACTGCCGAGCTGGCGAGAAAGGCATCGTCGTACAGTCACGTAGAATGGTGTAGTAGAAGTGCAGGGTATTAGTTTGCCACGCCTTTAATTCCTTCCCATAACTCATCAGAGTCTTCCTGAGGGTCGGCTTTGCACAGGAGAGCCACCATGATAAGGTGGAATCATAGGCTTCTCGACGATGGTGGCAGCGTGCCCACGCTTCTTCGACCATACGGCGACAGTCTGAGGAGGTCAGGTGAGCGACATTGAGTTTCCACAGAGCACGACTATGCCACACTTGCTGTCGGGCGAGAGTGACGTCACAGAGGTACGCATCATGGTCTGAAAAGGCCAAGGGCCAGACTTCCGCATGACGTGTGCCATCAGCAAGGGAGCGGGTAACGTAGATGCGATCTGTGCGGCTTGACGAGTGAGAGGTGTAGAATGTATAGCCCGGTTGAATTCCGTGGAGCTTCTTCCATGTGTCAACAAGTCGGAGACGGTCGATGACCACTGAGAGAGATGCACAAGGGGAATGTCGCGGGAGTTGGTCCGCGGGCTCTTGTGTCGAGTTAAAATCCCCACCGAGTACCAAATCGTCCTGCGGACCGGTGAAGAGGGGTGTGACGCTTTCGGCAAAAAAAGTTTGTCGGTCATGACAGCGGCCAGTGCCGGACGGAGCGTAGATATTAATAATACGCACGCCGAACAGTAGACGTCCTCTGCAGGGAGTCCGTCGCGTAGCAGGATGGCGACGCCGCTACCGGTATCGGATGCGGGGGAAACATGGGCGTTGTATCCGGTGGGAACTAGGAAGTCAGCCACAAACACCTCTTGTAAGAGTGCTATATCCACATCCGCAGAGTAAATAGTGTCTCTGAACATGGCCAGTTTATGGGGGGCACGAATGGTGGCGAGATTCATCGTGGCGATACGATATTGCTGTGTACGGCCACCCTCAGTATTTGCAGAACGTGCGGTAGATGTAGCCGGCAGGTGGAGACCCGCCGGTGGTCCCGCCGTGGCGGGGCACCAGCCCCAGTGTTCCGCTCGGCCACCAGCGGCCGGCCACATTGATCATGATGATTCACTGTAGTGAATAGAATTGTTAGTATACTTTTATCATGTTTTGTCTGGAAACCTTATTTCGATCATACATAAGTTTTCTGTCGTGAATACTTTTCATCCATTCTATCATAACTCATTATAAACAGATTTCTTCTTTAGTTATCTTAGTACCTAAAGATATAGTATTACGAATATTGTAATGGAGCGTGCTGAATAAATGAAAACAGAATGAGTTGAAACTGTGGTAATAAACTTCTCGGGCTATAAACGGAGTAAACAAGAAAAGACGTTAATACTACACTCAAAAACCAGAGCCTATACAACAAATCAAATAAATCCAAGTAAAATAAGATTAGTACTTGACAAGAGTTCTAACACATAGCTTGAAGAGATATTAGATATGGAAAGTAATGCAGAAAGCGGGTAAAAGGTAGAACTAACAGTTGCAACAACGAAATATATAGAAAACATAAGCAATCACAACCAAATAAATAAGTACAGGAATATGGAGGAATAGAACGAAACAGTGTAGGAAGCACTGGAAAACGGTGAGGTTTAAGTAATGTTCCAAATAACTAACTTGTTAATGAATATTGTAACTTCTTGGACAACGACAGTGAGTTAAAGTCTGACGATGGCTTTGTAAGACGAAAACCGAAAACGGTTAGAACATGCGCAGTATTGAGCTTTTCATTTAGAACAAACTAATTCTTGATTCTTTCTAACTTTTTAAACGTAATTGTACTACTACGAATGCTTGTGAATCAAGGGCGGAATGTTGTACCGCTGGCAGCCTACCTCTCGCCGTGACGGGTGAGGAAAGAAATGAATAGTAAAGGTAAAAAAAAAATCCTGCTGCAATTCATAGCTCGTGATTGTTGTTCTCATCACTTCACCCCATCTCCAACAGCACGCAAGTCGCTGGGGTCGTGTCAAATAGAAGGACTCGCAGCAGATGGCCCAACAACCCCAGACGGGTTCTCATGGCCAGGCGATCATTTCATTTCATTTCACCTCCTAGTGTAAACACAAGGTCAGCTCTTCCAAAACCATTTAAATAATAATGAGACGAACCACCTACAGCCTCTATCTGCAGAACTTCTTCACCTCACAATTGACAATCCTCCTATCCATTCAATCAACACACTAAAATTCTTCAGTTTAAATCTCGACTGTAAACTGAGATATGAAACCTAACTACCACATCTATATCTATACCTACACAGATGCTCCGCAAGCCACAGTACGGTGCGCGGCGGAGGGTAACGTGTACCACTTCTACTCATTTCCTTTTCTGGTCTACTCGCAAATAGAGCGAGGGAAAAACGAATGTGCATATGGCTCCGTATGAGACCTAATTTCTCGTATATTATCTTCGTAGGTCTTACGCGCAGTGTATGTTGAAGACGGTAGAATCATTCAGCAGTCAGCTTCAAATGCCGGTTCTGCCAATTTCCTCAATAGTGTTTCTCGAAAAGAACGTCGCCTTCCATGCACGGATTCCGATTTGAGTTCTCCAAAGCATTTCCGTAACACTTACGTCTTGTTCGAAACTACAGGTAATAAATCTGGCAGTGCGCCTCTGAATAGCTCCGATATCTTTCTTGAATCCGACCTGGTACGGATCCCAAACATTCGAGCAGTACTCAATGATAGGTCACACTAGCGTCCTATATGCGATCTCCTTTACAGGTGAAACTTTCTTTCCTAAAATTCTCCCAATAAAGCAGAGTCGACTATTCGTCTTCCCTACCACAGTTCTCACATGCTCGTTCCACTTGATATCGCTTTGCAACGTTACGCCCAGATATTTAAACGACGTGACTGTGTCAAGCAGGACACTAGTAATGCTGTATCCGAACATTACAGGTTTGATATTTCTACTCAACAGCATTAACTTACATTTTTCCACATTTTGGGATAGCTGCAATTCATCATACCAACTGGAAATTTTGTCTAAACCGTCTTGTATCTTGCTACAGTCACTCAACTTCGACACAATACCGTACACAACGGCATCATCAGCAAACAATCGCAGATTGCTGCACGCCCTGTCCGCCAAATTATTTACGTATATAGAAAACAACAGCGATCTTATCAAACTTCTCTGGGGCACTCCTGACGATAACCTTGTCTCTGATGAATACTCGCTGTCTAGGACAACATACTGGGTTCTATTATTTAAGTAGTCGTCGAGCCACTCACATATCTATGGACTTATTCCATATGCTCGTATCTTCGTTAACACCCTGCGACAACAGACTAAAACAACCGAAGAGGCGAAAGTGAAGACTGCTTCCCTCGACTATAATGTGCAGGTCACCTTGCCAGACTCATCGATATTTAAATTTTTTTGTTTTGTATTTATGTTTAATTCTAACATTCTCCTGTGATGCCAAGTACAACTCATTGTGGCCTACGAGCCGAGTAGGATAGCCGCTTCAGCAAAATTTTGTATGTTCCTGTGGCATGTGATCTGTTGACGACACGCCTACTATGCAACGCTAGTAGCAGCCAATAGGGAGAGTGGGAAGGAAATAACGCGATATGTGCTGACCGCCGCCTGGAGCGTCGGTTCCAAGGTGGACGATTTCTGACACTGAAGATCCTACAAGTACCTTGCTTTATACCTGTTGGCCAGATATACGGTGTATCGTTGGTGTTGAGTGGGTCAAATTTTTTCGCAGTTCATCAGTGCTAACATCTCCTACATCTACATCTATACGCCGTTTCCCCCTATTTCTGTTCGAGTAGCGAATGGTACGCGGGAAGCACGGTTTCTGGTAAGCCTCCGAATGAACTCGAATCTCTTTAATTTTAGCTTGAAGATGTTTGTGCAGAACGCCCTGCGTCTGTGGTTTACGAAGTGCACGGCATGGGAATTGAAGTGGGCAACCAGCTTATGTAAATTCTCTTCTGTGCTGACGATCAGGTAGTTGCGGCAAACGATGAAGTGGTTACACGTTTCTTATATGCTCAGGAAGTTTTTGGATTAATATAAAAATAGGGGTTTCAAAATTAATTTTGAGAAGACGGAATTCTATGTTGCCAAGAAGAGGGAAGTAACTTGGATATCGACGGACGTCTTATTAAAGTGAGTAAACAGTTTAGGTAATGGAAGAGGTGACAGAAATATCCAACAACAAATCAGACGAAATCCTGCACTTTGGTCCCCAAAAATGTGTTTAACGGTTTAACTGTATTTATACATATCCGTCGTGGACCAATGAAAGGCCATGGGAGTAATGGCTGAGAACTCAAAGACAAAAATGAAGATACACTGAGCCTTAGAAATGGGCCACTTGAGAAAAGCATGTAGAATTTCCCAACTTGACCAAGCAAAAAATGAGGAAATAAGAGAAAGGACACAGGCTCGGATAGTGTAAGAGGAAGACAGCTAGGATAGTTTGGGTGTGTCAAAAAAATGGGTGAAGCCAATGGCTCAATAGAGTGTTTTCAAGGCAACCTCCTGGAAGGAGAAGAAGGGGAAGACCACGTGAAGAGTTGCTAAATGATATCTAAGAAGTGATGGACAGAAGAGGAATAGAAGAGGATAAGGACGAATGCCGAGATCGAGGCGTCTGGCGACAGATATGTGGGATGCGGCAATAGCTGTAGGACACCAGCAAAAAGAAAATTTTTCGCGAGATACACCGATCAGCCAAACTATTATGACCGCCTTCCTAATACTAGCCGGTATGTCAACCTTTGATATGAATAACAGCATCTACGTGTCGTGGCATGGAAGCAATGGGCCCTTGGCACGTGGCTGGAGCGAGTTGGCACCACTTCTGCACACACAAGTCATCTAATTACCATAAATTTCGTGGAGGGGGACGATGAGCTCTGACGCCATGTTCAGTCACATCCCAGATGTGTTCGATCGGGTTCAGATCTGGCGAGATGGGAGGCCAGCACGTCAACTTGAACTCGCCATTGTGTTACTCGAACCACTAAATCACACTCCTGGGCGTGTGACATGCCGCATTACCGTGTTGAAAAATGCCACCGAAGTCGGAGAACATGTTCTCCGATCATCATCAAGGGGTGTACGTGGTCTGCAATCAGGGTATGATACTCCACGGCCGTCATGGTTCCTCGCACGAGCTCCGCTAGGCTCACGGATGGCCACATGAAGGTTCCGCAGAGCATAATGGAGCCTCCATCAGCTTGTCTCCGTCTCGCAGTTTAGATGTCAAGGATCTGTTCCTTGGAAGACGACGGATTGCCCCCCCCCCCCCCCCCCCCAATCGGCATGATTAAGAAGGTATTGCGATTCATCAGACCATGCAGCAATCTGCTACTGTGTCAATGTCCAGTGCCGATGGTCACGTCAGTCGTAGTTGCCGATGTCGTGGTATTAACATTGGACATGTCGGCTGCGGAGACTCACCGTTAGGAGTGTTTGGTGCACAGTGTATTCAGGCACAGTTACTCTGCCCAGCATTAAAGTCTGATGTTAGTACAGCCAAAGGTCACCGCGTTTCAAGTTTTACGAGTCTGCCCAACCTACAAAGTCCGACATTTGGAAAGAGGAGTAGCCGCCCAAGCCCACGTTGCACCTCGGTTTGGCCACGCGTTGAAGACACTCAGCACTCGAACACCCGACAAGTCGTTGAGTTTTCTTTATGTTCATGCCGATCCTCTGGCCCACTGCAGTGTGCCCACGGTCAGACTCGGAGATAAATCGCACGCCATCCCCATTCTACATACGAACAGGAGGCTCACTGATACTACTTGCACTGTGTGTGTATCTCACAAGCAGTCGTTCCTCGCCAGGTGACGCTGCTATCGCCTGTACTGGTTTATATCGATAGTAGGTCGGTGGTCATACTGTCCTGGCTGTTCAGTGTATACGTTGAAGGAAGCAATGTAGTGGTTGACTCTTCTCGGAACGTACGCTCTCGGGAGTTTTACGGTAGACCACACCGTGATGCAGAACCTCCTCCCTTCCCTGGAGTTGTTGGGCACCTCTGTGCGCTTTCGTGGCTACTAAACGAACCTGCAACGAAACGCACTGCTCTTCTTTGGATCTTCACCATTTCCTCTATCTGTACTGTTATGGATATCACACTGACGAACAATACTCAAATATTGGTCGAACGAGGGTTTTGTAAGCTACCTCCGTTGTGGGAGGACTACGTTTCCTGAGGATTCTTCCAATGAAATTATAGAATCTGCCTTACCTGTAAATGGTTTTGTATGGCCGTCCCAGTGTAAATCGTTTCGAACGAATTCTCCTAGATGTTGTATGGAAGTAACTGTTTCCACAGACTGTTCTGCAATAGTATAGTCTTACAGCAATGGGACTGTCTGTCGATGTACATGAAGTACGTGTATGTTGAGGGTCAGTTGCCACTCCCTGCAGCAAGTGCCGATCCCTCCCAGGTCTTCCTGCGTTTCCATACAGTTTTCTAGCGTTGTGATTTCTCTGTATAGAACAGCATCATCCGCGAAAAGTCTCATGGAAATTACGACGTTATGTCCTAAGTCATTTATATAAATTCTGAAAAGTAATGCCCTAACACTCCCTTGGGATAAGCCGAAGTTACTTTTTACATCAGAAGATTAGTCTCCGTTGAGAATTACATACTGCGTTCTGTCCTTTTTTTAAAAAAATTCCTTATGCACGACAATGTTGATGAAATATCAGTAACCCACTACTTAACTAATTAGTGGATACTATGAACTGATAACAGTGTTAACACGCATCTAATATCTGGTAGTGTTAATAACGTTAATTCTAAATTGGCAAGCTACTGCTGTGCTGCCGGCCATTGTGGCCGAGCGGTTCTAGGCGCTTCAGTCCGGAACCGCGCGACTGCTACGGTCGCAGGTTCGAATACTGCCTCGGGCATGGATGTCTATCATGTCCTTATGTTAGTTAGGTTTAAGTAGTTCTAAGTTCTAGGGGGACTGATGACCTCAGATGTTAAGTCCCATAGTGCACAAAGCCATTTGAATCATTTTTGAACTGCTGTGCTATTTACTCTACTGAGAACGACAGTTGAACTCGTTTCCTACTCCACTACACTACCTGCAGCGACACAGGCGTGCCAGCAAACTATAAATCTTCTACTTTGAAGGTGCTCACCGAGCTAATCCCAGTGGGAACGCTCCTGGCATTGGGCTGCCACTAAGAACTTGACTATCGCTGCAGGATACTAACTACTGCTCTCAAAAATCTATTTCTACTAGAGCGCTCTATTATGAACTATTTTAAAAAGTATTGCAGTTTCCTTCGTCGGTGAGAAACGCACAGCCCTCCTAGTCCGTGACGGCGGTGGGACAGTCCACGCCCCAGAGGTCTAGGACAAGTGCGTAGGTACTTGTCAATTTTACCTCCGTTGATTATCCCTTGAATATCCCCTTAAGAGCTTAGCGGATACCTCGTTAGCCAAGCTGTTGAGGATGTCGAAGGTATGTAAGTAGGCTGTTTAGGTTCTTATGTTGGTAACGTCACGTAGAGCTCTGTATGAAAATCACTGACTGTGCTGTGTGCAGTCTGTGGCTGGTTTGCATTGTTGGAATTTGCTATTGTAGTATTGGGCAGTTGGATGTGAACAGCGCGTAGCGTTGCGCAGTTGGAGGTGAGCCTCTAGCAGTGGTGAGTGTGGGGAGAGAGATGGCGGAGTTTTGAGAGCGGACGATCTGGACGTGTGTCCATCGGAGACAGTAAATTTGTAATTCTAGATATCAAGAACTGATATATATATATTATGACTTTTGAACATTATTAAGGTAAATAAATTGTTTGTTCCCTATCAAAATCTTTCATTTGCTAACTATGCCTATCAGTAGTTAGTGCCTTCAGCTGTTAGATTCTTTTATTTAGCTGGCAGTATTGGCGCTCGTTGTATTGCAATAGTTCGAGTAACGAAGATTTTTGTGAGGTAAGTCGTTCATGAAAGAGATAGGTTTTGTTAGTCAGGGCCATTCTTTTGTAGTAATTTTTGACAGTCAGATTGCGTTGCGCTAAAAATATTGTGTGTCAGTTTAGTGATCATCAGAATAAGTAAAGAGAGAAATGTCTGAGTACGTTCAGTTTTGCTCAGCTGTTTGAAAATCAAATAACGTAAGAGGTTTATCAGCAGAATCATTCATAAATTTTTCTAATGGGACGTTTCAGGTATTCTGATGCCTTAGCAGGTGAGGAGTGTCAAGATTTGGTAACTGACGTCTCAAGTCGGCTGCCACTTGGTACAGTCTAGAACCGAGCGACCGCTACGGTCGCAGGTTGAATCCTGCCTTGGGCGTGGATGTGTGTGATGTCATTAGGTTAGTTAGGTTTAATTAGTTCTAGGCGACTGATGACCTCAGAAGTTAAAGTCGCATAGTGCTCAGAGCTATTTGAGCCACTTGGTCGTGGACCAAACACTTAACGATGGGCCTCCGCAGCCGACGATCCATGCATGTGCAATGTTAATACCACGACATTGGAAACTGGGACTGAAATGGGCACGTGACCATGGGCACTGGATGTTCGCAAAGAAGCAGAGTGTTGCATGATGAATCGCAATACCTTTTTCATCTTGGCGATGCGAGGGCTCGAATCCGTCGGTTTCCAGGGGAACAGCTCCTGCTGGAGGGAGTCAAGCTGATGGCGGCTCCATTATGCTTTTTGGAAAATTCTCAAGGGCATCCGTGGGTTTACCGAAGCTCGTGCAAGGAACCATGACAGCCAGGGAGCATCGTACCCTCATTGCAGACCACGTACACCCCTTCAGGATGATCATGTTTCCCGACTTTAGTGGCGCCATGTCACAAGGCCAGGACAGTGATTTAGTGGTTCGAGGAACACAGTGGCGAGTTTCATTTGATGTGCTGCCGCCACCCCCCCCCCCCCCCAACTCTCCAGATCTGAACCCGATCGAACACATCTGATATGTGACTGAACGCGTGATCGGAGCTCATTGCCCCCATCCACGAAATTTACGAGAGTTAGATGACTTGTGTGTGCAGATGTTGTGCCAACTCGCTCCAGCGACCTGCCAAGGCCTCACTGTGTAAGTAGGCTGTTTAGGTTTTCTTATTGGTAACGTCACGTAGCGCTCTGTATGAAAAATCACTGGCTGTGCTGTGTGCAGTCTGTGGCTAGTTTGCATTGTTGTCTGCCATTGTAGTGTTGAGCAGCTGGATATTAACAGCGCGTAGCGTGGCGCAGTTGGAGGTGAGCCGCCAGCAGTGGTGGATGTGGGGAGAGAAATGGCGGAGTTTTGAAATTTGTAAGACTGGATGTCATGAACTGCTATGTATATTATGATTTTTCAACACTATTAAGGTAAATACATTGTTTGTTCTCTATCAAAATCTTTCATTTGCTAACTATGCCTATCAGTAGTTAGTGCCTTCAGTAGTTTGAATCTTTTATTTAGCTGGCAGTAGTGGCGCTCGCTGTATTGTAGTAGTTCGAGTAACGAAGATTTTTGGTGAGGTAAGTGATTTGTGAAAGGTGTAGGTTAATGTTAGTCAGGGCCATTCTTTTGTAGGGATTTTTGAAAGTCAGATTGCGTTGCGCTAAAAATATTGTGTGTAAGTTTAAGCACAGTCATGTATAATTGTTCTAAGGGGACGTTTCATATGTCGTAAATGTTCAGGCAGTTTGATTAAGCAAATGCGGATGAGTTCTGAGGTGCTGTATGGGTTTGAAAGATACTGATTCTTATGCAACATGTCTTCAAAATATTTCATAAGACTGGAAAATTCAGATTGTTCGAAACGTTTCATCATTATGATCTATGTTTTACTCGGTCTTGTGTAGCATGAGACCAATACGCTGAGAGGAAGGCATGATAAAATTCTCCTTCACTGTGACAATCGTGAATGACCGATCGCATTCTTATAGCTGGTTCATTCTCCAAGTAGCCACACATAAATTCTAATCTGTGCTCCAATGACCAGTTGGAAGGAAAACAATGAGAGAATTGATGAAGCCATGCTTGTGGATGAATGTCGTTGTCAGAATTCTTACATGTTTTGAATTTACGTGTAGTAATGAACAGCTTATAGTCAAAATCATCGTGTCGGCGAGTCGCACATCGCTCATTGTTACTTCGTTTCGGCGGTTCCATCTCAAAATCCAATGCGCCTTGCCAATTTCTTTCATAATTTCCGAAGTGTCCTGTGTTATTATTTTGTGGTTGTTCCGTATTTCTATGTCCCTCTTCCCGTACTGGAGCGCGAGTGTCCTCTGAAATATGTAATTCTTGTATTACTTGTGCCGACTGATCTTGTACTTCCCGGATTTCTCTTTTGTACTGTGTATTGATTTGATTTTCATTTTGTTTGAATTTTCTGATTTGTTCATACTCTTCAGTGTCCGTGAAGGCTACAGGTCTTGTGTCATTCAGATCATCATCTACCTTTGTAGATAAGTTAGTGAACTGATCTGAAAGTTCTGCTACTAGTGAAATTATTTCCTCTGTGTGGTTTTCTGAACCAAGTTTCAGAGTGTCCATTTGTGTTGAAATCGTATCTACTGTGTCCTTTAAGTTTTCCTGAGTTTTTGCAAGTTGCGTAACCAAATCGATAGATGCAACTGAGTCAATTTTAGCTTGCAAGGTGTCGTGATTTTCATGAACAATAGTTTGCAGTTCTTTTATGGCTGCTTCGTGATTCTGTAATGCATTTTCATGACGCGAAAAAAATAGGTTGGAAATGCTCAAAAATTTGTGTTTTTACGTCATTACAGACTTTTTGACATTTCGATTCAATGTTATGTAACTCAGTAGTTAAATCTTCACGTGTTTGTTCAAGTGTGGTGTCTAACTTCCGAAGATTTTGTTCCATTGTGTCTAACTTTTGAAGATTTTGTTCCATTGTGTCTAATTTTTGAAGCTTTTGTCCCATTTGTCGCATTAATTGGAATAACAATGCACTGGTGTATGAAACATGTTCCTCAGTGCTTTTTGGCAGTGAAGTTGCACCGGCAACATTCACATTTTGACAAGCAGAAAATATGTCTTGACTTATTTGAGAAAACGGTGAGGACCCAAAACCTGAATCTACAGTATTTGCAAGATTGTGTCGTGTCATTCCCGATGCCTGAGGCGGGCTGTTGCCGATCGATCGATCGATAATGCTTCCCTGTTCAGTACTTGTTTCACTGTCTACACCCTTGTTTGCCGCCCGCTCCATTTCCCTATGTACAATTACCAAATTACTACTTCCAATGCCTGTTAATTCATTACACTGTGGTGCTGATAAGCTACGCTCGTCGTCACTATTATTTCTCAATTTACTTTGGAGCCTAGTGTTACGTTTTTCACACGCCATTATTGTCACAATATTTCACACGATAACACAGAAAAGCACAATTTGAAGAGCAAAAATAAGAGAACACATTAACATAGCACTGAAAATAATATCTACTTAATTGCAAGCGCAGCTGCGAAATACTTGGTGCAAATTTACATGCGTGCCACACCTGTTTTACTGTACAACAATGAAAGACTGCAATTACAAAGGAGATTCTCTCTACAATTACGCGCTAGCAATAAACAAAAGCTACACTAATTACACAAACTACAAGAAAAAATCAGAAGATTCCAGTGCGGTATCCTCAGCTAAGGGTCGACATATGAAATGTCACCTTAGAACAATTATACATGACTGTGCTTAAACTGACACACAATATTTTTAGCGCAACGCAATCTGACTTTCAAAAATCCCTACAAAAGAATGGCCCTGACTGACATTAACCTATACCTTTCACAAATCACTTACCTCACCAAAAATCTTCGTTACTCGAACTACTACAATACAGCGAGCGCCACTACTGCCAGCTAAATAAAAGATTCAAACTACTGAAGGCACTAACTACTGATAGGCATAGTTAGCAAATGAAAGATTTTGATAGAGAACAAACAATGTATTTACCTTAATAGTGTCGAAAAATCATAATATACATAGCAGTTCATGACATCCAGTCTTACGAATTTCAAAACTCCGCCATTTCTCTCCCCAGATCCACCACTGCTGGCGGCTCACCTTCAACTGCGCCACGCTACGCGCTGTTAACATCCAGCAGCCCAACACTACAATGACAGACAACAATGCAAACTAGCCACAGACTGCACACAGCACAGCCAGTGATTTTTCATACAGAGCGCTATGTGGCGTCACCAATATGAAAACCTAAACAGCCTACTTACAACTGCTTCCATGCCACGACACGTCGCCGCTGTTATCCATGTCAAAGGTTGACGTACCTGCTGCTACTAGGTAGGCGCTCACATTGGTCTGGATGATTGGTGTATCTCTCAAAAAGATCTTCTTTTTGCTGGTGTTCTACAGCTATTGCCGCATCACGCATATATGACGCCATACGCCTCGATCTCGGCATTCTTCCTCAGCCTCTTCCATTCCTCTTCTGTCCATCACTCCTTACACACCATTTAATCACTCTTCCTCTGGTCTTCCTCTTCTTCTCCTTCCAGGAGGTTGCCTTGAAAACACTCTGTTGAGCCATTTGTCTTTATCCATTCTTTTGACACACCCAAACTATCCTAGCTGTCTTCCTCTTATATTATACGAGTCTGTGTCCTTTCTTCTCGTTTCATCAAGTTGGGAAATTCTACATGCTCCTATCAAGTGGTCCACTTCTAAGGCTCTGAGTATCTCTATTTTTTTATGTGTGTTCTCAGCCATCAGTCCCAAAGCTTTTCTTTGGTTGCACGATGGATTTATATAAATGCACTAAACTTTCAAACTCATTTTTGAAGACTAAAGTACAGGATTTAATTTTTGGATAGCCACCCTTCCCCGTTGTTGAATATATGTCCGTCGATGTCCAAGTTACTTCCCTCTTCTCCGTAACATAGAATTCTGTCTTCTCAAAATTAATTTTGAAATCCCTATTTTTATACCAATCCCAAAACTTCCTCAGCATGTAAGAAACGTGTAACCTCTTTATCATTTGCCGCAATGATCTGATCGTCAGCATAGAAAAGTATTTACATACGCTGGTTGCCTACTTTAATTCCCAAACCGTGCATTTCCTGCAGATTCTGTGCGTTCTGCACAAACATCTTAAGATCTTCAACGTAGAATTAAAGAGATTCGAGTTCATTCGGCGGTTTACCCATAACCGCGGTTTCCGCGAACCATTCACGAGTCGAACAGAAAAGTAAGGTGATTTCCGGCGCATAGATCTTAGCGTTCATGAACTGCGAAGAAATTTGACCCACTCAACACCAACAACACACCTTGTATCTGGTTATTAGGTATAAAGCAATATACTTCTAGAGTAATATACTTCTAGGATCTTCAGTCTCTCTGAATACTCATGCAGATCAGAATTTAAACGGTAACTTTGTATCGTTTCAAGCCTTCGTGAAAAACATATGAGTTTGCTTATTTACTTTGCTTATTTTCTCGCGATAAAGTCATATAGAATTATGAGTTACCAGTCAACTGTGAGAAATGAGATTTTCTCTGTTCAGAAGCATGCTATGTAGAAGTAAAACGTGTGTTAGTTCTCCACGGTAATCTATTTCTTTCCCCTACTGTTATTACATCCTCTTCATTATGCACGGACGGGGTGGTGTTCAAAATGTTCAAATGTGTGTGAAATCTTATGGGACTTAACTGCTAAGGTCATCAGTCCCTAAGCTTACACACTACTTAGCCTAAATTACCCTAAGGACAAACACACACACCCATGCCCGAGGGAGGACTCGAACCTCCGCCGGGACCAGCCGCACAGTCCATGACCGCAGCGCCTTAGACCACTAGGCTAATACCGCGCGGCGGGTGGGTGTTGTCCGTGGTACAAACATTCTGCTCTTCAATCAAATGGCTTAAGATGGGATTTTAAAACGTTAAAATTCAACGTTCATAAATTAAAATCAACATGACTGCCTTGATGTTTTCTTAAAAGATTAATCGTTATTGTTTACGATTATGTGAGCAGTAGATAACGGATTTTTTTGTTGGGGATATTTTAGAGGGATGTACTCTCGTAAAGATTTAGATGAGGGTCCTGAAACAAGCTGTTGCAAAGGGAAGAAGGGACGTGGTGAGAGTAACTATGAGACGGAGGGGAGAAGGAGTGTTGTATTTAGGCACAAAGCATAGGCAGATATCTGGACGGATTTCGTAGTCAGGTGTCGGGTGGCCATTATATTTCGTAGATGTGGTATGCGGAGGGAGTGTGGCTGTAACGACTGGTTTGGGGGGGGGGGGAGGGGGAAGGGGGGCGGGAAGAGAGGAGGAACATTTCAGTCTAGGCACGGTAGATTATTTGTGGTGGTCGTCGGGTAGACCGTTCGCCAGGTGCCACGTCGGAGACTTGCGCATCGATGGGAATGAAATGATGATGATTAGGACAACACAACACCCAGTCCCTGAGCGGAGAAAATCTCCGACCCAGCCGGGAATCGAACCCGGGCCCTTAGGATTGACAGTCTGTCGCGCTGACCACTCAGTTACCGGGGTCGGACACTTGTGATGGTAATCAGGAATGAAATGATTGTGTGATCGGTGCGAATTGGAAATCTAAAACTATACAACATGCAAGAGAGAGAGAGAGAGAGAGAGGGCGAACTTAATAATGTCATACATAATTCACTGGATGAGGATAGGCGGTTACGTAAGGCGGGATGCAGTGTATGGCGTACGAAGATTTGGAAGCAATCATGTAATTTTGGCGGAGAGGAAATTCCGAACACACTGGCATAATGGATGATAAGTTATTTTACGGCTCTGTAGGTGTGGACTGTTGTACAGGCACAGGTGGGGCCTGGTCAGGTTGGCGAGAATATGAGCATCTGGAGTGAGTTTTTCTAGTGAATAGTTGGTTAAAAGTTGTAAAACCAGTAAATGGGATACAGAAGGGGGCGCCCACGTTGGCCTGTGACCTTCCAGGCGGCGGTCAGCACACAGCACGTGATTTCCTTCCCACTCTCCCTCTTGGCTACCAACAGCAGTGAATACTTCTCAGCAGATCGCGTGCCACAGGAACGAACAATGTTTGTTGAAGTGACGATACTACTCCTCGTGTAGGCCACAATGAACTGTAGTTGGATATTACAGGAGGATATTAAAATTGAAATATCAGAAATAATATACAAAAATTGAAATATCGATCAGACTGGCTAGATGACCAGCACATTATGGTATGGGAATGTAGTCCTTATGTTCGGTACTTCGGTAGTTTTAGTCTGTTGTCTGGTAGGTGGTTAGGTTTGATATTTACAGTCGATGTTTAGTCCAAAGTATTTTAGTGTGTTGATTAAATGGACAGGACGGTTGTCAGTAGTGAGATGTAAAATTCATGTGGATAGAGATTGCTGGTAGTTCGTCTCATTATTATTCCCATCGTTTTGGAAGGGTTGGTCTTGTGTTTGCACGGAGAGGTGCAATGAAATGAATTTACCGCATGGTGTTGTTGGCTACGAGAACTCGTCTGTGGTTGTTGGGTCATCTGCTGCAAGTCCTTCTATTTGACACCGCCTCAAAGACTTGCGCGTTCGTCGAGATCACGAGCTGTGGAGTGCAGCAGGATTTTTTTTTCACCTTTACTATTCGTTTCTTTCCGCACCAGTCACGGGGAAAGGTAGCCTGCCAGGGGTACAGCATTCCGACCTTCACTCACAAGCATTCACAGTAGTTTAATTATGTATAAAAAGTTAGAAAAAATCAATGATTAGTTGATCATGAATGAAAAGCACAATACTGTGCACGTTCTAACCGTTTTAGTTAAGCGGTATTCAGCTTACAAAGCCATCGTCAGACTTTAACTGACTGTCGTCGTCCAAGAAGTTGCAATATTCGTAAACAAGTTAGTTGTTCAGAGCATTACTTAATCCTCACAGTTTCCAATGCTTCCTACACTGTCTGTTTCGTTCTATTCCTCCATTTTCCTGTGCTTATTTATTTGATTGTGATTCCTTATGTATTCCATATATTCCGTTGTTACAAGTGTTAGTTCTCTCTTTTACCTTCTTTCTGCATCACCTTCCATATGTAATACCTCTTCAAGCTGTGCGTTATTACTCTTGTCAATTACTAATCTTATTTTACTGGGATTTATTTGATTTATTGTATAGTCACTGTTTTTTGAGTTTAGTGTTTATGTTTTTCCTTTTTTGCTCCCTTTAAAGCCCGAGAAGGTCATTACTACTTTTTCTATTGATTCTTTTCTTCATTTATTTAACACGCTCTACTACAATATCTGTAATACTACATTTTTGGATACGAAGATACATAAAGAAGAAGTCTAATTATACACTCCTGGAAATTGAAATAAGAACACCGTGAATTCATTGTCCCAGGAAGGGGAAACTTTATTGACACATCACATGATCACACTGACAGAACCACAGGCACATAGACACAGGCAACAGAGCATGCAAATGTCGGCACTAGTACAATGTATATCCACCTTTCGCAGCAATGCAGGCTGCTATTCTCCCACGGAGACGATCGTAGAGATGCTGGATGTAGTCCTGTGGAACGGCTTGCCATGCCATTTCCACCTGGCGCCTCAGTTGGACCAGCGTTCGTGCTGGACGTGCAGACCGCGTGAGACGACGCTTCATCCGGTCCCAAACATGCTCAATGGGGGACAGATCCGGAGATCTTGCTGGCCAGGGTAGTTGACTTACACCTTCTAGAGCACGTTGGGTGGCACGGGATACATGCGGACGTGCATTGTTCTGTTGGAACAGCAAGTTCCCTTGCCGGTCTAGGAATGGTAGAACGATGGGTTCGATGACGGTTTGGATGTACCGTGCACTATTCAGTGTCCCCTCGACGATCACCAGTGGTGTACGGCCAGTGTAGGAGATCGCTCCCCACACCATGATGCCGGGTGTTGGCCCTGTGTGCCTCGGTCGTATGCAGTCCTGATTGTGGCGCTCACCTGCACGGCGCCAAACACGCATACGACCATCATTGGCACCAAGGCAGAAGCGACTCTCATCGCTGAAGACGACACGTCTCCATTCGTCCCTCCATTCACGCCTGTCGCGACACCACTGGAGGCGGGCTGCACGATGTTGGGGCGTGAGCGGAAGACGGCCTAACGGTGTGCGGGACCGTAGCCCAGCTTCATGGAGACGGTTGCGAATGGTCCTCGCCGATACCCCAGGAGCAACAGTGTCCCTAATTTGCTGGGAAGTGGCGGTGCGGTCCCCTACGGCACTGCGTAGGATCCTACGGTCTTGGCGTGCATCCGTGCGTCGCTGCGGTCCGGTCCCAGGTCGACGGGCACGTGCACCTTCCGCCGACCACTGGCGACAACATCGATGTACTGTGGAGACCTCACGCCCCACGTGTTGAGCAATTCGGTGGTACGTCCACCCGGCCCCCCGCATGTCCACTATACGCCCTCGCTCAAAGTCCGTCAACTGCACATACGGTTCACGTCCACGCTGTCGCGGCATGCTACCAGTGTTAAAGACTGCGATGGAGCTCCGTATGCCACGGCAAACTGGCTGACACTGACGGCGGCGGTGCACAAATGCTGCGCAGCTAGCGCCATTCGACGGCCAACACCGCGGTTCCTGGTGTGTCCGCTGTGCCGTGCGTGTGATCATTGCTTGTACAGCCCTCTCGCAGTGTCCGGAGCAAGTATGGTGGGTCTGGCACACCGGTGTCAATGTGTTCTTTTTTCCATTTCCAGGAGTGTAATAAGTTACTATAGTATGGAACAAAAGTATTCACGATAGAAAACTTCTGTATGATCCAAATAATATTTCCAGGCAAAACACGATAAAAAGTATACTAAACATTATATTCACAATAGTAAACTTCTGCATGACGATGTATGGGTTTCAAGGGAGAATATCATTTTTTAAACTTTTACTAACATAAATATTAATATGTCGGGAAACGTTATTAAACTGCAAAATTTGTGAAATTTGTTCATAGACAGTCTTACTAAAAATGGTTTATCGACAGGCAAGCTGCTTACCTTTCCACTAATACCCTTCCTTAGGGTATCTCTCTCTCTCTATTTTGTAGCACACCAGTAACAGGAGATATACTATTTGATCACTATGTTCACTTTTAGAAAGAACACATATTATACGAGTCTTTACGTTTGTTGTTAATGTGAAAAATGTCAAATTACACTGTTTCCAAATCCTCTAGCTTCCTCTTATTCTTGTTGTTGGTCAATCAGTTCAAATATCGTAGGAAGGTGAGGACATACGACCTCTGACAGGACCATGTCTAGTATAACCTACGACAGAAGATTCCTTGCATAACGACACGACTGAGTGTCTTCCTCATCTGTTAAAATACGTTTTCTTGATTGCCGATCAAGTCATTCACAACTCTTTAGTGGTTGTCGGATTTGGTGTTCTAGGGCTGCACGTAATTGGCAGCATAATGTCCGTGTTAGGACCCCTTCCAGCACTCAATTTCTAATGTGGAGAACGAGGGTTTTTACTGGTGCACATCAGAAGCACAGTGCAGGAAGATGTAGGCTAGAACAGGTGAACCATGACATTCCGTGTGAGTCTGTTGAGGAACGCGATCCGGGTCGTCTGTTGAAGTGCCGCGTGTTGCACGAACCTTGAACGCTAGATCTCATCAGATTTCATGACAAGGCCACATAGGCCGCAATATTCTGAAAACAATTGTAAACCAATGCGGAAAATAGGTTATTAAATTTTAACTTGTCACATACAGCCAAGTGTAAACTTTGGACAGATTAAGACGTACTTTATGATATCAGTAGTTTGATCTTCGTATCTGCTCGAGATCTGACATCTGTTCCGCGAGAATATTCTTTTTCTGGCTGCAGTATATCTTTCTCTGGAAGAAATACCTCTGCCAGTCTTCACATAAACTTTGACAGTAGCCGCGAGTGTTTTGTATATGAGAGGCATGATTGGCAGTTGCTCCAGAGATTATCTAAATTTGATCTTGGTTGAACAACGACATTTCAGATATTTTACGTCTCACTTTTATCACAAAACTGTCAACATCAGGTCTTAAATAACGGAAAGTTTACCAAGTAGCTAGATACCAGTTCCTGGAATAAGAATGCGAATTCGGCATGTAATTCTCGTCCTTGTAACAGCGATATTATGTTCAAAGATGTAGGATTAGACTCTGGTTTTAGAGGTAAACGATCACGTCGGCACTTAAAATCAGTGTTCATCTGTAGCTCTGTTTCCTGAATGAGCCACAGTGTTTTGGCTGGCGCCACCAAAAATTCAGAAATGAGAACAACAGATACAGTGTACCACATCAGGCTTCGAACCAACGGCGAGTGGTACGTAGAAGTACCATCCTTGAACGTATGATTTAAAAAAAAAAGATTTTGAGGCTGCCATAAGTAGGTATACTCTACTTATGGCAATATATTTTTCCTACGAAGCCGATTCGAACCGTCGGAACTTAATGCTATCTACAGCCGTAATCGCTCTGTTTCATGGGAGACGTGTGAGACGACGCGAAGTCCTCTGCAGCTGCAGTGTGGTGATGACATGGCCTGATGCACAGAGGTTGAAAGTTGCGACCCAGTTGAGAATATGTGTGGAGGAGCGTAAAATCCAATACCAGTTGTAAAACAAATCTTTGATCTTAAAAGACCAGTAAGTGCACTGCTCGTCCTTTTCTCTGAATTCTTAATATAACACATCGTTGAGTTCGACCACTGCATGCAACGATAAGGCCGTCACTGTGGAACGGTTGTAGGACGATGTAAAGGATCTTGGAATATAAGTTAAGATTGTGATTAACAGATACGTATTTACTCTACTGTGTTACAAAAAATAAGACACAGCAAATTTCTCTGAAACTGAAATCAAATTACGAAATGAACCTAACACTGTGGGGAGGTATCAGAAAACTTGTAAGAATGTATGGAGAAAGCGCAACATAATCCACTCATCTGGGCAGCTCCGAAAGTCAGGGTTAACAATATACCGAGACGCCAAAAATTACTACCAAATTAAGACTCACATGTTACGTGACAAAGTAAACAAGTAGTGAGCTGCTCAGACTACGGACTGCGCTACTGAAATTGCGAAACTTACATTTCCTTGAAGTCAGCACAGCGTGCACCCATCAACACCAAACGGCAGCTGGGAAATGAATAACCCTCACAGTGGGTGGTTGTAATATCACATTTTGTTACGGAAATAACTACGTCAGATTCTGTGCTGTGTGCAGAAACCCAAGACGTTAGTCCTTGCATAAAAAAATCGAACATTACGAGTACCATTGCATTATCTCTGATTTTTATTACCTCAGATGTTGAATGTAATGTTAATGACTCTGATTTTGTTCTTGCTCTGATAGCGCCATAGAGAAGTTATAATTGTGAATGTTACATATTACAACTATTACTCTGACTGTCGAGTTGTATTCGAGGAAGAAATAAACGAGTGCTCATCTCTGACAAATACTTAGGTGAGGCTCGAATTTAAATATTATTCTTTATACTCATTCTAATTGCTATAGTAAACTTCAGCTACACTACGTCGACATGGAGTTGGAGAGACGCTGGGGAAACTGGACAACGAACCTGCAGATGAACATAATGACTTTCAGCGAAGTCAAGAGCACGCAATAACAAATCTGCCACAGGTCTTTACGAACACACATAAGGCGAGTTTAGTTTCAATGGACATTTCAATACACCATTTGGAAACCAATAATGCATGCTAATCTTATCTGTAAAGCCATAAGATACCATACGGTGATCGAATGACCACCAAACACAGATCTCCCTCCGGAGGACAAATTTGAAAAAGAAATCTGTATGGAGGGGATAACTCAGTGTTGTTGACAATGTGATGGGTCAGAATGCAGTTTATTTCATGAAGAAATGGGGGAACACTGCAGAAACTTTCTATTTTTAACGTACAAAATGCATCTTATCAAATTAGAGGCTGGTACTGGTTTGGTACTGGTTAGCTCCTTCGCGCAAAGCACGGTGGTGTAGCGACTCAGTTCGACTGGGGACACCAAATTTTCGAGCCAAAGTAACGGAACTTTCCACACGGTCAGCTGCTGCCTCGATGTCTTGTCCTTTGATGTCCGAACAGAATAGACGAAAGTCTGGGAATGGCTGTGCCGATACGGTGCCTTCTGAGTTCACCCTATTACGAATGATCTTATAATCCGTATAACCGTTTTGTCTTTGACTGGCTTTATATTTTAGGAATACTTTCTTGCTCTGAGTCGCTAATCCTAGGGCTCTGTATGTAGAACTGTTGCCTATCATAATTAGTTTAGAGAGATACGCTTCAGTTGTACTAATAATTATTCAAACCGCGACCGGCTTCGGGATCTTAAAATTCCACTTCAGTTGTATGAAATTATTGTATTTGGTAAGACATAATGTGGTGTCACCGCCAGACACCACACTTGCTAGGTGGTAGCCTTTAAATAGGCCGCGGTCCGCTAGTATACGTCGGACCCGCGTGTCGACATTGTCAGTGATTGCAGACCGAGCGCCGCCACACGGCAGGTCTAGAGAGACGTCCTAGCACTCGCCCCAGTTGTACAGCCGACTTTGCTAGAGATGGTTCACTGACATATTACGCTCTTATTTGGCGAGACGATAGTTAGCATAGCCTTCAGCTACGTCATTTGCTACGACCTAGCAAGGCGCCATTATCATTTGCTATTTATTTTGTGATGCATGTACCGTCAGACCGATGTTCACCAATTATGAATTAAAGTTAAGTATTCCAGCAGCAACGTACCTTATTGGCTATATTAATTACATTGTTCTGTTCCAGACCTCACGGCAGCCTGCGTGAGCTTAAACGCGTGCTTTTCGGCTACCAATCATAGTGGTTTGGCTCTCTTGCCAAGTCACAACACATAAAATGCGGTCGGGCCAGTCAGTACAAGAGTTCCTGTCATTGCCTGTTGGCAGAAACTGTCCTCCGCCCGACCGCATGTTATGTGTTACCAAATATAATCATTTCATACACCTGAAGATATGATTTTAAAATTCCGAAACCTGTCGTGATTTGAATAAATATTACTACAACGTAAGCGTACTTCTCCGAATTACTTATCATGCCTTTCAATTGTGGATGTCCTATGTAACAAAGCTCGTGTCTCCCATCACATTCACCCTTTTCATACCTAAAACGTCTCGTGCTGCCTCTTGTATAATCAATCTAACAAGGATCCCCTTAAGTGCGAGGTCGTAAAAGGTTAATGACGTTCACGGCAATCGACGGCCCACATATTGTCTACTATGGAACCACAATATTGGATGCTAAAGGCAACGCGGGGAGAGACCGGTGGTACCCAGTGGTAAGCACAGTGTGAGGCTATGGAGAATACTTGAACAGCTTAGTCGACGAGTAAATCAGAACTGTGCTACAGTGCTAGTGGCGTTGGTTCAAAGCAGAGTAGTAGCAACGATAAACAAAGCAAACACGGCACTGCATCTACAACAGTTGCCAAAGTTGACATTTCATCAGGAAGGAACCCAAGGAATTCCACAGACGTGGGAAATGACATAGTAGCGTTTCTGCAAGATGAGGCAGTGGAATGTTTCGTGTACATGAGCAATAGAATGATGACGATACGTGCTTAACAAGTGAAAGGATACTGAAACAAGAGTCAAGTCATGTAGTTCATTATCCTTGTCGGACAGGGAGCCACAAATCCAGTCTCCAGTGAAACGTAGTAAAGGACAATCGTTGTCCAAGCAGCGCGTACTAAACCACGTACATGGAAGATCATCCGTAGCATATTAAAAAGCAGCTATGAACAGAGTTCGAATAAGTTGACAGCCATATGATCGTGTAATGCATAAGGAAAACTACAGATATTCAGAGCAGAAAAAGGCGCAGTTGTTGCAAAAACGGTGTTTGCACGTTTCAAGGATGCTCGATATAATTTACAGGATGTGCATGATAGTGAACAACTACATTATGCACATCAAATTTCGCGCAAGTTAGATTACAGCGATTTCAAAGGAAGCTGTGAATGGTTGCATAACTTCAAACAGTGCTACAGAAATGGAAGACGTTAAGATAACGAAATTTCAAACAAAAAGTCAATGTCACGATGGAAAGAAAACTACGGAATCGGCTCGAAAATTTGTCGATGAGATAATCGAAATTATCCCATCTTCCCGTAAGGAATTCGTTTTGAACTCCTGCCAATCGGAATTCGAAGAGGAAATGCTTATGAAAAGAATCCTGGGAATTAGAAGTGCCAAGAGAGTTGTGTCAAGATCAACTAACTTCAATGCTATAAAGTATTCGTATACAATTATTCCGCCTGTTAGCTTGGATGACAAATTAGTTGGATAGTTATTTATTGTGCTGCGAGAAGTTTGAGGTACTCTGTCCGCTACGATTCTTTCTCGTGTGAGTGATCTTGCAAGGTCGGTAGGGAATATTTACACCACAGCAAGCAAGAGTGGGAAAATGGACGTAAGAGAACTATGGTATGAGCACTACTTTTGGCCTATAGCAGGTTAGAATAACTTGCCTTTGGTTGATTCCTGGTCTACGTATAAAAATCATGCTCATTTAGATCAGACTATCTCTTCTGAAGAGTGTGACATTGCAGTTAATACTACCTGGACCCACTGGACAGATTCAACCTCTGGAGGTCTGTTTTATCTTTGCCTATAAAATATGTAATCGCACTGTCTGCAGCTACGCTTTAAAGGGTAGCATCAGTTCATCAGTTCTCGTCACTGGGTTACAGCAATACAATTCTGCATGCATTCTTTAAGACTGGATACTCAGCTGAACGTCCTACACGGTTTGTAACCCCAAGGATTTCGCCTTCGATCTTGATGGTGCCAACCTGTAGCGCGCCATTTTTGATTCGGTGTCATAGTACAAGTTAATGGTTTGTTTTGAACATATCTGGAATGTCGATCATGTCCATTTTATGAAGTGTGGTTCCATGTGGCAACTCATAAGTGCGTTATTTTCCAATTCTTCGTCCTTTTACGAGGATGCTCCTATTCCCAGGCGTATTATTATTTCTATGAGCAGCCTAAGGGCTTTTTCCCCCAGACATGATAGCTGGCTCTGAGCACTATGCGGTCATCAATCGCCTAGAACTTAGAACTAATTAAACCTAACTAACATAAGGACATCACACACATCCATGCCCGAGGCAGGATTCGAACCTGCGACCGTAGCGGACACTCGGTTCCAGACCGTAGCGCTCGCTGCCTTCACTGCGACTCTCATAGACGTTATTTCCCTGAGCGTTGATAGTGGATAGGAAAATTAAAGACCCTCGGGCCTCGCAACATAATACAGCTGGGGTCGGAAAAACAAGAGATAGCCAAGGCAGGCTGATAGGGAAGGAAACGGAAGGAGCCTGACTCAAGTGGAAGTAATGTCACACTTAGCCTTTAGGCCTTTAGGCCGATGTGCTTGCCACCCACACACGCACAAGAAGGGAGCTCCTTGGCCACTATATTTTGTCTGGAACCTCACCAGCTGACCATTCTGGAATGGGTGGCCCTATCAGGAGCATACCTCCCTCCAACACAGCTCAGTGGATCATTGACACACAGAAACCTCCCTACCAACGTTAAAGTGGTATTCCATGAAGAGGAGTGTCACCTCGTGGTTAAAATAGGCCGATGAATCTGGAAAAGCTATGCAGAAGCATGCTGGTGGTCGTAGACGGACCACCACAACGCAATAAGATCGCTACGTAGCCCTTGTGACGAAAGGAAACAGACCTCCCACTCCTAGGCAGATTGCTGCATACCTCGCAACCGCTGCCAGCACACTTGTCTCTGCCAGAACGATTTCGCGGCCATTAAATCACGCTTGTTTGTGTCCTCATAAGTTTATTAAATGCGTCCCACTTCGACCTCATCATCGTGGAGAAAGAGTTTGTTGAGGTCGGCAACCGTGGTCCAGAGTTATGTTCTCTGACGAATGCTACTGCACTATGGCAAGTGATTCTGGCCACCAGCCAGTGTGGCGGGAGAGGGGAACACATTACACACCACAGAGCATGAGCGTCACTTGTATGGCCTAAGCGTTATGGTGTCAGCAAGGATTATGCTCAATTGCTGAACACGTCTGCATATTTTTGCACGAGGTACCGTTACAGCACAGTGGTATTGTTGTGAGATATTCTGGATCGTGTCGGTCTGTTTATGGGTGCAGTCGGCTCTGACTTTCTGTTTATGGACGATAATGATCGCTTCCCCCCTCCCCCCCCCCCTCCCCCCAGGACCGCTCAGGTGTCGGAAACACACTGGGAAGTGAAGATATTGAACGTACGGAATGGCCTGCGTACTCCTAGAACCTAAACTCCATAGAACAAATATGTGTGTGCGTAAGGGTGGAGAAAATCAGCTGTTAAATAAGGAAACTGCCAGAACGCCAGTTAAATGTTTTGATTAATCGGTGATTAACCATTGAACACGACAGTAAACGTTGTCTGGTACCGTCAGAAGTGAATGGGGCATCCCGAGACTTTCTCCTCGCATTATCTGTGCTGTTATTTCACAATACGTTGACCTTCTGGTTCTCTCTCTCGGCGTATCTCTCGCAGCTCTGCTGAAAATACCGAGAACACAGCTGCGAGTGGGCACGAATCTGCTTCCGTAGCGAAGATCCCTAAGGCAGGAGATGACTCTCTGCCAAGAGTTAGCTGGTTCGCATCCAGGCGGCGAGAAAATTTATAACCACCGTTATCGGGGTGGCAAGGAGAGTTGATGACAAAGTTTCTAATCACCGATCCGTGTGACAGTTTTCAAAATCGAATTTCACATTCTTTCATAGGGTGGATCACTATTAACGGTGGTCCACATGTCGGATGAAATCAAGCGTTGCTGTGTTATTCCATACGAGTAGGCTGTGTACCTTGACCTGGATTAACTCACTTGCTCCTTCCTCTCTCACTCTCGCTAACAAGTCAAAAACACTATCTTAAAACCACTCACCAATATATTTAAACAGCTTAAATGGTGCACAGTTACAGGTTGCCTTTTTAACGACTTCTAGGGGCATCAAATATTTGCTCTTCAGTATTCCATGTAACTGTTGACCGAATTTAAAAATTTAAAGTCCAGTCGTCATCCAGAGAGGGAGATTACAAGAAAATACCTTCAGCCGCAACAAACCTGAATTAGATTAGAATTTTGACAATGAGAGACTTAGATAACACTGGAGAGAAAGCTGAACTGAAGAAACATGAAAAAAAGTTTTCCTTCACCCCGGTTCTCAGAACTCCTGAAGATAGGCGTTGACTGTGGATATTGTATCACAGACACAGTCTCTTTGACTGTTCAGAGATGTCACTAAACCCGCCCAAAGATGTAAACAAACATGCATGAGCAGCACCTATTAGACGGAGGGGTCCCACAGCCGATCAATTCCAGTCATTCCACCTGGAAGGAGGTACACGGCTCGTTTTGTCTGTAGTTCTACTATGCCTAGGCGGTCAATACTGCGGTTCGATCGCGTCCGTATTGTTACTTTGTTCCAGGAATTGCTCTCAACAAGGGAAGTGTCCAGGCGTCTCGGAGTGAACCAAAGCGATGTTGTTCCGACATGAAGGAGATAGAGACAGGGGCTGTAGATGCCTCGCTCAGGGCGCCCAAGGGCTACTACTGCAATGGATGATCGTTACCTACGGATTATGACTCAGAGGAACCCTGACAGCAATGCCACCATGTTGAATATTGATTTTCGTGTAGCCACAGGACATCGCGTTACCACTCAAACTGTACGCAATATGCTGCATGATGCGCAACTTCGCTCCTGATATCCATGGCGAAGTCCATCTTTGCAGCCATGAAACCCTGCAGCGCAGCACAGATGGGCCCAACAACATGCCGAATGGACCCGTCAGGATTGGCATCATGTTCTCATGACCGACGAGCGTCGCATAAGCCTTCAACCAGACAATCGTCGGAGGCAACCTGGTCAGGCTGGACGCCTTAGAACACTGTCCAGAGAGTGCAGCAAGGTGGAGGTTCCCTGCTGTGCTGGGGTGGTAGTTTGTGGTGCCGACGTACGCCGCTGGTGGTCATGGAAGGCGCCTTAACGGCTGTACGATACATGAATGCCATCCTCCGACCGATAGTGCAACCATTTCGGCAGTATATTGGTGAGGCATTCGTCTTCATGGACGAAAATTCGTGCCCCCATCGTGCACAACTCGTGAATGACATCCTTCAGGACAACGACATCGCTCGACTGGAGTGGCCAGCATGTTCTCCAGACATGAACCCTATCGAACATACCTGGGATAGATTGAAAAGGGTTGTTTATGGACGACGTGATCCACCAACCACTCTGAGGGATTTACGCCGAATCGCCGTTGAAGAGTGGGACAATCTGGACCAAGAGTGCCTTGATGAACTTGAGGGTAGTAGGCCTATGCCACGATGAATACAGGCATGCATTAGTGCAAGAGACGTGATACCGGATATTAGAGGTACCGGTGTGTATAGCAATCTGGGCCACCACTTCTGAAAGTGTCGCTGTAAGGTGGTAGAACATGCAATGTGTGGTTTTCATGAGCAATAAAAATGGCGGAAATGATGTTTATGTTGATCTCTATTCCAGTTTTCTGTACAGGTTCCGGAACTCTCGGAACTGAGGTGATGCAAAACTTTTTTGATATATATATTACAAATGATTGAAGCGATTTCACAGCTCTACAATAACTTTATTATTTGAGATATTTTCACAATGCTTTGCACACACATACAAAAACTCAAAAAGTTTTTTTAGGCATTCACAAATGTTCGATATGTGCCCCTTTAGTGATTCGGCAGACATCAAGCCGATAATCAAGTTCCTCCCACACTCGGCACAGCATGTCCCCATCAATGAGTTCGAAAGCATCGTTGATGCGAGCTCGCAGTTCTGGCACGTTTCTTGGTAGAGGAGGTTTAAACACTGAATTTTTCACATAACCTCACAGAAAGAAATCGCGTGGGGTTAAGTCGACTTCCGCGGGCTACGCGTGAAACTTGCCCGCACACGTTCAACCGTTTCTTCGCTCACTGCAGGCCGACCCGTTGATTTCCCCTTACAGAGGCATCCAGAAGCTTTAAACTGCGCATACCATCGCCGAATGGAGTTAGCAGTTGGTGGATCTTTGTTGAACATCATCGTGAAGTGTCGTTGCACTGTTATGACTGACTGATGTGAGTGCATTTCAAGCACGACATACGCTTTCTCGGCTCCTGTCGCCATTTTGTCTCACTGCGCTCTCGAGCGCTCTGGCGGGAGATACCTGAAGTGCGGCTTCAGCCGAACAAAACTTTATGAGTTTTTCTACGTATCTGTAGTGTTTCGTGACCATATGTCAATGAATGGAGCTACAGTGAATTTATGAAATCGCTTCAATCATTTGTAATAGCCCTGTATCTTCATTTCAGTTTTCTCTCAATATATATAAAATAAAACATAGGAAAAGGGAGGCGACTGAACACGAATTCAAGAACAACGTGAGAAATGCAAGCTTACATAAACGTAGTTGCTAGCCAAGCCTGAAGGTTTCACTATTGTATTTTACCGTGGATGGGACCTGTGCAGTGTTCTCAATATGTTGCAACTGTCAGCCGTCGTCAGAACAGTGTTCTGTGTAGTTGTGAGTTTATTATGCAGGAGTTAAGTGAATTCGAAAGTGGGCAAATCATTGGTGCTCGTATGGTGGATGCTTCAATAAACAAAACAGACGATGTGTTTGATGTTTCGAGAGACACCTTATCGAATATTTATACCGCATACAGGGAAAGCGGAAAAACAACATCCGCAAAGACACAGCGCGGACTAAAATGTCTGTTGAGTGATCGTCACACACGCACATTGAAGAGGATAGTGACGAAAAATAGGATTACGATAGCTGCAAAAGTCACTGCAGAACTGAATTTCGCACTCGCAAACCGTGTCAACATCAAAACAACTGGAATGGAGCTCTGTTAAGTGTGCTATTGCAGGGTGAGCTGGAAATCCAAAACAACTCACCATTGATACAAATACACATAACAGGAAAACGTGCTCCCGAAGCCATAAAACCAAGACACTCGGGCAACGGAAAAAAGTAATTTGGTCGGATGTGTCTTGTTTCACACTGTTTCCAACTTCTGGCCGAGTTTATATGGAAAGAGTAAAACTTAGCGGGGGTTCGCTGATGATATGGATAGCCATTTCGTGGTATCCCATGGGCCCCGCTGGTACTCTGCTAGGTCGCATTGCTACCAACTAATACACTACTGGCCATTAAAATTTTTACACCACGAAGATGACGTGCTACAGACGCGAAATTTAACCGTCAGGAAGAAGATGCTGTGATATGTAAATGATTAGCTTTTCAGAGCATTCACACAGGGTTGGCGCCGGTGGCGACACGTACATCGTGCTGACATGAGGAAAGTTTCCAACCGATTTCTCATACACAAACAGCAGTTGACCGGCGTTGCCTGGTGAAACGTTTTTCTCATGCCTCGTGTAAGGAGGAGAAATGCGCACCATCACGTTTCCGACTTTGATAAAGGTCGGATTGTAGCCTATCGCGATTGCGGTTTATCGTATCGCGACATTGCTGCTCGCGTTGGTCGAGATCCAATGACTGTTAGCAGAATATGGAATCGGTGGGCTGAGGAGGGTAATACGGAACACCGTGCTGGATCCCAACGTCCTCGTATCACTAGCAGTCGAGAAGACAGGTATCTTATCCGCATGGCTGTAACGGATCGTGCAACCACGTCTCGATCCCTGAGTCAACAGATGGGGACGTTTGCAAGACAGCAACAATCTGCACGAACAGTTCGACGACGTTTGCAGTAGCATGGACTATCAGCTCGGAGAACATGGCTGCAGTTACCCTTGACGCTGCATCACAGACAGGAGCGCCTGCGATGGTGTACTCGACGACGAACCTGGGTGCACGAATGGCATAACGTAATTTTTTTTGGATGAATCCAGGTTCTGTTTACAGCATCATGATGGTCACATCCGTCTTGACGACATCACGGTGAACGCACATGGAAGCGTGTATTCGTCAGCGCCATACTAGCGTATCACCCGGCGTGATGGTATGGGGTGCCATTGGTACCCGTCTCGGTCACCCCTTGTTCGCATTGACGGCACTTTGAACAGTGGACGTTACATTTCAAATGTGTTACGACCCGTGGCTCTACCCTTCATTCGATCCCTGCGAAACCCTACATTTCAGCAGGATAACGCACGACTGCATGTTGCAGGTCCTGTACGGGCCTTTCTGGTTACAGAAGATGTTTGACCGCTGCCCTGGCCAGCACATTCTCCAGATCTCTCACCAACTGAAAACGCCTGGTCAATGGTGGCCGAGAAACTGGCTCGTCACAATACGCCAGTCACTACTCTTGATGAACTGTGGTATCGTGTTGAAGCTGCATGAGCAGCTGTACCTGTACACGCCATCCAAACTCTGTTTGACTCAATGCCCAGGTGTGTCAAGGCCGTTATTACGGCCAGAGGTGGTTGTTCTGGGTACTGATTTCTCAGGATCTATGCACCCAAATTTGCGTGAAAATGTAATCGCATGTCAGTTCTAGTATAACATTTTCGTCCAATGGATACCCGTTTATCATCTGCATTTCTTCTTGGTGTAGCAATTTTAATGGCCAGTAGAGTATGTGAGCATTTTGGCTGATCAGATCCATCTCATGGTAACCGTTTGTTCCCCAGTGCTCATGCTGTATTCCAAGACGACAGGGTCCCTGTTCACACAGCTCACATAGTCCAGGACTGAGTTTTTGAACACGAGGATGAACTGTCTCACCTCCTCTGGCCACCACAGTCACCAGGTCTCAATATAATTGAGCCTACGTGGTCTACTTTCGAGAGGATGGTACGTGATCGCTATGCACTTCCATCAATTTGACCAGAACCTGCCACTTTTTATCGAGAAGAAGGCTATGAAATTTCCCTAAAAACTATACGGAAGCCGTATTTACCCATTCCGAGACGACTGGAAGCTCTTTCGAATGCCAACGGTTTTTTTCCTGCACCGTATTAAGCACGGTAATGTATTATATTCATAGGTTTTTAATATTTTTGTCCACCCCACGGCCGTAACGAAAATAAAGGAGCCAGGCAAGCAGATACACGAGGAAAATTAATTAACTGCTAGTGCCTACTTTGACGTTTATGATGATCTTGTCAACTGAGTCAGGTGCTCCAGCTTCTGCTGTTGGGCCACTCTGTCGCTCGGTTGTAATACTCGCATGGAGTGACACTTGCACGGAGCCTGGGGCTCGTGCCGGGCTAACCGACTTTTATCAGGCATAGGCACACTAAAAGTCATCGATGGTCGAATCTCGTTGGTCCATGGTCCCATGCCCACTGCAGTCGCAATCGATGATGTCGTTAGGTCAATATGGGAACACATAGGGGTGGCCTGCTGTGAAGCTCCATGTTCAACAATGAACGATGAACGGTGTGCTCCGAAACACCTGGGCGTGCACCAGCATTGTGCTCTTTCGGCAGAGAAGCCACAGATGACCATCTATCCTAATTTACAGCGCAGACAACCCTTCGAACCCACGCTCTGTGAATTTAGCGCCTAATGGTAGTTTCACTGTTCTTCCACCTCTTTCCGTACATGCTCGCGACGTAGTACGTAAACATTCGACCAGCGTCGCCGTTTTCGAGACCCTAGTTCCCAGGCTCTGCGTAATAATAATCTGCCCTTTGCCAGAGTCGCTTATCTCAACGGATTTCCCCATTTGCAGCTCGTATCTTCGCTATGGTGATTCCCCGTCCGTATCTGTTCCGCTTACATACTTTTCTTACCAGGTCACGTTCCCGCAACGGCACCAGGCGGCATCCAACGTCACGATCGGCAGGGGTCGTAATGTTCTGGATTATCTGTGTATATCTTGCACAGACCTAGTAGATAGTGTCGGAAGTTCCATGCGGCTTTACGCGGATGATGCTGTAGTAAGCAGAGAAGTTGCAGCATTAGAAAATTGCAGCGGAATGCAGGAAGATCTGCAGTGGATAGGCACTAAGTGCAGGGAGTGGCAACTGACCCTTAACATAGACAAATGTAATGTATTGCGAATACATAGAAAGAAGTATCCTTTATTGTATGATCAGATGATAGTGGAACAACACTGGTAGCAGTTACTTCAGTAAAATATCTGGGGGTATGCGTACGGAACGATTTGAAGTGGAATGATCATATAAAATTAATTGTTGGTAAGGCGGGTGCCAGGTTGAGATTCATTGGGAGAGTCCTTAGAAAATGTAGTCCATCAACAAAGGAGGTGGATTACAAGACGCTCGTTCGACCTATACTTGAGTATTGTTCATCAGTGTGGGATCCGTACCAGGTCGGGTTGACGGAGGAGATAGAGAAGATCCAAAGAAGAGCGGCGCGTTTCGTCACAGAGTTATTTGGTAAGCGTGATAGCGTTACGGAGATGTTTAGCAAACTCAAGTGGCAGACTCTGCAAGAGAGGCGCTGTGCATCGCGGTATAGCTCGCTGTCCAGGTTTCGAGAGGGTGCGTTTCTGGATGAGGTATCGAACATATTGCTTCCCCCTACTTATACCTCCCGACGAGATCACGAATGTAAAATTAGAGAGATTCGAGCGCGCACGGAGGCTTTCCGGCAGTCGTTCTTCCCGCGAACCATACGCGACTGGAAAGGGAGGTAATGACAGTGGCACGTAAAGTGCCCTCCGCCACACACCGTTGGGTGGCTTGCGGAGTATAAATGTAGATGTAGGTGCTATGTTCAACTTATGTCAGCTATGCATGGTATTTCACAGGTCCTATCACAGACTTCTGTGGTTTGTTGACGGGACTTAGTAGATAAAGTTTTGGTAAGGAATCCATATCCGGAAATTTACTATTGGGACGTAAAACATATTTGAAGATTGAATTACTTCACGTTAAGTGTACAGCGCAGACAATGACTGTGACCTTTGTGCTGTACATGAAATGTTCCATTTGATGACCCTGCTGTTCGTAACACGAAGTACATCTGCGACGTGAGCTTTCACACAAACTGTCCACAAACCGTGATGCGCGTCCGTGGAGCACCACGGTTAACCTCTCCTATTTGATAGCGTACCAGTTTCAGACATTGCTGTAGTTACACGAAAACTGTTGGACTGAGGTGACCCGGAAAACGTTCCCGACGCATGCGTTGTGCAGCTCCGCCATTACACACAGTTCCGTGAAGCGGGAGATTTTAAAATGAGCCTATATTTGAACTTGTATAAAAACGGTACATTTCAGGACATGGGATCCTTATCAAGACTTTATCTACTACTTCCCCTGTAGAGCCCCTATACGCCTGTAATAGAAATCGTGAGAAATCCTGCTTACCTGCTTATATACAAGTTCCTTACCTTTTAGTTAGTATGACAACGCATTTTGCGTACATACACTGATCCATTGGTATGCACCACATATTATTTCGTGGTTACTTTAAAGTGTGATTTGTAAAGTAAAATTCCTTGTTTGTAATTTGGTATTAATATTCTCCATTTCTAAAGATCCACTCAGAAGTAAAAACATTGTGATCGTGTCAGAGAGGAAGTAAACTAAATTATGCTGTCTTGTCGAAACACAGGTTGACTCTTGCACAGAAGAAAACAGCCGCTCCTGATATCATAGTTATTTACACAAATAGCTCCGTTACCGTTTGCGATCTGACAGATTCACCCTCAGACGACTGTTCACGTCTAGATACACATTTGTCGATTTTTACATTAAATTTAGTTTCCGATTGAAATAACAGGTTAACTGTTACTTGTCCCTGTTCATTTATACCCACAACGCGTTTCGGAGGTTTAAACCTCCATCATTAAGTGGATTTACATGTGTTATCGCAATATGTGTGTGTAGTGTTACGACTTCGGGGTAACATGTGGCACTGTCAAGTGGACAAAAAACAACAGTATTTCAGAAAATGGTTTTGAGGGGTTTTGATTAAAAAACTAAACGTTTATCTAAATCTGAAACTAAAACAACTAAAACGGAATACCTGCAGTAGTCACTGGTCCCATTCTCTGTCGTAGTATATCACGTATAAACTGTCATACTTTTTAAGGAAAGATGGTTTCTGGAAACTGTCAGGAGGAAAGAACAGCAAACCAGAAACATTGTTTCGAAGTGCAAAGAATGTATAGAAAAGCAACACTATCATTTCACATAAGATTTAGGGGGACTGATGACCTCAGAAGATAAGTCCCATAGTGCTCAGAGCCATTTGAACCATTTTTGAGGATGGAGACAGAGGAGAAAGAGAAAGAGAGAGAGAGAGAGAGAGAGACAGAGATAGGGGGAGGAGATGGAGGGAGAGAGATATTCAGGTACAAAAAAATGAAAGGAGTCATTGGAGGATAGAGAAGTTTTTCAGGTCAGGAAGTTCCTAAGGTTACATCTGTTACATGTTGTTGTTGTTGTCGTTGTGGTCTTCAGTCCTGAGACTGATTTGATGCAGCTCTCCATGCTACTTTATCCTGTGGAAGCTTCTTCATCTCCCAGTACCTACTGCAGCATACATCCTTCTGAATCTGCTTAGTGTATTCATCTCTTGGTCTCCCTCTACGATTTTTACCCTCCACACTGCCCTCCAGTACTAAGTCGGTGACCCCTTGATGCCTCAGAACATGTCCTACCAACCGATCCCTTCTTCTAGTCAAGTTGTGCCACAAACTAATCTTCTCCCCAATTCTATTCAATACCTCCTCATTAGTTATGTGATCTACCCATCTAATCTTCAGCATTCTTCTGTAGCACCACATTTCGAAAGCTTCTATTCTTTTCTTGTCCAAACTATTAATCGTCCATGTTTCAGTTCCATACATGGCTACACTCCGTACAAATACTTTCAGAAACGACTTCCTGACACTTAAATCAATACTCGCTGTCAACAAATTTCTCTTCTTCAGAACGCTTTCCTTGCCATTGCCAGTCTACATTTTATATCCTCTCTACTTCGACCATCATTAGTTATTTTGCTCCCCAAATAGCAAAACTCCTTTACTACTTTGAGTGTCTCATTTCCTAATCTAATTCCCTCAGCATCACCCGACTTAATTCGACTACATTCCATTATCATCGTTTTGCTTTTGTTGATGTTCATCTTATACCCTCCTTTCAAGACACTGTCCATTCAGTTCAACTGCGCTTCCAAGTCCTTTGGTGTCCCTGACAGAATTACAATGTCATCGGCGAACCTCAAACTTTTTATTTCTTCTCCATGGATTTTGATATTTACTCCGAATTTTTCTTTTGTTTCCTTTACTGCTTGCTGAATATACAGATTAAATAGCATCGTGGAGAGGATACAACCCTGTCTCACTCCCTTCCCAACCACTGCTTCCCTTTCATGTCCTTCGACTATTATAACTGCCACCTGGTTTCTGTACAAATTGTAAATAGCCTTTCGCTTCCTGTATTTTACCCGTACCACCTTCAGAATTTGAAAGAGAGTATTCCAGTCAACATTGTCAAAAGCTTTCTCTAAGTCTACGAATGCTAGAAACGTAGGTTTGCCTTTCCTTAATCTTTCTTCTAAGATAAGTCGTAGAGTCAGTATTGCCTCACGTGTTCCAACATTTCTACGGAATCCAAACTGATCTTCCCCAAGGTCGGCTTCTACCACTTTTTCCATTCGTCTGTAAAGAATTCGCATTAGTATTTTGCAGCTGTGACTTATTAAACTGATAGTTCGGTAATTTTCACATCTGTCAACACCTGCTTTCTTTGGGATTGGAATTATTATATTCTTCTTGAAGTTTGAGGGTATTTCGCCAGTCTCATACATCTTGCTCACCAGATGGTAGAGTTTTGTCAGGACTGGCTCTCCCAAGGCTGTCGGTAGTTCTAATGGAATGTTGTCTACTACCGGGGCCTTGTTTCGACTTAGGTCTTTCAGTGCTCTGTCAAACTCTTCACGCAGTATCATATCTCCCATTTCATCTTCATCTACCTCCTCTTCCATTTCCATAATACTGTTCTCAAGAACATCGCCCCTGTATAGACCCTCCACATAGTCCTTCCACCTTTCTGCTTTCCCTTCTTTGCTTAGAACTGGGTTTCCATCTGAGCTCTTGATATTCATGCAAGTGGTTCTCTTTTCTCCAACGGTCTCTTCAATTTTCCTGTAGGCAGGATCTATCTTACCTCTCGTGAAATAAGCCTCTACATCCTTGCATTTATCCTCCAGCCATCCCTGTTTAGCCATTTTGCACTTCCTGTCGATCTCATTTTTGAGACGTTTGTATTCCTTTTTGCCTGCTTCACTTACTGCATTTTTGTATTTTCTCGTTTCATCAGTTAAATTCAGTATCTCTTCTGTTACACAAGGATTTCTACTAGCCCTCGTCTTTTTACCTACTTGATCCTCTGCTGCCTTCACTATTTCATTCCTCAAAACTACCATTCTTCTTCTACTGTATTTCTTCCCCCCATTCCTGTTAATTGTTCCCTTATGCACTCCCTGAAACTCTGTACAACCTCTGGTTCTTTCAGTTTATCCAGGTCCCATCTCCTTTAATTCCCACCTTTTTGCAGTTCCTTCAGTTTTAATCTACAGTTCTTAACCAATAGATTGTGGTCAGAGTCCACATCTGCCCCTGGAATTGTCTTACAATTTAAAATCTGGTTCCTAAATCTCTGTCTTACCATTACATAATCTTTCTGAAACCTTCTAGTATCTCCAGGGTTCTTCCATGTATACAACTTTCTTTCATGATTCTTGAACCAAGTGTTAGCTCTGATTAAGTTACGCTCTGTGCAAAATTCTACCAGGCGGCTTCCTCTTTCATTTCTTAGCCTCAATCCATATTCGCCTACTATGTTTCCTTCTCTTTCCTTTCCTACTGTCGAATTCTAGTCACCCATGACTATTAAATTTTCGTCTCCCTTCACTACCTGAATAATTTCTTTTATCTCATCATACATTTCATCAATTTCTTCATCATCTGCAGAGCTAGTTGGCATATAAACTTGTACTACTGTAGTAGGTGTGGGCTTCGTGTCTATCTTGGCTACAATCATGAGTTCACTATGCTGCTAGTAGTAGCTTACCCGCACTCCTATTTTTTTTATTCATTACTAAACCTACTCCTGCATTACCTCTATTTGTTTTGTATTTATAGCCTTGTATTCACCTGACAAGAAGTGTTGTTCCTCCTGCCACTGAACTTCACTAATTCCCACTACATCTAACTTTAACCTATTCATTTCCCTGTTACATGTTATACGTAAGAAAAGGTTGGATAATACGTTGGTTACGCTTTGAAGATATATAAGTATGCAGTTTGTGTTGTCAATTGTTATAGGCCTACTCCAAGCTGAGAGGGGGTACAAGTGTTGGTGTGATGGTATATTTGGAAATGAGGCAGTTCCATTCTTCATTTGAGGAATGTCATGGTAACGTAACTAATTATACATCGTAAATACGATCAGGGAAGACGGAGGTCTTGTGTGTGTATGTGTGTGTGCGGGTTGAAAATTTAGTAATTTAGGCAGTTGTTCAAAACAGAGATGATATTGTTGTAAATGTCGTTTTTGTCATTAAGATGTATTCAGGTTGTTTTCTTTGTTGTTTGTGATTTTGAAGTGTTTCAAGGGTGTCCAGTTTTTTGCGTTTAGGTTGGGTTGTAGGATTCTGATACTTGTGTTGTTCACGTGATGTTTTGTTTAATGCAGGTGAATGGCTATTGTTGATGTGTGGCAATTTTTGTTTTGAATCTAGTCTCAAATTAACTATCTGTCTGGCCAATGAGGAAACAGTCACAGTGCAAACATGTAATTGCGTTCACGCCCATATGGTGAAGTGGATTCCATGTGTTGTTCTTGTGAGATAACTTCTGCCCTAGCTTGTTGTCGATGGTGAAGGATATGTTCATGCCTTTTTCGTTTGAATACATGGGCAACATGGTATGAATTATTTCAACAACAGCCTACATTATTAGATTTACAACGCGCACCCTCTCTCTCTCTCTCTCTCTCTCTCACACACACACACACACACACGCACACACACACACACACACACACAACTTCCACTGTCATATTTACCATAAGTAATTAGTTATGGTTCCACAACGTTCCTCCAATGAGAATGGAATGATACAAATATACCATCGCACTAACAGCTTCTACTCCCTGTCACCTTAAGAGTATCTCAGATAACAGTGCATACTAATATCTATCTGCATATTTTTAAAGCATAACCAATGTCCACTGACGGGAAAAAGATTAGTACTCCTGAAAAGACGACGTCGATTTTGATCTGGTGATGGTATATGTCAGCTGGGGGATAGTAAATGTACTGATAACGGTTTCAGCGTAGCCCGCCAACAGATAGCGTAGTGGCATAGCTACTAGGGCGCCATCAGTATCTACCTTCTAATAGGTGATGTTCACAGCCAGCAGGTTCAGTGTGGCGCAAACGCGTCAAGCAAGCAGGCAATCAATGCCATGGAGACGCTCTCCTGCTTCCTACAACTAACTCAGCGAGATTGAAAGGGGCAAAATTGTGGCCTTCCGAGTACCTGGAAGGTCCTTTCGGAGAACCGGCACACAAGTTGGTCGTGCTGTGTCAGTTGTGCAACGATCCTGGAATCAATGGTCACGTGAACATTCTCGCGTACGTAGACGACGTTCTGGACATCCACGCAGCACAGACGCCAGCCAGGATCGTCTTATTGTAAGGGCAGCAGTGGCAGATCGTACAGCTACCACAGCGCAGATAAGAGGACTTGTGAGTCCAGACTTGTCAACACAATCTACTACGAACCGGTTATTGGCACTGGGGCTATGTACACGCACTCCTCTAGCCCACCATCGACTCACGCCACAGCATCGACGTGCACGGCTCGACTGGTGTCGTCAGAAGATTTCTTGGAAGACGGAATGGCGTGCCTTTGACTTAATCGATTCTGTTGTACACAAGTAATGGTCGTTCGCGTGTACGATGTAAACTTCACGAGTGCTGTCCCATAGAGCGCATTCGTCCATGACACGCTGGCTCCACCCCAGGCCTTAAGGTCTGGAGTGCTATAGGCTACGACTCCCGTTCACCTTTGGTGTTTCTGGAGGGGACGCTAACCAGCACTCGTTACGCGCAGAATGTTGTTAGACCCGTTCTTCGCCGTTCTTACAACAGGACGGTGATGTACAGTTCCAACACAATTATGTTCACCCACACACAGGGCCCGTGAAATTCAACGTGCTCTGCAAAGACGTACAGCAACTTCGCTGACCAACACGATCTCCGGACTTGTCTTCAATCTAGCACGCGTAGGATTATGAAGGTACGAGAAGTGACTCGTGCGACTAGTCAACCAACTCTTACAGAACTACGTGAACAGGTAGAGCAGGCGTGGCGTATCGTGTCCCAGGACAGTATTCGCCATCTGTACGATCGCCTGCACTGCTGTACAAGGAGGCCACACCACGTACTAATATGGGTGTTTCACCATGTGTTGATACATGATACCTCAGAACTGCTTGCGCTATTGATATGTAAATGCAATCATTTCTTGCACTCCGAGTGTATTGTTGAAACAATAAATGTTCAGTGAAATGGAAATATCTCAAAGGGTGTACTGTTTTTTTCCGGCAGTGTACCACTCCATCCGTTACTTACCCGTAACAAGTAACAGTTGTATGTTAAAATCTCCCTGCTTTGAAAACCTTCGCTCTCCTCCAATCACTCCTTTCACCTTCTGTACCTAAATATCTCTCCCTTTTTCTTCCTCTGCCTCCTTTTCATATTTTCCATGAATTTATTTAGTTAATTTCTCTCTGCCTACGTCCTCCTCTTCATATTTTTCTTGAATTAATTTAATTGACCGACCACTGTGGCCGAGCTGTTCTAGGCGCTTCAGTCTGGAACCGCTCGACCGCTACGGTCGCAGGTTCGAATCCTGCCTTGGGCATAGATATGTGTGATATCCTGAGGTTAGTTAGGTTTAAGTAGTTCTAAGTTCTAGGGCACTGATGACCTCAGACGTTAAGTCCCATAGTGCTCAGGGTAATTTGAACCATTTTTTAAAATTTAATTATTTGCATATTTCCTATGATATTTTCCAAATGAACAATAACATGCCTAACTCACAAAACTCAATAGATCCTCCGAAATAAAACCAATAATTTGTAGCTGTGTCAGCCCGATATTACATACACCTGTTAATTTTATTAAGAGTATATCTATCTGCATATTTTTAAATCGGCATCAATGTGCTACTTCAGCATTTAAGCAGTCGTAACACATAACCGATGCAAGTTTAACAAACCAACATCTCTAGCTTATCCATAAGTTGCTCCATCTCTCGCAATTCTTTCATCCTCCTTCTCTGAATCTCAGCCAAAACTGTAATTTATATGTAATTTTACCACTGTTGCAACATGATTATTGTACTTAAGGTTTGGAAAATGTCACTTTATCATATAACGACTATGAAATTTAAACAATATAAACTTTTATATCACTTTAAATACTTATTCTAACGCTTGTAGTAAAAAATTCAACCGAAGATCTCCAAAACCCTTTAAAACTTATTCTGAAATAATAGTGTTTTATTGTACAATCTTTGCACTCGTGATAATGTTTCTGTTCTTTGCGCTTAGTAGTTTCCAGAAGTATGGCATTATATATGTGATGTTCTGCGACAGAGAAAGGAGCCTGTGAGAACTTGAGGTATTCTGTTTTTAGTTTTTTTATTTTCAGATTTAGACAAATGTTTAGTTTCTAGTCAAAAACCCCGCGAAACCATGTTTTGGAATAGTGTTATTGTTTCTCCACTCGATAGTGCCACAGATTACCCCAAAGTCGTAACACAACACACACATGTCGTACTAACACGTGTGAATCCGCCTGATTATGGTACTTTAAACCTCCGAAGTGACTGCTAGCAGTTAACTTCTTGTTTCATACGAATCAATAGCAGCCGCAGTAAAGCCTAACTTAAAATATTCGCGTTTAAAGTTTTCGGGTTCTTATTACCCCTTGTGAGGGAAGCACCTTAGGGTGGTAGTGTCTTACAGTAAAAACGACGTTGGAAATGACCTATTTAAACGTTTCTATCCCTGATAACGACTAAGCACAATGTAAATAAAGCTTTAAGGTTGAACTGTTGTAGCCGTACTTTACTTGCGTCGAAAATATCGCTTTACTATGTTACAGTGTGTTTGTTTGTGTTCGCAAAATACTGAATAGTATATGAAGCAGTCACTTGGTGCATGTCTATTCACTTAGTTTGAAGCATCACACACACACACACACACACACACACACACACACACAAACACACACACAAAACAAGAAGTTTTTGCTAATCGGAAAAATGTGTACAATGATAGCGGTATCACAAATACAACAGTGCCAAAGAGTTTCTCTCTTAGAAATATTACAACAGGTACAATGATATCATAATAGAAAACATGCGAGTATATACTTTCAGTTACATGCAATTTGCCTTCAGTGGAAATGAATTACAAATAAAATAAGCAAATGTAGAAATCAATTTGTTACAAAACATTACTTAAACAAAAGAAATGTAAATATTGTGGTATATAGAGGAAACAAATAATGGTGCGAAATAAGTGTTTATAAATAAATACCGCGACAGTGGTATTTATATTAACATATGCTGGCAGTTGAAAGTTTAAATTAATGTGACCACTGTATTATTGTGTGACTGAACAGGCTGTTGTATTTTAGTGTAGAGTTTCATCTTCGTAACTGTCTGCACGTTGTTACTTTCAAAGGAAGTTGTGTTTATTTATGTTCAAATTGGAAAGTAAATGAAAGAAATTTTGTAGAAAGGCTGCATTGGCCTACTCAGTCCATTGGTTAAGAAAATGATGTGATGTTTCCCTTTTACGTACATATATTTCTATCTCTTCGAGTAGATTCATAAGACTATATTGCTCAGCCCTATGCTACATCGTATGTTGTCTTTAATGCTTTTTGCTCCATATCTATTGAGAGTTTTGTGCATTGCATCTGTAGATTTTGATGCGTTTTCAATTTACGGTCACTTTCGAGTGTAAAAGTGTTGTTTTCCTTTTGTGTACTTAAATTTCTATCTCTTCGAATAGATTCATAAGACTACATTTATCAGCACGATGCAGTATCGGATGTGGTCTCTAATGCTTTTTACTCCGTGTCTGTTGAGACTTGTATGCGTTGCAAATGTAGATTTTGATGCGTTTTTCAGTCTGGGTGTTACAGTTACTGTCCGAGCTTCTCCAAGGCTTTTCATCAGTAGTTATTATCGTGTTATGACAGTACTCCATTTGAAGGCAACAGCCTGTCGACGATCAATTAAAAACAAATCGTTCTTGGTGCAATTTGTTATAATTACATTTCAGTTAGTAACATACGCGTAGCTATAACTGAACCTTTTAGGATAGTAAGGTACGGTCATCCAACATCCATTGTCACTTTAGCATAATGAATAGCGTCACAGATTCGTGACGAGCTGTATGATCTCTTGGTCGTTTGTGTCCTACTGCATCGAATTTTTTTCTAACTTCATGTTTTTAATAGGTTCTGATACTTTCTTATTAAGGGGTGGTGTACTATCTTTGTCCCGAAAAAAGCATGTTCTTTGAGAATTTTTTTCTCGGGATGTGTTATAGATATCACTGTCAAATTTGGTCAAAATGTTTATTGATATTTCCTCCACAAACTGGAAGTTTTTCGACCGGAAATGTCGAAGGGCAAAGGCAAACTGCCGTCGGAACGAAACAAAATTTCCATGTAGACCTCCACGCGCGGTATGTCACAGGTCAGCCGGCTCGTCTGAAATCAAAATTGAGTTGACGTTAGCGAAGTATATAAGATTGTTTAGGAGCTGTACCTCGCTTAAATTATTTGGACCATAGGAAACAAAAAGGCGGCCATTTGAAAAAATAGGGGTTTTTTCATCGATTTTTCGACTTCGTCGGCCAAGTGAAAATATTTATGGTTGATGGATAGGAATAAAAGTGGTACAACTCCTACAAAATTAAGTTAGCATCGTTGGAAACAAAGAATCATACCAATCGCTTCAGTAGATTTGAAGTTACCATACCGCGCGATAAAAAAGTCATTTCGAGAAAAACGCATTTGAAGTTCTGACTACATATAAACGTAATACTGTGCAACGTACGTTCAATCTGCTATTCCGGGTCCATAAACTAGTCTTTCCTCTTCCTCATAGAGGGCGTTCTGCTCGATCTGGGCCAACCTGCGCTGCTCCAGAGCCGCTCGTACGGCCGGTGACAAGCGGTTGTCGGCCGCTTGAATCCGGTGGTCGTCCGAATGCTTCGCGAACTGCGTCGAGTAGAGTCCCATGGTGACGTCCATCGTTGTCATGTTTTTCAGAATTGCTAAATACCCTTCGTCGAAGCTGCTCACTGCCAGCAAAATCGCAATCTCCACAGTCTTCGCACCAGAATGCAAATGCTTGGGGGCTAACTTCCAAACGCACGCGTCCAAATTTTCATTTGACTTTTGTATGTTGCCTCCCAAGCACCGGTACAGTAACTCGTCCTCCGAAAGGGCCTCGTAGATCGGATAAATCACTTTTTGAGCGTCTTTGGAGAGCGGCTAGTCTTGTTGATATTCGTCCACATGTCCGGTAGCCCATGCAATGCGCCACTTGCACCAACTTGTTTCCCCAGCCGGACAATTTTGGTGTTGTGGGTGGTCATGCGTCGAACACCTGTGGAAATACGTTGCCCAAATTGCCTTCTTCATCTGTTCCACCGAATTGGAATGCCGTCGGATTGCCAAGCTGTGGTACGTCGTAAACTTCCTGGTCACTTTATCAGTTTTAGTCATGAGCAAGCACACAGAATAATTTTTCGCGGCTACAAAGTCGAAATTCGCGAAAAAAACTGGCGCTTGGAAAAGGCCGATTTCAGGCAGGTGCATTTTTTTGTTCAACCACGAATAACAAACATTCCCGTTCCGTATTCGGGAAAACCGTTTCAGGGGTGGATTCTAAACACTATTATGGATCTAAAAATGCAATTAAAAATCTATTTTTTAACCAAAAGATAGTAAATTACTATAAATATATACTATAATATTCGATTTTATGTAAGTGTAAGAGCGCTGTTTTTGAGGAGTAAGTTCGTTCGATTGGCTCAGCATGCCTGACACCTTGCACTAGTTTCATTAAGATGTTTTGCCCATTTTTTCTCTTAAGTTTTGTAATTCCAATGTTGCAGAAATTCTGCTACTAACTAGGGACAGTGATCAAGCAAGAATAACCTTAGCGTATTACTAAAAAGTGAGAATGATGAAATAATTTTTATTCTATGTGGGGAACTATTGTGAGTTTGTATGGCACTATTAGTAATGGAACTTTTATAAGCCTATGTCCTTATTTTCTGGACACGGTACTTTCCTTTTTTGTCATATAATATTTTCTCGGTTACTGACCCTGCTGCCGGTGGTTCGAGTTCTTCCCCGGGCATGGGTATGTGGGTGTTGTTCTTAGCATAAGTTAGTTTACGCAGTGTGTAAGTCTAGGGACCGATGACTTCAGCAGTTTGGTCCCTGAGGAATTTACACACGTCTCGGTTACTGAAGTTTTTATTTAAATATACTGCAGAAAGAAGATACTGACCTGGATAAGGGAGGAAAGTACGATTTAATAGAGCTAATTATTATGATTATGTAGTATTCTGCCTAGTGGCAGGTCCCTGTCTTCGTACGCAGAATTTCTGATTCCACTGTTCCCTGTCTTCAGCTTCTTCCTTCAGTCTGTTGTATCTCCTTCCATCTTTCATGTCGTCCAGATGTTGAATTCTTCTTCTTCCTCGTCCTGCGTTTCCTCTGAGTTTCCCTTCGATGACATCATACATGAGTCCCTCGTGTCTAAGTACATGTCCAATCCAGTTGGCCTTTCTCTGAAGAATTGTACCCAGAAGACTTCTCTTCTCTTTTACTCTTCGCAGTACATCGTCATTTTTTATGCGATCTGTCCACTTGATCTTTTCCATTCTCCTCCAGCACCACATTTCAAAGCGCTCTAAGTATTTTTTTCTTCTTCTTTGTCATGGTCCATGTCTCTGCTCCATACAGTGCAACGCTCCAAATGTAGCACTTTATCAGTTTTTTCCTCAATGCCAAACTCAACTTGCTGGTCAGCAGAGTCCTCTTCTTGCTGAAAGCAGCTTTGGCCGTGGCGATTCTTGCTCGAATTTCGTTGGTGCAGAGGGCATCCTTTGTGATAAAACTTCCCAGGTACTTGGATTGATTAACATTTTCCAGTTCCCGATTGTCAACAGTTATCTTCAAGTGTTTCTCAAGTTTTGATATGCGCATACAGGAATTTTACGCCAGTCCACTTCGTAAACGAAAGACACAGCCGACAACTGCACCAGGAACGCGTTGCGATCGCTCATACTACGTTGTGGTCCACGTACCGTATGCACAGTTCGCATCGTTTCTGAGCGTTTAGCAGCATATTGAACTCGGCACGCTCACGTTCAGGTTCGACAGCACGGTCCGTGTGACGACGTCATAACCTCCTTCTACATCTACATCTACATTTATACTCCGCAAGCCGTCCAACGGTCTGTGGTGGTTTACGTGCCACTGTAATTACCTCCCTTTCCTGTTCCAGTCGCGTATGGTTCGCGGGAACAACGACTGCCCGAAAGCCTCCGTGCGCGCTCGAATCTCTCTAATTTTACATTCGTGATATCCTCGGGAGGTATAAGTAGGGGGAAGCAATATATTCGATATCTCATCCAGAAACGCACCCTCTCGAAACCTGGACAGCAAGCTACACCGCGATGCAGAGCGCCTCTCTTGCAGAGTCTGCCACTTGAGTTTGCTAAACATCTCCGTAACGCTATCACGCTTACCAAATAACCCTGTGACGAAACGCGCCGCTCTTCTTTGGATCTTCTCTACCTCGTCTGTCAACCCGACCTGGTACGGATCCCACACTGATGAGCAATACTCAAGTATAGATCGAACGAGTGTTTTGTAAGCCACCTCCTTTGTTGATGGACTACATTTTCTAAGGACTCTCCCACCCCCCTTACCAGCAATTAATTTTATATGATCATTCCACTTCAAATCGTTCCGCACGCACACTCCCAGATATTTTACAGAAGTAACTACTACCAGTGTTTGTTCCGCTATCGTATAATCATACAATAAATGATCCTTCTTTCTATGTATTCGCAATACATTACATTTGTCTATGTTAAAGCCGCCGGCACACGGACCGCGTTGTCGAACGTTAACGTTGAGCGTGCCAACTTCAACGCGCTGCTGAACGCTCAGGAACGATGCGACTTGTGCATACGGTACGTGGGCCCCCAACGTGGTATTACGCGGACGCAACGCACTCCAGCGGCAGTTGAGGGATGTTTCTAGTTCGTAAAGCACATTCTTTACTCAACGGGCGAGCGTAAAATTCCCACACTACCTCTATTATAACGCACATTTCCTCCGGCGTCGACGAAAAGGAAAGTACTATGTCCAGTCAATAAGGACACAGGCTTATAAAAGTTCCGTTACAAACAGTGCGGTACAAACTTGGAATACTTCTCCGCATTATTTCATCATTCCCAGATTTTAGTAAAACCCCAAGGTCAGTCTTACTTGATCAGTGTTCCTACCCAGTAGCAGAATCTTTGCAACATGTGAATTACGAAACCTAAAAGAAAAAGGAGCAAAATATCTTTAAAGAAATAGCGCAAGGTGTCCTGTAGATTAAGCCAATCATCCCCCATAAAAAGGTTAACTTATGTTTACATAACATCAAATATTATAGTATATACTTATATTAAACTAATAGTAAAGTATGAGAACTTAATAAAAACGCGAATGTTGGGATAAAAAATTGGAAGTGGCAAAATCCGAACCATCGCACCATTAAACATCTCTACAGCTGGCAATGACGCTAGTCACTACCCTGTACCATTAACACACTGTGCGCCTTTAATCATAGTGTGTTAGGTCCTACAGAAAACCTTAATCGTAGATATATTACTAATTGAAATTTAATTATAGCAAACTGTACCAAGAACAATGCGTTTTGGGTGGATCTTCACTGGGTCGCTGGCTTCAAATAGCCTACTCTCATAATAAGCAAGTTACAATAATTCTTTTTCCACGAATGTGATGTTTCTCATTATTTTATTGGAATGAATCAAACAGTTAACAACGGGTTTTTCAGTGATTCTCAATTTGCTGGTGCTCAGAAATGGCTTGAAATGAATGCCGACATGGCGCCTCACAACTCTCTACTGAAGGGAGACGGCGTGCGTGTCACGTAGGTAGCGTTGTGCCATCTCATTGGTCAACGCCCAGACGCACGGTCAGAATATCTGACATGTCAGATATTGCTCTGCACGTTCGGAAAGACTAGCGAACGTGCTATTTCACGCTATGACGTCAGAAACTCGGCACGCTCAACGCTCAACGTTCGGATGCACGGTTCGTGTGCCGACGGCTTAAGGGTCAGTTGCCAGTCCCTGCACCAAGTGCCTATCCGCTGCAGATCTTCCTGCATTTCGGTCCCTGCACCAAGTGCCTATCCGCTGCAGATCTTCCTGCATTTCGCTCCAATTTTCCTCGATCCTGCCAGAAGCGGACGAAGCAGATCGGGCGCACTGTGAGCAAGCTGTCGGGCTATATTGTCGGGCGACCTCCGTCGACGGCGTCTGGCGATAGTTGTCGGTGCCACTGTGAACACAGACTGTAGTAGTGACTATCGCAACGGTGCAGGCTGCGCTGCGCGGTGAGGAGAGAAGACGTCGCGAATGGCACAGCAAGTCAGCAGGCGAGCAGCGAGCAGGTAGCCGACCGAGGGCCCCCAGCGAGCGTAGCGCAGCACGCGGTCGCGGCAGTGGCGGGGACCGCCGACCCCACGTGACTTGCCGCTCGCCTCTGCTGCCCCCTCTCACTCGGCGGCTCAGTCACGCGACGCCATGCCTCGCAGCCGCTGCTCGCTGCCTGTGGTCGCGCTGTCGCTGCTGCTGCTGTCGCTGCTGCAGGCGACGGCAGAGGCCGCCGACGGCGACTTCGAGCTGCACATCGTGCACCTCAACGACTTCCACGCGCGCTTCGAGCCCATCAACAGTGGCGGCGGCTCCTGCTCGCCCAGTGCCGCCTGCTTCGGGGGCATCGCGCGCGTGGCCACCGAGGCGCGCCGGCTGATCGACGCTGCCGGCGACAACTACCTGTTCCTCAACGCCGGCGACAACTTTCAGGGCACCGTCTGGTACTCGCTCTACAAGTGGAACGTCACCGCCGCCATCCTCAACATGCTGCCCTGGGACGCGGCGGTGAGTTCTCCTGTTAGTTACGAGTTCCTCCATTCTTCAGTCTCGCGTAAGCGTTATGATGCGGAACGTGTCAACTGCATAACAAACGCACACATGAATCAAGGGTTTTGTTTCTTTTTAAAAAAAAGGTTCATTTTTACCTACCCCATTCCCTTAAATGGTACAAAATGAATATGCACTACTGGCCATTACGGTTACTACACCACGAAGATGACGTGCTACAGACGCGAAATTTGAACGACAGGAAGAAGATGCTGTGATATGCAAATGATTAGCTTTTCAGAGCATTCACACAAGGCTGGCGCCGGTGGCGACACCTACAATGTGCTGACATGAGGAATGTTTGCAACCGATTTCTCATACACAAACAGCAGTTGACCGATATTTCCTGGTGAAACGTCGTTGTGATGCCTCGTGTAAGGAGAAGAAATGCGTACTACCACGTTTCCGACTTTGATAAAGGTCGGATTGCAGCCTATGGCCATTGCGGTTTATCGTATCGCGACATTGCTGCTCGCGTTGGTCGAGATCCAATGACTGTTAGCAGAATATGGAATCGGTGGGTTCAGGAGGGTAATACGGAACGCCGTGCTGGATCCCAACGGCCTCGTATCACTAGCAGTCGAGATGACAGGCATCTTATCTGCATGGCTGTAACGGATCGTGCAGCCACATCTCGATCCCTGAGTCAACAGGTGGGGACGTTTGCAAGACAACAACCATCTGCACGAACAGTTCGACGACGTTTGCAGCAGCACGGACTATCAGCTCGGAGACCATGGCTGTGGTTACCCTTGACGCTGCATCACAGACAGGAGCGCCTACAACGACGAACCTGGGTGCACGAATGGCAAAACGTCGTTTTTTCGGATGAATCCACGTTCTCTATACAGCATGAAGGTCGCATCCGTGTTCGACGACATCGCTGGCAACGCACATTGGAAGCGTGTTTTCGTCATCGCCATACTGGCGTATCACCCAGCGTGATGGTATGGGGTGCAATTGGTTACACGTCTCAGTCACCTCTTGTTCGCACTGACGGCACTTTGAACAATGGACGTTACATTTCAGATGTGTTACGACCCGTGGCTCTACCTTCATTCGATCCCTGCTAAACCCTAAATTTCAACAGGATAATGCATGACCGCATCTTGCGGGTCCTGTACGGGCCCTTCTGGATACTATTCATGAGTTTATCTGTGGTATGGAAAGAGTTGTCAAGGGGATATGATTTCAATTTATTTTTGAAACTATTACTGCTGTCTGTCAGACATTTTACTTCATGTGGTAATTTATCGAAAAGTTTTACAGTAGCACATTTTGCCAGTAGAGGATAGTGTAAGTCTCTCTTTCTTCTGGTATTATAATCATGAATCTCACTGTTGTTTTAAACTGGTCCGTGTTGCTGAGAACAAATTTAATTACTTGAGTATATGCACTACGAGACTGTTGAATTCCTAACCTTTTTAACAGATGCCTACAAGATGTGCGACTATGAGCCCCACACATTATTCTAAACACTTTCTTTTGAGTATTGAATACTTTTTGCCTGAGTGTTGAGTTACCCCAAAATATTACTCCATAATAAGTCAGAGAGGGAAAGTATGCAAACTATGTTAGTTTATAAATTCCTATATCCTCAAAATTGGCAATTATTCTGATTGCAGAAGTTGATGGACGTAGTCGCTTTAGGAGATATAAAATATAAATTTTCCAATTAAGATTCTCATCTATATGTACACCCAAAAACTTAGTATGCTCTGCCCTGTTGATGTGTTATACTTATTGAAGGAACTATTCTCCTTGCAGCAGCAAACAGGATGTACTGTGTTTTTTCAAAGTTTAGAGCAAGCACAATCGCAGAAAACCAATCAATAACTTTTCAAAAGACATTTTTTGTGTCATTTCCTGTTGGAGTTTCCTTCACTGGATTGATAATGATGTTTGTATCATCAGGAAACAGTGTCAGTTCAGATTCTTATGTCAGATAAGAATGGAGGTCATTCACATATATCAAGAAAAGAAGGGGATCCTTGATCGAATCCTGTGGAACACTTCATGTAATTTCACTCCTGTTAGATGAAGTGGGAAACTTCCTTAAATCACTTAAAACATATAAAGATAGATTTTGATTCCTATTCTGTAAATATGGCTTAAACCACTCCTGTGTTGATCAATTTATACTATAGATTGTAATTTCTCTAACATAATGTCATGGTTCACACAATCAAATCCCTTGGATAAGTCACAGAAAATTCCTATTGGTGACGTTTTACTATTGTGTGGGTAGTGAAATTGTATATTGCTTTCTCATTGGAACAGCATTTTTGAAATCCAAACTGTGATTTACTAAGTATCCCATTATTGTGGAGATGGCTAACCACACTTGAGTACATTACTTTCTCGACTATTTTTGAAATTGCTGTAAACAAGAATACTGGCCTGTAATTATTGACATCTATAGCGTCCCCTTTTTTGTAGAGAGTCTTGATGGAAGCATATTTTAACCTCTCTAGGAAAATGTCTTGAATTAGTGATGCATTACATGTGTGACTCAGAACCATTGTTAGAGATGTTATCTACTCCAACAGAACATTTATTTTTCAAAAATTTAATGATTTTCCCTATTTCACAAGGGGTTGTTAGGTGAAAATTAACCTGACTAGGATATCTCAAAACTGACTCTTCCATGCTTGGCTTTTTCTTTTGAATTATTGTTAAATACATTAGCTACTTGTATGTTGTTGGTTAAGATGGTCTCATTCTCCTTAATAATAATTCTACCTACCCCAGTCGTTACTTTTCCTGTCTCCCGTCTAACAACATTCCATATTTATTTGATTTTATTTCCCAAGTTGTTAATTTCATAGTTAATATACATATTTCTTGATTTTCTAACAACTTTTCTCAGTATGTTACAATAATTTTTATAGTGTAAAATCACTTCTCGGCCTTTACTAATTCTTGCTGCCTCATAAAATATTATTTTTCTTTCTGAAGACCCTTTAATACCTGCAGTAATCCAAGGCTTCTTTGAAAACTGTTTGGTGTTACATTTAGTAATTTTTTGGGTAAGAATATTCAAAAAGGGATATAAATTTAACATAAATATGTTGCACTTATCCTTAGCATTTGGTTCATTATATACATCTCCCCAATTAACATTTCTTAAACTTACTATGAAATACTCTATAGATACTGGGTTGAGCAACAGCACATTTTTACTTAATTGTTCCTGAACTGTACAACCTGCTAGGTTTTGTAAGTTAACCAATTTTGCATCACGGTCTGATAATCCATTTATCACAGGAAAAGCATGTGTTAGTTTTACATCCTCTCTCTGTACAAATACGTTATCTATTAGAGTGCTGTAGACTTGAGCTATATATGTAGGGAAATCTATCACTAATTCTAAGTTATATGTCGTTAATCTAGTTGACTTTTCCAATCAGAATTGCTTAGAAAGTTTACCTTGTGATCACCACGGTTAATAACATCTTGTTTCTGTCTGACAGACAGCGTAATAGGGAGTCAAACTTTTTTATGAATAGCTCCCCCTCTCCTAATGGGGACCTATACACTGTCGCTGATATCACCACTACATTATCTACCTGTAGTTCACATGCACAGGCTTCAAATTGCTGATCGACACAAATTTGCTTACTTCTACAGTTTTCTATTTATATCGTTGTTTTATGTAAATGGCAACTCCTCCTTTATCCATGCTAGATCTGCAAGTGTAAGATGCTAAGTTATACCTATTTATACTGACAGTTTTCATCCCCACAGTTACATGGTGTTCAGACAGACAAAGTATATAAATCTCATTCTTATTTTTGAGATCATTTAAATACACTACCAGTCCATCTACTTCATTTTTTTATTCCCCTGATATTTTGATGAAGTAATTTGATACTATCCTTAGCTTTATCCTCATTTACTGTACATAGTTTCTACTATTATATTTTTCTTGATTTCATCTGTTTGGAATTTGGCTTTACCCTAAAAAACCAGTCTGCCTGGTCCATTAACCACAGGGATCATACCTTGTGTGACTGCGCCCCCCTTACAGTATCTGCTGATAGAGAACCTAACTTATCTTTCCTCTTCCTATTTAGGTGCTGGACACGTCTAACGTATCCCAGCCTACCGATAGCGTCAACTGGAATAACACTTACGTGAGATTTTGCCAGTGACTGGAACATCCCATTCAGCTCAGTGTTAACGTATCTCACAGGAGTATTTACCCAGGGCCGATCATGGCGCTGAAAGACCTTCACAAACCCCACATTTGTGTGCCCAGTTTCAGCTCCTATTTTATCCAGGTCACTCCTAATACTATACCTTGGATTCATAGCCAGGCTGTTTCCTGCTCACCCAACTATAATTACCTGATATTACTTCTCAAAGTCCCTACATAGCTGACCTAAGTTTTCTGTCACCTGGCTAAGGCTAGCACTTGGTTTCACAAAACCTGTCGGTGGTAACTACAGCCAAATCTCAGATATCTTCTAAACAGGGTGTTCGGAAATTCCAGTTACAAATTTCTAGGACTTGCAGGGATGAGTGATTACATAATATTTTGAATAGGAACCCCACCTAAAAACGTACTGCTTCCGTTCTACGACGGTTTCAGTTCATATCTGTAACGCCTCCACATCTGCTGAGGGAAAGCGAAAAGTTGCTTATCCTGGTATGCAATAGGGCAGACAAGATGAAGTGTACCACGTCGAGCGATCACCTGATGTCACTTAACGTCTGCCTTGCTGTGAGACAGAGGAAGATCTGCTGGCCGCTGCACTAGAAACTGAAGAGACAACAAGTGGGATAAATGTAAATGTCGTGTGACTAGGGCCTCCCGTCGGCTAGACCGTTCGCCGGGTGCAAGTCTTTCGATTTGACGCCACTTCAGCGACTTGCGCGTCGATGGGGATGAAATGATGATGATTAGAACAACACAACACTCAGTCCCTGAGCGGAGAAAATCTCCGACCCAGCCGGGAATCGAACCAGGGCCCTTAGGATTGACATTCTGTCGCGGTAACCACTCAGCTACCGGGGGCTGACATTAAGTGGGATGGACAGTGTGTACCAGAACATGCTTCATTGGTACTGTTGTGACTTGGCAAGACAGCCAAGCCACTATGACCGGTAGCCGAAAGGCACGCGTTTAAGCTCACGCAGGCTGGCGTGAGGTCTGGAACAGTTAAAGGAGTCTAGTAAAAATAATACGTAGCTGCTGGAATAACTTTAATCCATAAGTGGTGAACATCGGTCTGACGGTACATGCATCACAAGAGAAATAGCAAACGATAATGGCGCCTTGCTAGGTCGTAGCAAATGACGTAGCTGAAGGCTATGCTAACTATCGTCTCGGCAAATGAGAGCGTAATTTGTCAGTGAACCATCTCTAGCAAAGTCGGCTGTACAACTGGGGCGAGTGCTAAGACGTCTCTCTAGACCTGCCGTGTGGCGGCACTCGGTCTGCAATCACTGACAATGGCGACACGCGGGTCCGACGTATACTAACGGACCGCGGCCTATTTAAAGGCTACCACCTAGCAAGTGTGGTGTCTGGCGGTGACACCGCAGGTACAGTGTCTGTAACAACGCTGGTGGTCGCCACATCGAGCCGCGGTTACAGTGCATCAGTACTGTTCCGCACATAAAGTGCGCTATAGTAATGTAAACATGTGATGTCTAAGCTTTAATAGAAACAAATGTTCTTAATTGATAACTGGATGTTTCCTTGTTTCCTTTCGTATTGTTACTTAACAATTGTAATGCGTCAAGTCTAATTCAATTCCTCGAGCAGAAGTGGGTTAGTTAAACACCAGAAATGAAACCTCGTAGAACGTAAATGATACGCTTCCGAACATGGGTTCTTATTCAAAATATTATGCATTTACCCCCCTCTACAGGTCTTAGGAGTTTGTAACGGGAATTTCCGAACGCCCTGCATGCATGGTGATCCTGTTATAATGTTACATAATTTCAGGGATTACGGAGAGTGATAAATGTATTAGTTTGAGGTAAGGGACCCTTGTCCGGAAACGATCGCTTTTTATAGGCGAAAATCATTCTGATACCTCTGACTGTGGAGTACGTGTACCTGTACCGTTGCTGCCACAACTGAGCGGTAGGCAACTTTCACAGGTGATCATATGGACCAAACAAGAAAAATGTCCATTAAACATGGGCTCTAAAATGCATACCTCAAGAACGATGTGCACTTGTTCATCCCCAATACTGTGAAACACGTCTCTTCTGCTTCATGTTCTTTTTTTTATTTATGTTACGGATTGAAAACCAGCCGCATAGCCCCTTTGTTTCATGACCATTGGTCAGTTGCACTGGCCAAGCTGTTTTTAATTATGTCATGTATTTTTTATATTATTTTAAGAAAGGTCTTAACGATGAGTGAAGCTGTAGTGGCACCAACACTAATAAAGAATGTTTTACGATATGAAGATGGCTAGATTATTTTCCAAACAAGGAAGAGTTTATGCTCGACCTTAGGTAGATTTTCAATCCCTAACATAAATAAAAAAGATGCAGTAGAGAAGATGTGTTTCACAGCATCGAAGATGAACAAGCGCTCATAGTTCGTAAGGTACGATTTTTAGAGCCCACGTTTAGTAAATTTTTTTTTCCTTTGATTTGATCCACCTACTCTACCGTGTCATTTTTTTTTTTTTTTTTTACAACAGTAGCGGTGCAAGTATTACACTATAAGAGGTATCAGAACGATTTTTACTTATAACTTGCGACTCGGTAGCTTCCTAACGAGAGTCCTTTAACTTAAATTCGTACATTTAGTCTTCTCTATCGTCCCTGAAAATTTGTAACATAATCACGGAATCATACAGTATGAAGATGAACATTTGTTATTTCTTCATCTCCTGTGTTTTCCCATACCATTAAACCGGAACTTTGATAAGCTGTTATGCGCATGCCCGTGAATGTTTCTGTAACGGTAAAAACCACCTACAGCCCGTTTAAGAGTGCGGGTGAAAAGGGTGACACAGAAGCTTTCAGAAACATCTGGAGCAATTTATATATATATATATATATATATATATATATATATATATATATATATGTGTGTGTGTGTGTGTGTGTGTGTGTGTGTGTGTGTGTGTGTGTGGTCTTCAGTCCAGAAACTGGTTTGATGCAGTTCTCCAAGCTTCATCTCTCAGTACCTACTTCAACCTACATCGTTCTGAATCTGTTTAGTGTATTCATCTCTCGGTCTCTACGATTTTTACCCTCCACGCTGCCCTCCAATACTAAACTGCTGATCCCTTGATGCCTCAGAACATGTCCTACCAACTGATCCCCTCTTCTAGTCAAGTTGTGCCACAAATTTTTCTTCTCCCCAATTCTATTCAATACCTCCTCATTAGTTATGTGATCTGTCCATCTAACCTTCAGCATTTTTCTGTAACACCACATTTCGAAAGCTTCTATTCTCTTTTTGTCTAAACTATTTATCGTCCACGTTTCACTTCCATACATGGCTACACTCCATACAAATACTTTCAGATACAAATACACTTAAATCTATTCTAGATGTTGACAAATTTCTCTTCTTCAGAAACGCTTTCCTTGCCATTGCCAGTCTACATTTTATATCCTCTCTACTTCGACCATTATCAGTTATTTTGTTCCACAAATAGCAAAACTCCTTTACTACTTCAAGTGTCTCATTTCCTAATCTAATTCCCTCATCATCACCCGTCTTACTTCGACTACGTTCCATTATCCTCGTTTTGCTTTTGTTGATGTTCATCTTATATCCTCCTTCCAAGACACACACACACACACACATTATATATATATATATATATATATATATATATATATATATATATATGTTGCTTCAGATATTTCTGTTCTTTGTACAATTATTTCTACGAAAAAAAATTGGGGTTAGATACAACCATCCTTAGGGCTGGGGATGGGAGTGAGAGGACGTGACATGCAAAAATATTTGATAACTTCCGACATTAGAATGAAATCCGTAGTTTTCGCGGTCGCTAGACTCCTTTGTAACAGGTGAAAGGGAACATTTCAGCATGTCTCTGTAATGCCTGAAGAAATTTTTACAAAAATTGGCAGAGGTTTCACTTGATATCTGGAAAAATATACTGTGACGGTAAGACCACTCCTATGGCTGACGGTTTGGAGTGAAAAGAACTGAGACAAAAGCATACATCAGGGACGCCTGGAGCTATTTCGACCAAATTTGGTGTGCACATGACTCATTATTTGCATAAAAATATCATGGGAGTAAGATACTCCTATTACTGCAAGGGATGATTGTAGGATCATCTGAAAGCGGCCGGTTGCTATTCCTTTGTTGTAAGCAGCTGATTCGCAATACATTAAAAAACATAAAGGGCTGTCAAATGAAAACGGGACAGATGGAGAAAACGTAAGTAAACTGTTACTTCGAAAGTAATCCCCATAACTGCTAATACACTTATCCCACTGTGTGACGAGATGGTTACCGCCTTCATAGACTAATGCTGGTGGTTGGCTGTGGAACCATGATTGTACCCCACCTCTTTCTCCGAAGCAAATCGACGGCCACAAATGTCTTTCTTCAGGGCTCCAAAAGTATGCACTGTGCATGGGGAGAGGTCGGGCTCTATATGATGAGAACGGCCCAAGGTTGTTTCGACTACGCTGCAGAAGTTTCGCTGGGAAACTGCCACACTCCGCTGCACTGTCCCGGTCTTTCCCCACGCGATTTTCGTATCTGCGATTTGCATATCTTTGGGACCGTGAAGAACAACGTTCGTAGTCGTCAGTTTGCATTGGACGAAGAGGTGCACTCCTGGGTATGGTTTGCAACTGCAAACATTTTTCCATGAAGGCACTGTCCGTCTTGTTCCACAGTGAGATAAAAGTATTACCAGTTATGTCGATTACTTCTTTTTTCATCTGTCTCGTTTTCATTTGGCTGTCGCATACGTGAAACGCAATCTGTCTAATATTTGCGTTGTTCAGTGCACCAACCACATCGTGAAAATGAGTTGTGCAGCGAGCCAATAATTTCGCCAGTATGTTTCAGGGCCAAAGACCATACCACTGGACCCAATACCACAGAAACTGTCAGTATGTGGGTGTTATGTTGACCAGTTGCGCAACGGATTGCTCTGACAAGTACCCGTTGGCTCCTGCAAGAAGCAATTTCCATCCCACATTACTACAGAAGTCAGACAGCCGCTCCTAACGTACCAAAAAGAAATGCCTGAAAAACTATGAGCAGTAAATATCTTCTGGAGTCGTCCGCTGTTCTTACGTAACTAGTGTGATACTTGGGTACTGGAGTATTGCTAGTTAGTGTAAGAAAAACATTAAGCGAACGGAAAATATTATTTATTGCAAAATCTGAGAAACTCAAGTGAAACTTTTGTTTATAAACTGATACACAAATTTCCAGGTTCTTTTCGGAACAGGGGGTTACCTCTTATGGATAGTAATCCTGTTAATGAAATTTATATACAAAGTGTGGGAAAGCTCTTTTATCCCTTTTCTTTAAGAATGTTATTTACTCGGCAGAATACCGTAAGCTGCAACGACTGCTGCATGCGTCGTCCGCCGCTGAAAAAAACAAAAGTATCTCTTTCTATCTGGATTGACCTTCGCCAATCGAACTCTCACTACGCCTTGATGAAGTCAAGGACTCCTATCTGCCCCTGATCTATTGGCGTGGTACACCGGTCAGATAACCAGTCCACCGTGATGCCACTCAATGTTTGCTCGCAGGCGCTAACTAATACTCCGTCTGTGTTCACACTGCACATTAAGTGTCGTGGCCAACACAGTGAACAAACGCTTAATCGCGAGCTACTCAGTATAGAGTATCACTCCGATTCGCTAGCGACATAGGTGCTCTCTCAGTGCAGTACTGAGTAGAGACTTTGTTCCTCGCTCTCTGCGTACACGCACGAGCACACTCGCTCCTGCTGCATGTTCCCGCTTCAAGAGCGTCACCGGAACTACCCCTCTCCACGCAAAAAGCGAAACGGTATATCATTCACTGTCTTTCCCTCACTCCTCCGGCTCATTGCGCCAGAAATAGTCCGCCAGTCAGCGTTACTTTTACAAACTGGAGAATGGCGCTCCGTTTAAGCCTACCAGTCTGGAAATATATAGCATCTGCATTAGGCGTTTACTGTCCATCTGTGAAAACTCTGAAACTGCACACTAGGTCCACTAAAAAATGCGTATGCTGGGGCTCTCCCAAACAAGATCGTGGGTTTTGCTTTTAAGGTGAACACGCAGGCCATTATCCCTTTTCTCTGGCAAAAACTGTTATTGTCCCTGGGCAGTGAGCCAGCTGGTGCAGCTGCGTGCTAACTCACCCTCCTACAGACTTTCCAGCTGGCTGGTTGCCTCCACTGAACAAAAACTCCTGTGGCCATTGTGTCTTGAATGTTTGTGTACGCCAGCCTTGACTTTTTAATCTCACTGCGCACTTGCGATTTATTTAGTAGATTTGCATATCGATTAAATGGAAAGATGTAAAATTGACTCTAGCCTATTGGGTTAGGGCTCGAATGAAACGTCTTGATACGCAGAATACGGTGGTGAGGTCGGAATATGTAAGAAACGAAGGACAGGAGACCACTCCACCTTACAAAACGTCCTGCCTAAACGCACATGGTGCAAAGCAGTGGGGAATCAGCTAGTTGCCAGCGACGCTCCTTTTACTCGAAACGACAATGTCACTGGCAGGATTACAACTTTTCTAAGAATTCAGATGAAACTGCAGCGCGAAATTCGTTCTAGATGCGCATGAAATACGTGTACAAATATGTGTTAAATATGTTAAACGTGTGCAAAATATATTTCTGTGTGTGAAATGCATGTGACAGGTGCATACGCACTGTCACCTGGATATCTGGGGTTCGATTCTCGTTTTACAAGATGATGATGTTTAGTTTGTGGGGCACTCAACTGCGCGGTGAGCAGTGCCCATCGTTTTACATCTACAGCAAAAATTTCTCAAGCACCTTGCATTGTCTGATGTAGCATATTTCGTGCAGCAGTACAATTAGCCTCTACTGTCTCTTCCATTCAAGAATGTTCAACGAAATAATCACTTTATTTCATTTATTTAGTTACTCTACACCATAGTTTATCATGTAATATTCTACAATGGTTCACATTGATCTTAAGGCAACCTGCGGATGATCGATGATTGGTACAAAGTTTGTAAGCGGACCCTGAAAGTAAATGAATGTAATATTCTGAGCATAAATAGACGAAGAAATTCGCTACAATTCGATTACACTACTAACACTAATAACTGGAAGTTCAGTAACTACTATAAAGAATGTAAAGGAGTTGTGCATGTTCAATATTTACTGATGATACTAGTTTTTCAAACCTTGAATATATTGAAGCAACTCACACACCATGAGTTGTCAATATTATCAGTTGGCAGGTCGATTGTACAAGGTTAAGATGTCTAACACCCAGAAGGAAGCGTGTGCTGCGGTAGTGTAGTAGCTGTTAACAACAGAAAACGATGGAAACGAGAAAAGTGCTCGGAAAATGGCGTATGTTAATTTACTGACTGAAATCAGGACTCACGTTTCCGACAGATTTCGTAAACTATTTTCAGATCAGTCCTTCATTGCACGACAAATTGTTAATGTCAATACACAAAAGAAGGAAAGAAAGGTTAATGAGGGATCAGTTGCTGTCGACGAGAGATTAATAGTAACTTCTAAATTTCTATCGACAGTTCATCCAAATGCATGAAGTGTAGTTCAGCAATAACACCAAACACAATTAATAAAATTGTATGGAATCCTGTGAAGCACTTATATCTGAATGGCAAAAATATGTTCAGGTAATTAACGTTAAACTTTTTTTTAATGTTTGGTGAAACCGGCATACATGTCGCAGAACTGTTACTAGGCATTGCTGATGGGTCTATATGACACATTTTTCGAGATGGAATCGTTTTTCCAAAGTACTATGTAATTCACTAACCTTTAGTATATTTCCAAATTAATAAAGTAACCAGTGTCATAGAGCAGTTTCCGTTAATCATCCTGAAGTGGTACATGCTATGATTACCCTGGCGTAGTCCTGTTAATATCGTTTTGTGTTAAAAGACTACATTACTTGGGAAACTGAGTCTGAAGTATTATGCACAAAGGAGAATTGAAAAAACAGCGCATACTAACGCCGTGCGGCTGTTTCATCAAGCTTTATTTACTTCTGAAAGGAGAATATTGTCAAACCGTCTATACGTGACCTCACACGACATGCATTCACAATACTGAGAGCTAATACGACAAAAATCCGCCTCAGTTCCGAAATGTTACTGGTCTTTACCCAGGATTCAGCTAAAATAATCTAGCCTTCTTCAGAAGCATAAAATAAACTAATACAGGCCAGAATAAGGCACGGTCAAACATAAAAAGCTAAAGTACCGTGATACTATGTCAAGCTACGTTACTTTGCTGAGGAACAGCGCCGACCCCACTTCATGGAAAGCGGTCGGCTAGCCGCGGACGCTACGTTGGAACTGACTGTGGCATGCGGATATGTACCGACCATGACTCCCATTGGCTGTCTTTATGTTATGTACTGGGAAATTACCTATAATGTTAAACCTAATTTGTGAGAGAACAAGGCACTAAGTAGATAGAATCCCGATGAGCATTAACTGTAAAACGAGATCTTAGTAGCTGATAAGAAATTTACTTAGACGTTAAGTTCAGCTTACAAACAAGCACGCTAATATACCTGAATAATGTTTGCAAAATGCTTTGTGGAAAGAGTTAGTAGTAAATAAGTACTGAATTAAAACGCCATGGCTGATGCTGAAGTGTTACGGTATGAAGAGCGAAAATGCTGTAAGCGATAAACTTTTATTATTTCGTGGAGGGGTGTCAGCGAGAGAAACATTTCGTAAAGATTTGAAATTAGGTGTTAAGTTTTTCGGAAGTCGCTGAGTGCTCTAATTTTCAAATGCTGCCTGAATATAGTCTGGGTAGCTTCGGCAGCCTGAGTTACGCTTTCTCAAGGCATACTCAGTTACTAACAGTAATACTTCTCTTACAGTCTTAAACGTTTAACACACGATTAATGAGTAGATTATAAAAAGCGTTTTAAAGTTTTAGATTCGGTCAGTAACTTACCGAAATTTTGAAAATCGAATTTTTGTTGCGCCTGAAAGCTGTTACATAGGCAACCTGCGGTGCCTCTGGTTAGTCATTTAGTAATATTGACGACTAGCGAACCCGACTATGGTTCGCAACTGCCAGACGTATCCTAATCTCCTTCTCCCTCCTCTCTCTGTCCATCTCCTCCTCTCCCCTTTGTTTTGTACATCTTCTCTTCGTCTCTCTCTGCCCTTCACCTCCTCCTCGCTCTGTCCATCTCCTCCTTCTCCACCTCTCCCATTCTCTCACCGTCACCTCCTACCCACTCTCTCTCTCTCTCCATCTCCTTCTCCCACCTCCCCTCCGTTACCTTTTCCCACCTCTGTCCATATCCTCTTCCCACCTATCGCTGACCTTGAGCCTTTTTCATTGTTATTGCCAAAAAGACCTTAATTGGGAATTCAAGTCACTGAAAATAAATGGGTAAATTGGTTTAGATCAGTGATATGCGAGGTATGAGACATACCTCTCCTACTGCTCGATCTGTGAGGACTGTAGCTTCAATGATAGTATTTTACATGGTTTTAATCTGCAAACAGGTAGGATTGCGAAGTTCAGACGATTCCAATTCCGTAATAGTATTGTAGTCATAAGGCGACAGGCCATCTATACAGTTTTACAGTTTCCTGTTAAAACCAAGAGCTTACAACTGTGTATAGAATTTTTGTTTAATGAGAAGCACTCTGTCTGATGGTTTAAGTACCTTGCTGTCGGAGTTAAAACTAACTGCGAGAAAGAAAACTAAACCCCACATTTTCACACTACAGCATTTTCTTTATTGCAGTCGATTTTAATCGAAAACCTGTACATTAGTGTATAAAAATTACATTTTTAATATTTATTAGATACTCATGTAGAAATTTGAAGAAAATCGCCCGAGAACTTTTCGATACCACATATATTAAAAATATGTATCAGTGTCCGTTCGAATCTTTATTGGATTATCGTGCAAAAGTGTGAAGTAAATGGGTAGCCTGAGTCTGTCCCAAGACTTATTAGAGTATTGTGTAAAAATTTGAAGTATATCGATCAAGAACTTTTCGTGATTTTTGCTAACAATGATTTCCATTTATGCAGTAGTATATTTATATTTATAATGTGTACCCTATGAACGTCCGAACGTTTATTGGAGTACCTTGTAAAAATCCGTGGGAAATCGGTCAAGAACTTTAGGAGATTTTTGGTAACAACGTTAAACAACGATTTGTGTTTGTGTAGTAATATAGGTGATCTACATCTACACTCCTGGAAATTGAAATAAGAACACCGCGAATTCATTTTCCCAGGAAGGGGAAACTTTATTGACACATTCCTGGGGTCAGATACATCACATGATCACATTGACAGAACCACAGGCACATAGACACAGGCAACAGAGCATGCACAATGTCGGCACTAGTACAGTGTATATCCACCTTTCGCAGCAATGCAGGCTGCTATTCTCCCATAGAGACGATCGTAAAGATGCTGGATGTAGTCCTGTGGAACGGCTTGCCATGCCATTTCCACCTGGCGCCTCAGTTGGACTAGCGTTCGTGCTGGACGTGCAGACCGCGTGAGACGACGCTTCATCCAGTCCCAAACATGCTCATGGGGGACAGATCCGGAGATCTTGCTGGCCAGGGTAGTTGACTTACACCTTCTAGAGCACGTTGGGTGGCACGGCATACATGCGGACGTGCATTGTCCTGTTGGAACAGCAAGTTCCCTTGCCGGTCTAGGAATGGTAGAACGATGGGTTCGATGACGGTTTGGATGTACCGTGCACTATTCAGTGTCCCCTCGACGATCACCAGTGGTGTACGGCCAGTGTAGGAGATCGCTCCCCACACCATGATGCCGGTGTTGGCCCCGTGTGCCTCGGTCGTATGCAGTCCTGATTGTGGCGCTCACCTGCACGGCGCCAAACACGTATACGACCATCATTGGCACCAAGGCAGAAGCGACTCTCATCGCTGAAGACGACACGTCTCCATTCGTCCCTCCATTCACGCCTGTCGCGACACCACTGGAGGCGGGCTGCACGATGTTGGGGCGTGAGCGGAAGACGGCCGAACGGTGTGCGGGACCGTAGCCCAGCTTCATGGAGACGGTTGCGAATGGTCCTCGCCGATACCCCAGGAGCACCAGTGTCCCTAATTTGCTGGGAAGTGGCGGTGCGGTCCCCTACGGCACTGCGTAGGATCCTACGGTCTTGGCGTGCATCCGTGCGTCGCTGCGGTCCGGTCCCAGGTCGACGAGCACGTGCACCTTCCGCCGACCACTGGCGACAACATCGATGTACTGTGGAGACCTCACGCCCCACGTGTTGAGCAATTCGGCGGTACGTCCACCCGGCCTCCCGCATGCCCACTATACGCCCTCGCTCAAAGTCCGTCAACTGCACATACGGTTCACGTCCACGCTGTCGCGGCATGCTACCAGTGTTAAAGACTGCGATGGAGCTCCGTATGACACGGCAAACTGGCTGACACTGCCGGCGGCGGTGCACAATTGCTGCGCAGCTAGCGCCATTCGACGGCCAACACCGCGGTTCCTGGTGTGTCCGCTGTGCCGTGCGTGTGATCATTGCTTGTACAGCCCTCTCGCTGTGTCCGGAGCAAGTATGGTGGGTCTGACACACCGGTGTCAATGTGTTCTTTTTTCCATTTCCAGGAGTGTACATAGATACTGCTCAAGCCAGCGTACGGCGCGTGGCGGAGGGTACCCTGTTCCTGTTCCACTCACAAATAGAGCAAGGGAAAAACGACTGTCTATATGCCTCTGTATGAGCACTAATTCCTCCAATCTTATCTTCGTGGTCCTTACTCGCAATATATGTTGGCGGCAGTACATCCTTCGGCAGTCTGCCGGTTCTCTAAATTTTCTCAACAGTGTTTCTCGAAAAAACGTAGCCTTCCCTCCAGGGATTCCCATTTGAGCTCCCGAAGCATCTCCGTAAATATTTAAATCTGCATATGAATAAACACAAATCATAAAAACAAAACTAGACAGAAACATTAAAGAATGAACCAACCATCAACAATTATTAACTAAACAAAGAGGGATCAAAAAAATAGTTATAAATAAATACTTTAACATAAAGATAAACCAAAAGAATTAAAAAAATCATTACCATGAGAACGAATTATTGAAACTAAAATAGAAATTATATTTAAATCTGCATATGAATAAACACAAATCATAAAAACAAAACTAGACAGAAACATTAAAGAATGAACCAACCATCAACAATTATTAACTAAACAAAGAGGGATCAAAAAAATAGTTTTAAATAAATACTTTAACATAAAGATAAACCAAAAGAATTAAAAAAATCATTACCATGAGAACGAATTATTGAAACTAAAATAGAAAGACCTAAAGCACCTTCACAAACAGAAAAAACCTTTCGAAACAAATCTAGCATCCCGGCTCTGACTTGCTTCGCTTCGATGTCTTCCTTCGATCCGACTTGGTACGGATCCTAAACTCTCGAGCAGTACTCAAGAATAGGTCGCACCAGCAACCTACATGCGGTCTCCTTTACAAGTAAATTACTCTTTCCTAAAATTCTGCCAATAAACTGAAGTCTCACCCACTCGTTTCACCTCAGATCGCTTTGCATCGTGAGACCCAGAAATTTAAACGACTTGACTGTGTCAAGCAGAACACTAGTAAAAATGTATCGAAACATTACATTTTTGATTTTCCTACTCATCCGCATTAACTTTTTTCCCACATTTAGGGCTAGGTGCCATTCATCACACCAGCTGGAAATTTTGTCTAACTCGTCTTGTATCTCCCTACAGTAACTCAACTTCGACACCTTACCGTGCACCACGGCATCATCAGCAAACAACCGCAGATTGCTACCCACACTGTCAGCGGAATTATTTGTGTATATAGAGAACAACAGCGGTCCTTTACACTCCCCTGGGGCTCTACTGACGACACCCTTGCCTCCGATGAACACTCGGCGTCGAGGACAACATACTGGGATTTATTACTTAAGAAGTCTTCGAACCACTCACATATCTGTCAACTTATTCCATATGATCGTACCTTCCTTAAAATGGTTCAAATGGCTCTGAGCACTATGGGACTTAGCATCTGAGGTCATCAATCCCCTAGAACTTAGAACTGCTTAAAGCTAACTAACCTAAGGGCATCACACACATCCATGCCCGAGGCAGGATTCGAAACTGCGACCGTAGCGGTCGCGCGGTTCCAAACTGAAGCGCCTAGAACCGCTCGACCACGCAGTGGGACACAGAGTCAAATGCTTTCCGGAAATCTAAAAATATGGAATCTGACTGTTGTCCTTCGTCCGTAGTTCGCTTTTTATCATGTGAGAACAGGCAAACTGAGTTTTGCACGAGCGATGCCTTCTAAAACGAAGCTGATTCGCGGACATAAACGTTTACATATGCGGCATAATAAGCTATTTCAGTCGAATTAATTATTCCGTTGAACGAATCTCTACAGAATTATAGTGTCATCGGCAGTATCAGATGGAGACCAATAGAGAACTCTGAATAAAACAGGCGTGCGCACAGATGCCGTCTTCCCCTCCGTATTCCACCCCTCTCCCCCACCCCTTCTCGGCCACCCTCACCACTTTTCAACCAGTACATCGAATAAGCAATGGCGGAAACTAGAAAAAAAAAAGGTTTTTACCAGTCGGATTCCAGTTCACGATAAATGGAGGTTATTGGTATGTTTCGCTGATGACATTGTTGTTCTCAATGAAAGTGATGAAAAATGAACTAATGAAGGAATTACTAAAACAGGATCCTCTTTAGCACGGAACATGAATCGACAGTAAATCAAAGAAAGACGAAAAATGAGTAGTCGTAAAGAGATTAGCGACAAACTAAAAATCAAAATTAGTAACGAGGTGAACGAATTCTGCAAACTTGGAAGCAAAATATCGCATGCTGGACGCAGCAAGGATGAAGGAGAAACCTACTAGGCATCAATTCGAGGAAAATTGCACTGAGAATAAACATTTGGAGCACAGCATTGTATGAAAGTGAATCATGATTTGTGGCAAAACCGGAAGAGCGAAGTATCCAAGCGTTTGACATGTCATGTTTCATGAGGTACTGAGAAAAGTAGTGGACTGATAAAATAAAAGTTCTCTTGAGAATAAGAGCGCCATAGCACATACGGGAAAACGCTAAGAGGATGGGCAGGATGATAGGACATTAAAGAATACCTTTCATGGCGTTAGGGGGAGTCGTAGGGGGCAAAGCAGTAGGGGAAGATAGAAATTGGGATATATCTAACCAATAATACAGGTTGTTGTGCGTAAGTGCTGCTCTGAGAGGGAAGAAAGTCGTGACTTGCTGCACCCAAGTCAGAAGACCGCCGAAGAAAAGAACCATGGGATAAGCGTTTTAATTTGAGAAGTAAAGTGCGTTTCAGGATGGTACTGAGGGTTAGGATGTAGCTACCCTGTCTTGCAGCATATTTATTCACTCTTGCATTTTTCACACCGATTGTAACGCGCATGTTTCGACAGACTAATGTTAGCAAAAAATTTGTGACTGGATTGGGGATTTTCTGGTAGGAAAGACGCAACATGTTATCTTGGATGGAACGTCATGGACAGATGTACAAATAACTTCGGCTGTGCCTGCGGGAAGTGTGTTGCAACCTTGCTGTTCCTGTTGTATACTAATGACCCAGGGGGCAATGGTAGTACGAGGGACGTTCAACAAATAATGCAATACATTTTTTTTGTCGGCCAGTTTGAATTGAAAAAATACGGAATTTGTTGTGACATAATGGGATGTTCCTGTTTTAAGCCCTAAAGCTTCATGAAGTTCAGACAGGTGGCGGCGCTGTACATAACCTTCAAAATGGCGTCTGTAACGGTGGTCGTTCCAAGCAGAGAGTTCTCATTGAGTTTGTTTTGGCAGAAAACCAGAGCATCGCAGAAATTCATAGGCGCTTGCAGAATGTCTGCGGAGACTTGGTAGTGAACAAAAGCGCACTGAGTCGTTGGGCGAGGTGTCTGTCATCATCGCAACAAGGTTGCGCAAACCTGTCAGATTTCCCGCGTGTCGGCCGACCGCACACAGCTGTCACTCCTGCAGTGCTGGAACGTGAGGACACTCTTATTCGAGGTGATCGACGGATTCGGAGTCAAACACGTCGCTGCACAGCTAGACGTCCCTGTTGGCAGTGCTGACACCAGAGAGGAGCTCACAGAACTTCATTGGACTGTTCTTCCTCATCCACTCTACAGCCCAGATCTTGAAACTTCTGACTTCCATCCATTTAGCCCAATGGAGGATGCACTCTGGGGAATCAGAATCTGGATGATGCAGCAAGACGTTGGCTCCAATGTCGACCTGTAGTGTTATACCATGTTGGCATAAAGCCTCTCCCGGTAAGGTAGCGTAAGGCCGTCGCACTGAACGGAGACTATGTTGAAAAATAGGGTTTTGTAGCCAAAAGAGTGGAGAATTATGTAGTATATTGGGATCCTGAATAAAACTGAGCTGCTTTCAGAATAAAAATGTGTTGCATTAGTTATTGACAGTCAGATCTTGATAGATTTCAATGTGGTACAAAGAACGGCAGCTTGCTTTAAATGTCCTAAAATGTAAAATTGTGCACTTCACAAAAAATGTAGTATCGTGTGACTTTAATGAGTCAGTGTGGAATCCATTAACTCATTCAAATACCTGGGTCTAACACTTTGTGGAGAAGTGAAATAGAACGATCACATAGGATCAGTCGTGGGTAGAATGCTGGTGAAAAGCAATCAGTTTAAAATAGAGATTTCTTACAAATCACCCGTGCAATCCACCCTATAACATTGCTTAAATGTGTAGAGCCCATACAAAATAGGACTAACGAGGGATATTGGACATATGAAATAGAGAAGAGCAGCATGAATGGTCACAGATGTGTTTGATACATGAGTGTTGCAGAAATGCTGAAGAAACTGAACTGGCAAACTCTTGAATACTAGTTTAAGGCTATTTTCAATGGTTCAAGAACCAGCTTTAGATGATCATTCTAGGAATATACTATAACCTTCAACGTATCACTCCTATAGAAATCATGAGGACAAGATTAAATTAATTACATCAAGCACGGAGGTATCCAAACAATTATTGTTCCCGCGCTCCATACGCGAATGGATCTGGAAAAGGCCCTTATAACTTGTACAACAGGAGGTACCCTCTGCCATACATTTCACAATGGTTAACAGTACAGGCGAAATTTGACTATATATTCTTTATTTACTACTTATTTCTTCTTGAATCTCATGATGGTTGTTTGTTGAAAGGCGTAATTTGTAGCTGAGGTTGATGAATGAACACTATCCAGACACTTCTCTGATTTCATCAGTGCACCGCGATCGCTTTCGTCTTTCAGTTTTTTTTCTTTTTTCAAACAAATATCACTGGCTGCTACATGAGGTAGAACAAGATAAAATCCGACACCTATATAATCTACATTGATTGCAGCTGACTGTGTTGCAGCTATAGGGAGGAGACATCTGAGGTTTTTTTGTGCCGATACAAATCGTCCATAACTGTTTGCGACCGTGTTGTAGTTGAGGTCTTCAGCCGGAAGAATCTTTCGATGCAGATCTCTACGCTAGTGTACTCTGTACAAGCTTCTTAATTTCTATATAAGTCGTGCAACGTACATCCATGTCTCCCTCTACAGTTTTACACCCCATTCTTCCCTCCAATACCAAACTGGTGATCCCTTGATGTCTCAGACTCCATCTTCTAATCACGTTGTTCCACAAATTTCTTTCCTTGGTTCAAATGGCTCTGAGCACTATGGGACTCAACTGCTGAGGTCATTAGTGCCCTAGAACTTAGAACTAGTTAAACCTAACTAACCTAAGGACATCACAAACATCCATGCCCGAGGCAGGATTCGAACCTGCGACCGTAGCGAATTTCTTTCCTTCCCTTTTCTGTTTAATACCCGTTGATTCGTTAAGTGATTTACCTATCTAATCTTGAGCATCACATTTCAAAAGCCTTTACTCTTTTCATGTCTAAACTGTTATCGTGCATGTTTCACTTCCATACAAGGCTATACTCCATACAGTTAGCTTTAGAAAAGACTTCCTAACATTTAAATTTATGTTACATGTTAACAAATTTCTCTTCTTCGAGAAACGCTTTTCTTGTCATTAAATAGCACTCCGTCTTCAGGCCACAAGTAGCCCATCGGAACCATCCGACCGCCGTGTCATCCTCAGCTGAGGATGCGGATAGGAGGGGCGTGTGGTTAGCACACCGCTCTCACGGTCGTTATGATGGTTTTCGTTGACCGGAGTCACTACTGGTCGAGTAGCTCCTCAATTGGCAACACGAGGCTGAGTGCACCCCGAAAAATGGCAACAGCGCATGGCGGCTGGATGGTCACCCATCCAAGTGCCGGCCACGCCCGACAGTGCTTAACTTCGGTGATCTCACGGGAATCGGTGTATCCATTGGGGCAAGGCAGTTGCCTTTTTCTTGTCATTGCCAGTCTAAATTTTATATCCTTTCTACTTCAGCCATCATAAGATATTTTCCTGCCCAAATAGCAAAAGTCATCCATTACTGTTAGTGTCTCATTTCCTAATCTAATTCCATTAGCATCGTCTGTTTTCATTCGTTTATATTCTATTAACCGTGTTTTACTGTTGTTGATACTGGTCTTGTAACCTGTGTTCAAGACAGTATTCAGTCTGTGCAAATGCTCTTCCAAGATCTTTATTTGGCTCTGAGTACAATGGGACTAACTTCTAAGGTCATCAGTCCCCTAGAACTTAGAACTACTTAAACCTAACTAACCTAAGGACATCACACACATCCATGCCCGAGGCAGGATTCGAACCTGCGACCGTAGCGGTCGCTCGTTTCCAGACTGGAGCGCCTAGAACCAGGATCTTTACCGACTGACGGAATTATGTCGTCGGCAAACCTAGACTTTTTATTTCTTCTCCCTGAATTTCAATTCCTTCCCCAAATTTTCGTTTCGTTCCCTTTATTGCTTGCTCAGTGTACAGAGGGGATAAAGTGGGGGATAGGCTACATACAACCCCGTCTCACTCCCTTCTCGATTACCGCTTCCTTTTTATATCCTTCCAATCTTATAACTGTAGTTTGGTTTCTGTACAAGTTATAGAAACTTGAGTGTATTCTAGGCCTTTCTGCAGTGGTAACAACGGTTCCCCTCAGATCTCCGAAGTTAAGCGCTGTGGGGTTTGGTTAGCACTTGGATGGGTGACCAGCTGGTCTGCCTAGTGCTGCTGGCGAGCGGGGTGCACTCAGCCATTGTGATGCCAATTGAGGAGCTACTTGACTGAGAAGGAGCCGCTCCGGTCACGGAATTTGACAACGGCCATGAATGTGGTGTGCTGACCACACGCCCCTCAATATCCACGTCCAGTGACGCTTATAGTCTGAGGATGACACGGCGGTCGGTCAGTACCGTTAGGGTCTTCTGAGGCCTCCTCTTACTACGTTCAGAGTTTGTACTGTAGGTACTAAATTTATAAGTGTCTGCAAATCTAGGTTTGCATGTCTTTAATCTATATCAGTTGTAAGTGTCCGCCCCCGGTAGCAGAGTGGTCAGCGCGACAGAATGTCAATCCTTAGGGCCCGGGTTTGATTTCCGGCTGCGTCGGAGATTTTCTCCGCTCAGGGACTGGGTGTTGTGTTGTCCTAATCATCATCATTTCATCCCCATCGACGCGCAAGTCGACGAACGTCAAATCGAAAGACTTGCACCCGGCGAACAGTCTACCCGACGGGAGGCCATAGTCACACGACATTTCTTTATCAGTTGTGAGTTATGTGGCTTCCGTTGTTCCTACATTTCTCCGGAACCTAAACTGATCCTCTCCGAGTTCGGCTTCTTATGTTATATCACTATAGACTACATAAGTGCCTTGCTACCGAAATGTGTAAGTGTGTCCTAAGCAACAAAAAAATCGGATTTCTATCCTTCGTCGCTCCCAGGGCTCTTTTCTTATATCACTTATTGTTTCATTAGCCTCTGATTCTAGAGACCACTGTCAATTTTAGATCCTCCTATAACTGGCTGGGGAAACCATTTCAACGGTCGGAGAAACTCAAGGGCATACTACATCAAATAGGATCATTACGCTTAAAGCGCTGCGGAGCTCATACGAACCTTTGGATTGAGGACAACATTAGCTAATTTGCTCAGAACAAGCAAGAATATTTACTCAGGTCACAACGTTCATTGTTTTCGTTGCTATCTTTTAACTCGTGGCCCCTAAGATAATGCATCTGTTTACTTCCGTATACATATGCTGCACATTAATAGCGGCAGGAGAAAAATATGAGCGTTGATGTGCGTGAGAGAGAGGTAAAGACAAGCGTGCTTCTTAGGTATTGCTCCGTCCTTCACAGCGAGCTCGGCATGTCGCCAAATATCGCTAATTGACGGTTGGGGACCGTAATGTCGCAAGAACAGTAATTTCCCCCGACTCGTGGGAAGTCTATCTCTGTGTGCTGTCAGCTTTAGAAGTATCTTGCAGCCGGTTGCACTGTGAAAAACAGGATGGCGTAATAGCACAAGTTTTACCAGAATAAGACCGTCTTAGAGCAGAGGCAGACTATCTCAGTAAACAGCTAGTTGCACGCACAGCATTTAAACTTGTGGATTTTCGCTGGTTGACAAAAAAGTTATAAGGCCATTCTACAAAAAAGCGTAAAATCAACTTTATCTACTTGTTCATGCGTTTGGTTCACCAGGAAAGATAAGAGCTGTGATATCGTATCTTACATCTATCCGAGATCCTTGCCTGATAGCACTGGCGGAGGACATCGAAAAAAGTCCAAAGAAAGGCAGCTCGAGTTGCATTATCGCAATACAGGGAAGAGACTGCCACGGATATGATAAGCGACCTGGGGTGGTAGTCGTTAAAACAAAGGTCTCTCTTTACGTCCATCTTTACATCCTGTTCACTACAGGATGTCAGAACCCCTTTCAGCGGTCTAATTTCCAAATTTATTTTATTTGGCTACCAGTTTCGGCGATTTACTACGCCATCTTCAGGCCCTATGTACATTCAACAATGGTACCAGTATGAAATACATAACCAAAAAAGGGGGCGCAAGTCTTATATACAGTGGTAGTATGCAATAACATAACAATACCAACCAGTACAGGAAGTGACATAAAGTTACTGATAAATTAAGGAATAAAATAAGACAACAGCTGCACACTGTGTTAACTTAAACTTGTGAGCAAAGTATATACGGCAAATAATGGTAAAAAAGGAGCCTACTAAACGGAAGTCAGTATTTCGTGCTATGCATAGATAATCACATTATAATGCTAATGCAATGCCCGTGAAACAACTGGAGTAAAATAATATAATCATATACTGATGAGTACAGACTGAAGGTAAAACATTTGATTACATGCTGTAACCACTTACTAGAGGTCAACCCCATAACTATGTGTATTATGATGTTGATCACAAACTCATGAGATGCAACGTATTTATTAAAACATTTGTAATCAACCAAACTATGAATCTAATGTAATATACAGTAACGAATTCCCACTAAGCAGCAAGTATTGAAATATGTGGAAAAGGCAAAACCAACGTTATCACGAAAGTGGTAAGCCCGCTGGTAAGCAGGCGTGTGGTTAGGTGATATATCAAATCATAAGCTATGAAGTAAGTGTAAAGGAAAGTACTGCGATACATAAGCAGTATATTAGAAAGACACTCATTAAAATCACAAAACCAAAGGCGCATCCCTCTATATGTCAGGCAGCTCTTAAGCAAGGGGAGAGAAAGGATACTAAGACCTACCACAGAAAAACCACCATATAAGGTGTAATATCAGTTAGTACCTCTGTGATTAGATGGTTAGTTGAGAATGTAGATTTCAAGGAATATACCAGAACACTGTGTCGGTTATTGTCAAGGCAGTAGAGGTTCAGGTGTGCAATCTGAACAAACATCCATCTCAACTAATAAATCTATAGTCGCGTGAAAACGAACACTCGTCATGTAACAAGAAAACAATGTAAAGAGGGAAGAACTCTGAACACTAACGCCACAATACCAACTAATGTAGAGTTGCAGCTGTGGTGTCACCGCCAGACACCACACTTGCTAGGTGGTAGCTTTAAATCGGCCGCGGTCCATTAGTACATGTCGGGCCCGCGTGTCGCCACTTTCAGTGATAGCAGACCGAGCGCCACCACACGGCAGGTCTAGAGAGACGTACTAGCACTCGCCCCAGTTGTACGGACGACGTAGCTAGCGATGCACACTGACGAAGCCTCGCTCATTTGCAGAGCAGATAGTTAGAATAGCCTTCAGCTAAGTCAATGACTACGACCTAGCAAGGCGCCATTAGCCTATCATAGATTGTATCTAAAGAGTCTCACTTGTCTCATCAATAGCGATGTACCAAGGATGGATTAAAGTTAAGTATTCCAGAAGCTACGTACTTTTCTTTATAGCATTCATTACGTATCCTGTTGCAGACCTATCTCTATTCTGCGTGAGCTAAACGCGTGCCTTTCGGCTACTTCCGTGGCGTGGCTGTCTTGCTACGCCACAACAGCAGCTATCGTGGTTACATGTCGAAGAATGAAGCTAAGGTTCAAATGGTTCAAATGGCTCTGAGCACTATGGGACTTAACTTCTGAGGTCATCAGTCCCCTAGAACTTAGAAATACTTAAACCTAAATAACCTAAGGACATCACACACATCCATGCCCGAATCAGGATTCGAACTTGCAACCGTAGCGGTCGCGCGGTTCCAGGCTGTAGCGCCTAGAACCGGTCGGCCACTCCGGCCGGCAAGCTAAGGAAATAAGTAGGTTAAAGCAACGTTAACCTACGTCACCCATGACTTGTTGAAAAAACTAGCAAGCTGCAAAAAATTAACGACATCTATAGTACCTGATGAATAGTAACTGCACGGTTGCAGTGCAGCCTAGAAAAATAACGTTACGAATCAAATATTAAAAATGTGTAAAGAAAAATTCCTGTACATGTTGAAGATCGGTAAAAACGTGTGTCGTTTCACGTTTATTGTACGGAATTGCTTGCAAGGATTACGAAGGTCACAAACCACAACTATGTATTCCTCATAGAATGGTGTCTAAAATGCATAGTACACATGAAAGCATTGCACTCAGTACTGAGTCATACTATGTTGATATATTTTAATACACAGGCTAACACAAATGTAAAGTACACCTTTTTAATTAACAAAGTGATCAAAAATTTAAAAATTCCGGTCTGTCGTACATTAGTCTACGACTGTATTTCGGAAACCAAGTACCTCTGTTTCAAGCGGATCAATCCCAAATGAAAGGCAGAACGTTTTGCACAAGCCATCTACCGTGGTTACGGCATAGAACCATGTTATGTGAAAGAATGATCAACACACTGGCATGAACTAAGCATAGGGGAAAAACCGATAGAAAGTACATCCATTTCAGATTGAGAACAACATGCGTTACCAAGATTCCTGTGTTATAAATCATTAATAATAAACCGTTGCAATGTGAAACCGTTAAACCAAAAAAATCAGACCCATGTTATCACCACATAAAGCGCTAAGGACGTTGCAATGTTGTCTAAACGACAGTTGCCGATTCAATAAAACCTGTGGAAACCCAGGTGATGACTAACCTCTGTAACATGAGAGATGACGTGACCTCAGCATTTACCGGATTAGAATTACCTGTGGCGGTGCAAAGCAGAGAGAAGAGAGAGATAGAGCTTCATGTATTTAAACATAAATTTGTAATGTAGCATCAGTTGTTAACCTCTTAAAACGAGGTAAAAATTCATATTTATTGTCAGAAATACCAAAACTTCGCATTTAAGTAAGAAAATACATAAATTTTGAAAATACTTCGTTTCTGCCTCTCTTTGAAATAAGATTGATTATCTGTCTCTACAAATGGTGGCAACCCTAGCCATGTTTCATATACACGGTAGTCAGAAACAATTTGAAATGTTTTTAAGAGTATTGCGGGGTAGGCTGCGCTGAGAAATAATTGTCAAGAAAAAAATATTCGACGCGTTGCGCCGTTTCTGAGTTAATTAGTACTGAAGTTAGCCAATCAGGCAGTTGCGCGCGCCATTTAAAGCGGCCCGCCAGAAACGGTGTCGCCAAGGATGTCCCTAGTTTGTTTTCCTAAAATCGAACAAGTAAACGATAAAAAAATTGGGCGTGCGGCGGTAATAAGGCTCGAACCCTAGCCAAATGGTGTTTGTGTTGTCCTCATCATTGCATCATCATCATCATCATCATCATCATCATTCGTGATAGTGGCTAGATTAGATTGTGAAAAAATTGGACTGTGTAAAAATTGGAACTTTGTATGGCCACTGATGACCGCGCAATTGAGCGCCCCACAAACTAAACATCATCATCACCCATGGTGACGGCTGGAGAGAGAGTGAAACGTCCCCTTAGAACAATTATACATGACTGTCCTTAAACTGACACACAATATTTTTAGCGCAACGCACTCTGACTTTCAATAATCCCTACAAAAGAGTGGCCCTGACGTACATTAACCTATGCACAATTACCAAATTACTACTTTGAATGTCTGTTACTTCATTACACAGTGGTGCTGATAAGCTACGCTCGTCGTCACTATTATTTCTCAGTTTACTTTGGAGCCTAGTGTTACGTTTTTCACACGCCATTATTGTCACAATATTTCACACGATAACACAGAAAAGCACAATTTGAAGAGCAAAAATAAGAGAACACATTAAAATAGCACTAAAAATAATGTCTAGTTAATTGCAAGCGCAGCTGCGAAATACTTGGTGCAAATTTACATGCATGCCACAACTATTTTACTGTACAACAATGAAAGACTGCAACTACAAAGGAGATTTTCTCTACAATTACGCGTTAGCAATAAACAAAAGCTACACTAATTACACAAACTACAAGAAAAAATCAGAAGATTCCAGTGAGGTATCCTCGGCTAAGGGTCAACATATGAAACGTCCCCTTAGAGCAATTATACATGACTGTCCTTAAACTGACACACAATATTTTTAGCGCAACGCAATCTGACTTTCAATAATCCCTACAAAAGAGTGGCCCTGACTAACATTAACCTATGCACAATTACCAAATTACTACTTTGAATGTCTGTTAATTCATTACACGGTGGTGCTGATAAGCTACGCTCGTCGTCACTATTATTTCTCAGTTTACTTTGGAGCCTAGTGTTACGTTTTTCACACGCCATTATTGTCACAATATTTCAAGTGACAAGGAGGATCCCGCTCTATAGCGCCGATACACTCTGCTAACCAACACACGGCTCCACTGCGGTTAACTAGCGGGGGTTCCTTCCATTCTCTAAAGCATTACCTAATTTAACGCCAATAGTTAAAGGGAATGACATAATTGCTTAATAAGATTGCAGTAAAGTGTAATTGAACTGACGGAAAAAAATTGCAACACCAAAAATATAGTTAATAAAGAGTAAAGAGATTTCGGGAATACATTAGTCTAGGTAACATATTTAAGTGATTAACATTACGAGATTGCAGATTGACGTAAGCCCAAGATAAGCCATTGCAAATATGAAATGCTGGTACATTCATGACCGATGTAACCGCCAGAATGTTGAATGCAAGCATGAAAATGTGCATACATTGTGTTGTACAGGTGCCGGATGTCAGTCTGCAGGATAGAGTTCCTTGCCTGTTCCACTAAGTCGATGAATACAGGTACGGGTAATGCTGTTTGTGGATGACGCTGGGCCCGCCGCGGTGGCCGTGCGGTTCTAGGCGCTTCAGTCCGGAACCGCGTGACTGCTACGGTCGCAGGTTCGAATACTGCCTCGGGCATGGATGTGTGTGATGTCCTTAGGTTAGCTAGGTTTAATTACTTCTAAGTTCTAGGCGACTGATGACCTCAGAAGTTAAGTCGCATAGTGCTCAGAGCCATTTGAACCAGCCAACCCATAGTACTCTGAGCCATTTGAACCATTTTTTGGATGACGCTGGAGTTGTCCGACGATGTTCCATATCTATTCCATTGGAGACGGATCAGGTGATCGATTAGGCCAACACAATCTGTAGGCACTCTGTAGAGTATGTTTGGTTACAACAGCGGTATGTGGGCGAGCGTTATCCAATTGGAAAACACCCCTTGGAATGCTGTTCATGAATGGCAGCGCGACAGGTTGAATTACCAGACTGTCGTACAAATTTGCAGTCAGGGTGTGTGGGAAACCACGAGAATGCTGCTGCTGTCATACGAAATCACACCGCAGAACATAAGTCCAGGTATGAGTGCAGTGTTTCCAGGAAGCAGACAGGTTGCTTGCAGGCCCTCAAATGGCATCCCTCTAAGCAACACACGCTCATCGCTGGCACCGAGGCAGAACCAGCTTTCATCAGAAAACCCAGCAGACCTCCACCCTGCCCACCAATGAGCTCTCGCTTGACACCACTGAAGTCACAAATGGGCGCACTTTGGGGTCATAGAGAGCCTGTCTCGCAGCTGCCCTTGACGTAACCGATTTGTAACAGTTCGTTGTGTCACTGTGGAGCCAAATGCCGGTCAAATTGCTGCGGCAGATGCGCTACGATGCGGCAGAGTCACTCGCTGAAGGCGGTAGTCTTCCATGTCGGCAGTGCCACTTGGCCGTCCGCAGTGCGGTCTTCTTGCGCGCGTGCATTGTAGTGACCACCGCTGGCGGCAGTCATGTACAGTGGCTACATTCCTGATACGTCTTCCTGCAGTATCTCAGAAGCAATATCCAGCTTCTCGTAGCCCTATTACACGACCTCGTTTATACTTTGTGAGGTATTGACAATGACGTCAACGTCGCCTTAGAAGCATGAACTGATCACGTCCAATTTCTAAGGCGGCTAACGCTGTATATTGAGCAAGCAGTTAAGGAAACAAAAGAAAAATTCGGAGTAGGTATTAAAATCCATGGAGAAGAAATAAAAACTTTGAGGTTTGCCGATGACATTGTAATTCTGTCAGAGACAGCAAAGGACTTGGAAGAGCAGTTGAACGGAATGGACAGTGTCTTGAAAGGAGGATATAAGATGAACATCAACTAAAGCAAAACGAGGATCATGGAATGTAGTCGAATTAAGTCGGGTGATGCTGAGGGAATTAGATTAGGAAATGAGACACTTAAAGTGGTAACAGAGTTTTGCTATTTGGGGAGAAAAATAACTGATGATGGTCGAAGTAGAGAAGATATAAAATGTAGACTGGCAATGGCAAGGAAAGCGTTTCTGAAGAAGAGAATTTTGTTAACATCGAGTATACATTTAAGTGTCACGAAGTCGTTTCTGAAAGTATTTGTATGGAGTGTAGCCATGTATGGAAGTGAAACATGGACGATAAATAGTTTGGACAAGAAGAGAATAGAAGCTTTCGAAACGTGATGCTACAGAAGAATGCTGAAGATTAGATGGGTTGATCACATAACTAATGAGGAGGTATTAAACAGAATTGGGGAGAAGAGGAGTTTGTGGCACAACTTGACAAGAAGAACGGATTGGTTGGTAGGACATGTTCTGAGGCATCAAGGGGTCACCAATTTAGTATTGAAGGGCAGCGTGGAGGGTAAAAATCGTAGAGGGAGACCGAGAGATGAATACACTAAGCAGACTGAGAAGGATGTAGGTTGCAGTAAGTACTGTGAGATGAAGAAGCTTGCACAGGATAGAGTAGCATGGAGAGCTGCATCAAACCAGTCTCAGGACTGAAGACAACAACAACAACAACAACAACGCTCACGACCGTTACAGCGTGTGTTTAAAGTAAACCTGACTTGCATCCTCAAAGTTGCGCTCCTAAAGCCCCTCTCATACGACTGGTGGGAAATTTTAATCATCTTTCAGATGTAGAAACACGCCTACCAACTTTCGTGTGCAAAGTTGCGCAACTCCTTCTTGGTGTTGCGACTTTTTTCCGTCAGTTTGTCATAGACGTAATAGTAAAAAATACAAATGTGAGATGATACATAAATTATGCAACGAAAAGAAATTTTATTTTCTATAGAGAAACGGAAGGAAGTAATATCCCGTAACCTACAGTATTTCAGCGTGGTCTGCCCTTTTGTTGGAGGCTGCAACAGCGACACTTAGTCCAAAGGTGGCTGGCATGAGAGGAAACCTGAATCGATACAGACTGTTGTCGATCGACGATATTGCAGAATCATTTATGGCTAGACGCAAGTTAAAATACACAGGAATATGCGTCGCCTTCATTTATGACAGTATACCATTAGTAATAACAGACGTTAAGCTTAAATTGTACGTCAAGGTACGTGATACCTGTTTGTCGTAAAACGAAAGTCGAGTTGCAAGCTAAATGTAAGTTGTAACGTTATAAGCAAAAAGTGCAGGGTTCATGTTCCTCTGTCAATCTAATCATGTATAATGAAGTATACATGAGCGTTTGACATTTTACAAGTATGTAAGACGAGGCAATAATAGAAATCACCAAGACGTCAACGGTTCTTAGGAAGCTGGAAAGGAATCTATGTATTGTTTCCTGGCGACGGACAGAGTATATACTGTGAAATATCCATAAGAGTGAGCATGGATGTATAAACGATGACATGGTATGAACGCTGGTTGGTTATATGCTCCTTGCACTTTCTTCAGCCGACTTTAAATTAATTAACCTTTGTATTACTCTTCTCACAGATTTTTGACGGCCTGACTATCGTACCATGATCGTAATCCGTCATATGATTAATAAATTTTAAATTTTAACAACTTAAATTGATCCTGGACTGTTATTTTAAAACTTTTATTCAAATAATGTCGTTAACTATCAGAGATTTGTATGTAAGATTGTTGCCTCACATGAAATGAAACCACTCAAACACGGTTGAAACCTCTTCCTTCCTAAGCGGCCTACTGGATTGCGATAAAACTGACCATGATCATGTATGCCTAGTGAAATTTTTCAGTAAGACCATCATGACCGAAGGAAAATAACGCCGGTTAGTTGGAGGAAAGTGTACAGCAGACTCTACTGAAGGAAGAATCTATTATAAACTGAAGCTAAATACTATTGATAATTTTGAAATGGGTGGAGTATAGTGCAATCAATCACGAACCGCACAGGAGGGAAAAAAAATTCCACGTAATAGTTACTACAGAATCACTGATAACACGTAGAAAACACTGATTAGCTAAAAAAGGATAATTAACGGTCGCCAGCCCGCTAGGGCAGTCAATCTTCAGAATCCTGAGAACGTAATGGCAAAGAAATCTAAGCAAATAATCACTGGCATGGGAACAGAAGGTTGTCACACTTTTCAACAGCCAAACGGTTCAAAAGAAAATAAATTAATCACAAAGCACTGAGTTTGTAGTTACTTATTCTGAAATACTAAATTTTTGAAGTAAACTTAAATGGAGTTATTGGTTAAATGAATGACAGGCTTAACTTAAATTATGTTATGTAAAAAAAAATTACTTTCAGTAACCTCAGTGTAACGTAACGCAAAATTTTGAAAAAGGCGAGCAATTAACTTTTGATTATTGAAAGATTGAGCTGAATTTGCTTTAAGCAAATGAGCAATTGGTTTTACTTTTAAAATAACCACAATAAAATACATACCAAGCCAGCAGAAGTCACTCGCTAAGGTAAATACAGAATAAATGAAATTGCGCTCTCTTAATTTGTACTGTATCTTTAGTTATTAGTTTTGTCAGTCAATTTTACTTTAGTTTAAGTAGCCTCTGTCATGCAATTCAAGAATGAATTGTTACTCAGGGAGAAAATTTAGACTGAAACCGGTCACTAGCAAACACACAAAACTGGCAGTAAATATTTAATCAGTTTTCGTTTTCTTTCGATACTGATTGCATGGAAAGGGAAAGTGACCCTGAGGACAATGACAACACAGGTACCCTAAAAGTTTTAACTATTGCAAATTATTATTCAAGTTATTCAAAGTTTGTGAAAGAAATCAACTGCGTAAAGCCTCTACATTATGACATCTGTCATTTGACAGTGTTACGATGTCGTAGCTGTGCAGACGACAGAGAATGTAGCCGAAGACAATACTGAGCTGCCGTTGTTGCTGCTGCTGCTGTTCGAATACCCCACGTCGTCTCCAGAGCCACATAATTATGGGACAGGCAACAGTTGGAATTGCAGCTTTCTCTGCATGTCCACTCCTACCGGGTTAACAAATCAGGCGCGTCTACATTGGCGCGATCATAGCTGCACACCGCGTCAGCAGAAGCGCCCAACAAACACTTCCGTACTCTTTCATGACTCAAGCTGTTCTGCCGCCTCTCTGCTCGCAACACGACAGAGACTCTCCATACCCAAAGATAAACGACAGCACAGTTACTATCACTTTCTCGTTGCAATCGATACATTTCAATAAAGTTCCCTTGGGTATTACCCAGCAATTTACAATATTTTCATTATAATTACAATCAATTATTTACAGTTAAAAATAAACACACTAGTACATCGATTACATATTAAACATAGCTTCTGTAACACAGGCTGTAGCTTCAGAATCAAAAGTACAGTGCAAGTTAGCAACGAATATTAAACGGCGAAGAATGAGATTTTCACTCTGCAGCGGAGTGTGCGCTGATATGAAACTTCCTAGCAGATTAAAACTGTGTGCCCGACCGAGACTCGAACTCGGGACCTTTGCCTTTCGCGGGCAAGTGCTCTACCATCTGAGCTACCGAAGCACGCCTCACGTCCGGTACTCACAGTTTTACTTCTGCCAGTACCTCGTCTCCTACCTTCCAAACTTTACAGAAGCTCTCCTACGAACCTTGCAGAACTAGCACTCCTGAAAGAAAGGATATTGCGGAGACATGGCTTAGCCACAGCCTGGGGGATGTTTCCAGGAGAGCTTCTGTAAAGTGTGGAAGGTAGGAGACGAGGTACTGGCAGAAGTAAAGCTGTGAGTACCGGCCGTGAGTCGTGCTTCGGTAGCTCAGATGGTAGAGCACTTGCCCGCGAAAGGCAAAGGTCCCGAGTTCGAGTCTTGGTCGGGCACACAGTTTTAATCTGCCAGGAAGTTTCATTAAACGGCGAAAATTGTGGTTGGTGCAGAAGGTATTTTATCTGCATTTTCGGTGTTACACGGCGACTGAGTGAAAACGTTGATGTAGCTGACTTGGCCGTACAGACTAGTTTCATTCGGCTGATAAAATCGGCTGGAAAAGAAAACTGTCGCCTGGCCAGTCTATTGTTGAAACTAGTCAGTTGTTTCATCATTATGCACAAAGACTATAGTGAACAATTAGGAGTACCACAAAACACAAAAAAAACAGTGGGATGGGTTTCTAGTGCTATCTTTTGCTCTCGTTTGCCGTATAGTGCTTGTGCGATAGCAGTAGTGACGTTCCTCTTCAGTTACTACTCTCCTTATCGAAAACAGGCTGTTTCATCATTATTGTTAATTGATGATCAATTGGGCACAGTTCATTAAGCACAATGGATTGATACGTCGTTATTAGTTTATTTTACTCAGGTGTCAAAGTCTTGGGATACCTCCTTATATTATGTTGGACCCCCTTTTGCTTAGCATAGTGAGGCAACTGGACGTGGCATGGTCTCAACAAGTACTTTCAAGTCCCATGCAGAAATATTGAGCCATGTTACCTCTACAGCCATACAAAATGCGAAAGTGTTGCCGGTGTTGGATGCTGCGGACGAACTAACCTCTCGACTATGTTACATAAATGTTAGATATGGTTCACGTCGGGCTATCAGGGTAGTCAAATCATTCGTTCGAATTGTCTATAATGTTCTTCAAACCATTCGCGAACAATAGGCTTTTTTTCCTATGTCAAAAACATGTTTGGAATTGTTGTTACTCTGAGTGATTATAAGATTCAGAACACATTTACGGACAATATTCTTACGAACTATCACTTATTTCACTGTATCATTATCTAATTAAAGCTTAGAATTCATTAAATATCAAGATTTGGTCACGTGATCGAAAACGCTGTGCTATTGGCTGACGCTCTGGCTACTTCACACACTATTGTTAAGGAGGAGTGTTACAGCAGTGTTAGCGGTAGTTACTAGGCTTTTAAGTACTTTTTCTGCAAGAAATTTTGCTATTTAGTGGTGTAAAACACATTTACAACTTTTAAGTAGCAATAGATAGGAACCCTTACAAAAATTGGTGTGTTTATGCTCTACTCATTTAGAGTGGCGGCATGTACACGGACGGACATTCTTTTCCCTGCTCCCTGCAATATCGTTAAACCCGCTCAAAACGAAGAAATTGTGGAACTTTTGCAAATGGGTCTTATATCTAGATGGTCGACTATAAGTCACGAAATATGATCCAAAAACCAATTCTTGGAAAATCGTTGTTGTGATTTCCGCTGTACAAGACACTCAGCAAACCGATGCTTAGAAGCACGGGTTCTGTGGTGCAACAGATAGAACATCTACTTCCGATGAGGAGGACGCAGGTTCGAATCCCGAAAGTGTCATAACATTTTAAAAGTTTCACACGAAACATTAAAATAACGTGAGGGAGGACACATTGCAACAGTTTTTTCGATTGTAGGATGTATTGTATATAGCTTCCCATTAATCTTAGTCTGAGACATGGACAGCTGAGGGTAAATGCATCTTCTTTGTTTACAATTACTTATTATGGAAAACATTGCTAGTATTGAAGATATCACCATACTCCCGCAGAATGAGGTGTAGGACAAAGAAGTTTTGTATGCGGAGAGATATATAGCATGTACAGCATGCAGGTAACACAAACGTATTGGCTGTGCTGTTTGTGAGTGTAAACTAACGTCAGTGTCTGAAGCAGACTTAACTTCATCTTCTGTAAGATGATGAAAATTCAAAAGCTTGAAAAATAAGGACTCTGGCTGGACAGCATGAAGATAAAAAACATTGTTTCTAATAAAGTAAAAAGTGTATGCTCACATTAACTAGAAAATACCTTTTTGAACATACGTGTGTGAGTAGCTATTTCAAATGTAACACCTAGGAAAACACAATAACATTCTGTTTCTAATCGGTGCGGTGAAGTTTTGTAACTGTCATTTGGTTTTCGTATCAAAGTGCTGTCGATTTGTTTAATAAATAAGTTAAAACATTGTTGCAGGCTAGATTCGAACCAGAGAGCTAAGGAAATAATGTTTCAGTTCTCGACAGTCCACCATTCTATCAACCGACCTACCAATAATGTGAAAAAGAAACGGCTATGACGATAATGTTTACCAAGAGTTTAATGTAGCTTTCTTTGTAACAGTGGGAATGCATATGTCGGAGATAAATTAATTTCAACTTCAGAGTGACAGACAGTTTTAATTATGTAAGGGAACTTGGGCATCAACATGGTGGCAGATAGCCAGTACAGTGCAACCAACTTTTATGCACCTTTTCATTCTCTGAAAGACTCAAAAACAATATTTTCAAGAGTTTTTGGGCTCTGGGCACTATGGGACTTAACTTCTGAGGTCATCAGTCCCCTATAACTTAGAACTACTTAAACCTAACTAACCTAAGGACATCACACACATCCATGCCTGAGGCAGAATTCGAACCTGCGACCGTAGCGGACGCGCGGTTCCACAGTGTAGCGCCTACAACCGCTCGGCCACTCCGGCCAGCCAAGAGATTTTATGGAGGTATTTGTACAGTGTGCTGCTACACACCATTTTAATCAATTTCCGGAAACGTAAATTCGAAAACAGGACATCATTTGAATTAAATCTGCTACAGTAGAAGCAGCGAGCTAGCCAGTGACGTCACAGGCATCAAATGACTCGAATGGAGAGTTTTAGCGGCTGTTCAAATTGTTTGAATTTCATTTTTGTTTTTATAAAAGAATAATAAAATTTAAGAAGGAAAAAAGCATGTTATGAGCGTAAAATGACAGAATTAAGCATTTAAGACGATTTCCAAAAAAATGTTCAAATGTGTGTGGAATCTTATGGGACTTAACTCTAAGGTCATCAGTCCCTAAGTTTACACACTACTTAACCTAAATTATCCTAAGGACAAACACACACACCCATGCCCGAGGGAGGACTCGACCCTCCGACGATTTCCAGAAAACCATCAAATACCCTACTGTGGCCCAGTGACATGACGCAGTTGTTTGGAAATGAAGCCCATGAATGGCTGCAAATAGTCTCCAACTAGCGGAACATAACAATTTCCAGTTAATGATAAGTTCAGTTGCACCAGACGACCCCCATCCATTGCAAGTAAACACAGCCCACACCATTATGGAGCCACCACCAGCTTGTACAGTGCATTAATGACAACTTTGATATACGGCTTCATTGGGTCGGTGCCACCCTCGAACCATAACGTGAGCTCTTACCAACTGAAATCGGGACTCGTCTCACCCAACCACGGTTATCCAGTAGTCTAGGATTCAACCGATATGATCAGGAACCCAGGAGAGGCGCTGCAGGCGATGCCACGCTATTACCTAAGGAACTCGCTTCGCTCGTCTACTACAAAGCCCATTAACGCCAAAAGATACGTTCGTCGTTTCAGCGTTTATCTCATGCAGTGTTGCTTCTCTGTTAGCAGTGTCACCTCTACGCTGACGCCGTTGCTCTCAGTCAAGTGAAAGCTATTGGCCATTGCGTTGTCCGTGGTGGGAGGTAATGCCTGACATTTGTTATTCTCGGCACACTTTTGACACTGTGGCACTCGGAATACTGAATTCCCTAACAATTACCGAAACGGAATGTCCCATGCGTTTAACTCCAGCTACCACTCCGCTTTTTAAGTCTGTTAATTCCCGTCGTGCGGCAATAATCACGTCGGAAACCTTTTAACATGAATCACCTGAGTACAAATGACAGCTCCTGCAATGCAGTGCCCTGATATACCCCACGTAGGCAATACTACCGACAGATTATGTGATCAAAAGTATCCGGACACCCCCAAAAACATACGTCCTTCATATTTGGTGCATTGTGCTGCCACCTACTGTCACGTAATCCATTTCAGCGACCACAGTAGCCATTAGACATCGTGAGGGAGAAGAATGGGGCGCTCCGCGGAACTCACGGACTTCGGACGTCGTCAGGTGATTGAGTGTTACTTGCGTGATACGTCTGTTCGCGAGATTTCCACGTTCCTAAACATCCATAGGTCCACTGTTTCCGACGTGATAGTGAAGCTGACACGTGAAGGGACACGTACAGCACAAAAGCGTATAGGCCGACCTCGTCTGTTAACAGACAGAAACCGCCGACAGTGCAAGAGGGTCGTAATGTGTAACAGCCAGACATCTATCTAGACCATCACACAGGAATTCCAAACTGCATCAGGATCCACTGCAAGTACCATGACAGTTAGGTGGGAGGTAAGAAAACTTGGATTTCGTGGTCGAGCACGTGCTCAGAAGCCACACATCACGCCGGTAAATGCCAAACGACGCCTCCTTTGGTGTAAGGAGCATAAACATTGGACGACTGACCTGTGGAGAAACTTTGTGTGGAGTGACGAATCACGGTACACAATGTAGCGATCCGATGGCAGGGTGTGGGTATGGCGAATGCTCGGTGAACGTTATCTGCCAGCGTGTGTAGTGCCAACAGTAAAATTCGACGGCGGTGGCGCTATGGTGTGTCGTGTTTTTCATGGAGGGGGCTTGTACCCCTTGTTGTTTTGCGTAGCACTATCACAGCACAGTCCTGCAGTGATGTTTTAAGCACCTTCTTGCTTCCCACTGTTGACTAGCAAATCGGGGATGGCGATTGCATCTTTCAACATGATCATGCACCTGTTCATAATGCACGGCCTGTAGCGGAGTGGGTACACGACAGTAATATTCCTGTAATGGACTGGCCTGCGCTGAGTCCTGACCTGAAACCTATAGAACACCTTTGGGATGTTTTGGAACGCCGACTTCATGCCAGGCCTCACCGACCGACATCGATACCTCTCCTCAGTGCAGCACTCTGTGAAGAATAGGCTGCCATTCCCCAACAAAGCTTCCATCACCTGATTGAACGTATGCCTGCGAGAGTGGAAACTGTCATCAAGGTTAAGGGTGGGCCAACACCATACTGAATTCCAGCATTACCGATGGAGGGCTCCACGAACCTGTAAGTAATTTTCAACCAGGTTTCCGGATACTTTTGATCACATAGTGTATGCGCGTATTGCTTCCCCATTCCTTTTGTCGCCTCAGTGTACATCCTATTGTCAAAATATGCTGCTGAATTTTAGTAACAAAATCGCGCCACGTAACTCGAATTAAAGGTCAACGTTCATTAATCCTTCAATCTTCGACAGTATTCCCTTCTTACGAGTTACTGCTCAGTGATATTCCAACACGCAATCGTAAAATTCAGTACACTACTTTTCTTTCTTAAGAATGGTTCCTCGGACACAGTGCTCGCGCCCCAACATCTCTGTACACTTCACTTTAACGACTGCCGCACTGGTAAAATTATTCATTGTTGAGCCTAGAGAAGCTTAACCGCGTGTTGTCGCTCCGCTACCAGAGTATTTCTTTGATCTCGTATAGATCTAGATACAGCAACGGGGATCTCACATAGAGGTTGCGCTGCTATGAGGTGAGCAGCATAGGCATATTTTTTATACTGCATTAACAAGTGAACACCCACAACATGCACTGTGCCCCACAGGTGATGACTCATGTTGTAAGTACCAATCAGGAAAGGAATAGGCCCATAAAAACATTTTGCCAAATGCTGTAATTGATGTAATTAAGCTCATATTCAGAGATTTATCACAGCCAAGTTTATTGGAAAAGTGTTTACATGGGAAAACACAAAATCCAAATGAAAGTGTAAATAACTTAATTTGGATTAAGATTCCCAAAAGAGTGTTTGCATAGATAAAAACATTGTGTTTTGGAGCGTATGATGCAGTGGCAACATACAACAAAGGAAATATTATCAAATGAGATGTGCTGAAACGTTTAGGTTTCCAACCAGGACACAACACCATTTCCACAATGCGCCTAATTGATGAAGAAAGACTAAGAGGTGCAGGAAGAAGAGACAAAAGCCTACAAAATGAAGCAAAAGGGAAGAAAACACCAGTGAAAAGGAAACTAACACTGGAAAAAGAAGAGGATGCTGATAAGCCATCATATGGGAAAGGAAGGTATTACAAAACTTTGGAAGCCATTTCCCATAACTTTAAAATTTTCATGTTTGAGGAACATTTTCTCTAAAACTGCTTACAGTATATCAATGAAATTTATACACAATGTTGTTTACTTCTTTTCCTTCATTTTTATAACAAATTGTAAAAAAAATATTGTACAATTCAAGAGTTATAGAAGAAAAAGTGCAAAATTTTAGAGAAAAAAATAAGCATCTGGTTAAAAAAAATTGTAAAACAAAAACCAATAAATATTTCTTAACACGGCATTATAACTTTGTAGAGAAATATTCAACGAACATGTAGTCCAAATTTCAGAGCAGTATGTTTAATGGTTTTAGATAAAATGTTCCTTCTACTTGCTAAAATTAACATGGAGGAGATGGATCTTCCCGGCTCTCCTTAAGTGGTCTCTGTCACATCGTGGACGGCACGAGTACATGCTACAATCTCTTTCACATCCATTTTGATTGATGAGGCGCACAAATACGAACGACCTGTGCGAAGGCGACAGAGCTGCCATCTCGTGTCGCGTTGTTATCTCCACAGCTGGCGGCATTTGGGTTACATTCCGCCGACGGGCTGTTATCAGCAGATAATGGCTGTCTCCGGCTGCAATTACTCGTGGACGACCTTGTCGTCTCCGTTTCCAGTACTTCCCGCAGTCTGAAAGCCAGTATAATCCGTGCCACTCAAGCGACCATCAAATATGACCGGCCTTATTCCAGTCTCCCAGCGGCTTGTTGCACTATAAATTTCCACAGATAACGATGTTAATGCGCTGCGTGCGTGTTCTCATCTGTGAATGACAAATGACATTCCTGGTACTACAGTACTGGAGCTCTATCACTGACGTCTTACACCCACGTCACCCTCACATCATCCACAACCACTTTCCTTCAATTTCTCACCCTTTCGATAGTTATGGGCATTGATACATTGATTAGTCTTTTCCCACATCGTCAATAATACAGGCTGCCCAGGTTAAATATATGGTAATATAAAATTTAATAACCGGCGATGTACCTTTGTTTCTACACCTATGGTAACTCAAAATGTATTCCGTATTTCCTTGCGGCACTTAGTATCGCGTACACATGCGCCTAACTGTTCATGAAATTTCGTGTCACTGTGAAAAGAAGTATATTGGTCAAACTATTCGAACCATTCAGGACCGTTGCGTGGAACATAATCGTCACACTCGGTTGTTCCAGCCTGAGAAGTCGACAGTGGTGGAACATTGCTTAACGAAGGACACAGGATGATGTATGACAAGACACAATTGATCTCTACTGCTTCTCGCTATTGGGAATGTGTTCTTAAAGAATCCATTGAAATTAGATTATCCAGTAATATTATTAACAGGGATAAAGGTTTTCCTCTAAATAAGATACGGAATTCGATTTTGTCCGACATTAAACAACAACGGCCTTCTTTTCGATCATTGGATTCTTCCGAGTAGTGCTGTTGCGATTTATCGTTTCTGTCGTCTTCTCCCACCGGCGCTCTGCGTGTCTACTTGCCGCCAGGAGGCGCTGCCCATCATCTCACGCACGCGCGATGCTCTGTTCATGGTGTTCAAAGGTTTCGTCGTTGTGGCTGGAATTCAGTTCCGGCGAGGCAGTGCACTAGCATTAACTCGTCCTCCGAAATATTGTGTCTGGACGACGACATGATCCGGCTGCAAACGAAGAATATCAGGCAGCTACACTGTACACAATGTCGTCCATAAAACGTTGTGCCGACGAGCGTTCAAACTTCAATTTCGAGAGTAGGATCTTTTTGTGCCAACCACCTTGCGATCGTGGTAACACCAGTTTCTGTCAGATCACCTAAGTGAAGTGCTGTCGGTTCTGGATAGGACTAAGTGTGTGTGTGTGTGTGTGTGTGTGTGTGTGTGTGTGTGTGTGTGTGTGTGTGTGTGTGTGTGCGTGTGTGCGTGTGTGTGTGTATTAAACCGGGGACCTAGAAACGACGGAGAGGCTTCGTCCCGCCGTAGCCGTCAGTGGTTCACAACCCCACAACAGGCCACAGCAGTCCACCCACCCCACCGCCGCCCCACACCGAACCCAGGGTTATTGTGCGGTTCCGCCCCACGGGAACATCTCATACCAGACGGGTGTAATCCCCAAATGTTTGCGTGGTAGAGTAATTATGGTGATCGCGTACTTGGAGACAGTGTTTGCGCAGCAATCGCCGACATAGTGTAACTGAGGCGGAATAAGGGGAAACAGCCCGCATTCGCCGAAGTAGATGGAAAACCACCTTATAAACCATCCGCAGGCTGGCCGGCACACCGGACCTCGACACTAATCCGACTTCCCGCTCCGAAAGCAGCGCGTTAGACCGCGCGGCTAGCCGGGCGGGCAGCACTAAAGTTAGGTGACCGTCCAATCTACCAAGCGCTGTTGGCAAGCAGGGTGCACTCAGCCCTTGTTACGCTAACTGAGGAGCTATTTGACTGAGAAGTAGCGGCTCCGGTCACGAAGACTGACAACGGCCGGGAGAGAGGAATGCTGACCACACGCCCATCCATATCCGCATCTAGTGATGCCTTCCGGCTGAGGATGAAAGGGTAGTCGGTCGATACCGTTGGACCTGCCGAAGTCCGTTCGACGTAGTTTAGATCTAGACCATCTTTGCAGGAAATTTAATGTAGTACAGTTTTGTAGTGCGGCACGATTTCGAGTTATTCAAGACAAACGTAGAAGAGTGATATTAAATGGTTTCTGTCTCGAAAACCATTTGGAATAGGTCATATGTCCATATGAAGTTCTTTGCTCTGATTTACTAATACTGTCATCCATCAAAGCATGTAGCTTTCCTCCTGGTTCGGCTTGTATACTTTACGTTACCACTTCACTTGTCTGGAAAGCAGCAGGCGATATTGTCGCTGTGGGCAGTCGCTAAATGTTTTGTTTCACCAAGTGTGTCTGATCCGCAGCAGTTCTCATCAGTGTGTCTGTGTGGAACGTCACTGAAATTCCTGTTTCTTTCCTTTTCTTATTACGGAGACCACTGTTTCGATTAATTTTGTAACGCGCGTCTTTCCCTCCAAGCGCGCGCCAGCTCCTTCGTCCCTAAACGCTTATTGCACCGACGTTGTCTTCACTGGTCTGGAGCACCTACTCCGTTAGAAATTCTACGTTTCTCTCTATATTGTTAGAAACTTCCACAATATTTTTAGAACACATCACAACTAATATTTATTCTGTGTTGGCTTAAATGAATATTAGCAGTTAAGGATAGTGGCAAATCTGAAATATCACTCACATTGGCTAATATCCGCTATTCATCTTAGAGTAGCACCTACGCCCAATATATCAATTTTTTGTTATGTATATTCGAATGTATCTTCACCTACAATTTTCATCTACAGTTCCCTCTAGTCGCTATGGAAATTACTTCTTAATGTTTTAACTCATGTCCTATCGTTTCTCTGCTCTATTTATTACTTTTTCTCATACAGCATTCTCTTCGTCTACTCTGCGGAGAAACTCCTCATTCATTCTCTTTTAATATTTTATAAAACGAATTTTAACCTTCACCTTTTATTCGTTCTATTAGTCGTCTACCGGTTTCGGTTATTAACCATCATTGATGGTGTAGGATACAACAGATTAGTTAAAAGGATCCCATATTCCTTCAAAGCTGAACAATATCAAAATTAGCGATTGAAATTGTACAAATACCTGACATTGTTTGCATTGAAATTGTACAAATACCTGACATTGTTTGTCTTAGAATACTGACGGTCATAAGTCATGTCAAATAGACAGACATGATAGGAAAAACTAACAGTTACTGGAATAACCTCTCAGCAGTCAAGTTATTTCAAAGATATATCTTTGATATAACTTATCAAATAGACAGGCATCGGAGGAAAACAAGACGAAATCTTTTATATAACTTGACTAAGATTCTTTCAGTAATTGTTCGTCTTGTTTTTCTTGTGACGTCTGTCTATTTGACTTGAGATATGACTGCCAGTTTTCTAAGATAAATAATGTCAGGCGTTTGTACAATTTCACTGGATAATTTCGATATTGTTCAGGATCAAAAAAATATGGGATCCTTTTAACTAATCTCATGTACCCTGCCTCCTGATTGATGGGTAATAACCGAAACTGGTAGGTGATTAATGGGAGGAATAAAAAGTTGATGGTTAAAATACATTTTATAAAATACTTGACGGCTGTTGAACCTCATCTTGTGGAAATATTCTCTTATCAATCCAGGCCGGCCGAGGTGGCCGAGCGGTTCTAGGCGCTACAGTCCGGAACCGCGCGACTGCTACGGTCACAAGTTCGAATCCTGCCTCGGGCATGGATGTGTGTGATGTCCTTAGATTAGTTAGGTTTACGTAGTTCTAAGTTCTAGGGGACTGATGACCTCAGAAGTCAAGTCCCATAGTGCTCAGAGCCATTTGAACCATTTTTTTATCAGTCCACTTAATTTTCAACATTTTATTGTGTCATCGCATCTCAACGCTTCGGTTATCTTTTTCTCCGGTATTCCCACATTCTATAAACTCACTGCCATACAATGCTGTGCTGCAGATGTACTATGTCAGAAATTTCTTTCTCAAACAACGTTCTATTCTTTTCGCGAGCAACACTCTATTTGCTTATAGTACTCGTCTTCTCATGTTCTCCTTGCTCCGTCCAACACGAATCATTTCGCTTGCAAGGCAACAGAATTCCTTCATTTCGTCAACCTAGTGATCCGCAGTACCTATGTCAAATTTGTCATTAATCTAATTTCTTCTGCATCTCAGTACTTGCGTCTTTGTTTGGTCTACTGTCCGTCCAAATCCGTGTGCAGTACAGTATCCGTCCCTACAACATCTCCTATTTTTCGCAGAGTACAGGAAAGTTAGTGGCGAATAATATCTGTGTCAACAACCGATGTCACTAAAGCCTGGTCTACAAGTAACTTTTTTGGCTCGCTGGTCTTGCATGATCATACAAGACTGACAAATTTTGCAGCTACAGTTTTCAAACTTTCGCTCAGTCTTTTTCCCAGTCGTTTAGAAACAATCGTGGAGGAAGAACTGTAAGTGATGACAGTTGCACGTGCTCTTAAACTGGAGAGGAAAACAAAGTCCTGCCGCGCTGGGTAGCCGCGCGGTCTCGGGCGTCGTGTCACAGCCAGCGCGGCTTCCCCCGTCGGAGGTTCGGAAAAAAAAAAAAAAAAAAAAAAAAAAAAAAAAAAAAAAAAAAAAAGTTCACTACGGGACTTAACACCTGAGTCATCAGTCCCCTAGACTTAGAACTACTTAAACCTACCTAACCTAAGGACATCATACACATCCATGCCCTTGGCAGGATTCGAACCTGCGACCGTAGCAGAGTGAAGCACCTAGAACCGCTCGGCCACAGTGGCCGATGAAGGCTCGAGTCATCCCTCGGGCATGGGGCAGGGGTGTGTGTGTCGTCCTTAGCGTAAGTTAGTTTAAGTTAGATTAAGTAGTGTGTAAGCTTAGGGACCGATGACCTCCGCAGTTTGGTCCCATAAGACCTAACCAAAAATTTCCATTTCCAATACAAAGTCTAAATCTCGGTCATGATAGTCCCGGGATTGATTAATGAAGAGAGAGACTTTCTCCCATGTGAATTTTCTCCGAGAACTGCAGCAGGAACGAGAAAGTTAGCGCAGTTACTTATGTACGGACATAGAAACGTTCTGTAAACTGTTAAGGCTTGTAACCCACAAAATTGAAAAATAGTATCATGAGATTGCTACCAAACGCTACGAGAGACTTATTGCAAAGTTAAGGTTTTAGAGATTGGCTGGCGGTACAAGGATCCAGAATTGCCTCATTTTGTATGAGGGACACAATAAATAATGGTTGCTGGCAACGAGAATTAAAAGCGTTTTGTATTACTTAACTCCTTTTCAGAATCTTCAATGTCTAACCTTGATCTTCGACATGCAAGAAGGAAAGTAAATTAAATTCCACCTCCTCCAGATCTCTGGGACGATTTTGTTTTCGCTCTCTGTTTGCTACAAACTGTTCGAAATGAGTTGATCTTTTCTGGTGACCAACACCACTTCCTTGTGCTAATTAATCAAAGTGGTGTATGCCTGGTTTTTCTCGTCTCGGTTGCTGTAATCCGTAGATTTTAGTACAGCTCTATGAATTCTGTGAATAATTCGTGAATCTGTTGTCGCAGGCCTACCATTTTCTTTCGCCACTGCACGCGTCACCGAGAGCAGACTTACAGCAGAGTTAAGTTTGAGCGATAAGTGACATGCGTCTACAAGCATAGACTTGTCGGCCGACTTGCATGTACACAAAGCTCGAGCCCATCTGGCTTTTGCGGCTTTGTGAAACTACCGTGAGGTGATGTAGGATTGTCAAACTACCGTCTACACTAACGTTTTATTTGACAAATCTGGCACGATTATGCAAGACAAAACGCTACGTGTAGACCAGGATTAACGTAAGCCTGTGCGATGGCATTCGATTCCCAAGCAGCTGGTTTTAATCCTGGAGGATGAATGAAATTTTCTGAGCCAGTAGTTATCCCGCAAAGGGGGAGGTGTGGGAGCGTAAAATCTCTAGTAAAGAGACACTGCAGAAATTTCCTGGATTAAACTCCAAATCTTTTCACATTGCCTCATGAAGTGAGGACGTGCTACTCTATGACATATGACGGTAACCTGGCGGCCTCCTTGGTGCTGTTCGAAACGACTAGGTTGTATGCTGGCAGCAGGTTTCACCCTTTTCTTCTCTCATCATCAAAACATCTCACTGCACGCACATCAGTTACAGTCACGCACAGTCAACACACACTTCAGAGACAATTTTCTCACAACCCAAGAGTAGCGTTTGTAACGCGCCGACTGGCAGTACCCAAGATCGAACTTATAACGACAATGGATCGTTCTGTACCAACGTCGCTATGCCGTTAACGTATGGCTTCCTGCAACTCAAAGTACTTGGGCGAACCAGTTGGCCACTACAGCTTTGCCGGCCGGTGTGACCGTGCGGTTCTAGGCGCTTCAGTTTGGAACCGCGTGACCGCTACGGTCGCAGGTTCGAATCCTGCCTCGGGCATGGATGTGTGTGATGTCCTTAGGTTAGTTAGATTTAAGTAGTTCTAAGTTCTAGGGGTCTGATGACCTCAGATGTTGAGTCCCGTAGTGCTCAGAGTCATTTGAACCATTTGAACCACTACAGCTTTAATTAGGTACAGTTTTTAATTTCATAGCCGATGTTATGACTGCGGATCGCTATCTGATTTTAGAAGATCCAGTCGTAGCGGAGCGGCTGGCGACTGCTCGAAGTCTAGCTCGTACCGCACGGCCAACCGGGTGGGCAATTACGAGATAGGCCGATTTAGGAGCTACTGGTCGAATCCAAGCATCAAATCTCTTTAAATGCAGTACCTGTTTATATTATGTCGAGATAAATGCCCTAACTAGCTTGCAACTGTTCTCCCACTCAACGAAATTCTCACAACGCAGTACATTATCTCTGGAAAAGACTCGTAACTTTATATTTACTTACAAAATTCCTATTCCATATACCGTCGTGTTATGACTATGACCAGGTTGTATTAAGACGCTTCCACCAATATCGATAAGAATTGAAATAGTTTATGCTACCATTAAATCTCTTTCCACTCAGCCCAGCGTTGCTATGTAAATAATACGTCGTCACGTACTTCACAGATTTAATAATCTTTGTCCTTGGTGTAATCGTTGACCTTTCCGTAATAAATTAGGACAACTTCAATTCTACTTGCATTGACTTAGATACTCTTTCCATCAATGTAATCGTTTTAACTTTTTAGAATATCTACCCTCTGTAGGTTTATCGTGGTTCCACTCAATCAATGAACTTTTGGTTAGGCAAACTTACAAATACCAGCGTATACTTGTGTCCTGCAACGCGGCATTAAGATCTCTGGAATTCACCCTTTTCTTTTCCCGTAAAATATATATACACACACACACCAGATACTAATTGAATACACGTAATGTTTATATTAAGCCAAGAAAACTTGAATTTATTTTCTCTAGGTATTCAACACAATTTCATTCACATAAGTGAGTGGGTGCCATCAAAGACTACACCCCACAACTCGAAAATTCCGTAATAAAAAAAAATTAAACAAAAACTCTGAGTGCCACCGCCACTTTAAATCTAACCTTAAGCGACAATTTAAAACAATTCTCAACCTCTTCAGGCATTGACAATACGCGACCCGCTAAGTTCCCTACTTGAATTCGGCCACTCGTCACTTTGCTAATCAAGTTTTTAACTGCGTGCTGCTTGTAAAATGTTCCTTTATTTTCTCGTCGCTTGTCCACTCAAGTACTGGTGTACTCTATCACAATATAGTGAAACAGTTCGTATTTATTCGAGCCAATTCTCGGTCCGCTGTGAGATAGTGGTATTTAAACAACAACTACGAACATGTGTTCGAGGCTTTCCGTTCTCGACACACACACCAACCACTACCAGATCACTTAAACAAAACGGCTAGCGACCCAATTACCTCTGGGCGAGCCGCGACCACTAATCGTGTAACACGGACAGGATATCGGTTCCACCGATTCCCTAAAACTCAGCACCTACAATCTACTTCGGTCTCTAACCAGGCTCACGCTGGATTACCACAGCAAACTTTCCGACCGAAACTGTCCGCAAGACGACAATCAATTTATAGCTCGTGCACCTAAATTCGCCAAAACCGGTGTATCACCAGCGACTATTGAGAAAATCCCACAGAATCTCTGTATATTCCATTGCTCAGCTTTGGGAGGAAACAACCGTCAGAGCCACGTATATGAGCAGGGGCCTAACAGGCTAAATAGCCACGCTGTCTCCGCTAACTGTACCCAAATCAAAACTCCTTTCCCCCTCAGAAGCCTTAACCGCCAGCTGCGGTGCCTCACTACATCACGCAGTGGTTCGCTCTTCTCTCAGACCTAGACGCACGCCGATATATCCACTTAGTCGGTGAGATGTCTACATGGGAACTAACTAACTCTTTATGTCATACCATAGGAACCATTTAAAACGAACAAACACGCAGCGCCACGTAAACTTTTGACAATTAATTAATTATTCGTTGCTGCTGTCAGTTCTCTACGACAGCGGCCGGCTAATGCACGTCGCTCAGGCAGCATCTCTGGGCGCAGCGAAGGCGAGTGTTGCATCGCTGAAGTCGCGCGCGCTGACCACCTGTTTTTCGGTCGACGTTCGCGGCTCATCTACAACATTTTTTTTCTTAATACATCGTACACGTATATTTACAGTAACCACCAGGTGTCACTATTAAGTTATCGTGTAGGATGCTCAGCACCAGTAAGGGCGAAAGTAACCCGTGGCCGGCCGGAGTGTCCGAGTGGTTCTAGGCGCTACGGTCTGGAACCGCACAACCACTACGGTCGCAGGTTCGAATCCTGCCTCGGGCATGGATGTGTGTGATGTCCTTAGGTTAGTTAGGTTTAAGTAGTTCTAAGTTATAGGGGACTGATGACCTCAGAAATTAAGTTCCATAGTGCTCAGAGCCATTTTTATTTCGTAACCCGTGCGTTTTGACACAGCACACATCCAGCTTGCACTGAGGAAGAAAATCCCCTACGATTAAGTGGCTGAGCCTACACTGGAGACAGCGGTAGGTTAAAAACTGGAAACCTTTAGGATATCCATCATTTCGCTTTAATATAATGAATGTGGTAAATACAGGAATAATAGGCGAAATGCCAGCTGGTTATTCCATAGCTTCCCGCTCTTTCAGCAAACCTTCCATTGTAACAATTGGCACTAGGGAACAGTGGAAGAATGAACCACGAGACCGTTCAGGAAACACAGTATGGTTTACTGACGAGTCGTCAACAGGTGAATGTCCTGGAGCCAGGGTGTAGAAGGTACAACCTAGAGCTCTTCTTGGAAGCTGGCTACGGTATTTCAAGCGGAGAGAAACTACATAGCTTCCCAGAATTCATTCTGGAAACAGTCCCCCAGGCTATGACTAAACCATGTCACCGCAACATCCTTTCTTCCGGAGTGCTAGCTCTGCAAGTTTCGCAGGAGAAATTCTGTCAATTTTGGAAGGTATGCGATGAGGTCTGGCGGAAGTAAGGCTGTGAGGACGGGTCGTGAGTCGTGCTTGGCTATCTCGTTTGGTAAAGCAATTGTCTGCGAAAGACAAAGGTCCTGGGTTCGAGTTCCTATCCGCTACATAGTTTTAATCTGCCAGAAAGTTCCAGTCGACATACGTGCTACAACGATCGTAGTATCTACATTCAATTAGAAAGTGAAACAGCTCTGACGAGATAAAAGGTTGTCGCAGAATACCACGAATTCCTTATGAGTCTAGGGGAAAGCAAAGGGTAAACCTGCTGTGGGTCCCTCAGGAATCAGTCTGGCCAGGGCAGGGACGACGACTCCATTTGTTGGTCGGGAAGATGGTCCAATCGTAACTATGTAGATGGATTAGCAGGCAGCAATAGAATACTGGACTCTAATCCTTAAAAGAAAACATGACAAACTAATAAAGCCTCAACCATATTTTAAGAGAAGTTCTATCGTTGTGAGCTTCAACAGGAGGCAGAATAAACTCATGGTAGGTTTAATGACTGCCCATGGAACTTTAGGAAACATCTGCATACGATGGGTATAGAGGAATAAGCTCGTAAGTGCAGACTGTATGGTGTGGGGGGTGAAACCGCACCACATTTAATCTTTCAGTGCGAAGCATTGGACGGCAAAATACACAAAATATTTAGGTCACTAATTCCTGAAGAGATTGTGTCTAACAAAGACCCAGTGAAGTGACTACTGTTACTCTTGGTTGGCTTTACTAAAATGTCACGGAGAGAAACCGCACAATAAAGTCTGTTTCCATGCTGGTGACAGGGGGCTAAGGTCACTATTGTTTCGTCTCCTAGATTAAAATCAAATCAAATCAGTGTCGTAGGACTTTCTATTTATTGTTGGGAGTCTATCTCACTCTTGAAACTTTCTTCCGTTTCTGTCATTGCCTCTTCGATGTACGGGATGAAAAATAAAGGAGAAGAACTGAATTTTGGCCTGACGCATCTTTTAATTTGTGCAGTTCTTCCTTGGTCTTTCATTCTTATCGTTCTCTCTTGGTTTTGTAGATATTGCCATTCCCTATAGCATATAAATTTGAGGATTTGAAACATCAAGTACCACCTTTCGTTTTCGAGCGGTTTCTCTAGCCACGCAGCGGAGAGGAACTGCCTGATCGGACGTGCGATTAGACAACTGCCGTCTGCGTCCTTAGTCATCGGGGTTCTGTATCACTCTGTGGGCGAACTGCCAACTGCTGTCACCGGAAAGGCAGCCGCGAGCAGAAAACATCTGCGCATCTGATCGCTTCTTATCGTCTCTGGACGCCACCATTGAGACACGCTTAACTTTCGTGTTAGTTGTGGACTGTCACGTCATCCATTACAGTCTGCTTCGTACACCCCTCCGGTCGACCGTGTCAACACTACTAGGAAATGGAACAGAACTTATTGGAAGGGTGGAAGGAGGATTAACTCCTTGGTGAATTCATCTACATCTATATCTACCATCTACATGGCGACTCTGCAAATCACAGTCAAGTGCCAGGCAGAGGGTTCATCGAACCACCTTCACACTCTCTACTATTCCACTATCGAACAGCGCGCGAAAAAAGAGAACACCTATATCATTCCGTGCCAGCTCTGATTTCTCTTATTTTATTATGATGGCCGTTTCTCTCTGCGTAGGTCGTCTCAACGAAATATTTTCGCATTCGGAGGAGGTGATTGAAATTTCTCGAGAATATCCCGCCGCAGCGAAAAAAGCGTTAGTTTCAATGATTCGCACACCAAACCCTGTATCATTTCCGTGACACTCTCTCCCCTATTTCTCGATAATACAGACAGTTCTGCCCTTCTTTGAAACTCTGTTAATCCTGTCTTGTAAGGGGCTAACCCGTGATCAATGGCACATTCGCAGGGGTCGGACAAAAATGTGTAAACACCGTGAGAAATGCGTGCTTGAACATAAATGCGGATGCTAGCCATGCCTGCACGTTGTGTTTCGCTACGAACGGCATCTGCGCAATGTCCTCAGCATGTTGCAATTGTCAGTCGTGATCAGAAGGGTGTTCTGTATAGGTGTGAATGCGTTATGTCGATGAATTCGAACGCTGGCAAGTTTCTGCTGCTCATAAGGTAGGTGCCACCTTAAGCAAGATAGTCGAAGTGTTTGGTGTTTCAAGAGGCAGCGTGTCGAAGTTTTATACCGCTTACAGGGAAAGCGGAGAAACATTCATTCGCTAAGTCATAACGCGGACGAAAGTGTATGTTGATGACCGTGACAGACGGTCACTGAGAAGGACTTTGTAGAAAAATAAGAGGACGAAAGGTCCAAAAGCCACTGCAGAACTGAATGTCGCACTTCCGAACCTTGTCAGCACCAAAACAGCACGAAGGGAGCTCCATAAGCAGGGAACTGCAGGTCGAGTTGGAATTCCAAAACAAGTCATCAGTGATGCAAATTCTTGCGACAGGAAAACGTGTTACCGAAGCCATAACACCTGAACTGTGAAGCAACGAATGTATGTCATTTAATAGAATCAGTTTTGCTTCTTATTGGTTCCAACTTCTGGCCGAGTTTACATTACAAGAGTAAAACACGGCGGGGTTTCGGTGGTGATTTGGGCAAATGTAGCGCGGTATTCCATGGGCGCTATGGGTACTCCTTATGGCCGCAACACTGCCTGATCAGGTCCGTCCCATGGTACAAAATTCGTTCCCCAATGATGATGCATTGTTCCAAGGCGGGAGGGACGCTGTTGACATATCTCGAATCCTCCAGTACTGGTTTTGGGTGAACTGTCGCATATCCCATGGCTACTGCAGTCACCAGACTTCAATATTATTGCGACTTTGTGATCTACATTTGAAAGTTGTTCTACCTCCATCATCGCTGTCTTAACTTGCCACTATTTCGCAGGAAGAATGGTATAAGATTCACTTTAAGATTACCCATTGCCGGCCGCGGTGGTCTAGCAGTTCTAGGCCCTTCAGTTCGGAACCACGCGGCTGCTACGGTCGCAGGTTCGAATCCTGCCTCGGGCATGGATGTGTGTGATGTCCTTAGGTTTACGTAGTTCTAAGTCAACGGGACTGATGGCCTCAAATGTTAAGACCCATAGTGCTTACAGCCATTTGAACCATTTTAATTACCCAGGGCGCGTATTTATTTACTCCGAGATGACTAGAAGCTGCTCCGATTGTCAATGGTTTTCCTGTGTTGTATTCATTGTGTTTTCGTATATTTGTCCACTCCCTTGTAAGTGCCAAACGTATTTCCTCCTAAAGCTGTAGACATCATCAGGAATTGCAAAGACCCAGACTACAGTTTGAAACTTAGACAAGCTCAACAAGTGGACCTATTCACGTGACGCACGCAAGTGCTAATAAGACCGCGGAGTCACATCGACATTTATTTTATTTACTTATTTATTTACACGTCAAGTTCCGAAGGACCAAATTGAGGAGCAAATCTCCAAGGTCATGGAACGTCTCAATACATGAAATTACAACATAAAAGTAGTAACAGATAAAAATAAACGTTTATCAACCCGAAAAAAGTCAGTCCATAAGTTTAAGTAAACGCAGTCAACAATACAAAAACAATCAGCTTAATTTTTCGAGGCACTCCTCGACAGAATAGGACTGTCGCAGCAGGAAACTCTTCAGTTTCGATTTGAAAGCTCGTGGATCTGGTAACATTTTTGAGTTCGAGTGGTAACTTTTTGAAAATGGATGCAGCAGTATACTGCTCACCTTTTTGCACAAGAGTTAAAGAAGTGGCATCTACATCTACATCCATACTCCGCAAGCCACCTGACGGTGTGTGGCGGAGGGTACCTTGAGTACCTCTATCGGTTCTCCCTTCTATTCCAGTCTCGTATTGTTCGTGGAAAGAAGGATTGTCGGTATGCAGGTTTGATTTTTGCCGAATATTAACCGACAGAAAGCTGCTTATTCTTGGGAATAAGCTAAATACCCACATTCGTGAACAGGGATCGACAAGAGGTTCGTGAACTTACACCACTTATTACCCGAAGCGCCCGTTCCTGAGCACAAAAAAAAAACCTTTTAGAATGGGAAGAGTTACCCCTGAAGAAGTGAAACACGTCCCTGTCCTCTCGCCATAACGGAGAAGCATTCTTCGTGACCAGACGAGTGTCGCAGTGAGGTTTAATTCTCAGGAATGCTGTCCTATGACTTTGAATTTCACAATGCCAAATGATTGTCAAGACAAGGTTGCTGGCTTCTCAGTTCGACGTCTTCTGTCTCAGAGATTGCAAATCCGACCTAGACTCGGATATAATGGGTATCTTGGAATCGTGAAGGGAGGTGCCATATTTTAAGGCTTCCAAAACAGCTACTGCTTCCGTAGAAAAAAAAAAAAAAGTAGTTTGGACAGAGAAACGTATGTCCCCAATTTTCTTACTCTTTTAATTTGGAGCCATCGGTACGTACATGCAAAAAGTTCGACTATTTCTGGTATACACAGCACATTATATCGCAGTAGAATTTTATTTGCGGGTACGGGTACATCCTATTCCTAATGGCGACTCGGGGGGGGGGGGGGGGGGGCGGTGCTATAAGTAGCATTCCGGAAGATTAAGGATAACTGGAAAAGGACGTCCTATTAAGCTGAAATTTGACCGCCAGCAGCTGGCTTCTGATATTCACCGATAAGCCAAACATTACTACCACTGCCTACAGCGACGTTGGATGACGCATGCTGGCGTTGCGAGCACATGACGCGGTAACATAATTATGTAAGCGGAGCAGATTCTGACGGGGTATCACCATAGCAAAGATATGGACTGCAAGTGGGGAAATTCATTGGTTTAAGTGACTTTGATAAGGGCAGATTAGGTTACGCAGAGCGTGTGAACCAGTATCCCGAAAACGGCGAAGATTGTCGAATGTTGACGTGCCACTGTCGTATCTATGAAAAGAGATAGAAGGTCAGTGAAACTATCACTTGACGCTAAATGTTTGGACGTCCATGACTATTCAAAGAAAGTGAAATTTGGAGGCCTGTCTGCTCGTAAAGTAGGATAGATGCTGATCTATGGCATCTCTGCCGAAAGAACACAATGCTGGTGCATGCACAAGTGTTTCGGAGCTCAGTTTTCATCGTACATTGTTGAACATGGAGCTCCCCTGCAGACCACCCCTACGTGTTCACATGTTGACCCAATGACATCGTCAGTTTCGATTGCAATGGGCATGGGATCATCGGGATTCGACCGTCGGTCAATGGAAACGTATCCGCTCTTCGCGTGAATCACATTTTTGCTGCACTAGGTCGATGGTCATCTCCACAAACGCCGTCATCGAGGTGAACGGTGGATCGTTCACCGCGCCTCAGTCGCAGGATGGTGGAAGCAACTGCGAGACATTCTCCTGCGCTTGCGTGGGACCTGTGGTAGTAATCGATGACATGCTGACAGCTGCGAACCACCTGCATCCCTTGATACCTAATGTCTTCGCCGACGGAGATATCATCTTTCAGCGGTATAACTGTCCGTGTCTCGGAGCCAGAGCTGTGCTACAATGGTCTGAGGAACGTTATAGTGAACTCAAGCTGATGTCTCGGCGACCAAATTCGCCTGATGTAAATCCTATGGAACCCATTTCGTTCGCTATCGCGCCCCATCGCCGAGTACGCAAATCAGCGGCCCGTTGTTTATGCGAATTACATGACCTGTACGTATACATATAATGCTACATACCTCCATAAACTTACCAACAAGCTATCGGATCCATGATATGCAGAATCAGTGATGTGTTTCGCTCCAAAGACGGACAAACAAGCTATCACGCAGTTGGTCATAATGTGTTGGCCCATCAGTGTATAAGGATATTTCATGGGCTTCAATTAAGAAGGCGTTCGTAGGGGTAGGGCCCCTAGCACCGGAGCACTGTCGAATACATCAAAAGTGAAATATGTCTGGTTCCCTCAGGATGTCCTATGGTCCAGCATAGGACGCCGATCTACCGTATTACAGATCGAATGATTGTTAATGAACGGTTGAGAGTCTCAAGGTACGCAGGAGACTGATCGGATAATATTTAGTGCTTTTACAGTCACCTACTAAATGGTTAGTGTGAGGGATCCTTGACAATCGAGAATCAAATACGACTCCCAAGGATCTTGGCTACGATGACACCGGGTAACGTTCGACATCTAGGATCATTCTGTCGGGAATCCATGGATAAGTACACTTAGAGTCCATAAATTAATTTTCCCTGGATACTTAGACCTTTCAGTTTGTGGAACGAAATATCTACTATTACGCTGTCATATGTTCCCTTGACATCCAGGCACATTGCTCTGATGTTTTCATTCTTCGAAAAGACTGTCGGCCGGCCGCGGTGGCCGTGCGGTTCTAGGCGCTCCAGTCCGGAGCCGCGCTGCTGCTACGGTTGCAGGTTCGAATCCTGCCTCGGGCATGGGTGTGTGTGATGTCCTTAGGTTAGTTAGGTTTAAGTAGTTCTAAGTTCTAGGGGACTGATAACCATAGCAGTTGAGTCCCATAGTGCTCAGAGCCAAAGACTGTCGAGATATTACTGACAAAAGAGTGATATTGCCAGTTGGGTTTTTTTTTTCCTTCTAAAAGTATGAATGATAAAAATCTAAGATATTGCGTGGCTGTAGCCACCACTCCAGTCGTTGTCTATCGCTCCAGTGGTTTCCCAACACAAGAGGAAACCGCAGTGAGTCGGTACGAAATTCACTGACAATTTTCTTTGCCTCTTTTCAGGACAGGGACTATTATGTGTGTTCTACAATCTTCGACGAATTGTGTAGAACCCAAAAGTGGACTATATATACACAAGAGGAATAGTAGCGCATTGGACGGCATGTTACGTGTCATAACGTAGTGCGCATTATGGATGCCTTGGAAGCTGTCTGTCGTAGAGTGAAAGTCCCTCTTCAGTTCTGCAATCATCAATGTGGAGGTGACCTGGTGGACCTGTAGGTGGTTGAGGAGGTACTGCAGCCAGATCGCTTGTTCCTGATTTTATTGATATTTTTTTTTTTGCCATAATTCTGTCACACTTCATTGGCTAGTGAGAAGCAAAAGTTTATCCGTCTTGCTATCATTTCGCGCTTAAAGGCGATGTGTGTTATGGAAACTGTGGAGGAAAGTTTCTATCTCAATCTTCATAGCCTCTGTTGATGTCTCCAGCACTTCGAGACGAAACGTTAGGCACGAAATATGCCTAGGATTACAGCCTAAAACTCATATAATAAAAGCCACCATGGCCACATCACACGACCTGCATTGTATAAAGCCTTGCATTATGAAAGCATGCATTGTATACAGCAGTTTTTTTAATGTACCGTAGACAGTCGATGACGAGGTTATTACAAACACTGCACGAATTTTAATAGGGAGAAGATGATCATGAAAATTGCCTTGTGCTTTTAAAAAACATGAATTTGGGTGGGAGCGCAGGGGTTTCAAAGAATATATAGATAAACAAGTAGAGAGAGAGAGAGAGAGAGAGAGAGAGAGAGAGAAAGAGAGAGAGAGAGAGAGAGAGAGAGAGAGAGATTTCTGAATATAGGTAATGTATGTAATGTTTCGATGTTTCGAATCAGTATACTTTTTTTAAATTGCGGTTGGCGTACGTAGTACACATTATGCAGGTAGCACCGAACGCCGTAAATAGTGCATTGAATGACGAAAATAAAAGTGTGATGACGTACTACTGAGTTCATAGTACAGGAGCTCTCCTTGGAAATAAACTCAGTTACATGTGAGGTTACAATCCCACGTTGTATTTTCTGGTGCTAGGATAGTAGCGGGACAGTGGGCAATTGGTGACACTTGGCTAAATACTTATGTGCTTCATAGATCACATTCACGATAAAATAACACATCTTGGCCATTTACAGGTTTTTTTCTGCAAACAGACCGTTTACTTCTACTCAAGAGGTCCTCTACCGTATAGAAGGAGTCGTCAAGGAGAAACATGTTTTACCTACGTTTGAAAATACATCTGCTGTCTGTCAGACAAGTATATCCATGGGTAGATTATCAAAGAGTTGTATAGCTGCATATTCCACTTCTCTCTGTGCCAAAACTATATTCACCAATGGGTAATGCAGGTCATTTTCCCTTGTAGTGTTGTACTTGCGAACATCTGTGTTACTCTCAAACTGAGAGTGTGGATAACAGATTTCATAACTAAGTGAAAGTACTGTGAGGCTGTGATTAATATACCCAGATGGCTTAAAGAGACACCTCCAAGATGTACTTTTGTGAACCTCACGCATAATTGGCCTTATTTTCTTTTGTGCAAAGTATAATTTTGCCTCAGTGGGGAGTTATTTCAGGATATTATACCGTAAGACATCAGTGAATGAAAATGTGGAAAATATGTTAACTCCTCTACTTCTACATCCACCAAGTTGGCAATTATTCTTACGGGAAAGGTAGTAGCCGAAACTAAACACTTTGATAAATCTGCTATAAAGTTTTTCCGGTTTACGTTTTCAACTATATGAACACTTAAGACTTTGGAACTTTCTGTTTCTTATTGTCTACTATGCTAGGTTAACAGGAGGTGGAGTATTTTAGTCAATACAAAAAGCTGTATGAGATTGGTTTTTCAAGAGTTCAAAGTTAGTCTATTTGTAGAAACGACTCACTAACTTTCAAGAAAAAACAATTTTTTATCTCTGTTGATGTTTCTTTGATCTGCAGATAAGGCTAGTTCTGTCTCCTGATTCAATTAAAATGGGATTCCTTAACATAAAGCAAGAACAGTGGTGGACCAATGATCGAATTCTGTAGGACTCACACTAAAATATCTTCCCATGCGGATGTGTGTCATCGCTCTTTGTGCTCGTGTTACTCGAACAGCCTACGGATTTTATCGCATTCTTTCGAAAGAAATACGGTCTTGCTTGCAATCAAGATTGTTTTTCTTTCCAAATACTATCCACAGTTTCTGTACCAGATACTGAAAGGAGTGGGAAGATCTTTACTGCATTCTGTCTCTTAAATAAGAACTGAGGTGGGCATGTGCTGTGTTGCTTATTCCACCAAAAATTAACTTTTGTAATAGATTATTCTGATAAACACAGTCAAATGTCTTTGATAAGTGACAGAATAATCCGACTGGTGATGTTTTGTCATTTAAAGATTTTGGTAGATAGGCCTATTCAGTAAATGTGTAAACAGCTGTCTTGCTTAGTCTGTTACGCATAATGACTTCCTAATCGTGAAACCTTTCGCATGAGAGGAGTGATTTTAATCAGTTTCATGATTTAAATCAATTTCTGATAGTGAGTGAATAAGTTAGGGATTCTCTCACAGACATCATGTGGAGGTGGCGAGAATATACCGTGATGGAAGCGCGTCCTCATTATGGACGCTAATGTCTTTTGGGGGAGCAGATTTCTGATTCCAATAGGCCTACTGGTGATATCGTGTAGCGGTTGTGTTATAGTAAGCAGTCAAAGATGAAAAGCATTATATACAAAACGAAATTTCACAGTATTGTCGGAACAGTTGAAAGACAGATAACACAAGAAATTTTTCTATGATTCGTCCACCAGTGAGGACTCTTCTGACAATAAGCACAAAAACACATTGAATTAGTTAAATCTGCATGAACCATTATTTATCATAATCCGTAGTCTAAAACACACTACGTGACAAAAAAGCATGAAGCACCAAGAAGTGGAGGAGGGCACAAAATGTAAATTTACGGGTTGAGGGTATGTGGTGTTATTTCAGTGAGTACAAAATCGAGTCAGGTTTTTAAGGTACTTCGCAGCATGAGCCCACTTCACACTATGACGTTGCCCCTCTGGATAGATGCACTTGTTCAGTTGGGAAGGGTGTCTCAAAGCAGTTGGATTCTCTCTGAAGGCTACCTGGCGCTCAACTGTTGTAAATGGTCCTTGATATCCTGGATAGGGCGAAGGAGTTCACGTCCTTACTTTCTTCACTTACACTGGTGCCCAAAATTAAAGCAATACACCGCTATTTCCCCGTCCTGTGTCTAATTCACGATATAATCATACAAAGTGCCAACAGATGTCCGTACAATCGTGTTCTGCAAGGCAGCTGGCATTCCGGTCAACGGACAACCGCGCCAGCGACGACTTGAGGGCGGGTATCAAACGAGGTTGTTTCCCGTGTAGACCCACACCCACAGTCGCTGTGTACACAGTCAGAAGGTGGAATACGGCCAGAGAAGATGCCTACCAGACTGTCTGCGGCGGAGGGCCATTGGAAGAATGGAAGCAGGACAGTCGTAAAATGATGTGTCCGATGGCTTAATGTAAACCGTTCTGTTGTTTCGCGGGTATGGGGACAGTTTGTAGAGACCGAAACTTTATCTCGAAGACCAGGGCAGGGCCGAACACATGCGACATTAGAACGAGAGGACCGATATTTGGCTGTTAAGGGAACGACGGTACCGCCTTAGCGCTACGCAGCAACTGGGATCTGACCTCGCAGCTTCCACTGGACGTGTTGTATCGAGGCAAACGGTGTACCGAAGGCTTCGGCGGAGTAGCCTTTATACCTCTAACACGTCTTCACAGATGAATCCCGATTCGGTTAGGAGAGTGTTTATTGACGGATTCGCACCTGGAACAGGATTTCGGGACCCAAACATTGTGAAAAGGAGGATCTCTAATGGTGTGGGTAAGGACTATGTATACCACTCGGACACCTCTTCATAAAAATGTAAGGGGGAATCGTCAAGGCTTAACTGCTGTCAGGCATCGTGAAGAGATCTTCGGACATCATATGCGGTTGTTGCGAGGTGGTGTCGATCGAGACTTCGTATTGATGGACGCTAATGGTCGACATCATAGAACACAGTTGGCTGATGTTTTCTTAGAAACGGAAGGTATTACGTGCATGGCGTGGCCTCCTCGCTCTCCCGATCTGAATACCATTGACCATATCTGGGATGCACTAGGGAGATGGCTTGCATCACATCAGCATCCACCAACCACTCTCGAAGACTTGCGATCAGCTCTGCATCAAGAATGAGCGTTATTTCCTCGACATGAGATTGATGACATCATTCACAACATGCCCCGTCGTCTTCAGGCGTATATTGCTAACAGAGATGGTCACATCCCATACTGAGCATATTGAACGGTTGTCTTGAATGTGTGCGCAAATCCGCTTAGTTGAAAAGAAACGAAAAATTTTTCGTCTATCTTTATGCATGTTGCCCTTGTTTCTACTTTACTGTCGTCTGTTTATACCGATCTGTGGCAAAATAAACGCATCATGAAAAATTTACGTTTGTTGCTTTAATTTTGGATACCAGTGTGTGCTGAAGTGGGAACAGAGCTGGAGATCCCACTGGCTATTGGAGTAACTCAGCATAACGCAGACAGTTAACAGCGATAATTGCCATGCGTAGACGAGTACTGCCCTGTTGAAACACGTCACAACGATATTGTCACGTGAGAGGTCACCAATGAGAACGCGCGATGTCCGTGACGTACCGTTGTACCGTCAGGGCCGCCTCAGTCAATATCAGCTGTGACCTGAAGCTTCATCTGATTGATCGGCACCCCACGCATCCAGGAGAAACGCAGCTGTCTATCTCCGAAACATCTCTCCGCAAATTGCCGACATACTCGCTGACTACGGTTACACGGGGCAATGCAGAACCGCGACTCATCGCTTAATGCTCGTACGATGCGATGCCATTCAGCATCAGTCCAAGATTCCCAGCCACTGCACCACTCCGAAAGAAGCCGATTATGTTGAGGTGCTACCGGCAGCATAGGCATCGGACCAGCTGCTGATAGCCTTTGACATATGGTGCGAGGTGACACACAATATTATGGGGAGCTCATTACTTCTTCTTAGTTGACAGGCGCAGATGTGCCTGATGCACAATACGGCGAACTTACCTCGTTGTGGTCAAACGTTGTCTATAGGAACCTTGACGACAAAGTCCAACATCGGGCCACTGTCTCATCAGAATGCCCCACAAATCTGAATACTGAACGATTCGACCAGCTGGCCAAATGGAGACCGACAATGTGGCCTCTTTCAAACTTTGCCATATGCTGATAACGCTGCCTCAGGCGATTATGCATCTCCTCAGTATCCTTCACAATGGTCACGGAATTTCTGACGTTATTCACACCCCTTACACATCGTTTAAGGCCTGATACTGCAGTAAACACGAACAAAACTAATGCACTCTGGTGGCTGTTCTACATAAGTATCACACAGAATTGCATCTCTAATTATTCACATGTTCGCTGATGGTGTGTACATGTACGAAATTACTTTTTTGACAGCCGACCATGTCTTTTGGGTGTGCCACCTTTTTTCTCTTAGGGAGCGTAGTTGTGGGCTTCCAGGTACAAGCCTACTCGTCCTCACAGATTTCGTTCAAATTTATGGCATATGGAGGTCTGGGCAGATATCCGCGTACTAGATTCGAATAACCCCACCGTCGCCCCTCTGATTATCAATCCTGGAATGCTTCCGCACCTTTACAAACACATCTCTCCATCCCTACACTTACAAACGCTTCACATCTTACTTCAACGCAAATTTAACCAACTCCCTCTCCTAGACAATGAGATCCACTCCGATATTTATCCTTCCTACCAAGTTTAACTCTTCCTCAAATATCCCATTCCACATCAGCTTTCCTCTCTCCTCTTCGCCCTCCACCTATCCCCATCCCTTTCCACTTATAACCACAACCCTCCCCGCGCTCCACATTGCTTTCCAATTGGCTGTATTGCTCTTATTCGCCTCACCTCCTACCAATCATCTTCATTCTTTCCCTTCCTAACAGCCCCTATCTCTTTACACACACCCCTCAAACCTATGGAACGTATTTTATCCTCTCGCAATACTTCTCTGCCAGTGCAGGCCCTTCATATTTTAAGTAAAAATGCAGTATGTCAGTGTTTTTTATGAGAAGAATTTCACCTTTGTGCTATGTGTTTCTAAAATGTATATATTTTCGTTTCTTTTAGTTGTCCATCTTTGCTTTTCAATTTAAAATAGAACAATAGCTCCAAATTTTATTTCTCATTCTATGTTTTTTTTTAATTCGCTTGGCTGAAGAGAGGAATATTGTGCCGCTGATAGCCCACGCCCACCCATATGGAGCGAGTGGGATATAACAACAAAGGGGGAAAAATTGGACATAAAGGGAAGAGACAGAAGAGGGAGGCCCAGATGGCCAAGCGCTTCGAGAAAAATGAAATATTTAGCACAGGTCCAGCGAAACATGCGCTACTTTTGTTAGCATAGTTTCCAGGCAACGGTTGGCCCAGCCCAAAGAGTACAAACAATGTTCAGTGTAATGAATTTATTAATATTTTCGTAAAAACCTGGGAAAGGAAAGGCAAAATAAAATTTAGGATTGCAAATAAGTTTCCAGTTAGCTTCCAATGAACTTCCTGTGTGAAAATAGGCACTATTATTATTTTACAATTAATGATTTATTAACACTGGGGTGATATTCATCGTATAAACAGGGACAGCACTAATTTTCGTGGCGTCCTACACACGTTATAGAAGCCTCATTCTTACATGTACAGTTTAATTACAATCGCCCCTTGGAAAGTTATTAGCAGAGTGCTCGTGCACGTGGTAAGTATAATCCTTTTTTGGAAATTTATTTGCAATTCCAAATTCTCTTTTGCCTTTCTTTTCATCCCTTTTATGAAAATTAACGAGTATTTGTGAATGTTGATAAATATGATATATGGAGCACTGTTTCGGTTTATTTGCAATTTAAGTAAAGTAAAAATAAGAAACAAAAATACAGGCAGTTTCCACGTAGGGTGTCATAAGCTACGTCCGTCCGATATCGTCCTCTCCTCTTTCAACTGCGACACTCGCTACGTGGAACATACGCTGACATAAGTGACTCAAGCCTCGCATAATGGAGCCACTGCCAGCTTGTCTCCGTTCCGCAGTGTAGGTGTCAAGAAGCTATTCACTTGGAAGACGACAGATTCGCGTCAACTTATCGGCATGGTGAAGAAGGTATCGCGATTCATAAGACCGTGTAACGCTCTGCCACTGTGACAACTTCCAGTGCCCATGGTCACGTGCCCATTTCAGTTGTAGTTTCCGATGTTGTGGTGTTAACATAGGCACATGCAGGTGTCGTCGGCTGCGGAGACCATTCGTTAGCAGTGTTCGGTGCACTCTGTGTTCAGGCACACTTGCGCCAAAATTGCCTGGCCATCTGAAGTTTTCACTTCTGTCACATTCATTTCTGACTAAGCACTGCATATACCAAAAATCTGGAAGAATCAGTGATGAGGACTAGGCACCGTCCCCCTGTAAGTGTGGGACTTTTAACGCTTTTCGGCACTTTTAAGCGTGTGAAGCGTGAAGAAACGATAATGAAGAGAAACATCTTATTGTTATACACTGATCAGCCACAACATTACGACAACCGACCTACTATAGATATAAGCCCGTCCAGGTGGCCTTGTCAGACACACATATGGTGCATGTAATATCAGTGGTTGGTTGATTCGGAGGAGAGGGCCAAACAGCGAGGTCATCCGTCCCGTAGGATTAGGGAAGGATGGAAAAGAAAGTCGACCGTGCCCTTTCAAAGGAACCACTCCGTCATCTGCCTGAAGTGATTTAAGGAAATCACCATGTAGTATCAGTGAGCGTGCTGTTCATGTGTAGAATGGGGAAGGAGCGACATCTATCTTGAATTTGGCAGATGGCAATGTGTAACCATGTCAAGAAGTCGTGAGGTTTGGCGGTCACCCCTCATTACAGATGTCGGACGTCGTAGGCTGGTGAGACTGTTAAAACGGGACAGGATGTGAACTGTGGCGCAACGGACCAACATCAGACGTTAATGCTGGGCAGAATACAAGTATGGAACACAGAGATCATCGAACACTCTTAACGAAAGGCCTTCAAAGGCGACGACCCACGCATGTGCCAATACTAGCACCGCGACATCGGCAACTACAACTGAAATGAGCACGGGACCATTGGCACTGGACGTCATCGCAGTAGCAGAGCGTTGCATGGTCTGATGAATCCCGATATCTTCATCATGGCGATGGTGGGGCGCGAATCTGTCGTCTACCAGAGGAACAGCTCCTTGACACCTGTACTACGGGACGGAGACAGCCTGGCAGCGGCTCCATTGTGCTATGGTGAACATGCACCTGAGCACCCATTGGTCCAGTGGAGCTCGTGGAAGGCACCGTGACGGCCAAGAAGTACCGTACACTGGTTGCAGAACACGTACATCCATTTGTGACGATCGTGTTCCCTGACGGCAGTAGCATTTTTGAGCAAGATAATGCGCCATGTCACAATGCCAGGGGCGTAATGGAGTAGTTCGAGGAACACAGTGGTGATTTCCAGTTGATGTGTTGATACCCTAGCTAGCTCTGAACCTGATCAATCACATCTGGGATATGACTGAACGTGGCTTTACGAGAGTTAACGTGTCTTGTGTGTGCAGATGTGGTGCCAACTCTCTCCAGCGACCTCCCAAGGCCTCATTCCTTCCATACCACGACGCGTCGCCGCTGTTATCCGAGGCAAAGGCGGACATACCAGTTATTACGTAGGTGGTCATAACAGTCTGGCTGATCAATGTAGGACCTGAAGAAACCGGAGCTCAGCATTCTAATGCATTGAACGAAGGTTATTCCTGAAATAATAACACCGACTAAAGCTGCGTAATATGAGTATTTACAGTGTTGCAAAGCTAGTATCGGTCATTACGCCAGTTTGGAGCAGCATGGTTAAAAACATTCATGCTCCATCAAAAATGCATCGGCGCTAAGGTCAGTCACAAACATAACCATAGTCTTCGTAAAAGTGATGGAATACAGGAAAAAAACCGGGTTAGTGTGCTTCTCGTGCAGTGTGAACAATTTTCGTAATGCCTCTGAATATTGGCGTAATGCCCCAAGTTATCGTCAGAGCTATAAATAAACATCAATAATGACGAACCTTCAGTCCGTATTATTCACACTACATATTGCCTACATTCTTTCGATTGGAACAGCGGGCTTCAGTGTCACAAAGCAACTTTAGTTTCAGTCTATAGTCTCAATGCAACGTACTAAAACATGACGTTAGTTCAAATGGTTCAAATGGCTCTGAGCACTATGGGACTTAACATCTATGGTCATCAGTCCCCTAGAACTTAGAACTACTTAAACCTAACTAACCTAAGGACATCACACACATCCATGCCCGAGGCAGGATTCGAACCTGCGACCGTAGCAGTCGCGCGGCTCCGGACTGAGCGCCTAGAACCGCTAGACCACCGCGGCCGGCATGACGTTAGTAATTCACTGGAAGGGAAAGTGACAAGACCCTAGAGACGCTACGGTTCTGTCAGGGAAGTCAGCGATTAGAGTGCCGCAACAGCGTGCGTCAGCTATCCGACGAGTCAGCAGCCAAGGCGATTCCCGTCTACAAAGCTACATGACTGCTACTCTGCAACTCACACTCACGTGTTTGGCAGAAGGCGCAGAGGATCAGTTTCTGACTATACAGCACACTGACGATACAGCACACTGCACAATACCTCATATAAAATAATATTTCTCTTTTTTGTCGTATTTTCTGGCTCTAAATGACTGGGGTGAACTAATCCGAAGAGTGCATTCTCTCACCGGTTGTTACAGGCTGCAGCTACTTGGTTATCTCATGCTGCTTACAAATACTTTCTCACCATCTGATGATAGACAGAAAAATATCTTTCGTAAAGAGGAAGTACAAACATGTTCCGAGAAAATCAGGAATACAGAAACACAAGTCGCTGAGGAATGAAATAAATAGGAAGTGCAGGGAAGCTAAGATGAAATGGCTGCAGGAAAAATGTGAAGATATGATTATCGGAAGGACAGACTCAGCGTACAGGAAAGTCAAAACAACCTTTGGTGACATTAAAAGCAACGGTGGTAACATTAAGAGTGCAACGGGAATTCCACTGTTAAATGCAGAGAAAAGAGCAGATAGGTGCAAAGAATACATTGAAAGCCTCTATGAGGGTGAAGATTTATCTGATGTGATAGAAGAAGAAACAGGAGTCGATTTAGAAGAGATAGGGAATCCAGTATTAGAATCGGAATTTAAAAGAGCCTTGGAGGACTTACGGTCAAATAAGGCAGAAGGGATAGATAACATTCCATCAGAATTTCTAAAATCATTGGGGGAAGTGGCAACAAAACGACTATTCACGTTGGTGTGTAGAATATATGAGTCTGGCGACATACCATCTGACTTTCGGAAAAGCATCATCCACACAATTCCGAAGACGGCAAGAGCTGACAAGTGCGAGAATTATCGCACAATCAGCTTAACAGCTCATGCATCGAAGCTTCTTACAAGAATAATATACAGAAGAATGGAAAAGAAAATTGAGAATGCGCTAGGTGACGATCAGTTTGGCTTTAGGAAAAGTAAAGGGACGAGAGAGGCAATTCTGACGTTACGGCTAATAATGGAAGCAAGGCTAAAGAAAAATCAAGACTCTTTCATAGGGTTTGTCGACCTGGAAAAAGCGTTCGATAATATAAAATGGTGCAAGCTGTTCGAGATTCTGAAAAAAGTAGGGGTAAGCTATAGGGAGAGACGGGTCATATACAATATGTACAACAACCAAGAGGGAATAATAAGAGTGGACGATCAAGAACGAAGAGCTCGTATTAAGAAGGGTGTAAGACAAGGCTGTAGCCTTTCGCCCATACTCTTCAATCTGTACATCGAGGAAGCAATGATGGAAATAAAAGAAAGGTTCAGGAGTGGAATAAAAATACAAGGTGAAAGGATGTCAATGATACGATTCGCTGATGACGTTGCTATCCTGAGTGAAAGTGAAGAAGAATTAAATGATCTGCTGAACGGAATGAACAGTCTAATGAGTACACAGTATGGTTTGAGAGTAAATCGGAGAAAGACGAAGGTAATGAGAAGTAGTAGAAACTTAACATCAGGATTGATGGTCACGAAGTCAATGAAGTTAAGGAATTCTGCTACCTAGGCAGTACAATAACCAATGACGGACGGAGCAAGGAGGACATCAAAAGCAGACTCGCTATGGCAAAAAAGGCATTTCTGGCCAAGAGAAGTCTACTAATATCAAATACCGGGCTTAATTTGAGGAAGAAATTTCTGAGGATGTACGTCTGGAGTACAGCATTGTATGGTAGTGAAACATGGACTGTGGGAAAACCGGAACAGAAGAGAATCGAAGCATTTGAGATGTGGTGCTATAGACGAATGTTGAAAATTAGGTGGACTGATAAGGTAAGGAATGAGGAGCTTCTACGCAGAATCGGAGAGGAAAGGAATATGTGGAAAACACTGATAAGGAGAAGGGACAGGATGATAGGACATCTGCTAAGACATGAGGGAATGACTTCCATGGTACTAGAGGGAGCTGTAGAGGGCAAAAACTGTAGAGGAAGACAGAGATTGGAATACGTCAAGCAAATAATTGAGGACGTAGGTTGCAAGTGCTACTCTGAGATGAAGAGGTTAGCACAGGAAAGAAATTCGTGGCGGGCCGCATCAAACCAGTCAGTAAACTGATGACCAAAAAAAAAAAAAAGAAAAAATCATTTTATTTATTTATTTTTAAGATTTGCTTTACACGCATGTAAGTTTAAAAATAGCTATAATAACTTGGAGACTTAATATCTAAAATATTTTCTTTTAAGCTTTTGTAATTTGCTGAAACTCATCTTATTGTCGATACAATAAGCACATTGTCGAGCGGAGTGGAAGGCGGAACTCGTGATTATGGATGGTGAAAATATTGGTGTGATTATGACTCGCCTGAAATATGGACGTACGTGAAGTGTGGATTGATATTACGATATACAAACACGAAAACGTACGAAAAGGTTAGTAGGTACAGGAGTAGTAGAAGGGACTTGTGAATCTGACAGTGGATGTTTTATCTACGTTTTTGTCGTGTGAAACAAATGAACGCAGTTGAATTATGATCCAGTATGTCATAAAGCTGCTTATGGTGAGAAAAATGTACGAACTCATCTTGGTTCATACGAAATGACTGATTCCCAAGTTGAAGACTCAAAACTCAGAAAACCGCTACCACAAATCAATACGAAAATGTATAAATGTCAACATATATAAACACTTTATATAATTACGTTGATGATTATGGACTTTTTAAAAAGATAACCAGTGATAAACAATTATTTGTACTTTATTTTTGTAATGTACGTTTCAAAGATGATTTTGCATAAATAGATCGATATACGATAGTGTTTCCTTTGCTACATGTTGTTACAGGTAAATCGTTGTTCTAGTTCAATACGAGTTGGGAGTGCGAGTATGGATTACGAATTACGTGTCTGTTGTGTTAGCATGGCTGTTGATGTTAATTTGTATTGTGAAGCAAAATGACTAAGAATGTATCTATTCAACAACAGAAAGTCGACCAGTGTTCATATTATTTAAGAAATGAAGCCGAGCATCCTCTTGAATAGTATAAAAAGTTGTATTTCAAAAAGGACTAAGAGTCTACAACTTACAACAACGAAGGACAATATCAGATGAGAGCTACAAAAACGGTTTATTTAAATTGTATTGTTGCTATCTCTCTCTGCAGTGTGTCACTATCCCGGCGTGCCAAGTGCTATGAAGGTATGACCATCCGCCCAAACGTAAATTTACTTAAAAATTTATAAATCGACCTTGGGCTATAAGAGGATGGTGACTGTCAGGAGAATTATGGAAAAGTATCAAAATGTCATATGAAGGGGAATGATTCCAGGTAGTTACGCCGAGCATGAGATATTGACTGGCGTACTTAGTTTTCTATTGGAAAGCCGCGTGTAGCATGATACTCCTTCTCTCTGTTCATAATGTCTATTTACTCATATTTTATTGAATGCGACGTATATAAAGTTTCGTACTTACGGTAATGTGTCGGAATCTGTATCGATGTACAGTACATATTACACAATCGAAATCCCTCAGTATAGTAAATATTTCTTTCATGAAATGACTTGTGTCAAAAGTGATCCTGTGTCTGGAATTGTCTCTCATCATTGAGTCAGTTTTTTTTCTTTTTTGTTTTTTTCTTTTGGTTAGTGGTTCTAAATCTACCGCTACTGTTGTGTTTCCACCCGATACAGTGCTCAGATGCAGTAAGTGATGGTTAAAAAGGAAATGAAGAAAGTTTGATTTTTGGACTTAGTGCTGTGATGAGTATTGAAACTGTGGAAGATGGTGACTGAAATTTTATGGAAAGATCTGCCTGCTACTCTTTCGTATTATATCCTTGACACTCCCTTCACTATTTCACGATAACACAAAAAAATGTGAGATTCTTTGAACTTTTTCGATGTCCTCCATGATTCCTATCTGGTAGGGATCCCATACTGCGAGGCTGGGCAAGCGTGGTGTCCGTAGTCTCGGAAATTGGTTGCACCATCTTAAGTGTCTTCGTTTTCTCCACAACATTTTCTATGTAATGGTTACAGCTTAAGTTGTTCATAATAGTAGCCTCTAGACATTTACCTGAAAAAACATCTTTTAAATTTGTGTGGTTTATTGCTTAGCCGGAATTTAACGACGTATTGTTAGGGGTAGAGTTACCATACGTCCTGTTTTTCCCGGACACATCCTCCTTTTGAGGAAAGAAAATGTGTCCAGGCGAATTTCTAAAAAATCTACAAAATGTCCTCTTTTTTGGACTCAGAGGAAAAAATTCAAGTTCTCAACACAGAAAATCAGTTGCGCTATTTAACCAACTTTAGTACTTTTGACAAGAATTGTGTCTTTGCATTGGTAAGTTTATTTTTGTGTCGTTGATGACAGTATTAGGAAGTTATCCATCCCGTATTTGTGGCACAACTTGACTGGAAGAAGGGATCGGTTGGTAGGACATGTTCTGAGGCATCAACGGATCACCAATTTAGTATTGGAGGGAAGCGTGGAGGATAAAAATTGTAGATGGAGACCAAGAGATGAATACACTAAACAGATTCAGAAGGATGTAGGTCGCAGTAGGTACTGGGAGATGAAGAAGTTTGCACAGGATAGACCAGCATGGAGAGCTGCATCAAACCAGTCTCAGGACTGAAGACCACAACAACAACAACATTATACCGGTATGTTCTGTCTTCCGCATTATGTTCTTTGGTGTTGCTTCCGCTAGCCTCAGGTTAAAGTTGTGTTGTTTATTGGAGATAATGGTGTACCTTTTGCTTCAAATTAAGATACGAACTTAAATACAAATTGCTGAAAAGAAAGTCAGTGTTTCATGATGTGCTTATGGGGAAATACAAATCATTTAAAAGATGAAGAATCTTACATTTTTCTTCACAATGCTGTTCCTGTGGTACTTAAAACATCTTTTCTGGATGAACTAAGTGAAGCTAGGTTGTTATTTGTTCACTCATTGATGTCAGCTTTCAGCAGTAACATAGTGAACTGGGAGAAAGAATAAAATTGTGTAACTGAATCTATTTCTATTTTAGAACCTAATGTATAAACTCTCGAGGAAAGGTACAAACATAATTATATGCCCTTAAAAATAAAGGCAACACTTAAACATAAAAGGGAACAAGGTCACTCACAGACGAGTGACAGCAAAAAGAGATGACAGTTGTGTGTAGTTCTGCCGTCGAATATCTACAGAAGTGGTTGGCCAAGATCAACAGTCGGACGATTCAAGAGGATGCTGCTCTCAAGAATTCCTCTTTGGGAGGATGTCGAAAACAGTACCACATATCTCAACGGGCAAACAAATGTAATCGCTAATGATACATTATGCTGTGAACAGTTTTGAAATTTTATAAAATTTTTGAGAGAGTATCAAAGGAAACAAAATCAACTAGCAGCTGAAGTGTGGTGTGCATATTTCAGTCAGTCATGTGTTGTTTGTTAATCTGAACTGTTGAAAATTATAGACTTCTTTTTCTATACCGATGCATAATGCTAACACGGAACGTGTCTTTACTCTTGTAAACGCACAATGGTCCAAAGACAGGAACGGATTTAAACCATTGAACCTAAAAGGAGTTGCGTACATCCAGTAGAGTTTCAAACAGTTAAAGTGCCTGAGCTTTTATGAATAATTGGTGGGGAGCAAAAAACTATTAAGAGAGAGTTCTTCATCCTCCAAATATTCGTCGCGTAAAAGTAAAAAAGACAATAAAGAGATAACTGAGTGTAGTGATGAATAAACTGTCAAGATACTACATATTTAGTCTTAAAATAACCACAGAAAGCCACATTTAAGTCGTAAACCGCATATTTTTATCTATAAAATACGTCGTCTTTTTTATATGCACTGTCGTCCTTTTTTGTGATGAAAGTATGATAACCATAATTCGGGCTAAAAAGTCGAGCGTAGAAGTTCCTTTCGGGTTAGCTGCAGAGAAAGGTACATTTCCAAATTTAACGACAGTTCACATTCTATTTTACTGAAACAGGGGGATGATCTCCCCATACTACACTCCTGGAAATGGAAAAAAGAACACATTGACACCGGTGTGTCAGACCCACCATACTTGCTCCGGACACTGCGAGAGGGCTGTACAAGCAATGATCACACGCACGGCACAGCGGACACACCAGGAACCGCGGTGTTGGCCGTCGAATGGCGCTAGCTGCGCAGCATTTGTGCACCGCCGCCGTCAGTGTCAGCCAGTTTGCCGTGGCATACGGAGCTCCATCGCAGTCTTTAACACTGGTAGCATGCCGCGACTGCGTGGACGTGAACCGTATGTGCAGTTGACGGACTTTGAGCGAGGGCGTATAGTGGGCATGCGGGAGGCCGGGTGGACGTACCGCCGAATTGCTCAACACGTGGGGCGTGAGGTCTCCACAGTACATCGATGTTGTCGCCAGTGGTCGGCGGAAGGTGCACGTGCCCGTCGACCTGGGACCGGACCGCAGCGACGCACGATGCACGCCAAGACCGTAGGATCCTACGCAGTGCCGTAGGGGACCGCACCGCCACTTCCCAGCAAATTAGGGACACTGTTGCTCCTGGGGTATCGGCGAGGACCATTCGCAACCGTCTCCATGAAGCTGGGCTACGGTCCCGCACACCGTTAGGCCGTCTTCCGCTCACGACCCAACATCGTGCAGCCCGCCTCCAGTGGTGTCGCGACAGGCGTGAATAGAGGGACGAATGGAGACGTGTCGTCTTCAGCGATGAGAGTCGCTTCTGCCTTGGTGCCAATGATGGTCGTATGCGTGTTTGGCGCCGTGCAGGTGAACGCCACAATCAGGACTGCATACGACCGAGGCACACAGGGCCAACACCCGGCATCATGGTGTGGGGAGCGATCTCCTACACTGGCCGTACACCACTGGTGATCGTCGAGGGGACACTGAATAGTGTACGGTACATCCAAACCGTCATCGAACCCATAGTTCTACCATTCCTAGACCGGCAAGGGAACTTGCTGTTCCAACAGGACAATGCACGTCCGCATGTATCCCGTGCCACCCAACGTGCTCTAGAAGGTGTAAGTCAACTACCCTGGCCAGCAAGATCTCCGGATCTGTCCCCCATTGAGCATGTTTGGGACTGGATGAAGCGTCGTCTCACGCGGTCTGCACGTCCAGCACGAACGCTGGTCCAACTGAGGCGCCAGGTGGAAATGCATGGCAAGCCGTTCCACAGGACTACATCCAGCATCTCTACGATCGTCTCCATGGGAGAATAGCAGCCTGCATTGCTGCGAAAGGTGGATATACACTGTACTAGTGCCGACGTTGTGCATGCTCTGTTGCCTGTGTCTATGTGCCTGTGGTTCTGTCAGTGTGATCATGTGATGTATCTGACCCCAGGAATGTGTCAATAAAGTTTCCCCTTCCTGGGACAATGAATTCACGGTGTTCTTATTTCAATTTCCAGGAGTGTAGAAATCATTTCCATCAAACCCTTAAACACTTGCTCAGCCATTTATTTGTGTGGAAGGAAATATTTTGTGCAGAAAATTACGTAACTGGCTATGTACCTACAGACCTTACCAGTGCACACGAAACCTGTGACATACTTCGCACCCAGTGAAAAGTAGCGAGTGTAGCATTTCACACGTGTGAAGAAGTACAGCTCAGAGTCATACAACGGTACTTCAGTTTCACAGTTAAGCCAGTGCGCAGCAAACACAATAAAATGAAAACAAGTTCCCATCGCTTTGGAACGTTGGGAACGGCAGTTGGATTCGCCGGACTCATGGAACGTTCATTAGGGTATTTGACTCTTTTCTGGAAATTCTCTTAAACTGTTAAGTTTGTCATTTTTTACCCATAACCTACTTGTTTTCCTCATGAATTTCGTAATTAAAAAAAAAAAACAGAAATGAAATTCAAATAATCTGAAAGCTCTCTAGAACTCTCCACTTGAATCATGTGATGCCTGTGACGTTACCGGCTAGCACTCTTCTACTACTTTCGTAAAGTCATTCGCAGTGATGTCTTGTTTTGGAACTTACGTTTATAAAAGTGGTTTACAAATTGTGTGTAGTCTCACATAGTAGAAATACAACTATAAGCTCCTCAAAAATCGTTTTTAAGTGTTCCAATGAATGAGAAGATGCGTAAATTTTGATTTCAACTCGCCCTTAGAGCTCCAAATGAGACAGCGGTCACTATGTGTGTATTTCTATGATCATTTTGATGTACGTAAACACTCCATTTGAACACGCTTGTAGCGTAATTATTATCTACTTTCACTTATTAGCTTCGTTTTACACTTGATCGTTACTGTTGTCTTCGTTTAATACCATTGTCTTTTTAAGTTTACTTTATTCGTAATTCAGTTATGTAAGAGCATTAAATTCATTTTAATATTATCTATTTTCATTTATTAGTTACATTTCACACCTGCTCAATTTGAGATGCATCACAAGAAGGATGGTGTTATGAAACTGTATAGTTTTATGCTGAAGAATCTGAGAAACCATTTAACAATTTTTGACCATGTTATTCTTCCCAAGCGAGTCGTAATTTGCCACTTCCAACTGTTTCCACCGAGCCTGTTGCAAAGTTGTATGATTCTTACAACTAGAAAAATTGAACATTGCTTGGAACCTATGAGGAAATGTAATAAGAACAGGGCATTTCGATACAATGAAAGTTGGTCCTGCTTAAGCGTAGTGTATCAGCAGCAGTGAAGTACCCAGTGGAACAACAGGTACTTTAAGATCCAGTTGCATCAGCTGCATAATTTATAAACGTGAGCTACCGGTGGTTTAAATTATGACCTGGAGGAACAGAAAAATTTTAGTGTGTAAAGCTGTTGAAGGCAAATACGATGACTCTCCACAGTTCCCCACGAGTTTTATTAAGCTGTCAGAAAATTTGAAAAGTGAGGAAAAAGTACCTAGAAAACAGTAGTATGTCTGTCAACAGTCACAGCAACTAACTATCAGCTTTATGTTCTAAATGAAAAAGTTGCCACTTTGCTTTAATGTGCAGGCTTTCACAAGCTGCCATGGAAAACCTTTTGAGCATGGTCCGAAAAAAATATTCCATTTTCAGATTACCTCAGTTTTAAGCGAATTCTGATACTTCTTGGCGTGTTACAGTACTACCGTCCGAGTCACCATGTAACACATTTTTCACGTTTCTTTTTTCCGGAACGTAAAAATATAGATTACTTTTGAAGAACGGAGAGACCATAAACGCATCAACTTTCGAAAGGTTTCCCCCATCAGCCTTCACAAAATTACTCTCCATTGATGCTTAAAAGTTGTAAATGGGTTTTCCATCACCAAATAACTAAACTGTCTGCAGAAAAAGTACGGAAAAACATTAGTAACACTCACATAGCTTCTCTTATTTTGCGATGTCACCAGAGCTTCAGACAGTAACAGAGCGTTTTCGATCACGTAATCAAATTTTGAAATTTAATCATTTTTAATCTCTAATTACATAAAAATAACATGTTTTGTGAGAATATCGACTGAAAATGCTATTTAAATGTTACAACCACTCGGAACGACAACAATTCGAACCATATTTTTAACGAAGGAAAATATCCTATTCTGAGCGAAAACAATTGATAGTTCTCTTTCTCTCTCTCCACCCGAACAGCCCATGAAGGACTAACGAGACCGGCCGGCCGCCGTGTCATCCTCAACCTACAGGTGTCACTGAATGCGGATATGGAGGGGCATGTGGTCAGCACACCGCTCTCCCGGACGTATGTCAGTTTACGAGAGCGAATCGATAGTTTTGGTGTTGTTAAATCGATATTGTTTGCTGTACTGTGCTATCGCCTGTAGTCACTGCTAGTATCGTCCCGGTATTTGGTTTTTATTTAGTGCTAATAAGTAGCGTTCTGTTCAGTTTTTCTTCCGGTTTTACTGGTAGAACTTTATCTTAAAAATGAACTTCGAGTCTAAATCAAGATGGAGAAAAGCTCAGTGTCAAGGGAAAGGAAGAAATATGACTGGATAAAAAATGGGCATCAAAATAATACTAAAAGGATTCATTTTCTGAAACTATATTAATTTAAAAAACTCTAAGATAATTAACGAATGACAATATTTTTCTCGAAGAAATGCTTCGTACAAAGTGGCAGGATATGCTCAAAATGGATATGCTCAAAATGCAAGTGATTAATTCGCGAAAACGAAGGCGAATTGTATCCCGCATGGGTTCTGCAGACTTGGCCTCAGCATTTACAGAAAGAGAATAGACGCAAACTAGTGGGGAGAGAGACAGTTGTTCAATAAATTCGAATTGAAAAAGTAATTATTCGTTTATTTAAACATAAGTTTACAAGGTGGCAACTCTTAAGGCCAATCAAAAATTGTTATTTGATGTCGGAGGTACGAAAAATGTAAATGTGTAAATTATTTAGAAACTACTTCATTTTTAAGAATGCATCTGTTATTTACCTCTCCTTGCAATGAAATACATTTGTCCATAAAAAAAGATGGGAATCGTGGTCATGTTTCATGTGTAACCGTAAAGCAGAACTAGTACCTAAGCGAAACCACTCAAACCCCGAAGCTGAGTGAGAGCATTCATACAGCAGACGTAACCGACAGAGACGTGCCTACGCTGGTTGTCCCATATTTAGTGAAAACACTGAAACGGGGAGAATGAGTGAAGAACGTTCATATAGCTGATTCGGCCGCAGAGAGTAGTTCGTTTGGTTGTTTCGATCGATTGGAAAAGCAGGAAAGAAAAAACATCCGAACAACCAACAGGCTGTTAAAAGCCAGTCGCTTGTGCAAACATTATCGGTTACCAGTCAGCAGCGGACGACAAACGTAATTTTTGTGATTTTTGCTTCTACGTTTTATTGTTTAGTCCTTTAAGTTTCCTTTACGGAATGTGTGAAGCTATATCACTGCTTAGCACAGTGGTACGACTGTTGATATGCCGCAAATCGTTCCGAATAGCTCACGTCAACGGGGATCGTATGAAAGTGCTCAGTGAAGAAACGAATAACTGCTGCAACTACCGTAGTCGTATTGCGCTTGCACGGAACTTGAAACGACAGTATCCCCTCTTCAAACGCTCAACTGCCACTTAATTTTTTGTTCTGATGCATGTATAGTAATCTTGCAGCCTGAGTGGCAGGCATTGATCCGCTAGGAGTTCAGTGCGCTGTTTTGGGTATAAAATTTTATGTGCATACCTATAACCGTCATTTATTGCGCACTTCACGCCGATTAGATTACGCTGTAGAGGTACTGAGAAAGTGGAACATAAACTAAAACCACTCTTCAGCAATATTACTTTGAATTCAACTTACTTTCAAGGCGAATGCTTGACTCATGTTCGAGCATCTGTGTAATGTGCACTCTATGAGCTTACTCTAATGTACAGGGTGATTCGAAAAGAAAGAACAGATTTCAGTTGTTTATTGCAGTCAAACTGTGAAAGTTAGAAACACATAGCGAATGTCACATGGATAGAGGAAGGTTCCAAGTTTTTATGTTCATGCAGACACTACACCATGCACTCAGTGTGGGCGCCATGCTTTGTTCGAGAAACATCAAAACGGTACTCCTTTCCATTCCACACACGAATCAACAGGTCCCTGTTTATTGAATCGACAGCTTCAAAAATTCGATATGTCAGCTCTTGAAGAGCAGCTGTCATAGGTGGGACAAAGACTCTGCCTTTTGCACATCTCCAACCGAGGAAATTGCAAGTTGTGGGATCTTGTGGCGTGGGAGGCAAAAGAATGAACTAGATCTTGTTCTCACCTCTTCCCGGCCAAAATTGTGTGATGTTGTTAAGGTAACGCCGCGCCTCAAGGTAAAAGTGAGGCGGGGCGCCGTCATGCATAAAAAAAGAAATCATTGGGATCTTCGTGAAGATGAAGAAACAAACAATTTTGCAGCAGGTCGAGGTATGACATTCTGTCACAGTTTCTTCCGCAAATAAGATAGGCGCAAGAAGTATTCAGTTTCTGTTTTCTGTGAGTCTATTTCATGTTCGACGACTATGAATCCGAGGAAAACAAAAGAAGGCCTAACAAAACTAAAATTGAAAGAACGAAAGTGGCAGTACGTTTCAGACTGGTTGTGTAAGATTAGTGAAGTTGACCGGAGAAAGAAATGATTAAATTCCTCGAATGGAATGTATGTGTGGCTCCATGCGCGGTGTGCGAAAGAATGTACACTCCTGGAAATGGAAAAAAGAACACATTGACACCGGTGTGTCAGACCCACCATACTTGCTCCGGACACTGCGAGAGGGCTGTACAAGCAATGATCACACGCACGGCACAGCGGACACACCAGGAACCGCGGTGTTGGCCGTCGAATGGCGCTAGCTGCGCAGCATTTGTGCACCGCCGCCGTCAGTGTCAGCCAGTTTGCCGTGGCATACGGAGCTCCATCGCAGTCTTTAACAATGGTATCATGCCGCGACAGCGTGGACGTGAACCGTATGTGCAGTTGACGGACTTTGAGCGAGGGCGTATAGTGGGCATGCGGGAGGCCGGGTGGACGTACCGCCGAATTGCTCAACACGTGGGGCGTGAGGTCTCCACAGTACATCGATGTTGTCGCCAGTGGTCGGCGGAAGGTGCACGTGCCCGTCGACCTGGGACCGGACCGCAGCGACGCACGGATGCACGCCAAGACCGTAGGATCCTACGCAGTGCCGTAGGGGACCGCACCGCCACTTCCCAGCAAATTAGGGACACTGTTGCTCCTGGGGTATCGGCGAGGACCATTCGCAACCGTCTCCATGAAGCTGGGCTACGGTCCCGCACACCGTTAGGCCATCTTCCGCTCACGCCCCAACATCGTGCAGCCCGCCTCCAGTGGTGTCGCGACAGGCGTGAATGGAGGGACGAATGGAGACGTGTCGTCTTCAGCGATGAGAGTCGCTTCTGCCTTGGTGCCAATGATGGTCGTATGCGTGTTTGGCGCCGTGCAGGTGAGCGCCACAATCAGGACTGCATACGACCGAGGCACACAGGGCCAACACCCGGCATCATGGTGTGGGGAGCGATCTCCTACACTGGCCGTACACCACTGGTGATCGTCGAGGGGACACTGAATAGTGCACGGTACATCCAAACCGTCATCGAACCCATCGTTCTACCATTCCTAGACCGGCAAGGGAACTTGCTGTTCCAACAGGACAATGCACGTCCGCATGTATCCCGTGCCACCCAACGTGCTCTAGAAGGTGTAAGTCAACTACCCTGGCCAGCAAGATCTCCGGATCTGTCCCCCATTGAGCATGTTTGGGACTGGATGAAGCGTCGTCTCACGCGGTCTGCACGTCCAGGACGAACGCTGGTCCAACTGAGGCGCCAGGTGGAAATGGCATGGCAAGCCGTTCCACAGGACTACATCCAGCATCTCTACGATCGTCTCCAAGGGAGAATAGAAGCCTGCATTGCTGCGAATGGTCGATATACACTGTACTAGTGCCGACATTGTGCATGCTCTGTTGCCTGTGTCTATGTGCCTGTGGTTCTGTCAGTGTGATCATGTGATGTATCTGACCCCAGGAATGTGTCAATAAAGTTTCCCCTTCCTGGGACAATGAATTCACGGTGTTCTTATTTCAATTTCCAGGAGTGTATATTTTGATAGCTGCAAGCCTGAAAAAACAGGTAATGTTGAAAAAAGGAGTCATATTTTACATATCGAACATGTAGCAAGGACTCAAATTTGTTTGCTAATTTCGTAAAAATTTAAAAAATGAGTCATACTTAATGTCTCCTTTTCTTGTTAAAGTTAAAAAAAAAAATTTGGTGTTACAGATTAGAAGACCTGCTTGTAAATTTTACCGCTTTACATCTCTCCGCCTATTGTGTTATAACTTTTAAATTGTATGATATTTTAGAAGATTTTGGCATATGTGTCTAAGAGAATGGTCTGCACATTTAAATAATATATATTAGATTTCAGCAAAACCATAAAAAGTTTAAAGTTGTACGATTTATGAAACTTTAATGCCTCGGGAAATCGAATATAGGGAACTGTCGGTTTCAGAAAATGACCATTTCTCTGTGACCATTGTTTAGGAACGAGCTTTCGGAGTCAAAACTTATTGAAACAACTGCTATTCTTCAATGACAATTGGAAATATTTAATCAGATTGTTGCTTCAAGCACACGTGCACAGATTGAGTAAATACGAGAAAGTGTTGAGGTTTGTCCCACTTGCAGCAGACTCATCACCACTGGCACCAAGTGCTTTGCATTTATAGCACCTAGTTATGAATTTTAATAAACAATACGATACATAACCTTCTATGTAGAACTGTACACTTAAACTATTCTGCGTGGCTTCTGGTTTACTTGCATGGACACGAACGAACTTTAAATACCAAACAGAAATTGTTCATCAGACGTTTATACAGAACGCTATTTCGTGTGTTTTACACAGATATTCCCAAACAACACAAATCTGATTTGTAGTACAGTCAGTATTTTCTAAGTGTGACACGTGTGAAATTGGTGTCTGCATTAGTTTGTGGTCTGTTCTCTGATATGAGAAGACACTCAAATGTAGGAACAAATTCAACTGTTGCAAATCTCAAACCCCATACGACGATTCTCGCACAAATGTTACGCGTTTGCTGGAAGCATGGAGGAGGGTAACTATAGCCACAGAGTGACACGTACAGTGTGTCTAAAACAACACCGACAAACCTTAGCGACAGGTTCCTTATACAGAAGTAAGTAAAAAAGTCTCGTTAACATGGGCCGTAACATGCATACCTTAAGAGGTATTAGCAATTGGTCACCTACGATACCAGAAAGCACATCTCTTCTTCTGCCCTGGCCGGTGTGGCCAAGCGGCTCTAGGCTCTTCAGTCCGGAACCTCGCGACCGCTACGGTCGCAGGTTCGAATCTTGCCTCGGGCATGGATGTGTGTGATATCCTTAGGTTAGTTAGGTTCAAGTACTTCTAAGCTCTAGGGGACTGATGACCTCAGATGTTAAGTCCCATAGTGCTCAGAGCCTCTTCTTCTGCAAAGTATTTGGTTTCCATACTTTGGGAGGAGGAAGTGTTGACCAAAACAAGAAAAAGTAGACATGGGGGCTAAAATCCATACGTTAAGAACTACGAGCACTTGTTCGTGTTCGCTAGTGTGAAACATCTCTCCCGTTTAACAAGTGCTCATAGCTCTTAATGTATGGACTTTAGACCCTTGTTTACTGGACATTTTTTACTTGTTTTGGTATAAGGAATCTGCCCCTAAAGTTTTTTTTTTTTTTGAGGGAGGGGGGAGGGGGAAGCGGGGGACACCGTGAATATCGGGTGGTTCCAAGATAACAACAGAATTTGTCGTAGGACTCGTTCTGGCGTGGCTGGCAGCGGGCGGGACCCACGAGAAATGTGGACCGTGCAACGAAATTGCGACGTCACACTAGCCGTCTTGTCCGCCGCACTTCGCGAACGCTAGGCTCCGTGCAGGTCCCAAGGGCAACCGGTATATAACAGACAAGGTACTCAGTAAAAGTCTGAACTTAGTCGTTTGCTATCGACAGCTTTCGCGAATTTAAAAGCGCAGGCAAAAATTATTAAACTTACCTGAAACAGTTGCTCGCTCCCGTCGGAGACCGCTGCTGTCAATTGTAAGACCTTAATGTCACGTGCTGTGATTTATGCGAGGCGGGATGCCTTTCTCGTGGGCCTCATGCTACCTCTCAGTTGTCGCGGGCTCTATATCTCTTAGGCTATGGCCAAATGTGGCGGTGAAAACTGTGCAACATAGTGCAGAGTCTTGCAGTGCAATTCTTAAGCGTTTTGCACACTAATAACCTCAGTTTGCTCTGAGCATATGGGACTTAACATCTGAGGTCATCAGTCCCCTAGAACTTAGAACTACTTAAACCCAACTAACCTAAGGACATCACACACACCGTAGCGGTCGCGCGGTTCCAGACTTACGCGCCTAGAACCGCTCGGCCACACCACTAATAACCCTCTTGCCTCTAGTAGACCAGTGGCTGGTGATACGTCGCATCCTCGCTACACCATACTCTCGTCTTCTCACTCGTCAACCTCCGAGCTGAATGGTCAGAATAACTGACTCCCAGGCGAGGGACGGGGGAGCATAGGTTCGATTCAACCCCTGGGTTTATCTGCTCAAGGCCTGGGTGTTGTATAGTCCTCATCGCCACTTCATCAGCACCGATAAGCAAGTGAAGCGGCCCCAAAAAGTCATGCACCAGGCCGCCAAACAACCGCAGATGGGGTCCCCCGGCCAGTGATGCCACACCGTCATTTCATTTAACTTTCACACTCAGTCTTGCTCCATAATTTAGTTCCAGGAATTACGTAATTTGACCTAGTACAGGTTCCATTCACCATAGAGAGTCATACACAGAACCGTTTTGGGCTGTCTGTCTACAACTGACAAAGGGAGGAAAAAAAATTTGGAAATTTGTGGTAAGATCTTATGGGACCAAACTGCTGAGGTCACTACTTACAGACTACTTAATCTAACTTAAACTCCACGCCCGGGTTCCCGGGTTCGATTCCCGGCGGGGTCAGGGATTTTCTCTGCCTCGTGATGGCTGGGTGTTGTGTGCTGTCCTTAGGTTAGTTAGGTTTAAGTAGTTCTAAGTTCTAGGGGACTGATGACCATAGATGTTAAGTCCCATAGTGCTCAGAGCAATTTTTTTTAACTTAAACTAACAACACACACACACACACACACACACACATGCCAGAGGGAGGACTCCGACGGGAGTAGCTCAAATGGTTTAAATGGCTGTAAGCGCTATGGGAGTTAACCATCTGAGGTCATTAGTCCCCTAGCCCTAGAACTACTTAAACCTCACTAACCTAAGGACATAACACACATCCATGCCCGAGGCAGGATTCGAACCTGCGACCGTAGCAGCAGCGGGGTTCCGGACTGAAGCGCTTAGAACCGCTCGGGCACAGCAGCCGGCACGGGAGAAGCCGCGCGAACCGTGACAGGACGCCCTAGACCTCGCGGCTACCCCGGGCGGCGAAAAGGGGACCACGACGTTCGGATCACAGATTTACATCAAACTCTGTACACTTTTAGTAGTTGATTAGGAAAACATAATGTGGAAGTAGTGAGGCGTATTACTTAGGCGATTTCGAGAAAATCGCAAGAGAATTTTTACGTATCAGTGATGCACCGGTATGTTGCAATCCTATGCACGAGATGGCATCGGTCGTGCAGTTAGCGTTCAAGCTCCACACTCAACACTACTCATTTCGTACATGTTGCATTTGAAAGGTAATATGATCAAAAGACAAGTGTAGCTGAACGAACGGTTATTAAATTTCCAATTTTATTTGCTTGTTATTGCTAATTTATATTATCACAACAAATAATATATTTGTAACTAGCGACAAGTAAGCGACAAAAACCGTAAAACTTTCCTTAAAATGAATGCCTTTAGCGATTTACGATAATTGCTTTCCACCTGGACGCTTCGATTTGCAGACACAGATTTCAAGGACGAGGGACATGCTTGGAAAGGCCAAGTCAAACATCGAAAAATAAAGGTGTAAGTAACTTTATTCAGTAATACAAAGAATAACACGATGCCAGAATATGAAGATAACGTACGATTAATTGTCGGATGTGGTTTCGACTCTACAAGTTGCATTAAGATTCTTGTCATACACAAAAAACGTGAATTGAAACGGCATTTTCTACATCGAATGAATGCAATTTTCCCGCATGCGCAAGAAGTCTCCAGAGTTTCTAAGGAAAAACAAAGTTCGCTGAAGTTTTGAAAAATTTCTCTTTCTTCCGCTAATTTGGGTGGAGCATGATACTTTCGTAAAGATCGGTGCCGAAAATTGGCGACGTAAGATTGACTGTATTGTAATAACACCTTCACGGGAAGCAATTTCGCGTTCGTTGCCAATCAAATATGAACAAGCCTGAAGGCGCTTGATAAAGATTTTAATTGCCTACAGAAAAGAAGTCGGCAGATATTTATAGTAATGAAATTTATAAAGGGTCAAATAACATTGGAAAGTCAATAAAATTTCATGTAAATACACGTGTATTTTCATCATATTACCTTCTAGATGTAACGTGTACAAAATAATATGAGTAGTGTAGAGTATGGAGCTTGAACGCTAACCTCATGACCGGTGCCAGGTCGTGCTCAGAGTCGCAACGCAACAGTACGTGATTTAAGCGTAAAACTTCTGTTGTGGTTTTGTCGATATCGCTTACGTAGTAAGCTTTAATACTTGCACATTTCGATGACGGTTTGGATGTACCGTGCACTATTCAGTGTCCCTTCGACGATCACCAGTGGTGTACGGCCAGTGTAGGAGATCGCTCCCCACACCATGATGCCGGGTGTTGGCCCTGTGTGCCTCGGTCGTATGCAGTCCTGATTGTGGCGCTCACCTGCACGGCGCCAAACACGCATACGACCATCATTGGCACCAAGGCAGAAGCGACTCTCATCGCTGAAGACGACACGTCTCCATTCGTCCCTCCATTCACGCCTGTCGCGACACCACTGGAGGCGGGCTGCACGATGTTGGGTCGTGAGCGGAAGACGGCCTAACGGTGTGCGGGACCGTAGCCCAGCTTCATGGAGACGGTTGCGAATGGTCCTCGCCGATACCCCAGGAGCAACAGTGTCCCTAATTTGCTGGGAAGTGGCGGTGCGGTCCCCTACGGCACTGCGTAGGATCCTACGGTCTTGGCGTGCATCCGTGCGTCGCTGCGGTCCGGTCCCAGGTCGACGGGCACGTGCACCTTCCGCCGACCACTGGCGACAACATCGATGTACTGTGGAGACCTCACGCCCCACGTGTTGAGCAATTCGGCGGTACGTCCACCCGGCCTCCCGCATGCCCACTATACGCCCTCGCTCAAAGTCCGTCAACTGCACATACGGTTCACGTCCACGCTGTCGCGGCATGCTACCAGTGTTAAAGACTGCGATGGAGCTCCGTATGCCACGGCAAACTGGCTGACACTGACGGTGGCGGTGCACAAATGCTGCGCAGCTAGCGCCATTCGACGGCCAACACCGCGGTTCCTGGTGTGTCCGCTGTGTCGTGCGTGTGATCATTGCTTGTACAGCCGTCTCGCAGTGTCCGGAGCAAGTATGGTGGGTCTGACACACCGGTGTCAATGTGTTCTTTTTTCCATTTCCAGGAGTGTATGTCGCTGGACTGTCGTGCTCGTCGTAGTTGTTTCCTCGCTGAGACGCTTCCCCTTTCCCACAGACGCTGGGCAACCACGAGTTCGACGACAAGATCGCCGGTCTGGTGCCCTTCCTGGACAACATCAACTTCCCGATGGTGGTGGCCAACCTGGACATATCGCAGGAGCCGCGCCTCACCGGCAAGTTCAACAAGTCCGTGGTGATCGAGAGGGGCGGCCGGCGCATCGGCATCGTCGGCTACATGCTCAGGAGCACCCCGGTGAGTGGACGCACACCATTTACTAGTAAACAGCCGTGAATGAACTCAGTCGCACCTGAATGGAAGTGGTAAAGTAACTGCCATGACCGCTGAAATCACTTAATCATATAGATAACCGGTTTTTGGCATTTCTCTGTTGCCATCTGTGGATCTGAAAAAGATGGGAATGAAAATGGCAGGATAAAGCAAAGTAACGTAACAGCACACATAATTCTATCCAAGATCTGTAATACATCGAATAACAACGAACCTATCTTTACAACACTGCACAGTCTTCTCCTTCAGTACAATAACTGGTGCTATGCAATGTATATCCGTGTTGATGTCGAGAGCTATTACTATATGTCGGCAAGTCAGTTTTAAAATAACGGCTATGCACACACATGATGTTGCACCGATTGCAAGTGCTGACATTCTCCACTACTTTACAACTAATAGATCCCAGCATAAACATTTTTAGTGATATATATCAGATCGCACAGTAGTGGTACATTACACTAAGGCTACTATCCCATACAATTACATACGCCTAAATTATTATCATAATATATAAGCCAAGTCAGTATTCTGCAGTTATAAAAAACTCTCTGTAAAATCGTGTCCAACATTCGAAAAAACATAATTTATACAAAAAACCTTTTTATACCATTTGTAATTTTTTTTTACATCTTATAAAAATTCTTAAAAATCCTAACCAAAGTTTGTCGTAAAGATTTTTGGTAAAAATGTTTCTTAACAATATAGTGATCTGGACACCGGCCGTGTTCTGTTACATGATGGTATTTTTGACATTAGCCATCTAGGTTGGATATCACGTGAATATGTTGTTCTAGCACGGACAGTGAGCTGGTAATGCTAGATCTGTGACTCACATTAAGAGCGATTTCAATCTCATAAGCTGTAATATTTCCGCAATCGTTATATTAAATATTGGAAGAATGTTCCGCTAAATAGTAAGTGATGAGACTGCACATAGGCGTGACGTGACGAAATTTCACCTAGACCTCGAGCAACAACACATAAACATCGCAACTGAGAAGGCCGTAGTCTGTTACGTGATGACATTTTTGACATTAGTCACCTAGGGTGAATATCACATGAACATATTGTTCTAGTACAGGCACTGAGCTGGTAATGCTAAATCTGGGGCTCACTTTAAGAGCGACTGCAATCCCGTATGCTGTAATAATTGTACAATCGTTATATTAAATATTGGAAGAGTGTTCAGCTAAATAGTAGGTGAAAAGATTGCACATAGGAGTGACGTGATGAAATTTCACGAAGGCCTCGATCGACAACACGTAAACATTGTAATTCATAACAAAATCGTAAACATTAAATAACTCCGTTGCTGATATATGTTCTGCGAATGTACAATATTCTTGTGATTCTTAAAGTTTTCCGGCGTACTGAATATTCTATGAGGTTTCGGGATTTCAGCCGGATCATGTTGGATACTTGCTACAATATTTCGGCTGGCAACTGTACACCCATCTTCAGGCGAGTGTCCGCCACAGTGGCGTTGTTGAGGAAGTGTACAGAGCTACGCGGTCCAGTCGCACTTCTTTAACCGCTGTCAGAAGGCTGAGTAACCACCTTTTGCAGCACGGATGTGCAGGAAGAAAGACAGTGAGATTCTGCACGGTACTAAGTTTCACCGCTGATGATCCATGGCGGTTACAGCCTGATCGTACCGGCCCCACAGATTCTTAACTGGATTTAATTCCAGGGGGTTCTGTGATCGTGGAAATAGGTAAATTCATACTGGGGGTCTTCGAACCACGTACGTAAACATCGAGCTGTTTAACACGCTGCATTGTCGTGCTGGTAGTTGGCGTTATGCTGAGGAAAAACAAAATTCCGAGGTTGACACGATCCTAAAGTATAAAAGCACACTTGCGTTGATCCATTCTGCCACCCAGAATGTCGACACCACCCAGGGAACGCCAAGAAAACAATCCCCTAAAACATAACGCTGCATCCTTCCGAAGACGGTTGCAGGGTCGTAGACGCCAAAGGGCATCTAAAATATGGTGCATAAAACGTGATTCATCTTAAAAGGCCATCTGCAGCCACTCAGTGGACGTCCAGTTGTGGTATTAGTGTGGAAATTCCAGATTTCGTCGCCGATGAACAGCAGGCAGCATGGGTGCACGGACCAGGCTCCTGCGGACGCCCTTACAGTGGAGGCCCCAACACATCAAAGTTCGCTGAACGGTCGTTGAGGAGACACTGCTGGTTCGTCTGGGCTGCTCAACAGTTGCATATCTATTCGCCCGTACAGATCTGCGTAGCAATCGGTCACCCCTGTCATCTTTGACCCGTGATGCACTACAGTTGCCTCGATGCCGGGTTTCGATAGCGACATTCTGTCATGCGCGGTGTACTTTCATCACGGCGGCACGCGAACTGTTTACAAACTTAACCGTTTCGGAAATGCTTCCACCCTTGGACCGAAAGCCAATGATCAGCCCTCCTAGAATTCGTATAAATCGCTTCCTTTCATCATCACGACAACGACTCCACTGCCCCCTCCCGCCCCCCTTTCAGCATACTTCTTCACATGTACTCCACTGCTAGTGTTGCCACCTGCCATCTGTGAGTGATTTAATTTGACTGGACTGTGTACTATTTGCGACAGATTGCAAAACGATTCTGCTGCCCCCAAAGTTCATCAAGTCTAAGGACGCAACAGCAAAATGGCTTCAAAAATGGTTCAAATGGCTCTAAGCTCTATGGGACTTAACATCTGAGGTTATCAGTCCCCTAGACTTAGAACTACTTAAACCTAACCTAAGGACATCACACACATCCATGCCCGAGGCAGGATTCGAACCTGCGACCGTAGCAGCCGCGTGGTTCCGGACAGCAAGATGGGGACGCGGTTGTACGGTGGCGTAGAAGCAACAGTTTTCTCTCGAGTTATATGAGAGTGGAACAGGGAAGAAATGGTGACGTAAAACTCAACTCACGATTTTCTCTAATGACATCCTAAAACTTATGGACAATCAGGTAGATGCAATATTTCTTGCCGGCCGGTTTGGCAGAGCGGTTCTAGACGCTTCAGTCCGGAACCGCGCTGCTGCTACGGTCGCAGGTTCGAATCCTGCCTAGGGCATGGATGTGTGTGATGTCCTTACGTTAGTTAGGTTTAAGTAGTTCTAAGTCTAGGGGACTGATGACCTCAATGTTAAGACCCATAGTGCTTAGAGCCATTTGAATCATTTGCAATATTTCTAGATTTCTGATAAAATTTACTCAGTTCCACACCAACTTTTGTTAGTGGAGCATGGGGTATGACAGGAAATTTGTGACTGCATTGCGACTTTCTCGGTAGTTACGACGCAGCATCATCAGAACGAGGTACACTTGGAAAAGGTCGGCTGTTACGGAAAGATTTCAGTTAGCTTACATCATGGTCAGGCAGAGATTCCGAATTCAGATCCTGGACTGTAAGGTTTACCCAGGATCAAATATATACTCATATCACAATTTACTAGTAATGAAGAGTAGGTTGAAGATTAAGAGATTAGTTATCAACAATTAATATGCAAAGAAGGGATGACGAGACGCGCTTAAAGTTTTAAAAGGCTGTAGATGCAGCAGTGAGGAATAGCTCACTAAGCAGTACAGTGGAAGAGGAATGGTCATCTCTAAAAAGGGCAGTCACAGAAGTTGGAGAGAAAACCATAGATACAATTAAGGTAACCATGGGCAACACAAAAAATACTTCAGCTGATCGATGAAAGAAGGAAGTACAAAAATTTGCAGGGAAATTCAGGAATACAGAAATACAGGTCGCTAAAGAATGAAATGAATAGGGAAATGCAGGGAAGCTGAGACGAAATGGCTGCATGAAAAATGTGAAGAAATGATTGACGGATGGACTGACTCAGCATACAGGAAAGTCAAAACGATCTTCGGTGAAATTAAAAGCAAAGCTAGTAACATTAAGAGCGCAACAGGAATTCCACTTTTAAATGCACAGGAGAGAGCGGACGGGTCGAAAGAGTATACTGAAGGCCTCTACGAGCGGAAAGATTTCTCTGGTGTGATAGAAGAAGAAACAGGAGTCGATTTAGAAGAGATAGAGGATCCAGTATTAGAATCAGAATTTAAGAGAGCTTTGGGGGACTTAAGATCAAATAAGGTAGAAGGGATAGATAACTTTCCATCAGAGTTTCTAAAATCATTGAGAGAAGTGGCAACGAAACGACTATTCACTTTGGTGTGCAGAATGTATGAGTCTGGTGACATGCCCTCTGACTTTCGGAGAAACATCATCCACACAATTGCGAAGACGGTAAGAGCTGACAAGTGCAAGAATTATCGCACAGTCAGCTTAAGAGCTCATGCATCCAAGTTGCTGACAAGAATAATATACAGAAGAATGAAAAAGAAAATTGACGATGTGTTAGATGACGTTTAGTTTGGTTTCAGGAAAGGCAAAGGCACCAGAGATGCAGTTCTGACATTGCGGCTGATAATGGAAGCAAGACTAAAGAAAAAACAAGAAACGATCATACGATTTGTCGATGTAGAAAAAGCGTTCGACTATGTAAAATGGCGCAAGATGTTCGAAATTCTGAGAAAAATAGGGGTAAGCTATAGGGGGAGACGGCAGTATAGAATACGTACAAGAGCCAAGAGGGAATAATAATTGTGAACGACTCAGAAGGAAGTGTTCGGATTAGAAAGGCTGTAAGACAGGGATTTAGTTTTTCATCCATATTGTTCAATCTGTGCGTTGAAGAAGCAATGATAGATATAAAACAAAGGTTTAAAATTCAAGGTGAAAAGATATCAGTGATACGATACGCTGATGACATTGCTGTCGTGAGTGAAAGTGAAGAAGAATTACATGATCTGCTGAATGTAATGAACAGTCTAATGAGTACAGAATATGGATTGAGAGTAAATCGAAGAAAGAGGAAAGTATTGAGAAGTAGCAGAAACGAGAAACTTAACATCAGAATTGATGGTCACGAAGTAGATGAAGTTAAGGAATTCTCAAATCTAGGGAGCAAGACAACCGATGACGGGCGGAGCAAGGAGGACATCAAAAGTAGACGAGCACTGGCAGAAGAGGCATTCCTGGTCGAGGGAAGTCAACTGGTATCTAACGTAGGCCTTAATTCGAGGAAGAATATACGTTTGGAGCACAGCATTGTATGGTAGTGAAACATGGACTGTGAGAAAAGAGAAACAGAAAAGAATCGAAGCATTTGAGATGTGGTGCTACAGACGAATGCTGAAAATTAGGTGGATTGATAAGGTCGAAGAGGAGTGGAATATGTGGAAAACACTGACAAGGAGAAGGGGCAGGACGATAGGACATCTGGTAAGACATAAGGGATGACTACATCTCATCGATACATATGCACATATTAGATAACTAGCAGTAAACCTACCCCATCGCCACCACGCCCACCGCCGATTCTTTAAAGAATCGATCTCCCACCTATAAAACTTTACAAATGAAGTAATGTGTTAAATATTTGATGTTAAGCATATAATACTTTATGGTTGAAGACGTAAAACTCTTTGTTGGTTTAGTTAGTTTCGGACTATCACCCATACACTGGTTATCGATGTTCGGGAGGATGAAATAATGGGAAATAGTAACAGCAATTCCGTTACAAACGATATAAATTTTTTGCCAAATGCATCATTAGTAGGGTATCTCAGATTTCTGTACAAATTATAATATCAATTATAAATACAGTCATCTTCATTTTTTGAACTCTGAAATCATAGGCCTAATATAGTTGTGTCACAGGAGAGATCCCAAGAGAGTTTTTAAATTTATGTATACATTTATACAACCGATATTGATCAACGTTGACATTTTGCTGAAAATTTAGTTTTTCTCTAAAATTATGTTGTGTAAAATGACAGATTTCAGCTTCAGTGTCATATGTGGATACGGTGTGCAAAATGGGTACCAAACTGGGTTATTGATAACGAAATAATAAATTAAAACGTCATGCTTGACGGTGAAGGTTTACCGCATGAAAAAGAACATTTAGTAAGCGATAAACTGTTCTCCTTTCACCAATTTGTGTGACTGTAAAAGCCGGCCGCTGTGGCCGAGCGGTTCTAGACGCTACAGTCTGGAACCGCGCGACCGCTACAGTCGCAGGTTCGCATCCTGCCTCGGGCATGGATGTGTGTGATGTCCTTAGGTTAGTTAGGTTTAAGTAGTTCTAAGTTCTAGGGGACTGATGACCTCAGAAGTTGAGTCCCATAGTGCTCAGAGCCATTTGTACCATTTTGTGACTGTAAGCAAAGTTCGAAATGATGTTTACAGTTCATTAGAGGTTGTTAAGTGCTCTCATTATAAAACACCGGATGAATATGTTCTGTGTAATTTGCGTGCCACGAATAATGTTGCCTCCTGATATATACACAGTTTCTCGCTTTAATACTGCACTTGGCCAACGTAAGATTAATACCTCTAAAGAGTGGATTATGGCGAAATTTTCAATTTTTTAATTCGGTCAATAATTACGTGAAGTAGTAAAAGTCAAATTATTGTTGCCTTGTAGCCATCTGATAACCTTTAAAAGATACCAGGTGATCGTTTTGCCGTTTAATATTATGCAGGGTGGTCCATTGATAGTGACCGGGCCAAATATCTCACGAAATAAGCATAAAACGAAAAAAACTACAAAGAACGAAACATGTCTAGCTTGAAGAGGTAAACCAGATGGCGCCATGGTTAGCCCGCTAGATGGCGCTGCCATAGGTCAAACGGATACAAACTGCGTTTTTTTTTAAAAATAGGAAACCCCATTTTTTATTACATATTCGTGTAGTACGTAAAGAAATATGAACGTTCTAGTTGGACCACTTTTTTGCTTTGTGATACATGGCGCTGTCATAGTCACAAACGTATAAGTACGTGCTATCATGTAACATTCCGTCAGTGCGGACGGTATTTGCTTCGTGTTACATTACCCGTGTTAAAATGGACCGTTTACCAATTGCGGAAAAGGTCGATATCGTGTTGATGTATGGCTACTGTGATCAAAGTGACCACAGGGCGTGTGCATGTATGCTGCTCGGTATCCTGGACGACATCATGCAAGTGTCCGGACCGTTCGCTGATAGTTACGTTATTTAAGGAAACGGGAAGTGTGTAGCCACATGTGAAACGTCAACCACGGCCTGCAACAAATTTCGTGAGATATTTGGACCGGTCACGATCAATGGACCACCCTGTAGATTATTGTCATATTATGAAGTTCTCTTCACCCACAGGACATTGCCAGCACGGAAAAGCTTATCTTTCTGGATGAAGCGGAAAGCCTGGCGGAGGAAGCCAAGCGACTGAAAGAGGACGGCGTCGATATCATCATCGGTCTGTCCCACAGTGGACTCGACGTGGATCGCCAAGTGGCCGCCAAGGTCGCAGACGTGGACATCATCGTGGGCGGACACTCCCACACGCTGCTCTACACAGGTGACTGACTGCAGGTGGCACTATGTGCTAGCCGCTACAGCGTTCTTACAGAAATAACAATGTCTTTAAAAATGAACGGTACATGTTACACAGTTTGCATACAACACCTTTCTCAGACATTTTTCGATTATACAATTGCAAGTACGAGGGTCGCTCCAAAAGAAATGCACACTATTTTTTTTAATCCATCTTTTATTCTACATGCTTGAAAGTTTTACAGTGTGTAGATACATCCTTTAGGAACAATATTTTCATTGCTCCACATTATTTCCATCCTTCTCAACTGCCTTACGCCATCTTGGAACCAGCGCCTGTACACCCGCACGGCAAAATTCTGGACCAACATGTTGGAGCCACTGTTTGGCAGCGTACACAAGGGAGTCATCATCTTCAAACATTGTTCCACGAAGAGAGTCTTTCAGTTTCCCAAAGAAATGATAGTCACATGGAGCCAGGTCAGGACTGTAAGGCGAGTGTTTCGGTGTTGTCCATCCAAGTTTTGTGATCGCTTCCATGGTTTTCTGACTAACACGTGGCCGTGCATTGTCGTGCAACAGCAAAACATCTTGCTTTTGCCGATGTGGTCGAACACGACTCAGTCGAGCTTGAAGTTTCTTCAGTGTCGTCACATATGCATCAGAATTTATGGTGGTTCCACTTGGCATGACGTCCACAAGCAATAGTCTTTCGGAATCGAAAAACACAGTGGCCATAACTTTTCCAGCAGAAGGTGTGGTTTTGAAGTTTTTTTTTCTTGGGTGAATTTGCATGATTCCACTCCACTGATTGCCTCTTCGTCTCTGGTGAAAAATGATGGAGCCATGTTTCATCACCTGTCACAATTCTTCCAAGAAATTCATCTCCACCATTCTCGTACTGTTCCAAAAGTTCGATGCATACTGTTTTTCTTGTTTCTTTGTGAGCCACTGTCAACATCCTGGGAACCCACCTGGTACAAACCTTTTTTAACGCCAACACTTTCGGTATTCTGCAAACACATCCTTCCCCTATCCCAACTTAGCGTGACAATTCGTTCATTGTGATACGTCTGTCAGCAGTCACCAATTCGTAAATTCTCTGCACATTGTCTGGAGAGTGTGCAGTACGAGGCCTGCCGCTGCGAGGACAATCCTCAATATTGCCGTGGCCGCTTTCATCACGTAACCTGCTTGCCCACCGACTAACTGTACTGCGATCGACAGCAGCATCTCCATACACCTTTGTCAACCTCTTGTGGATGTTTCCCACTGTCTCGTTTTCACAGCACAGGAATTCTATGATAGCAGGTTGATTCTGACGAACGTCAAGAGTGGCAGCCAAGCCGCGCGGGATTAGCCGAGCGGTCTCAGGCGCTGCAGTCATGGACTGTGCGGCTGGTCCCGGCGGAGGTTCGAGTCCTCCCTCGGGCATGGGCGTGTGTGTCTGTCCTTAGGATAATTTAGGTTAAGTAGTGTGTAATCTTATGGACTGATGACCTTAGCAGTTAAGTCCCATAAGATTTCACACACATTTGAACATTTTTTTGTAGCAGCCATCTTGAAGACATGCTGTGACGGCGCCACTCACGGGAACAGGTTGAACTAAGTTTGAAAATAAGCGGGTCAAAAATGGGTCAAATGGCTCTGAGCACTATGCGACTTAACTTCTGAGGGCATCAGTCGCCTAGAACTTAGAACTAATTAAACCTAACTAACCTAAAGACATCACATACATCCATACCCGAGGCAGGGTTCGAACCTGCGACCGCAGCGGTCGCTCGGCTCCAGACTGTAGCGCCTAGAACCGCACGGCCACTCCGGCCGGAAAAACAAGTGGGAAGGATGTATCCACACACTGTAAAACTTTCACACATGCAGAATGAATACTGTATTTTTCAAAAATAGTGTGCATTTCTTTTGGAGTGACCCTTGTACTTATACAGGGGCCTACCTGTGAAGAAATATACAGTGAGGTGACAAAAGACTTGGGCTACCTTCTAATAACGTGTCAGATTTCCTTTGCCCGGCCTAGCGCAGCAACTCGACATGGTATGGACTCAACAAGTCATTGGAGGTTCCCTGCAGAAAAAGTTTAGTCATGCTACGTCTATATCCGCCCATAACAGTGAAATTGTTGCCGGTGAAGGATTCTGTGTATGAACTGAGCTCCCGATTATGTCCCATAAATGTTCTATGGGACTCGTGTCAAGCTATCTGTGACGTCAGATCATTCGCTCTAATTGTCCAGAATGTTCTTCTTGTGGCCTGGTGACATTGCGCATTGTCATTCATAACAGTTCTTGTTTGGCTACAAGTAGTCGACAAGTGACCCAACATAACCATTTCCAGTCAATGATCGGTTGACTTAGACCAGAGGACCCTGTCCATTCCATGTAAACACAGCCCACGCAATTATGGAGTCACCACCAGCTTGCACAGAGCCTTCTTGACAACTTGGATCCACGGGTTCGTGCAGTCTGCGCCACACTCGAACCCTATCATTAGCTCTTACCAAATGAAATCGGGAGTCAGCTGACGAGGCTATGGTTCTCCAGTCGTGTAAGGTCCAACCGAAGCCCGGGAGACACGCTGGAGGCTATTGTGCTGTTAGGAAAGGCACTCGCGTCGGCCGTCTGCTGCCGCAGCCCAGTAACGCCAAATATCGCCGCACTGCCGTAACGTATATGTTCGTCGTACGTCCTACGTTGGTTTCTGCGCGGTGTTGCTTGTCTGTTAGCATTGACAACTCTACGCAAAAGCCGCTACTCTCGGTCTTTAAGAGAAGGCCGTCGGTTACTGCGTTGTCCGTAATGAGTGGTAATGCCTGAAATTCGGTATTCTCGGCACACACATGACACTGAGGTTGTCCGAACGCTGAATTCCCTAACGACTTTCGAAACGGAATGACCCATGCGTCTAGCACCAACTAACTTTCCATGTTCAAAGTATGTTAATTCCCGTCGTGAGACCATAATCACGAGCCGGCCGTTGTGGCCGAGCGGTTCTAGGCGCTTCAGTCTGGAACCACGCGACCGCTACGATCGCAGGTTCGAATCCTGCCTCGGGCATTGATGTGTGTGATGTCCTTAGGTTAGTTGGGTTTAAGTAGTTCTAATTTCTAGGGGACTGATGACCTCAGATATTAAGTCCCATAGTGCTCATAGCAATTTGAACCATTTTTGAACCATAAACAAGTAGGAAACCTTTTCGCCTTGATTACAAATGACAGCTTAGCCAATGCACTGTCCTTTAGTACGTTGTGTACACGACGTTACTGCCGCCTGCATATGTGCATATTGCTATCCCATGACTTTCTGTCCCCTCAGTGTACACAGTCTGACTCATAGAGAAATTTTCCCAGAGAAGAGGCACAGGAAACGAAATGTAACTTCGTGGGTTGAAAGGGTGAGTGATTTTATTTTGGTGATTACAAAATAATCAATTCGCAAAGCACTAGGCAGTATGAGCCCATTCAACAGTAAGGCGTTGCACCCGCTCTGGTATGGAGGAATGCACTGATTCGGTTGTGAAGGGTGTCATAGAGCCGTTGTAGCCCACTCCTGAGGCAAACTGGCCGAACAGCTGTTGTAACTGGTCCTTGATATAGTGGATACTGTAGGGATGGAGCTGATGTCAGAGCTGCTCCATGTTCCATCAGCGATAGTTCTAAAGAGCACCTCAAAATCACACAGACAGTTCACAGACAAATTTCCATTTGTCTATGAGCATTGTCTTGTTGAAAAATTGCATCATGATACTGTCGCATGATGACGCAGGATGTCTGTGACGTTCTGTTTTTCCATCACTTATCTCAGTCACTACCAGCCGTGACCCAAAGATATATGCAACGGCTCCCAAACCACTGTGCTTCTCCAAAACATTGTAGGGATGGGACGCCTCTTCATGTCATCGCCATTCTCGTCGACGATGATCATCATGTGGTGGAGTGAACCGTGACTCGTCGCTGATGTGATGCCATTGGTCAGGAGGCTCTGCTTCCCACGCATGGCAGTACTTCAAACGCAGCCGTTTGTGTTGTGTTATAGGCAGCCTATTGTGGGACGGTAATTCCTTAGTCCGGCTGCTACCAGCTTCCCGTGATGTAGGGGCGACACAATGAGGTGACAAAATTCATGGGATAGCGATATGCACATAGACAGATGGTTGCAGTATGGCGAACACGAAGCATGGAAGGGCGTGCATTGGCGGGGTTGTCTTTCGTACTCAGGTGATTCATACGAAACGGTTTCCAACGTGATTATGGCCTCACGACGGAAGTTAATAGACTTTGAACGCGGAATGGTAGAGCAAGACGCATGGGACATTCCATTTCTGAAATCGCTTGGGAATTCAATATTCCGAGGTGCACAAAGACTGTGCCGAGAATAGCAAATATCAGATATTAACTTTAATCACGGAAAACTCAGTGGCCGACAGCCTTTACTTAATAACTACCGATGGTAGCGGCGTTTGCGTATAGTTGTCAGTACTAATAGAGAACCAAAACTGCGTGAAAAAACCGCGGAAATCAGTATGGGACGTACGACGTACGGATCCGTCAGGACAGTGCGTTCAAGAGCTAAGGCAGCAGATGACCGACGCGAGTGCCTTTGTTAACAGCACAAAATCGCCTGCAGCGCCTCTTCTGGGGTCTTGACCACATCGGTTGGCCGCTAGACGACTGGAAAACCGCGACCTGCTCAGGTGAGTCTCGACTTCAGTTGGTAAGAGCTGATGGTAGTGTTCGAGGGCAGCGCAGACCCAACGAAGTCGTGGACCCTGGTTGTCAACAAGGGACTGTGCAAGCTGTTATAGGCTCCATAATGGGGTGGGTTGTGTTTAGATGGACTTGGTCCAGTGGTGCAAATAAACTATGGGACTTAACATCTGAGGTCATCAGTCCCCTACACTTAGAACTACCTAAACCTAACTAACCTAAGGACATCACACACATCCATTCCCGAGGCAGGATTCGAACCTGTGACAGTAGCAGCAGCGCGGTTCCGGACTGAAGCGCCTAGAACCGCTCGGCCACTGCGGCCGGCTCAGCTCGACCAGAAGATCCAGTCCATTCCATGTAAACACAGGCCACACCATTATGGATTCACCACCCAGTTGGCACATTGCCTTGGTGACAACCTCGGTTTACGACTTCGTGGGGTCTGCACAACACTCGAACCTTACCATCAGCTCTTACCAAGAGGAATCAGAACCCCTCTGGCCAGGCCACGGTTTTCCAGTTTTCTGGGTTGCAACCGATATAGTCACGAGCCCAGGACAGGGGCTGCAGACAATGACGTGCTATTATCAAAGGAACTCGCGTCGGTCGTCTGGTGCCATAGCCTATTAACGCAACATTTCGCCTCACTTGTCTGATGGATAAGTTCGTCGTATGTCCCACAATGATTTCTGCCGTTATTTCACGCAGTATTGCATGTCCGTTACCGCTGACCACTCTACATAAACGCTACTGCTCTCGGTCGTTAAGTAAACGCCGTCAGCCGCTGCGTCGTCCGTGATGAGAGATAATGCTTGACATTCAGAAGTGCCAGCACTCTCTTTACACTGTATATCTAAGAATACTGAATTCCCCAACGATTTCCGAAATAGAATATTCCATGTGTCTAGCTCCAACTACCTATCCGCGTTTAAAGGCAATTAATTCCTGTCGGGCGGCCTTGATAACGTATGAAAGCTTTTCGCATGATGCACTGCCCTTTTATACCTTGTGTACGCGATAGTATTGCAATCTGTGTATGGGCATATCAATATCCAATGACTTTTGTCACCTCAGTACAATGCAGTGTATTTCAAACAAAGACACAGAGACAGAACCACGATAACATATGGATGTCAAACCCATATGACATATCTAACAAGTTTTATAATAATGTTTTCTAATTAATATTTGCCTGTAATGTTAGAACTATTGTACCAAAAATATGTACCATTTACTTACAGTTACCCTTACGAAGTCTATTTGCTGAAATTGGCCTATTGTAACTAATGAAACGATCTGACTTAGCAACGTTTTAGGAGTTGTAATTACATTGTTACTTTTTTACTTATTGAAAAAAAATGTAAAGTGCATAGATGTTTTTTTTTCAACTTTGTTTCTAGATCTGAGTATCCAAAATTTTATCCAAACTGCTCAATAGAATAAATGTGCAAAATAAACGATGAAAATGGATAAGAATATATTTTAGGGGCCGGTACCCCACAGCCCTTATGTATTTGAAAAATGCCACATTACCACCTTGAGCTGCTGGTATAATACTTCACTTATACAACCAGTTTCAGTCATCTGACCGTCATCAGGTTCCTAAAAGTATTAACAGAATCATCTTAGGCGAAATATAAAATCTTTATTGTCGGCTGATAAAACCGTGAGCATTACGCTGTCATCACAACGCAGTGGCTCCCAACCTGGGGGTGTTTACCCCCTGAGGGGAGAGATATAAACGAATCTATTCGATTCTATTTCAGTCACGAAACTAAATTATTTACAAAAGATCATTGTTATTATCACAATTTTGTAAGACTCTAATACTAATTATATAAGTTGTGAATAATTACTTTTTCTCAGTTAGTAGCATTAACGCGGTCGAGGTTATAGGTTCCTCACATAGTCCACCATTACACACATATGTTTTGCTTTGTCCTGCAGATCGCTGATGATAAAAGTGAGGGATTTTCTCTGCCTTGTGATTACTGGGTGTTGTGTGATGTCCTTAGGGTAGTTGGGTTAAAGTGGTTCTAAGTTCTAGGGGACTCATGACCATAGCTGTTAAGTCCCATAGCCCTCAGAGCCATTTGAACCATTTTTTGATAAAACTGAGTCATATACGTAACAAACGCTATTAGTACCTAAAGAAAATGTCTTCTCCAAGTTGTAGATAGTATCTGCGTTAGTCCAGAAATTGCTTCATTACTCGCTTCGAAACAGATAAATGAATTAATTGGCAGCTCGACACAGTATTAACTACAAAAGGGCTATTACAATGCTGTACACAATTTTATTTTTGTTATTATTATTATTGTTAGGGTGGTTAGATATAAAGCATTAACAGCCTGAAGTCATCCAATTTCTACCATTGAAGAAGTAAGGAGTGCAGCAATGAAGTGATTCACAAAAAGAAAGTGTAGTGCACACATCTGAACTTGTTAAATTTTAAATGGGGTTGCAGTGCGCAGGTCGAGCGAGTGTCGCAATCGAGAGAGTAATACAGGGGAAGTATGTTCTGTAACAAGTGTCTGCCCTTACTGTGGATAGTTAGCTTTCTTCTCTGAGGTGGAGTTGAGGGTAGCACTTGCGATGCACAACGAATTCCTTCTTCATTCATTCTAACACACAAGCGCACACACAAACTAAATATCATTCATCTTTCACCATTTTAAAAATAAAAGTGTCCCAAGAAGTCTTTCGTTGTACAGTTAGGTGTTAAAGTTGGTGATAATGTGAGGGAGGGGGCGGGAGGGTGGAGGTACTAAGTAATGTCTGATTACACTCACGGTTGATGGTCTAAGAAAGATTGGGAAGCCGGCCGAAGTGGCCGTGCGGTTCTAGGCGCTGCAGTCTGGAACCGCGTGACCGCTACGGTCGCAGGTTCGAATCCTGCCTCGGGCATGGATGTGTGTGATGTCTTTAGGTTAGTTAGGTTTAACTAGTTCTAAGTTCTAGGGGACTAATGACCACAGAAGTTGAGTCCCATAGTGCTCAGAGCCATTTGAACCATTTGAACCAAAGACTGGGAACCACTGTCGTATCGTAATATAAATTACATCGTCAGTCTATAAAAACTGTGCGACGGAGTGTACACATTCATGTTAAAACTGTACTCACGATGTTGTGAATAGTTTTGTGAACATGATGATCATACAACTGAAACATCTTGTATAAATAAAGTACTTTATCACTAAGGCGGTAACATGACATTTGTCTAATGGATAAACTTAATGAAAAGGGTACTTTTGTGACGTCAGGGACTCCTCCGGACAATGACACCGCCGAAGACGTGTACCCGGTGATGGTGACGCAGGAGAGCGGCCACAAGGTGGCCATCGTGCAGGCGATGGCCTACACCAAGTATCTGGGAAACCTGGTGGCCACGTTCGACAGCAACGGCGAGCTGCTCAGCGCCACCGGGAATCCTGTGCTGCTGGACGAAACCGTCGAGGAGGGTGAGTAGGGGCGCAACTTCAGCCGGAGGCCACATTTCGGCACGCGTGTGGGTTGCCGCTCTGACGCCTGCTTCACTGGGCAGTTCGAACAGGGCAATGCAAAGCGGAACGCCACATGAGGCGCTATAAAATGCCGCACTCGTAAAGTTCTAACCAGCCACACTCACAATGTGTCGATAAGAACCTACGAGTTTGGATCTTATTTATTTATTGATTTATCATTAGCTGCAGTGCCCGGCAGTTGCTAGTGGTGGTGGTAAGTTATTATGGGATCAAACTGCCGAGGTCATCACACACACACACACACACACACACACACACACACACACACACACACACACTCGAGGGAGGACTCGAACCTCCGACGGGGAGAGCCGAGCGAACAGTGGCAAGGCGCCCCAGACCACACGGCTACCCCGCGTGGCGCCCGGCAGTTGCCACGCAAAGTGATTGACCCTGTGCCTTATTGATGTTCACAGCGAACACAAGCCCCAAGGGAATCTGGAATCGAACTAAATCAAAGGGCATTTCTGAATCAGTAGGTGTTAACGGTATGCGCCGAATGGATACGTCTTTACTGTATGTAAAGATGATTATTTGCGCCATTTGTTATTACGTTTGCGATAAGCATCTCATTCGTTTTTTGGAGCATTCGTCTTCAATTGTTTCAGTTCAGTGTTCACTGTTTCAAATGGGTCTGTGTTTGAGCAAGACCCGAACTGTTCGAACAGTTAACGCCACAGTTCGAGAAATCTCAGGTTCTGCTCGATATTTTGATCGGCCCGCTATTAGTGACGTTTGTTGGAACTATATCCACGAGCTGCCTTATCGTTGGTAAGGGGTTTTAATAATAAATAAGTAATAAAAATAACTGTGAAACAAGATGTAAAAATATTTTCTAGGCAATATATCATATGTAAAAACGACACCTAATCAATAAATAAGAATTTCCAATCATGTTTCTGTCAAATTCGCGAACTCTTTGCTCGTCCCACGATCTAGTGACGTCTGATGCTACTACATCCAGGACGGGTATTGTCGCTGTAATTTATTCTCGAGCCAGGAATTACAGGCCGTTTGCTACGACATATTTCGTTTGTTAGACATTTAATTTCTATTAATTTTGTTTATTATTTCATCTCAATGTAGAAATTTGAAGTAAATCTACCAAGAACTGTTAAAGATTTTCCGTGACAACCTTTCCCTTATTATATTTCGAAAAATATAGCGAAATCTTATGTAGACAGTGACCTTCCTCTTCTCTTGAAAATAAATTGTGTAAAATTTCATCAAGATCAGAATAAAACTGTAGATTTGTAGAAATTACAAACACACACACACACACACACACACACACACACACACACACACACACACACACACGTCCCGTCGGAGGTTCGAGTCCTCCCTCGGGCACGGGTGTGCGTGTTGTTCTTAGTTTAAGTTAGTTTAAATAGTTTGTAAGTTTAGGGACCGATGACCTAAGCAGTTTAGTCCCTTAGAAATTCACACACATTTGAACACACACACACACACACACACACACACACACACACACATTTCTTCATATGTATAGATGTTCCATTACATCGTAATCTTACACGTCTGGCAGTTAACTTGAAATATTATCTGTAGAATCTTATGGATTCATGTTTCTAAATGGCTAAAGCCGTCACCTGGGCAGTAGGTCCTCAACTTCCAGTCGCAGGTTGCCTCTCTAATGGCTTCCAGAGGCAATAAAAACTTCATATTCAGTATTTCACATGATTATAGATTGAATTTAAAAAAAAAATTAAGAGGTTAAATCTTACGTTAACCATTTGACAAATATTGAAGCTAGAAGCTGTGTATTTGTCTTGGCGCAACTTTACTTGGAACGCACGAATTACCCAGACTGTATTAATCCATTTACTACTTCTGACAAACTTCACACACAATTTCCGATCTTTCCGAATTTTTTTTCTCTGGCACCTCCAGCAAAATAATGGGAGGAAAAAGTTATCACTTACTGCATTTTCGCTGTCTATGCCGTAAATCTTCAGCATGAAGCATGACGTTTTAATTTATCACCACTTTACTACTAAATCTATGTTTCCACACACGCCACGGAATATACCTACAAAATTATTATAAGACACATATTTAGCACATTAGTTCGTTTGTAGAGTAATCACACGTTTGAATTTGTTTTATACATTGGCGTTAGATTCAGTAAAGAAACTTGTCAACACTGATAATACAACTCGGTATGTGTCACATACATTTCTTTGCAAACATAAAATTAAAATGCAACAAGACCTAACAATCGCATTTATATCTACATATACAGATGTTTATCTTGAGTTACAATTACACAGATCTGTTATTCTTCTATCACATACCAGGGTTTTTCAAGATCTGTATGAAGTTGTAGTTGACACCAAAGTATTGTCATAGGCCTACAACGCGGAATGTTACTGAATTACAAGAGATGGTATAATCTGTCGTGAATTTATGAATTAAGTCTGATTTGTTTGTGGGCCATCATCCTCGTTTTGCGGTTATTTGTTTCCTGAGAATGTCCCTCTCTTTTATTAACCTTTTGCTTTTTTGAGTCAGCAGTCTTCTGACTGGCTTGATGCGGCCCGCCACAAAATCTTCTCCTCCCGTTACCTCGTCATCTCAGAATTACGTCGGCACCCTACATCCTCAGTTACTTGTTGGATGTATTCCAAACTCTGCCTTCCTCTACATTTTTCTGCAGCTACATCCTCATACATATTCCGAAAGCCAGCATACGGTGCGTGGCGGAGGGTACTTTGTCTCACTACTGCTCATTGTTTTTTACTGTTCCAGTCAGTATTGGAACGAGAGAAAAACGACTGTCTTTATGCCTCCGTACGGGCTCTGCTATCTCTTGTCTTCGCACCCCTTGCGCGAAATGTACATTGGTGACAGCAAAATCGTTCTTCAGGCAGCCGGAAATGCTGGTTCTGCAAATTTTCTCAGTAGGGTTCCACGAAAAGAATTTATTTCCTCCCAGAAATCCCATTTGAGTTCATATTAAACAGTCCTGGCAAATACGTAAACATAACACTTGGCCTCTGTCTAGTGCGATATACCGATTGTAGGATCACAGTGTTGACATGTATAGACAAATCCTTGCATACGGGAATGATATTGAAGTGTAAAAAGCAGTACAAAATTACTCAACACACATTCAAAAACGGATAAAAACTAACATTAAAAAAACAAGGACACGGATCAAAGTGCTTACACGAAGCTGCATCGACAGATATGACATTTACATTAATCGAATTCGCAATGCCAAATAAGGACAACAGTCAGCTGTTGAATGGAATGACGACAATGAAAATTTGTGCCGGACCGGGACTCGAACCCGCACTGTGCGTAATTGTTTTGGTAATCTTTGTATCCATTTTTGTCATTGTTTTGAGGAAATGTGTACTGTTGGTTCACATCTTAATATCACATCTGTATCTAAGGATTTGTTTGTTCTTGTATGAATTATGATTCCCACAATCGATATATAGCAGTCACCAGAAGGCATCCAATATGTTTTGTTTTTATCTGTCTCGTGGAAAGGCAGTCCCGACCGTCTCCTGTACACAGCAAGCCATGTCGCATGCACAACGCCCGCCGTGCTTACCCCTGCGGTCGGTAGAATGCTCATATCGCACCCGGCAAGGACAGTGACACAACTGAAAAATGCTATACTTGAGAGAAACCGACTGAAATAATTCTATAAAGCTTATGCTGAAATGATGTAAGCTTCTTTTAAATTTCAAGTAAGTATATTTGGCAGTAAATTCCATTATATTCTAGGCAACAATAATATGGTCATGTACAACGAGGCGCCAAAGGAACTAGTAGAGACATGCGTATTCAAATACAGAGATATGTAACCAGGCAGAATACGGTGGTGCGGTCGGCAACGCCTACGCAAGACAACTGTGGAGCAATTGGTAGATTGGTTATTGCTGCTACAATGGCAAGTTATCAAGATTTAAGTGAGTTTGAACGTGGTCTTATAGCCGGCACACCAGCGATTGAACACAGCATCTCCGAGTTAACGATGAAGTGGGCGATCTTCCCACATGGCCATTTCACGAGGATAACGTGAATGTAAGAATCCGGTAACACATCAAATCTCCGACGTCGCTGCGGCCGGCAAAAGATCCTGCAAGAAGGGGACCAACAACGACTGAAGAGAATCGTTCAACGTGACCCAAAGTGCAACCTCTCCATGAATTGCTGCAGATTTAAGTACTGGGCCATCAGCAAGTGTCAGCTTGCGAACCATTCAACGAAACATCATCGATATGGGCTTTCAGAGCTGAGCCGCGCGTGGCTCGTGTTCGTGCCGGTTATTGCTTAACATATTTAATTTGCGGTACTGCCGTCCCGTTTCTTATTCGATTTACCATCGTCACCAAGTTGCTGGCTTGCCTCCCCATGAGTGGCAGCAGCAGAGCTTATCGATAAGAGCACTGTCGTACCACAGTCTAACATAACAGTCGCGACACTCACTGCTGTAAAAGTTGCCGTTTGACAGATGGAGCGACACTAGCGCTCCAAGCGGCGGGTAAGGTGAACGTCAGACGCGTCGTAAGCATAATGTTTGTTTGCATCCATTTACTACGTAATTTCCGATTTATTCGAGTTATTTTCTTGCCTCCAAGAGTTTGTGTAGTATCAGAAGGCACATACGTTCTAGAAATGATTCTAAAATATGCGCAAGTATGGACAAAAACCATGAATAGAATGGCAAGCTACAACACATTCGTGAAGAAACACTTGTGACATTGGACAGAATTGCAGCTTACCACGTTGATATCAAAAGAATATAAACACACAGATTCACATGTAAGAAGCACAGACACGTACCTCTACATGCAAAAGCGATCGACAGCTCGTTTATCGTTCTGTAGGCTTACTGTGTTTGTCGCCTGTTGCCACAAGTACGACCTTCATCTTTATATTATTCTAAGTGGGACAAGCATCTGCCAAATAGTGGGAGACATATGCTGAAAACACTATAATGAGCTGATTACATACATTTCACGAAAAAACAAATATTTGAATAATTTTCAAACAATCTGTCTGTAGGCACTTTCCTTGTCCCGTAATAGTTTCGCTTCTGCACATTCTTACTCTTCACACGCTTTTGTAAGACACGAACAGCTGCACTCAATTTAACCACTTCATCGTCAAAGCAGGTCTGTGTTGATGATTCTCACGAATCTGGCACTGATAGATGGAGAGTCGAACTGGCTGCTTCTGTGTCATAGGACTGTTTTACAGCATTAGATTGACTGTCGAATCTTTGTGGCAGTTTCTTCTTCATCGTCAGTTGAGGGGGTTTATTTGGAATGTCAAACAGTGTGGGTACTGCATTCCAAACGAGTTTGTTATTATCTGCGTTCATGAACCGGTTTTGTTCGAAATGTAGCGAACAAAAACTAATATTATTATACAGGTAAACTGGGTCTTTCTTCATAAGGTCTTCTCGTCTGCTATTAACTAGCCATTTTCTGCCCCTAAAACGAAACATTCATCATTTATACACATATAGTTCGCAAGTGAATCCTGACGATACAGTTTAGTAACTTGATGGTATATACCTCCCAGGATCCTTAGGAAACCTAAAAAAAGACAGCTGTGGTGTCTTCTTCCTGTTGTTGCTGCAATTTATTGCGCTACAAACGCTCCCGATGGTAAAAACCATTGTATAAATCAAAATAAACAATCACTATTTGCTTTAACGATCGTACCGGACTCACAGTTCAACCTACCGGCCGCTTGGGGCGCTGCTGGCGCTGTAGCAACAAAATAGAGGCGAAGTGTCGCGACTGTTATGTTAGACTGTGGTCGTACTATCTTTGGAGCGACCGCTAGTATTTCCGGGTCGTCGTGTGTCGGGAGTTCAGTCGGGATGGAGCAGCAGTGAGGTCCGGACAGCCATGACTCGCCCGACCGTTGCCAACACACATAACTTGAGTGGGGACGACCTTGGTGTACAGTTCGGTTGGTCGTCTCATCGGACGACGTGTGTTTGGTCGCCGACCACTTCTGGGTTCTCCGCTAGTTAGTCGGTTGGGATGGAGCAGTGAGCAAGTCTCCGCGGTGTGAGGCCAGGCCGGGACCGCTGGCGGTGTGCACGCGCTGTCGGGTCGTGAGGCACCAGCTGTGAGAGTGACAAACTTCGTTGCCCACCGAACCTGGACACTGAAGCTGAGTGATCAGTTAACCTGTTATGAAACCTCAGCTATTGTGACATCTCTTCATTCATTTGCACATTGTTGCTCCCTGGGTTGTTCGGGCTAACAGCAACATATGATGTGTTGTAGTTGGCGAAATCTTGCAGCCGTCTTCCTATATTGTGATTAATTATTAAATTGTCTGTTACTTACCAGTGAAGTGCTACAGTGGTATTTTTTGCACTGTGGACGTTAATGCCCCATTTACCTGTCCTGGTCGTTGGCAAAGTTTTCCAGTAGTGTGTCTTTCCTCATCATGTTGATGCTGTCCAGCACAGCAAGTAGTTCGACAGCCTTTTAAGTTGTTTGGTTAATATTTTGCTTAGAGCGGTTATTGTTTCGTTGGCTGTTTTTAGACTCCAATTTCTGAAGTCATAGTGCTGTTCATATCCTCGTCCTCGGCTCATATTTTTCGTTGTTGTGCCATTGGTCAGATGGAAGGGAATTGGTTAAACTGTTGTTCGGTCCTTGGGCCGTCCCTAGTTTGGGTTTCCATCTGATTATTTAACTTCAGCTCTTGACTGCCTGTCTCACCTCACCTTACGTTTGAGCTACCTTCTCAGGCCGACCCTTGGGACAGTTCTGGACACCACTTGCTTTGTTTGTTTTAGATTGTGATTTTCATTTTAGTTTTTGAAGTATTGTAGAAGGCCTTCACCTGTGTATTAATTCAGTTCTTTTTAAATTTTACATAAAGGCCTTCAGCCATGTTAAATTAAAATATTGAAGATTGATTTTATTTTTAAAAAAAAAAATTTTTTTTCTTAAACTTGTTTGTAATCCAGGCCCTAAGCCTTTAGTTGTTCGATGTGTTTTGTGTGCCCTTCAGCCAAGGATTTATGTGAACCCCTTTTAATAAGGCCTTCAGCTATGTGTATTCTTTAAAGGAATTTTTTTTAATAAGAAGGAAGGGGTTTATTTTGAATTGTTTGTCTGACTTGTTCAGCCATTGTTTCAAATTTGTTTGTGGCCTTCAGCCGTGCAATAAGTTAATATTTCTTTAATTAGGCTTTTGGCCATTCTGTTGTAAGTTTAGAAAGAAATTTATTGGTTGGAGTAGTTGCTTATTAATGTGTTTTAACTATTGTTGTCCTTCAGACGTCTAGTGTAGGCCTTCAGCCACTAATTGTTTTCAATTGCATGTTTTTTTAGAAAAAAATAATTTTTACCCTCTATTTTTATTGATCTTGGTTTCTAAGCCAGGCTTCTGCCGTTCTTGTTTTTGGTGTGGTTTTGGGCCTTAAGCCCAGAAGGCATCTCAAGTTTTCTTTAACTAGGCCTTCATGCATATTGTTTAATTATGATCTTTTAAGCAATGTGTAAACAAGTGGTATGCAGGAAAATAAAGTTGTATGTTTGATTGTGCAATTCACAGTAACTGTTTACAGCCCCATCCACAATCATAACCTTATCCTGTGCGCTCTCTGAGAATCTACCAACCAGGTTTCAGGAGCTGTATACCCTTGATGACTGCACAACACAAAGCTTTACGCCTCGCCTGACGTCGTCAACACTGACACTGGATTCTTGATGACTGGAAACATGTTGCCTGGTCGAACGAGTCTCATTTCAAATTGTATCAATTGGATGGACGTGTAAAGGTATGGAAACAACCTCATGAATCAATGGACCCTGCATATCAGCAGGGGACTGTTCAAGCTGTTGGAGGCTCTGTAATGGTGTGGAGCTAGTGCAGTTGGAGTGATATGTGGGGTGTCGCATTGTCCTGCTGGAATTGCCCAAGTCCGTCGGAATGCACAATGGACATGAATGCACGCAGGTGATCAGACAGGATGCTAACGTGTCACCTGTGAGAGTCGTATCTAGACTATGAGGGGTCCCACATCACTTCTACTGCACACAACCCACACAATTATAACGCCTTCACCAGACTGAGTAGTCCTCAGCTGATATGCAGGGTCCATGGATTCATTAGGTTGTCTTCATAGGCGCACACGTCCATCCGCTCTATACAATTTGAAACGAGACTCGTCCGACCAAGCAAAACGTTTTCAGTCATCAACAGTCCAGTGTCGGTTTTGACGGGCCCAAACGAGACGTAAAGCTTTGTGTCTTACAGTCATCTATGGTACACGAGTGAGTCTTCGGCAGCGAAATCCCATATCAATGATATTTCGTTGAATGGTTCGCACGCTGACACTTGTTGGTGGCAAAGCACTGAAATCTGCAGCAATTTGCGCAAGGGTTGAACCTCTGTGGCGTTGGACGATTCTCTTCAGTCGCCGTTGATCCTGTTGTTGCAGGATCTTTTTCCGGCCGCAGCGATGTCGGAGATTTGATGTTTTACCGGATTTCTGATATTCAAATGGTCGTACGGGAAAATCCACACTTCATCGCTACCTCGGAGATGCTGTGTCCTATCGCTCGTGCGCCGACTATAACACCACATTCAAACTGACTTAAATCTTGGTAAACTGCCATTGTAGCATCAGGAACCGATCTAACAATTACTACAGACACTTGTCTTATATAGGCATTGCCGACCGCAATGCCATATTCTGCCTATTCACATAAATCTGTATTTGAACAAGCACGCTTATATTCTCTGACGTAGCCCTGCTATAGGAAAATTTAATCAAATAGCAAAGCTTTAGCACTCAATCAATGCAGAATTTAATGCTCTGAATATCTGTTAGCCATAGATTTTTGGATTAAACGCTTAGTCTCCGAGGACTCAAAACAAACAAATAAATAAAAACTAAATTTAGGCGGATTTCTTTTGATCACATCTGAAACTCCACTCAAAGATTGAGCAAACTCTGATTATTAATACCAGAGACCTACTTGAGTAATTAAAACAGTTTCCACGACTCCACTAATTATTGGAAGGCAGTACTCTAATTTTCTTGGCCTAAGAATGATTGTCGGTAAGCCTCTTTAACAACGGCAGTAGAAGTGGGAAAGAGTTTATATTCCTGTCCGTTACTTCGCACACAGAGTGCTCTGGGCCGTCTTTATAAGTTCCTGACGTTTTTTTGTTATAACCCATACAAAAACTAACAGGAATTTTTAATGAAAACTTCATTCCGTCGATGCCTTGAAACAGCATATTTTCATAGGCTCCAACTTCTAATACAAAGTTGTCCAAGTTCGAGTAGCACTCGAACACTTGAGGATTCCGTACGAAGTTAATTATTTTCCTATGTCCATCCTTCAGATTGGAGGTTTGAGTGACTTCGGCCGTTCACTTACGTAAAAAATGGAGCACCTATAGCCGTACTTACGATGTTATTTACTGTATGTCTACCAGTTTCGTTGCTTCAGTGCTCCATCTTCAGGCCTTACCTGGCACTGAGGGGGTAACTCTAGTCGTATACAAGATTCTTCAGTGGCCAACTTCTATGAACTGATTTTCGCAAATGGTTCAAATGGCTCTGAGCACTATGGGACTTAACCACTGAGGTCATCAGTCCCCTAGGACTTAGAACTACTTAAACCTAACTAACCTAGGGACATCACACACATCCATGCCCGAGGCAGGATTCGAACCTGCGACCATAGCGGTCACGCGGTTCCAGACTGCAGCGCCTAGAACTCCACGGCCACACCGGCCGGCCTGGTTTTCGCAGACTATCTGTAACAAGGATGTTATGTCTCCAACCATCAACCACTATATAGCTCATGCATCGCAGAATCTAGAATTTCAACGATTTTTGCATGTTATCGATGTCGATACTGGCAAGGTACTGGTCCCAGGAATTCAAAGACGATTCAGAAACTCTGTGGTAGTTCCTCAGACTAACCTGGACAAAAAGAAGCGAGCAGGGGGCTTCAGTTTATACAGGGTGAACATTAATAAAACCGACAAATTTCAGGGACGGGTTCCTGGCTGAGAATGAAGAAAAAAATGTGGTATGACGGAAACGGACGGTGTGGGTGGACGACAACAATTCGTTCCGGAACACATTACCGAGCTGTATAGCGTCCACGTGACAACAAATGTTCAAAGTGGCCTCCATGGGATGCAATGCATGCGTTCACACATACCTATCACGCAGGATACACATGAAAGTACTTTGGCTTACACCGTGTTGGCGGGCCACTTGCCTGGAGCCTGTGCTGGGTTCGTTCGAATATCCTGCAGAACCCGGTCGTCCAAATCTGGTGTACGCCCCGTCCGCCGACCCCCAGCACGTTCGCGTGTCTGAAAGGACCCATTATCACACAAACACCCAAAAAGGGCTTGAAATGTTGTGTAATGTGGTTGGTGTCTGTGAGGGTACTTGTTTTGTTACAGTCGTGCTGCCTCGCCTTGTTCCCGACACGAACACCGGACCACTCTGCTGCTTACAGTACCCTGTGTCAGTCACACAGCCTGCAGCACACAAGGAACACACGGCACGTGGTCACAGGAATTTTCTTTCTTCAGTACCATCAACCGTGGCAACGATGCATTTCCGGACACATGCTCGTACGACTTTTTCTCTTCCCCATTTCCAGTCAGGAGTCCATACTTGCTGCTTGTCGATTTTATTACTGCTCACCCCGTATAGGCAGAGAGAGAAGATTCAGTAAAAAAATTTTTTTTACTTACAAGGGGAGGCCGCCAATTGTGAAATTCAGATTCGATTCATACTGCGCATAATAAAAGCTCATGGCCAGATGTGTAATGTGGCAAAGCACCAAGATGCACTTCTCAGCCGTTGTCGAGAAAATCGACACTTAAAAGAAACCGTTGCGGTGAAATACTCTCTACGATTAATAATTTTCCACAGCCTCGTGGCGCAGCGGTAAGCGCTCGGGTTTGTAATCCGAAAGTCGCCGGCTCGAATCTCGCATCATGCAACTTTTTTTTTTAGTATTTGTTTTTTGTAATTCAGATATATATATATATATATATATATATATATATATATATATATATATTTCCCGGCAATCAGTTGCAACAATTATGCATATAATAAGTTGTTGAAAGTCGTTTGTCGTGGAAAAACTGGCGACTTCGAACATAATTATGTTTTCCGCAAACAAAATTGTATTTCACAAATGTTATTAATTGTCTTCATAATGTTAACCATGTATAGTTAACGGAAGACGTAGAAACGATATTCCGAAACGAATACGTATAACGCAAGTCAAACGTTCGAATTGGAAATGAGATCCCACGAACACAAATTCGCTGTGGCAGGTATGAAATATAAACTCCGTTACTCGCTCGTTACACTTGAAGGACAGATGTTGAATGGGCCGAAACGAGCCGCCGCATAACAGCGTAGTTGCCTGCTAACTTCGAAAGAAGGTAGATGCGGTCCCTAGCGCAACTTATAACATCGTCGAAAGTCACTGCGGACGGGAGAGTTTTGGTACACCCTGTTGAAAAAACGGAAAAATGGAGGCGGTACAATTGGAGAGCGATCCGCCTTCACCAACATGCATAAGCAATTCATTAATAGTATATGTATATATATATATTTGAATTACAAAAAACTAATAATAAAAAAAATGCATGGCGCGAGATTCGATCCGGCGACCTTCGGATTACGAACCCGAGCGCTTACCGCTGCGCCACGACGCTGTAGAAAACTAATAATCGTAGAGAGTATTTCACGGCAACGGTTTCTTTTAACTGTGGATTTTTTCGACAACGGCTGAGAAGTGCATCTTGGTGCTTTGCCACATTACACCTCTGGCCATGAGCTTTTACTATGCGCAGTATGAATCGAATCTGAATTTCACAATTGGCGGCCTCCCTTTGTTAGTAAAACATGACTGCAGCTTACATTTTATGTTTGCATGTAGTAATGTTCGTGTGTTATGCCTTTGACAAATGACGAATGCAGTGTGTATTCAAATGGCAGAAAGATATTTCTTATGTGAAACAATTACAATTTAACAAGTTTCAGATATTTTACATTGCTTGTGCTGCGAAACCTTGCTTCTCACCGAATTGCATGATTCAAGCCCTGTGACATAAATGGCCAAATCTTTTCATCGCACCGACTTAGAAGCTTAAATGTTTTACACTGCCCATGGGCCAATGACTTTAATATGTGACATAAATTTGAGCTTGATACGTCTACCCGGTCCTGAGAGAAAGAATTATTGACAGTAGGACAGAGAGGCAGACAGATAGACTGACAGATGCACAGCAAAGCTATTTTATAAGGGTTCCGCTTTTCAGATTTAGGCACGGAACCCTACAACCCAGCTTCAGATAGTCGTCTTCTAATACGACGTCCGTTCGGTTCAGCTTGTAACCTAGAAAGCGTGTTTCTAAAATCCAAAGCGGTCCATTCTTTTGAACATAGTGGGAAATGCATCGTAACATGAAATTCTATTCTATGATGTCATAAATATTGTCTGCTAAGTATCCACGATTGCGTTCACGTCCCTTGTAACGATAACATTAGCCGTCAGCCAGATACACTTGTAAGAAACCGAGTTAGAAAACCGCTGCGGAAGCAAAGGGAACTTCACATCAAACATAAACATAGCCAAAGCCTTGCAGACAAACAAAAATTACGCGAAGCGAAATGTAGTGTGAGGAGGGCTATGCGTGAGGCGTTCAATGAATTCGAAAATAAAGTTCTTTGTACTGGCTTGGCAGAAAATCCTAAGAAATTTTGGACTTATGTCAAAGCGGTAGCTGGATCAAAACAAAATGTCCAGACACTCTGTGACCAAAATGGTACTGAAACAGAGGATGACAGACTAAAGACCGAAATACTAAATGTATTTTTCCAAAGCTGTTTCGCAGAGGAAGACTACACTGTAGTTCCTTCTCTAGATTGTCGCACAGATGACAAAATTGTATATATCGAAATAGATGACGGAGGGATAGAAAAACAATTAAAATCGCTCAAAAGAGGAAAGGCCGTTGGACCTGATGGGATACCAGTTCGATTTTACACAGTGTACGCGAAGGAACTTGCCCCCCTTCTTGCAGCGGTGTACCGTAGGTCTCTAGAAGAGCGTAACGTTCCAAAGGATTGGAAAAGGGCATAGGTGATCCCCCTTTTCAAGAAGGGACGTCGAACAGATGTGCAGAACTACAGACCTATGTCTCTAACGTCGATCTGTTGTAGAAATTTCGAACACGTATTATGTTCGCGTATAATGACTTTTCTGGAGACTATAAATCTACTCTGTAGGAATCAGCATGGGTTTCGAAAAAGACGATCGTGTGAAACCCAGCTCGCGCTATTCGTCCACGAGACTCACTTGGCCATAGACACGGGTTCACAGGTAGATGCCGTGTTTCTTGACTTTCGCAAGGCGTTCGATACAGTTCCCCACAGTCGTTTAATGAACAAAGTAAGAACATATGGACTATCAGACCAATTGTGTGATTGGATTGAAGAGTTCCTATACAACAGAACGCAGCACGTCATTCTCAATGAAGAGAAGTCTTCCGAAGTAAGAGTGATTTCAGGTATGCCGCAGGGGAGTGTCGTAGGACCGTTGCTATTCACAATATACATAAATGACCTTGTGGATGACATCGGAAGTTCACTGAGGCTTTTTGCGGATGATGCTGTAGTATATCGAGAAGTTGTAAGAATGGAAAATTGTACTGAAATGCAGGAGGATCTGTAACGAATTGACGCATGGTGCAGGGAATGGCAATTGAATCTCAATGTAGACAAGTGCAATGTGCTGCGAATACATAGAAAGAAAGATCCTTTATCATTTAGCTACAATATAGCAGGTCAGCAACTGGAAGCAGTTAATTCCATAAATTATCTGGGAGAACGCATTAGGAGTGATTTAAAATGGAATGATCATATAAAGTTGATCGTCGGTGAAGCAGATGCCAGACTGAGACTCATTGGAAGAATCCTAAGGAAATGCAGTCCGAAAACAAACGAAGTGGGTTACAGTACACTTGTTCGCCCACTTCTTGAATACTGCTCACCGGTGTGGGATCCGTACCAGATCCGTACCAGATCCAACGGAGAGCAGCGCGCTTCGTTACAGGATCATTTAGCAATCGCGAAACCGTTACGGAGACGACAGATAAACTCCAGTGGAAGACTCTGCAGGAGAGACGCTCAGTAGCTCGGTACGGGCTTTTGTTGAAGTTTCGAGAACATACCTTTACCGAGGAGTCAAGCAGTATATTGTTCCCTCCTACTTATATCTCGCGAAGAGACCATGAGGATAAAATCAGAGACATCAGAGCCCACACAGAGGCATACCGACAATCTTTCTTTCCACGAACAATAAGAGACTGGAATAGAAGAGAGAACCGATAGAGGTACTCAAAGTACCCTCCGCCACACACCGTCAGGTGGCTAGCGGAGTATGGATGTAGATGTAGAACACGTACGGAAATGTACTGCTGCCCATTTCATAAAACGCAAAAATTTATTGGTCTTAGAGCTGAAGATTAATGACTAACAGTCAAGGGTAGTTACTCACTGCGGACTTTGGACTCAGCATTTGAGGCACCATGAAGTCGAATGATCAGACGTTCATTAGTCGGTAGCGCAGTGGTTGGTGCAGTGGTTGGTTACACATAAATATTAGTTAATATAGAAATAATTTGAACTTTCGTTTGATCTATGCCGAAATACTGCCTGAATATTTTTTTTTAATTTGGTAAGAGCACTACAACAATCCAACATGACAGTGAAAAATGTAGCTAGATACAGTTTAAATACACTGAATAATAGTATATTGTGGAAGGAAGGAAATCCACCAAAGCAGCTGCAATTTTTATGAAATTTGTTAGCAGACGAGTTTCAAAGCTACATAGCTCCACCAGAAATGTGTTAGAGGTGTCTTCACAATACACAAAAATTCACTGATATAAAATCCCAAGAATACGTGAATGAAATTTGCTCTACTTTGTAACGAATGTTCGAGTAAGTGATATGATTCTTGTAGCATGTCATAACAGCAAAGGTTTCACCCATAACTACCACAAACAAATAATTAAAATTCAGAATTTGTAAGCTAATGATTGCTGCTTGTATTAATAAAGAAAATAAGTACAGTATCGGTATGTATGCGACAGCAAGATTACCAGTATGTACGAAAACGCTGCTCGTAAAAAGGGGATTTTACGGGGGATCGTCTTAGTGTCACTATACTAAAATATAGGGTCAAAGTATGTATGTTACATACTTCCAAGAGCTGAGACAATGGAGCAAGTCGGTCGGTTCTTTTTGCATTTGATATGGTCTAAGGGGGCTTGTTGAGACTTGCGGAGGCGTGATTAGCTCATGGCCGGCTCCTCAGAAAAACCCTCACTTCCTCTTTTATTTGCTATAGTTGCGCCGTCACCAGCGGACCAGAAAACAGCCGCGGGTTCCGAGACAGCTGTGCACAGCAAATGGCTTAATTTTTTTCACTGTATTTCTAAGGTTGCGATCTCGAACAACCTTGAAAATTTTCATATTATGTTTATCCGTTTGCGAGATATAGAGGGCCAAAGTTACCCTACTTGCACGCGTAAAATCCGGTGTGAGGCGAAAACGCAGATTATAAAGTGACGTAGAACGGGTAAATATGCTGCACAGTATCTCCATTAGCTGGAAATCTCACTTTGTAGTACTGAAGAACGTGCAAAGCTTTTTGTACATAAAATCAGGCTGAGCTGTAAAATTAGTTTCATGTTATTTCAATTTCACATAAGTAAACCATGTAAATTTTACTGACTAATACGTTCCTTTTCATTTGAGTTAGATGTCATGTTACAACAGAGGAAAGAAGGGGGCCAGAGGACATATAATCTCGTCTCAGCTCAAAGAATGCGAACATGTTCGTGTTTATTTAAAAGACTGACTGAAAAGTGGGGTACCAGCTGTCTCATTCTATCTTCTTCAGCACCTTCAAAATTTCGCGTTTGTTTATGCTAAGAGAAAATGGTGACAAAGAGATTGAAAGGTAATAAATAAAGGAAGATAGTAGACAGTGGTTGTGTAATAGAAAGAGTGCAGGTGACAGTGACAGAGTGAGAGAAAGAGTGGGACACAGTGGCAGTGGAAACAGATGACAGTGGCAGAACAGTGCTAGAAAAAAAGTGAAGGAGACAGTGCCAGGGGGGTGGGGTGCAGGAATAAAGCGGCAGTAGGAAAAGACAGCATCAGTAGGAAGAAAGGAATGGGATATTATCAGCAAGAGACAGCAAGAGAGAGACAGCGACAGTGAGAAGAGAAGCAGCAGTAAGAAGGAAGAAATGAGATATTAGCAGTAAGAAAGAGCAAGATAGAGGCAGCGAAAGTGAGAGTAGGCCATTGTAGTAGGACGGAAGGAAGGGGACTGTGGTTGTGACAAAGAAACAATAGCAGAGGGACACAAAGAGATAATGGTAATGAGTTGGGCTGAATGAGAGAGTAAGAAAGGAGTGGACCTATATGAGTTACGTACTGCGATCGACTATGGTGTGACTTGAGTTACAGTTAGGGGAGCTTGTGGGATTTTGAGGTGAGCTGCACGTTTAAAAAAGCGCGTTATATTCACTTGCCAAAATTTTTGAGATAATTTTTCGAGGTTTTGGGGAAGGTAGAATGAGACACTTTTCAGTCAGATTGTTTTAAATAAACAGGAACATATCAGTATTTTTAGTGTTCCGACAGCATTTCTCCGCTAGTTAATGAATTGCCATATACTGCTTCGCCCACGGCCAGCAACATGGCTACGCAGTTCGGTTTTATCGCAATAGGTAGCGCTGCCAGCACCACCTGTCACGGGCTGCAGCCTATCAGGTTCCGAATATTGCCAAGAGAGAGCGCAGTGAGCGCACGCTGGTCGGACTGACAAGTGCGCTAGCCAGCTGAAGACGGCAAGTCTTATGCTGGTCTAGAACCGTGACTGCAAGGAAATAATGATGCTGCGCTTGTCTCATAACTGCTAAGAAACGAGTGAAGACATTCTTATTTAGCAGTCCGTACGCTAGGCGTAAGACAGCATGCTCTTCGGTGGCAGTGGTATTTCTGTCGAAATAACGGGACTTCGTTATCACAGGACCAGATCTCCATCTTGGCTAGTTTAGCAATGAGCTTACGGTCTTGCATGGCTGCAAAAGAGAAGTGACAGAAAGAAGATTTAGTACAACAGTCTTGTCTGGATAATTATTCCTGGACTACACTGCCAAGGGAAAACTGTATGCCCATTTGCAAGTCTATATCTACATACATACTCCGCACGCCATCACACGATGCGTAGCGGAGGGTACCTTGTTCTACTACTAGTCATCCACTTACTCTTATCTTCGCGGTCCTTATGCGAAATCTTCGTTGGTGTCAGTAAAATCGTTCTGCAGTCGGGGTAGAAAATGCCGATTCTGTGAACTTTCTCAATAGCGTCTTTTTTCCTCCAGGAATTCCTATTTGGTTCCACGCAGCATTTTTGTTTCACTCGCTTGTAGATCGAACCTGCCGGAAACAAACGTAGGAGCACGCCTCTGAATTATTTCGATGTCTTCTTTCAATATGACAGGTTGAGATCCCAAACACTCGAGTAGTACTCAAGAATGGGTCGACAAGTGTCCTATTCTTGGTTTCGTTTATAGATGAGCTACGCTTTGCTAGAATTCTCTCTGTGAACCAGAGTCGATCTTCCCTACAACCGACCTTGTCTAGCCTAGTTGTACCATTTCACATATTGTCATAGCCGTTATCAATTCACGAGCACAAATTTTCAGGACTACCTATATGCGGTAAGCAATCAGTATAGGGGTAAGAAAAATTATTTTATACTTTTTAATCTGTTTTAAAAACGTATTATATAAGAAAATTAATTTAAATAATTATTTTTTGCTTTTTATTCTTGTGTGTGTGAATTTTTTCAAATACTTTAACATTTTTAGATGAATTGACAGTAGAGACATGTGGTAAATTTCAGGTTTATTTTAGTTTCTCTCCATCCTGGATCAGCCAATGTACTTCGTTCCCTTCTACTTATATCTCGCAAAAAGATTGTGAAGGTAAAAAGTAGAGAAATTCGAGCGCACTTTGAGGTTTACCAGCAGTCGTTTTTACTGCGAAACATTCTAACTGCAACAGGAAAAGGCAGGAGTAGCAGTGGTACAAAAGCACCCTCCGCCACACACTTGACAAGCGAGCTAACCCTTTCATGGTTAAAATTTGTTTTAGGTATGTTTGTAAAATTAAACGTCAAAAACTGTCTTCCTTTGTGATAAGTTATACACTTTCACTACCGAAAAAATTTTGAGCTGACCGATTTTGAAAATAGGTGAAGTGGGACACATGTGTCCCACGAACCTTAATGGATCCATGTTTTCATGTGAACCTATGGTTTATCGGGATGGAAATTATGGAAAAAAGTGTAAGAAATCAATACTAAAACACATTTATTCTCCTGACAATGAAAAACATGAAATATCGCTCACAAATTTTCAGCATAACGTTTGAAGATGGCTTTGAAATACAATATACCAATGTTTTCTACATCCCATGAAGTTCTGTGGGGCGTACACGTCCCATTACGTGCGTAGTAATGTTTCAAAAGCAATGTGAGGCATAAGAAAACACATTTAGTTACTTCGACATCGTTGGGATGTAGAAGGAGGAGATTTAACCTGATTTTCGTAAACAGATGCACTGTGCCACCTACAAATATCGCCGACCCATTTGGTCGCTCACAGCCTCCTATATATGCACCCGTGGTCCACAACATTTTTCTCCAAGTTCCGAAAGCATCTCGGGGCTAGCACTAGACAGACACGAGATATAGAACTGCATAGTACTTTAATGGGATGCATGTATTCCATTAACCACGAAAGGGTTAATACTGATTTTTCATTCACTTCGACGCCATGCTGAAAGTCTGTATTTCATCGCGAAGTTAATCTGAAATAAGTTGCAAAATTTGCACATACCAGACAAAAAGAAAAACAAAGTAACGTCCGCCACACAGCAGATACAAAAGAGAGTTAATGTTGTATTGTTATCCAGCCCTGAGCTATGTTGAATGTGTAAAGGCTCTAACCGATCAGGAAGTTAGTTTAAAATCAATAGTAAATTTTGTACGGAACAGACAAACACACTGAAAGCAACATAATAAGAATGTGTTAAAAAGTCTTCAAGACACTCTTATAAGTGAGAGTCTGGCATTGTGTCAAACACTTTGCATAAATCTAGGAATATGGAGTTTTGAGCCAAGGTACTCGAAAATAATGCTCGTAACAAACAAGACCCGATTACATGATGAGTGGTGATTGTCTGGAGCAGGACACATCGCTTACATATTTAGAAGTTATACTAACAAACTATATGAATACGAACGAACATGTAAACTACGTAATAGGGAAGGTGAACAGAAGGCTTAGATTTGCTGGAATATTTCTGGGAAACTTGCAAAGAAAATTGTATATATGCCACTAATGCTTCAGTTCTATTGTCCAAGAGTTAGGATTTCTTATGAAGTAGGCGTGGCAACAGACATCGAACGAATTCAGAAAGGAGAAAGGAATGAAGGAAGATTAGGGTTCAACGTTCCGTCGACACCAAGGTCGTTAGACACGGATCACAAGCTCGGAATATTTCAGTGATGGGCATGAATCCGGCCGTGGCGTTTCAAAGGATCCATCACAGCAACTGCGTGGAGCCATTTAGGGAAATCGGATGGTCGGACGCGGTTTGAACCGTTGTCCATCGGAATTCAGAAAGATGCGCGCCACTACCATCGTAAAATGTCGGTATTCTCCATACGAAAGTGTAACAGATACAATCTCAGAACTTTAATGGGAATCTTTGGAAGAAAGGCGAGGTTGTCGCGAAACCCTCTTGGGCAGATTTAAAGCACCGGTGAAATGAGCGTATGGCATCGTTAGCCGGGAGGCCCCATCCGGGGAAATTTGGCCGCCAAGAGCAAGTCTTATTTCAGTCAACGCCACACTGGATGATGAGGATGAAATGATGATGAGGACTACACAACACCCAGTCTCCGAGCTGAAAAAATCTCCAACCCGGCCGGAAATCGAACCCGGGCCCGCTTGCATGGGAGGCGAGAGCGTTACCACCCAGCTAAGCAGGCGGACTTAAAGCACCAGTATTAGAGGAATACTGGGCTATAGTTCCACTGCCACCATCAAATAACTGGCTCGGTTATAGAAAGAACACAATGAACATATTTGGGTTGGTGAGATGTCGATTCAGATGAGATTGTGATGTTTCCCACGCTCAGTACGCTAATGCGCCAAGACAGAAACTCTTTAATAGTGGTGCGAAGTAACAATCTTAGCAACAAGTGGCCGGGCATTATTCCGCAACAGCATGATACCGAACGTCGACGTTCCCGAGGATTTAGACTTGGTAGCGGACGTTAGTTTTTACAAAGTGTCCACGTATCGCTGTGCCTTAATTGTGGCGCAGTGTTCCAGGAAGTAAATGATCAACGGGCCCTTGCAGTCAGAGGAAAAGTTTAGTGTGACTTTTCCTGTGCTGGCGTGCCTATTGTTTCGACTACGCTTGCAGAAGTTGCGCTGGGAGTCTTTACACATGCCTCCCCACGCGATTACCGTAATTTTGGAGCGTCGGTTTGCTTCGGACGAAGATGTATACGCCTGGATACAATCATGTTTCCGTAGGCAACCGCAGACATTTTTCCATAAGTCTTGTGGCCAGTGGAAGTGTTTAAACTCAGAAATGAGTTCCTGGAGCCAATCTGTAGCAATGCTGGACGTGTGGGGTGTCGCATTGCCCTGCTGGAATTTCCTAATTCCCTCGGAATGCACAATGGACATGAATGGATACAGGTGATCAGCCGACCGTGTCACCTGTCGTATCTAGACGTATCAGGGGTCCCATATCGGGCCTACTGCAGACGACACACGCCATTACAGAGCCTCCACCAGCTTGAACAGTCCCCAGCTGACATGCAGGGTCCATGGATTCATGTGGTTGTCTCCATACCTGTACAAGTCCATCTGCTCAATACAATTTGAAACGAGACTCATCCGACCAGGCAGCATGTTTCCAGTCATCGACAGGTTAATGTCGGTGTCGACGGTCCTAGGCGAGGCGTAAAGCCTTGTATCGTGTAGTCATCAAGGGTACACGAGTGGGCCTTCGGTTGCGAAAGCCCATATCGATGATGTTTCGTCGAACGGTTCGCATGCTGACACCTGTTAATGGCCCAGCACTGAAATCTGCAGCAATTTGCGGAAGGGTTGCACTACTGTCGCGTTGAACGATTCTCTTCAGTCGTCGTTGGTCCCGTTCGTGTAGGATCTTTTTCCGGCCGCAGAGATGTCGAAGATTTGATGTTTTAGCGGACTCCTGATATCTACATCTACATCTACATTTATACTCCGCAAGCCACCCAACGGTGTGTGGAGGAGGGCACTTTACCTGCCACTGTCATTACCTCCCTTTCCTGTTCCAGTCGCGTATTGCTCGCGGGAAGAACGACTGCCGGAAAGCCTCCGTGCGCGCTCGAATCTCTCTGATTTTACATCCGTGATCTCCTCAGGAGGTAAAGTAGGGGGAAGCAATATATTCGATACCTAATCCAGAAACGCATCCTCTCGAAACCTGGACAGCAAGCTACACCGCGATGCAGAGCGCCTCTCTTGCAGAGTCTGCCACTTGAGTTTGTTACACATCTCCGTAACGCTATCACGGTTACCAAATAACCCTGTGACGAAACGCGCCGCTCTTCTTTGGATCTTCTCTATCTCCTCTGTCAACCCGATCTGGTACGGATCCCACATTGATGAGCAATACTCAAGTATAGGCCGAACGAGCGTTTTGTAAGCCACCTCCTTTGTTGATGGACTACATTTTCTAAGGACTCTCCCAATGAATCTCAACCTGGAACCCGCCTTACCAACAATTAATTTTATATGATCATTCCACTTCAAATCGTTCCGCACGCATACTCCCAGATATTTTACAGAAGTAACTGCTACCAGTGTTTGTTCCGCTATCATATAATCATACAATAAAGGATCTTTCTTTCTATGTATTCGCAATACATTACATTTGTCTATGTTAACGGTCAGTTGCCACTCCCTGCACCAAGTGCCTATCCGCTGCAGATCTTCCTGCATTTCGCTACAATTTTCTAATGCTGCAGATCTTCCTGCATTTCGCTACAATTTTCTAATGCTGCATCATCCGCGAAAAACCGCATGGGACTAGGTCATTTATATATATTGTGAAAAGCAATGGTCCCATAACACTCCCCTGTGGCACGCCAGAGGTTACTTTAACGTCTGTAGACGTCTCTCCATTGATAACAACATGCTGTGTTCTGTTTGCTAAAAACTCTTCAATCCAGCCACACAGCTGGTCTGATATTCCGTAGGCTCTTACTTTGTTGATCAGGCGACAGTGCGGAACTGTATCGAACGCCTTCCGGAAGTCAAGAAAAATAGCATCTACCTGGGAGCCTGTATCTAATATTTTCTGGGTCTCATGAACAAATAAAGCGAGTTGGGTCTCACACGATCGCTGTTTCCGGAATCCATGTTGATTCCTACATAGTAGATTCTGGGTTTCCAAAAACGACATGATACTCGAGCAAAAAACATGCTCTAAAATTCTACAACAGATCGACGACAGAGATATAGGTATATAGTTTTGCGCATCTGCTCGCGGTACACTCGTGAATCGGTCGTACGGGAAAATCCCCACTTCATCGCGACCTCGGAAATACTCTCTTCCATCGCTAGTGCGCCGACTGTAACACCATCTTCAAACTCCCTTAAATCTTGATAACCTGCCATTGTAGCAGCAGTAACCGATCTGACAACTGCTCCACACTTATTGTCTTGCATAGGCATTGCCGACTGCACCGCCTTATTCTGCCTGGCTACATATATCTGTATTTGAATACACATGCCTATACCAGTTTCTTTGGCGCTTCAGCATATATATTAGTGTCCCTCCTAAGCGCTGGGATACATGTGAGACTTTTTGCTCTCAGAGAGTTTGGGACGCGTCCACACACAGCAGGATGTCAGTGAGAGCCGAGAGATCAGTCTCCACGAGATTTTTCTGTCGTAGTTCTGCACGCGAAGGAAGAGGTTGCGATGGAAAGGCGTCGGGCTGCACCCGCACTTTTAAAATTTTTAGTGGCAAAGAAAAAACGCAAACGACCATGCTAGTGTTGGATAAGAGCGCGGGTTAGACGACGGGATGATTCTGGCGTATACAACAATTTCATTGTACAGCTTGTGATGGGAAATCGACAATAAAATCGAAATTTTGGAGAAAGACAGCCATGGAGATGGAAGAAATACTCTTTATAATTGGAAGCATTATTAACAGTCTAGATACTATTATGTGTAACTCCATTAGTGTTAAAGACAGCGTGTTTGTGACACTAATATTTCTAGCATGAGCTACGTTTATTCTCTTTAATATCTGATAAAGTACAAGTGCGATGATATAACTTTACACCAGTTTCATCTTGATATCCGTAGACGTTCGAAAGCCACATAGGGCAGGTATCTGACAAACGGATCATTTCCGGACGTATATTTATTTGAACATTTTTGCTTGTATTGACTTAAGTAACCATTCGTAAATTCCTGAAGGTTTGTTCGTCAACACAGAAAATAAAATAAAATCAATAAGTAATATGTCATACAAAATACAACTGTATCACTTGAAGTTCAATGCCAACTTTACATGTTCCAAAATGACTTCGTTTCAAACGTAGCTTTACTTGTTTCTGTGTGTTAGTTAATCTGAGTTATAAAACTACTTTGCCTCGCTCCTTGAACTGTGGATATTCTGGCAAATTTCTTCTGTGGATGCGTCAAAAACTGTAGCCAATCTTTGCTTTTCATCTCAGTTCCTGTAGTCCATTAACTGTACCAAGGGCGCCCATACCCTGGGCCAATTTGGGGAAGGGGGCGGGGCATACCACCCCTTGCTCTCATGGAAAGGAAGAAAAAGAGTGTACTGAGGTGATTTCTTTCAAAAAATGATTTAAAAGTCCATGTTATGCAGGTTTTAACAGGGTTGGAACTGGAACTTTATTACTACTACTTACAAGTCGCCTTTCGCCTTCCAAAATATAATAATAGTTCATAACCCCCCCCCCCCACCCACCCAGCACCGGTTTGACTATCTCACCCCTACAAATTATTGTAAGGGCGCTCTTGAACTGTACGTCTCAGAACTCTGACCTTTCCGTGTACGTACTAATTAAATGCAAAAAATGGTTCAAATGGCTCTGAGCACTATGGGACTCAACTGCTGAGGTCATTAGTCCCCTAGAACTTAGAACTAGTTAAACCTAACTAACCTAAGGGCATCACAAACATCCATGCCCGAGGCAGGATTCGAACCTGCGACCGCAGCGGTCTTGCGGTTCCAGACTGCAGCGCCTTTTTACCGCACGGCCACTTCGGCCGGCAATTAAATGCACAGTTTCGTCTCGTGTCCACTTCCTGGTAGCTTTCTTCATTACTATTTTTGCCGATACATCGCTGATATTCACCCAAAATGCGTATCCATCGCGACAGTAGTCCCAACTGTTCCACAGTGCTACTACATGCTTATAAAATCGTGTTATTGTAGTGTTGATGCTGCGCCGTGGGTAGCGTGCTAGTCTTTTATTCATATTTTCAAATTAACGTGGGATCGAGTCTCTCATTGACCATTTTTTTTAATTTTTGTTTGTTAATTCTATATAATATGTCTGTGACATATTTATATGTTATGTTCTGCGTAGGATTGTTTAGACCTAGAACTTTCGAAATAGGCTAACTGCTCGTACAGTTCGTTTAGGAGGTAAAGTGGGCGATTTCTTCGCTCAACGTGCCACGGTCACACACATAAGGGCTCATAACGACGTATAATAGGCTCAAAACACGCAGTTTTGTTGGTTAATTTTATTTAATGAGTGCGACAAATTAAATTACCGAGATGTGGTAGTGTAGAAAACTGTGAGGTAAGGCACAAATCTGGGACGAAAAATGGCCGCTCACGACTCTCCATATACTCTCAACTCTCCCGACAATCCGGTATAGTTTATCTGGTCTGCGAGATACAGCGAGCCCCCTCTCGTCAGATGAAGGTTGCTGTCTACACGAGAGGCCTAAACTCTCAGAGTGCTACTACCTGAGATCTTGCTCCACACACTAATAATGTCGGATAGCTGACTTCGGCACTGTTTACACGTCACATATTACCCACAAAAATTCACTGAGAGCGAAAAACTCTCACTGTATGTCTATCTTTAGAGTCGTCAGGAGCATTTTCTAAGATGTTTTGCTAGTGTGTGGCTGGAATTATTCCAAACAAATACTGCTGATCTGATCTTTTGTGCACTGTATTGACGTGGACAGTAAAATATGAAGAATAACCAGTACTGTAGCAGCGACTGACCAGCGGTACTTCGTGGCCAGGGAGATGCTGTCGATATTGGACTACTAGTCATTCTTCGCTAATAGATATTGATAAAACGAACCTCGCACTAGACTAATTTGGGACCGCTCTATCGAACAAGCACGTAAACTTCCGCATTAAAAACAATTTTCCTTGTAATGGGAAACAAATCGATGTTTTCCACCGACATTGGTTAAAATATAATAGAGATGTCTAGCAATATTTGTTTGGCCGACTACGGTTACACATTGCAAAAACAAAGCTGCGAATATCTGTCGAAAAAACAGGGAAAACGCGCCTGAGGATTCTTAGGAGGGAAATGTACATGTACACTCGAGCGAGGAGGCGCAGTGGTTAGCACACTGGACTCGCATTCGGGAGGACGACGGCTCAAACCCGCATCCGACCGTCCTGATTTAGGTTTTCTGTGATTTCCCTAAATCGCTTCAGGCAAATGCCGGAATGGTTCCTATGAAAGGGCACTGCCGACTTCCTTCCCCATCCTGATGGAACCGATGACCTCGCTGTTTGGTCCCTTCCCCCAAATCAATCATCAACCAACCGCTCGACAAAATTGGAACACCGGTGCGGAGACATATGATTACTGTGCAATTTATTCCACAGGTTAGTGACTTAACAATGTACTGAGCAAGTGAAATGAATTACAGAATTTTATATGCACTTTGGCTGTGAGGATTCGGTGTGGCGTGAAGCCGCCATATTCTTCAGTAAAAGTACCTGCAGAACACCCTGACATAGGATTTGCAGGCGCGTCCACAAAGCATTGAGAACGGTTACAGGAGGTCCAGAACAGACATTGCAGACCGACCATATCCCAGACATTTTTGATGGATGACATGTCAGGCAAACGGGCAGACCAGAGAAGCGGTGGTACCCGTCGTTCTTCGTAGAAGGTTCGCACATTCCTCTCCACATGTGGCCGGACATTGTTCTTCTTAAATATGGCATATGGAGCTACCTGCAGGAGGGTAAGCGTCTCTGTTTTTAAAACCTCCGCCAGGGGACTGGGTGTTTGTGTTGTTCTCATCACTTCATCATCATCCTCATCATTCACTGTGAAAAAAATTGGACTGTGAAAAAACTGGGACTTTGTACAAGCGCTGATGACCGCGCAGTTGAACGCCCCACAAACCAATCACCTAAAACCTCCGTGGTGTAGTGATTGCTGCTCAGGTTGTGCTGAATCACTAGGAGACAATATCGCAAGTTGTAGCGAATGACGACCCAAACCATCACCATTGGCATTTGTCTGCTGTGCGGTTCAATAATTCGGTCTGCCCGATTGCCTTCACCACTTACGTGGCCATCACCGTAGAACAAGCTGAAGCGAGACTCGTCTGGAAACAAGACATTTTGTCATTCAGCCTGCCAGTGACGGCTCTGACGTGCCCACTGCAGTCCGAGGCATTGGTGGTGTTATGGTCAATGGAAGATGAAAAAACGGCATGCGTACCACAAGCCCATCCCTCAGCATGGCTCTGAACGTTGGATGCAGACATGTCTGCACCCGCTACAGTGCTCCAGAGTCGAGAAAACAGTATGGACAAAGTTCTTCTGTCGGTTACTACCATGTGGACAAATCGGCAGGCATCCCATCCTGTGATCACACAGTGTAGTTCAGTACCCGCTCATCGCCGCTGTATTCGACTCTCCTCTGTCCACAGGTTCCACACCCGTGTCATTGTCGCAGGAGAGCGTCCCATAGAGCCACAGTGACAAACTCGTTTCCTCAATACCAGTGATTCCATTCCTTTCAAGTCGCTCAGATTCTGACATTGTGCTCTCTGACGTCGATGAGGCATACCGGCACTTAACGTGCACGTTTCCAGTTCCTTCAACGGCTCTTCACCGAGAGAGCGTGCCGTGATAGACCCGTCTAGTCTGGAAGCCGTTGGGTCTACGTGCACGATATCTCTCCACAATCTTAATCAATTATTATGGCTCCACTGCTCTACACATTTTCCGATTTTGGAACGATTCAGAGCATTCCTTTCGTGTGCTGCAGTTCTCAAAAGCAGTAAGTCCGGATGTCTATCCCGTATTAGTCATAGGCACTCTAGCCGAGCGCACAATGTAGATGTCTATCAAACGATACTATATGGTTCCAAAGACCTTCTCAAGTCTCAAATATCTATGATCTATGTATGCAAACTAAATCGACAAATGAAAATTTGTACCAAGGCTGGGATTCGAACCCGTGTCTCCTGCTCACTAGGCAGATGCTCCAACCACTATGCCACCCTGGCACATCTGGAGGGGCTACCCTAGCACGCCTCCCTCCTCAAATTTTCACTTGTCGCTTCACTGTAGTGGATGTGTATATTTTACAGTACACTATAGTTCACTCCTCCACCGGTTGTAGCAGCCAGAGTTCACGTGAAAGGAAGTTACGGATGTATTACTCCCGATAGAAATATATAACTTGCATGTGTGGTCCCGATGCTGCTTCAACTCCTTCCTTCTTTTTCAGACCCAGAGATTCTTGCAGCACTGGCCCCATGGCAAGCAGGCCTGGAGGAACTGGAGACCCGCAAGGTGGGGGAGACCAAAGTCCTTCTCGACACGTCGAACAATGCGTGCAAGCAAGGGGAGTGCAACATGGGCAACTTCATCACTGGGGCGATGCTGGACGAGGTATGGCCGCAGCAGAGTCGGAAGGATTGGTGTGGACACTTTGTGCTTGGTGTCGATAAAAAGTAAAACTCTGAGCGCTATTGGCGGATGACACAAATACAGCTTGTGGATTTTATCAGTAACACACGGTGAATTTAGATGGCTACAGTCCATTCCAGAGCTCTCTTCTGCTATGTGCCACGAAAATACTGATGAGTCAAAAGAGGTCTCCATATTGCAATATTTATTACATAAGCACAACACTGAAAAGGAAAGGTGCGTCCCCCCCCTCCCCCCTCCCCCCTCCCCCCTCCCCCCCACACACACACACAACTTGATTTCATTTCGACTAAAGCACGTTGTCAGAAGGAAGTTGCGTTGGTAAGTACAATGTGGTACCTGGTATACACTGAGGTGACATAAATCGTGGGATATCTCCTAATATTGTGTCGGACTTCCTTTTGTTCGGCGTAGTGCAGCAAGTCGACGTGGCACAGATTCAATAGGTCGTTGGAAGTCACTTGTAGAAATATTGAGCTATGTTGCCTCTACAGCCGTCCATAATTGCGAAATTGTTGTCGCTGCAGGATTTTGTGCAAGAACAGACCTCTCAATTCTGTCTCTTAAATGTTCGATTGGATTCGTGTCGGGAGATCTGGGTGGCCAAATAGTTCGCTCGAATTATCCAGAATGTTCTTCAAGCCAACCGCGAACGATCGTAGCCAGGTGACATGGCTCATTGTCATCCATAAAAATTCATCTGCATCTACATCTACGTGATTACTCTGCTATTCACAATAAAGTGCCTGGCGGACGGTTCAGCGAACCACCTTCATGCTGTCTCTCTACCGTTCCACTCTCGAAAGGCACGCGGGAAAACAAGCACTTAAATTTTTCTGTGCGGGCCCTGATTTATTTTATCGTGATCACCATTTCTCCCTATGTAGGTGGGCGCCAACAGAATGTTTTCGCAATCAGAGGAGAAAACTGGTGATTGAAATTTCATGAGAAGATCCCGTCGCAACAAAAATCGCCTTTGTTTTAATGATTACCACTCCAATTCACATATCATGTCTGTGACGCTATCTCCCCTATTTCGCGATAATACAAAACGAGCTGCCCTTCTTTGTACTTTTTTTATGTCATCCGTCAGTCCCAACTGATGCGGATCCCACACCGCACAACAGTACTCCAGAATAGAGCGGACAAGCGTGGTGTAAGCAGTCTCTTTAGTAGACCAAGTTAAGAACAAATAATGCAGTAGCGACAGATAATATTCCACCGGAATTTCTAAAATCATTGGAGGGAAGTGACAACAAAATGACTATTCGTGTTGCTGTTAGAATGTATGAGACTGACGAGGTACCACCAGACTTTCGGAAACACATCATCCACACAATTCTGAATTTTGCAAGAGCCGACAAGTGCGAGGATAATCGCACAATCAGCTCAACATCTCATGCATATAGAAATATGGAAAAGAAAGCTGAGGATCTGTTAGATGACGATCTGTTTGGCTGTAGGTAAGACAAAAGCATCAGAGAGACAGTTGAGACTTTGTGGTTGGTAATGGAAACAACACTAAGAAAAATCAGGACAAGGTCATAACGTTCGTCGACCCGGAAATGGTACAAGATGTTCGAAATCCTGAGACAAAACAGGGTAAGCTATAGGGAAAGACGTGTAATACAGTATGTACAAGAACCAAAAGGGGACAATAAGAGTGGAAGACGAAGTGCCCGCATTAAAAAGGGATGAAATCTTTCGCTTCTAGTGTCCAATCTGCTCATCGAAGAAGGAATGACGGAAATATAAGAAAGAAGCGTGGGATTAAAATTTCTTGTGAAAGGATATCGACGATAGATTCATTTATTAGATTACTGTCCCCATCGGACGTGAAGAAGAATTACAGGATGTTTTGAATGGAATGAACAGTCTAATTAGTACACAATATTGATTGGCAGTAAGTCGATGAAAGACGAAAGTAATGATAAGGAGCAGAAATAGAACAGGGAGAAACTTAACATGAGCATTGGGGATCACAAAGTAGACGAAGTTAAGGCAGCAAAATAACCAATGGCGGACGGAGCAATAAGAACATCAAAAGCAAAAAAGACAAAAATGGCTCTCCTCGCCATCTAGTATCAAACATAGGTCTCAGTTTGAGGGAGGAATATCTGACAATGTTCGTTTGGAACACTGCATTCTATGGCAGGGAGACATGGAGGGTGGAAAAACCGAAACAGAAGAGAATCGAACCCTTTGAAATGTGGTGCTACAGAAAAAATAATGACTATTAGGTGGCCTGATAAGGAATGAGGAGTTTCTCCGCACAGTCGTCGAGGAAAGGATTATATGGAAAACACTGACCAGAAGAATGGGCAGGACGATATCTGTTAAGACATCAGGGAACAATTTCCACAGCGCTACAGGGGTAAAAATTGTAGTTAAAGACGGAGATTGGAATATATTTTGCAGATAATTGAACACGTAGGTTCCAAGTGCTACTTTGAGATGAAAAGGTTGGCACAGGCGTAACAGCCCTAGAGGAATTCGTCTTGGGCCGCATTGTTTTGAAGACAAATAACTAAAACAAATGGCTCTGAGCACTATGGGTCTTAACAACAGTGTTTCCAATCTATATTTACATGGCATTTAGAGACATAAAAGCACTGTACGTCTGCATGCCCTGCACACAGGTTAACTCACACTTTAACTATCGTTTAGCGTCTTTCCAGTCTTTGGGTCTACATGACTCGACGTTTCTCAGCAGGTAAGCACTGGAATGCGTTATTATTACTCTTTGCGTTTTGCTTTGCAACCAAAGTTGCTTATGACAGTGAAACCAGAATGCACTAGTTTTGACTAATCACCTTAAAATCTGAAAATAGATGTGAATCAAACATTTGGCTGAAAAATGTGATGACAGAAACATAACACGTGTCGTAAACGTGTTATGTCGCTTTTGGATTATCGTTTGGGATATAAAATTGTTGCCACAAAGTATAAACAACAGCAAAACCTTCTGTTCTAATTGGCCCGGTATGTGATACTTAGACGTAATTGGACGAAGCCGGCCTTTTCGCTCAATACTACGCCACCAATTCCCCACTTACTCTCCTATACTAATATTTTCACCTCAGAATAACATTCCCATCGTCGTCAGTCGCTTGTTGCTTATATACCAATCTGCTACTATTTTCGTCCTGTAATACCATCAACGTTACTCTGTCGTCATATACTATCATTCTCTTTCGTCTTCTACTTTGCGTTTACCACAAATTCCTTTCCTCACCGATCCTGTGCAGGACTTCTCATTTCTTATCAATCCGTTTATTTTGAGCACCTTTCTGAAATATCACATCTGGAAACCTGTTTCTTTCGTCTCCAGTTATCAGTTGTTTACACAAAATGTAGGCGAATCTGAGTTCGAGTATTTGCAAGTGTTAGTGGTTTGCGCTGTTGCCATAACAACGCAACACCATTTTACTTTTGTATTAACTGTCTCTTATTTCCAGGATTATTACTTTTTTTAGTGCTCTTTACTTTATTTAGTAAAAATGAACCATTATAGGATCATTTTGTCGTTCACTCGTCTGTCTGCCTGTTAAGACCCCTTTTTCTTAAAAATGGGTAGGGTATCAAATCGAAATATATGTCAAATACGAAAATCTACGGTCCCTTGGTTTTGCAAAGAATTTAAGGTTCTAACAATGCAGTCAAAAGAGAAGGTTATTTATTGCACATATTTTGACACCCATACACTTACTCATCAAAACCTGTAGAAGAACTATCTATACAAATAATTAAGTGTGTACGGAACCCCAGGAATGCGAACCCTCCTACTACCTGTCCGGATTTTTTGTGATTATAGCTCTAAGTGAAAAACAATGCACGTTCAACAAGATTGAGGAGGGAACCAAAGGAGGAAAGATGTCCCAAATTCATTTCCTGTTTCGTCAGTATTGTAATTTGTTCAAATGGTACAGACATCTGTTAAAACTTCATTCAGCGTGATCTCTCAAATTAGTGGTTAATTCGTACAATACGCCATGAGAGGAAAAGTGGATGCCGCTGTGACCCAATGTGACACAGGCAGTCTTGATGACTACTGGTTTTTGTTCCTTTCAGATGGCAGTGCTGCAGAGCAGCTCCGATTCGCAGCGATGGACGGAGGCTCCCATAGCCATCACCAACTCTGGAGGTATCCGGGCGTCTATTGAGGAGACCAACAACGGAAGTAAGTAAAGGCCTTTTGTTATGTACTACGTTTTTATTTATTTGACCGCAGGAGACTCGTAACTACCTCGCGTGAGATCGTTCCAGATTGGATTTGAACACTTGAGATTTACGGGCGACAATTTCCGTTTCTATTGCAAATGGAGCATACAAAATTTTACACATCTGCTAGCAAAAAGAAAAAAAAACCTCAAGGAATTTTTATGCAAGATCCTCTTTCCGTCAGGTGTTCACTTACTGCACTCACGTTTACCTGACGCGGTTGACATCTGTAGGTTGTTTGACTTTTAGGTGTTTGGACGAGTTCACACAAAGTAAGTTACCCTTTGCCAACCCACTTTTCATCACTTAACCTGAAGATTAATATGAAAGGCGTCTTATTCTAAAGTCTTTTAGATATAACGCCACAGTTGTCGGAGTAGCCGGAAGAGTACCCAGTGTTGGCCAGGTGTTGTAGCACTTGACTCGTAGAACAGTATCTGATCATTAGGACCAAGAAGATGTGGCTGACATCCTCCTCTTTGTCTCAGTCGTATAATGGGGATACGTCTAAGTCAAAGCGGCGTACGTGTTTCCTGTAGCAAACCTTGGTCTAAAGTAAGGCATTTTACAATATTCTTGAAACTTTTGAAGCACTGGAGTATCTCAAGACAGAACTTGGTCAATAGCATCGCTTTATTTATTTTCTTATTTTTGGCGTGACTTCAGCCAACAAATAAATATGGTAATTACAAATTGCCCCTACTACTAATACGCGATGAATAATATGCTAAAGCTATGGCATCATACAGTGTTAGGAAACCAGATTTCGTCCGTATTGGTTTGGGAATTTGCTGTGAGAGGTCACCAACAAACCTTACGTTCTCATCACAAAAATCATAACACCTAAATTTGATTAATTTCAATGACTATCACAACGAAATCAGCGTTAGGTCGTACTGTGCCTATTGAAAAGTTTTCAGCTTGGCATGAAATTACTACGGCCACAGATCTTGTTTTACAGGAAACAAGTTTGTGTAATCCATTTTGGAGCTACAGAATTACGGACGGTTTTAGATTCCCGATCGTCGGCCATTCGGAAAATGTGACCACTGGTCAGCAGCACCTTGCATTGTTTGCCAGACCGGTGCACTGACCCCTTTACATCCAGAGCCGAAGTTTCCAGTGCATCAAACACTTTTTCCTCTGAGGACTTCTGGCTTAGCTTAAGTCCAAAACTGATTATCCTTTCATTGTAAAAGTTTTTGCCTAATTTTGATACCCTCCTATTGATTACTTCCTCCTATTCTTGCCTACTGCGTTGGACTATCCCTCCTAAATATCTAAATTTCCCATGTATTTGGTTCATGCTGTTGACAATAGTACTGTCTATTTTACACGTCGCCCTCAAGCTTGCAATCAGTACTGCTCTGTTCTGAGGTTTGTTTATCCGACAGTGGTAGTTGTGCATTAACAGTGATGCACAACAGCAGGTGGGAGGCAGGGATCAGGGAAGAATCGACGTATTATACCTATCCCCCTAACCGACAAGTTCTACATCTACATCTACATCTACATTTATACTCCGCAAGCCACCCAACGGTGTGTGGCGGGGGGCACTTTGCGTGCCACTGTCATTACCTCCCTTTCCTGTTCCAGTCGCGTATGGTTCGCGGGAAGAACGACTGTCTGAAAGCCTCCGTGCGCGCTCTAATCTCTCTAATTTTACATTCGTGATCTCCTCGGGAGGTATAAGTAGGGGGAAGCAATATATTCGATACCTCATCCAGAAACGCACCCTCTCGAAACCTGGCGAGCAAGCTACACCGCGATGCAGAGCGCCTCTCTTGCAGAGTCTGCCACTTGAGTTTATTAAACATCTCCGTAACGCTATCAAGGTTACCAAATAACCCTGTGACGAAACGCGCCGCTCTTCTTTGGATCTTCTGTATCTCCTCCGTCAGACCGATCTGGTACGGATCCCACATTGATGAGCAATACTCAAGTATAGGTCGAACGAGTGTTTTGTAAGCCACCTCCTTTGTTGATGGACTACATTTTCTAAGCACTCTCCCAATGAATCTCAACCTGGTACCCGCCTTACCAACAACTAATTTTATATGATCATTCCACTTCAAATCGTTCCGCACGCATACTCCCAGATATTTTACAGAAGTAACTGCTACCAGTGTTTGTTCCGCTATCATATAATCATACAATAAAGGATCCTTCTTTCTATGTATTCGCAATACATTACATTTGTCTATGTTAAGGGACAGTTGCCACTCCCTGCACCAAGTGCCTATCCGCTGCAGATCTTCCTGCATTTCGCTACAATTTTCTAATGCTGCAACTTCTCTGTATACTACAGCATCATCCGCGAAAAGCCGCATGGAACTTCCGACACTATCTACTAGGTCACTTATATATATTGTGAAAAGCAATGGTCCCATAACACTCCCCTGTGGCACGCCAGAGGTTACTTTAACGTCTGTAGACGTCTCTCCATTGATAACAACATGCTGTGTTCTGTTTGCTAAAAACTCTTCAATCCAGCCACACAGCTGGTCTGATATTCCGTAGGCTCTCACTTTGTTTATCAGGCGACAGTGCGGAACTGTATCGAACGCCTTCCGGAAGTCAAGAAAAATAGCATCTACCTGGGAGCCTGTATCTAATATTTTCTGGGTCTCATGAACAAATAAAGCGAGTTGGGTCTCACACGATCGCTGTTTCCGGAATCCATGTTGATTCCTACATAGTAGATTCTGGGTTTCCAAAAACGACATGATACTCGAGCAAAAAACATGTTCTAAAATTCTACAACAGACCGACGTCACAGATATAGGTCTATAGTTTTGCGCATCTGCTCGACGACCCTTCTTGAAGACTGGGACTATCTGTGCTCTTTTCCAATCATTTGGAACCCTCCGTTCCTCTAGAGACTTGCGGTACACGGCTGTTAGAAGAGGGGCAAGTTCTTTCGCGTACTCTGTGTAGAATCGAATTGGTATCCCGTCAGGTCCAGTGGACTTTCCTCTATTGAGTGATTCCAGTTGCTTTTCTATTCCTTGGACACTTATTTCGATGTCAGCCATTTTTTCGTTTGTGCGAGGATTTAGAGAAGGAAATGCAGTGCGGTCTTCCTCTGTGAAACAGCTTTGGAAAAAGGTGTTTAGTATTTCAGCTTTACGCGTGTCATCCTCTGTTTCAATGCCATCATCATCCCGTAGTGTTTGGATATGCTGTTTCGAGCCACTTACTGATTTAACGTAAGACCAGTGAAACTGGGCTAGTGGGACTTGCTTCATCTGAAAGAAAAGCTGCTGTGTCCTACGTCAAGAGAAGGAACACAAAATGGAAGGGGGGTCTATTAATCGTTAGAAGTTTAAGCTTATGGCGAATAATGGCACCCCTAGGGCAAGGACTTTGAGGGACAGGAAAGAATACCAGGTATACTCGGTGTGTATGCGTCCCCCCTGCCACCGCTCAACATGGTGAAGAAGCTATTCTGGCAGGCGTTGAGGGAAAGGGGTGCAACCAACTGGAGATTGCGGCGCACAGTGGAACAAAAAGTGGCGTCATCTGGGACCAGAGGTCATACTTGGATCATTCCAGCGACGGAGCTTCAACGAAGCTAACAGTTTCCAGCATTGACCCCAGAACTGATCATGGCCCCCTGGCTCTGAGTTGAGTGGAAGGACTGAACCAGAGACATCGAGGGTTCTGTGACAAGTGAGGCTGTGACTTCCTGGACTTTCACCATCGAGATGAGAATTGTGGGGTCCGCCTTAATGGATGAGGTATGCACTATACACCATAGGTTGCTATCCAGGTAGCTGACTATGTGTGGGGAGCACACAAGGGTTTCGTAGATTAGGTGGGTCTCCGGTTCTGATAACGGTAGCTGGAGGAGATCTGGAAGTATTATTCTAAGATCCAAAGAAATGCCAGACATAGAGTATTAAAATTCTAGCAGTAAACTGCCGAAGCATGTGCAACGAAGTTGCAGAGATTGAAGCGTTCGCGAAAAGCAGTGAAACTCATATAACACCAGGAACAGGGAGCTGGTTAAAACCTGAAGTTGATAGCAGCGAGATTTTTTGGAGAAAGTTTAAGGGTACAGGGAAAGGATAGGCTGATCTCAAGAAACTCAAATTCACCGAGACAGGAATTGAAACTGCATGCGACATGGTTTGGGCAAGACTGAGTACCAGGGGTGAGGATGAAATAGTAACTGAAGCCTTCTACCGAACACCAGACTCACCTCCTGATATAACCGAAAACTTCAGTTCACTTGTACATAAGCTCCCCAGTCGTACAGTACTTAACGGTGAAGACTTAAATCATCCAACAATCAATTGGGAAAATGTTGTGTACATAGTTCCGCGTAGTCAGCGCGTACACAACTTTCCCACTAGAGCGCGCCCTGCTAAGCACAACAGCGCAGGCGCAGCGCTCGTCCGTCTCCGCACTACGAGATGGCGCTGTCTTAGAGACGGACCAAATTCTGCTTCCGCCGATCCGCGTATTAATATGTAACGCAGCCAATGAGATTGCTGCTAACGTAGAACCTTTTCTCCTCACGGATCACACTCGCGCAGTGATACCTGAACGCGTGAGGTATTATAACGAGTGTACAGACCTCCGATGAGTTAGTCCGCACCAGTCTGCATTAGTCTGTACCAGTCTATAATCAAGTTTCAGTCTGTGCCTAATAAGATTACCATATTCCTGTACATAGCCATGAAGATAAATGAATAGACACTTTGTCAAGTATGAGAGATATGTGAGAATAAGATTAACGTACCAAGACCAAAGGAACTTCAGGTTGTCAATTGTAAAAAGCATCCGGAATCAAGTTACGTAATATCTATGATTTTTATTATTTTAATAAATGTGCGTGAAAATTAATCAAGTTCTGTTTAAAGTTGGTCACCATCAATCTGCTACTCTAAGCGTGCAAGTGGCATTTCTATCGTCTGACCTAACGGCAGAAGATAAACACGCCACGATAAGACCACGAGACATATTGCCGACACTCGCCTACTTCGTTAGAGCGACAAGTCAACTAATCTGATGGTGTGTGCACCGAAGGTCTTACAGTACGCACACCACAGAAAATTAGAGCTTTGTAAGCAGTGGGCGTGACAAGACATATTGTGATACGCTACTAAATGCTTCTTTGTAAACTACTTCAAACAGATAGTTCGGGAACCGACTCGTGATAGAAATATGTTCGATCTAATGGCAGGAGGTACACTTGACTTCTTTAAGCATGTCCACATGGAAGTAAGGTATAAGTTACTATGAGGCAATTGTAGAAAAAATGATTATCCAAGTCCAAAGGGCGACAGAATCAAGTAGAAACATTTATATGATCAGTAAACATAAAAAAGCAGTAGTGGTATATCTCGTTGAGGAACTTGAAACTTCTAGTTCAGAAGAGGAGCATGTAGAGGAACTATGGACCAAGTTTAAAAGAACAGTTCACCACACACTGGATAGTTATGAACCCATTAGAACAGTTCATGATGGGAGGGACTCTTCTAAAAAACAGGCACTACTGCATAATAAGCGTAAAACAAAGCATAGGGCTATAGATTAGAGAGATGCTGAAAGAAACACAGTTGCCCTTCGAGAGAAATGCGTGAAATAATTCGGCCTAAACTAGTAACTTATTTCTCCTAAGTATCGTTTTAAATCACGTACATCAATGATAATTAATCACGGCAGATCAAAACTGGCACCTTTGCCTTTCGCGGACTTGTACTCTACCGACTGAGCTATCCAAGCACACCTCATAAAGCGACTGCAGAGCGTTATTTCCGTCAGTACGTCTTGTACCTTCCAAACCTCTTTCTTCGAGACTACTAGTCCCTCAATGTATGCAGGAGAATTACTGTGAAGATCTAAAGGTGAGGGAATGGGGTACAGGCGGAATAAAGCTGTGAAGGTGCGTCGTGAGCCGCACTGAGTGGATACTTCAGTCGGTAGAGTACTTGCACGCGAAATGGGAATGTCCAATGTTTGAGTCAAAGTCCGGCACACAGTTTCAATCTGGCGGAAAGTTCCAAACCAGTGCACACTCCACTGCAGTGTGAAAATTCATTCTGGATCGTACTAGCATTTACTCACGCCTCCACCATGAATGCATACGTCACGTAATTATACCCTGATGGAAAAAAAAAATCGCAACACCAAGAAGGAGTTGTGCGACATAAACGAAGGCTGGTAGGCGTGTTTCTATATCTGGAAGATGAGGTCTATCCATATTTCACGACAGTCGCGTGAGAGTGGCGCTAGCAGGGTCACTATGAGGATGTAAATCAGGTGTGCTTGAAATACACGCTGTAACGGTCGTGAGCGTTAGTTACCTTTGAGACTGGACGTGGTGTTAGTCAAGAATTCCTTTAACGCGACGAAGACACCGTTATCAACACCACACTGTGTCTGAGCGAGGTTGTGAAGTGTAGGCTGCAACCACTACAGCTACATGATTGATGGCAGCGGTGGTCACGAGAATGTACGGTCACAAGAAGACCGGTATCCGGACGGCCACGTGGCACTATCGAGAGGGAAGACCATCGTGTTCGGTAGCAATCTGAGCAACAAGTTACTGCAAGGACAGCTCCGAGCCACCGACACCAAACCACCGCCATTTGCGAGTTCAGTGGTGGTCAACCGAGAGCTCATTGCAGGCCAGAGTCGAGGTCTGTTGTGTTTTCTGATGAAACCTGATTCTTTCTCGCTGCCAGTGAAGGCCATGTTTTTGTTAGAGCTGTACCGAATCTGTTGCGGCCAAAACACGCTAGACCTACAACTGGAGTGCGGTTTCTTGCGACAGCAGGAGCATTCTCGTGGTTATCCCAAGCACCCTGGCTACAAAACTGTACGTCAGTCTGGTGATTCGACCTGTTCTGCAGCCATTCATGAACAGCATTCCAGAGGATGTTTTCTAACTGGATAAAACTCGTCCACATACCACTGGTGTAATCCAATATGCTACAAAGTGAGGACATGTTTCTTTAGCCTGCTTGATCACCATATCAGTCTCCAATCGAGCACACGTGGGACATCATCACACGACAACTCCAGCGTCATCCACAAACAGCATTAAACTTCCCTGTATCGACCGACGTAATGCAACAGGCATGAAGCTCCAGGCCACAGACTGACATCTGGCATCTGTACAATACAATGCATGCACATTTGCATGCCCTCGTTCAACATTCTGGCGGTTATTAACGTATCAGCATTTCACATTTGCAATGCCTTATCGGTCGCTTATATTACCCTGTGATCTTGCAATATTAATCACTTACATATGTTAATAGACAAACGTATTCTCAAAATTTCATTGTTGTTGTTGTTGTGGTCTTCAGTCCTGAGACTGGTTTGATGCAGCTCTCCATGCTACTCTATCCTGTGCAAACTTCTTCATCTCCCAGTACCTACTGCAGCCTACCTCCTTCTGAATCTGCTTGGTGTATTCGTCTCTTGGTCTCCCTCTACGATTTTTACCTTCCACGCTGCCCTCCAGTACAAAATTGGTGATCCCTTGATGCCTCAGAACATATCCTACCAACCGATCCCTTCTTCTAGTCAAGTTGTGCCACAAACTCCTCTTCTCCCCAATTCTATTCAATACCTCCTCATTAGTTATGTGATCTACCCATCTAATCTTCAGCATTCTTCTGTAGCACCACATTTCGAAAGCTTCTATTCTCTTCTTGTCTAAACTATTTATCGTACACGTTTCACTTCCATACATGCCTACACTCCATACAAATACTTTCAGAAACGACTTCCTGACACTTAAATCAATACTCGATGTTAGCAAATTTCTCTTCTTTAGAAACGCTTTCCTTACCATTGTCAGTCTACTTTTTATATCCTCTCTACTTCGACCATCATCAGTTATCTTGCTCCCCAAATAGCAAAACTCCTTTACTACTTTAAGTGTCTCATTTCCTAATCTAATTCCCTCAGCATCACCCGATTTAATTCGACTACATTCCATTATCCTCGTTTTGCTTTTGTTGATGTTCATCTTATACCCTCCTTTCACGATACTGTCCATTCCGTTCAACTGTCTTCCAAGTCATTTGCTGTCTCTGACAGAATTACAATCTCATCGCCAAACCTCATTTATTTCTTCTCCATGGATTTTAATACCTACTCCGAATTTTTCTTTTGTTTCCTTTACTGCTTCGTCAATATACAGATTGAATAGCATCAGGGAGAGGCTACAACCCTGTCTCACTCCTTTCCCAACCACTGCTTCCCTTTCATGCCCCTCAACCCTTATAACTGCCACCTGATTTCTGTACAAATTGTAAATAGCCTTTCGCTCCCTGTATTTTACCCCTGCCACCTTCAGAATTTGAAAGAGAGTATTCCAGTCAACATTGTCAAAAGCTTTCTCTAAGGCTACAAATGCTAGAAACGTAGGTTTGCCCTTCCTTAATCTAGCTTCTAAGATAAGTCGTAGGGTCAGTATTGCCTCAGGTGTTCCAACATTTCTACGGAATCCAATCTGGTCTTCCCCGAGGTCGGCCTCCACTAGTTTTTCCATTCGTCTGTAAAGAATTCGCGTTAGTATTTTGCAGCTGTGACTTATTAAACTGATAGTTTGGTAATGTTCACATCTGTCAACACCTGCTTTCTTTGGGATTGGGATTATTATATTCTTCTTGAAGTCTGAGGGTATTTCGCCTGTTTCATACATGTTGCTCACCAGATGTTAGAGTTTTGTCAGGACTGGCTCTCCCAAGGCCGTCAGTAGTTCCAATGGAATGTTGTCTACTCCGCGGGCCTTGTTTCGACTCAGGTCTTTCAGTGCTCTGTCAAACTCTTCACGCAGTATCATAGCTCCCATTTCATCTTCATCTACCTCCTCTTCCATTTCCATAATATTGTCCTCAAGAACATTGCCCATGTATAGACCCTCTATATATTCCTTCCACCTTTCTGCTTTCCCTTCTTTGCTGAGAACTGGGTTTCCATCTGAGAAAATTTCATTACTCTACATGAATTATTTTTTGATATGATTTTTTCCGTAAGTGTATTTTACTCATACATAGGTATATATTTCGCATACACTATGTGATCAAAAGTATCCGGGCAGCTGGCTCAAAATGACTTACAGGTTCGTGGCGCCCTCCATCGGTAATGCTGGAATTCAATATGGTGTTGGCTTTGATGACATTAACCTGTGATCTTCCACTCTCGCAGGCATTCGTTCAGTCAGGTGCTGGAGGCAGCCCATTCTCCACGGAGTGCTGCACTGAGGAGAGGTATCGATGTCGGTCGGTGTGGCCTGGCCCGAAGTCGGCTTTCCAAAACATCACAAAGGTGTTCTATAGAATTTAGGTCAGGACTCTGTGCAGGCCAGTCCATTACTGAATTGCTTTTCAACAATGCGAAGCAAGAAGGTGCTTAAAATATCAATGTAGGCTTGTGCTGTGATAGTGCCACGCAAAACAACAAGGAGTGCAAGTCCCCTGCACGAAAACCACCTTGATTGCTCACCTCACACAACGTTTTTCCACTGTTCAATCGTCCATTGCTTACGCTCCTTAGACCAAGCGAGGCGTTGTTTGGCATTTACAGGCGTGATCTGTGGCTTATGAGCAGCCGCTCGACCATGAAATCCAAGTTTTCTCACCTCCAGCCTAAATGACATAGTACCTGCAGTGGGTCCTGAAACAGTTCGGAATTTCTGTGTGATGGTCTGGATAGATGTCTACCTGTTACACATTACGATCGTCTTCAACCGTCGGCGGTCTCTTGTCAGCCACCAGACGAGGTGGGCCTGTACGCTTTTGTGCTGTAAGTGTCCCTTCTCGTTTCCACTTCACTATCATGTCGGAAACAGTGTACTTAGGGATGTTTAAGAGTGCGGAAATCTCGCGTAGAGACTTACGACACAAGTGACACCCAATCACCTTACAACGTTCAAAGTCCGTGAGTTCCGCGTAGCGCCCCATTCTGCCCTTTCACGATGTCTAATGACTACTGAGGTCTCTGATACGGAGTACCTGGCAGTAGCTGGTAGCACAATGCACCTAATACGAAAAACATATGTTTTTGGGGGTGGCTGGATACTTTTCATTGCATAGTGTACATTGATCATTCTCACGATTTGGTTGACGCAACTGAACAACACAAAGAAAAGACAGATTGGGCTTCGTAGTTTTGAAGCATTATAAGTCGGCTACATACAGGAAAGAAATTCGGTCGTTTTCGAATGCCCATCCACATCTCCGCCCAAACCACAACTCGTAGCCGGCCGCGGTGGCCTAGCGGTTCTAGGCGCGCAGTCCGGAACCGTGCGACTGCTACGGTCGCAGGTTCGAATCCTGCCTCGGGCATGGATGTGTGTGCTGTCCTTAGGTTAGTTAGGTTTAAGTAGTTCTAAGTTCTAAGGGACTGATGACCACAGATGTTAAGTCCCATAGTGCTCAGAGCCATTTGAACCATTTGAACCACAACTCTTAGTAGGGACCTCTTACTCCCATAGTATTTTTAGACGAAAAATGAGTCGCACGTGTATAGCAAGTTTGGTACAAACTGCATCAGGAGTTTTTGAGCTATGTTTTTGTAATCTCTCGACCCTCAGAGGAGTGTTAGGGGTCTCTGTCTCAGCATTTTTTCCAGAAAGCAAGTGTACTTGTGCCAAGTCGGGCAGACATCGGTTTGGTTCTGTCACCAATCTGGCTAACGACCCCGAAAACGATGGATTCTGTACTAATATTGGTCTTTATCGAATATTTATTACATGTGACCGGTTCTCATACCATCCATAACTGAAGAGTTGGATAGTGTACATTACACCATAATATTTTAAACAAAAATTATACTGGGTGTTTATAATGCAGGTAGACTCAGAGGTGCAGTGTGGGCTATAATTATCGTATGGCGACGAACGTTAATACAGAACCGATTTACGCTGGAAGAAAATTACTTCCAATTTTTTTCACCAGGTGCAAATCTGGCGCTATGGTTCAGATGGCTCTGAGCACTATGGGACTTAATTTCTGAGGTCATCAGTCCCCTAGAACTTAGAACTACTTAAACCTAACTAACCTAAGGACATCACACACATCCATGCCCGAGGCAGGATTCGAACCTGCGACCGTAGCGGTCGCACGGTTCCAGACTGCAGCGCCTAGAACCTCTCGGCCACTCCGGCCGGCCTGGCGCTATGCTTACACAGGTATTGAAATGTTTTCCTATATAATCGATTAGCAACGGAACTTGGGCAGGAGACGTCAAACAAGTGAGAAAGGTATAATGTTGATTTCATTATTAAGTGACGCTTACGCAATTCGCTCAAGACGAACACTGGTGATGTCAATGATATGCTGCATCCGTAAAACGACATTATCAATAGTTCTCGCAGCATTTCCGGTGGAATCTGAGCAATTTGTGCCTGTATAATCAACAGCTTTCAGGTCAGTCGGAGACCGCATGTGTTCTTGGAAACCGCGTTCTTTTAGATAATACCAGAGCAGAAAGTCACATGGATTCAGATTAGGTGATCTTGCAGGGCGTGGGCCTGGAAAACCTCTGGAGATAATACGTTCGTGGAAGGTCATATTAAGCAGATATTTCACAGGGCGAGCGATATGAGATGTTGGACCATCTCGTATGAAAACGGTGGTTTCCACGCACTTGCGCTCTTCCAAAGCACATGCTGTACCAGGAGACCTCAATAACGTGCAGACTCAAGGTACACCTGCCAGGCCCACTCCGTGTATTCTCTTGAAAGAAGAACGGACCAGGAGTAAACGTGCTTGTGAATTCACACCACACAGCCTCATACGGCGAGTGCAGTGGCTCTTCGTGCACAAGACGTGGTTTAAGAGCATCCCAAATTCGGCAGTTCTGTCTATTCCCTGCACCCTGTAGTGTAAATTCTGCCTCGTCACTCCGTAGAATGTTGCACGGCCGAGCGTCATCAATTTTGATACGTCCCAGAAGCATCGGAGCAAATTCAGAACGTTGCTACGGGTTTCAGTTAAAGCATCGTCTGGATCTTGTACGGATACTAGTCTAAAACAGACCGCAAAACTTTCCGTACTGTTGACCACAGGACGTAGAACGAGCACTAGCGTTAGTCGGGGCACGTGCTGCGTGGTCAGTTACAGCAACAACAGCCTCGTCAATAACTTCCATCGGAACAAGACGCCTTCCTCTTCCAGGTGCCACACCAAGCTCACCTGTGTTTTGAAATTCCATTATCATCTTCTTTAAACCTTTTAATGACATCGGACGTCTCCTCAGACCTTTTAGTTGGAGATACTCTCTCAATACAGCACTGAACTGCTCACGTTCTCACAAAAAAGTTTCACCAACAGCGCACTGTCATTCTTCTCAATAACCATTCTGTCCACTCGCGTTGTAGCTTGTCAGGTCACAGTGTGGATCTCATACCGTCAAACTAAAAGTGTACACCGCCAGATTTGCACCTGTTAATTTGTTTTCCTGCGTAAATCGGTTCCTCATTAACACATTAGCACATGTAACAAGTTTCGCCACGTACGATAATTACAGCCACCGTTAGAACCTCGTGAGAAGCTGCACGTTTGTTATATCCACCCGCAACAAATAAGACACATAATGAGTGATTATTCACAAAATTTACTTGAAACTGCTCTAGATGTTTCTGAGATATATTTCTGTGTTAACCTTTTTCACCCCCACCTCTGAGGGCAGTAGACAACTTTTATCCCCACAGTGCTTCTTTCCACATACTAAGTGATATATTTAGCAAGTTAGGTGGAAATTTGAGACGTTCATACATACATACATACATACAATTATTGTTATAAATTCATAGAGGTAGGGGTGTAAATGTGGAAACCCAGTTTGTTTTTGCTATATAAAAGAAATGTTTACTTCTCTTTCAGCTTCAAAAATCAGCCAAAGCTAATTCATAATGTTTTAGCAGTGATTGTTATATTACGAAACACAAAAACTAAATATGTTAAAAATTAAAAAAACATTTTCTGCTTGCACAACAACTAATTAATTTTTCAAGAAGTGCGGGTAATGGGGAAACGCCTTAAAATTGTGAGAACTGACTACTTCAAACGAAAACTATTAAAAATGTTAGAAACTATTTCATTTTATATTAAATTTAAATTACACAAAAATATTTTTAAACGTAGCTGTAATAGAAAAATGCTTCATAAGCGAAGTTCACTTGCAAAAATCGCATGTATAAATATCTCCTTCATTTCCAGCACACAGAGTGACTCCACAATTCTCCCCGAACGTCTCTGGAAAATGCGCCTCCACAAAAAATACAAATGGCGTCTTCTTCAGTAGGTTTTTCTTCCCCAACTGGGAGGTTCAAATCTGACTCGCCTGAAGAGACAGTTGGTGCATTGGGCTCTTCATCTGAATCCTTATAAAACTTAAACCGTTTTTTGTATGGTTTTCTAGTAGGAGCTTCACGTTTTTTCTTGCTTTTGGCCGGTGCCTTAGGAAGCTTCTGTTTACCATTCAGTAAGGAGTCTCCAAGGCGTGTTTTATAAGGCAACAGCTGATTAACCGGGCTTAAGACCTCTGTTGGAAACCTTCCTCTTTAGAGGAGGGATTGGCATGATATCTTGTGGAGACACTCACGTGTTTGATGAGGTTTTTGACAACGATGTTGACCTTCTGCTTTCTCTTTGGCCATCTTCACTTGGGCTGCCAGTTGTCACAGGTCTGAATGCTTTTTGAGTGTCTTCTTGTCTGAGGTCATTACTTCCACCTGGAGATGCTGGATTCTCATAAGTTCCTCTCAGACTTCTGGCCTCATCTAAAGCCGATGTGGAAGCTATAAAGTCGATTTCTGCAAAAAGAGTCCTGTCACATGGGAAAATTCCAGTCTCCAAAAATCCTTTTGCAGCAGTAGAGCCACCCTGGTGGCACTTTAGGTAGGCTTTCCCAAACAACTCATATGTCATATGTTCCTAAGGGCCGGCTGCTGTGCCGCAACCATTGGCGAACATACTCAGCGTAATAGGTTCTTAGAGTGATCATAAAGTTCTTATCAAGTGGCTGAGTTTTATGAGAGGTGTGAGGCGGAATGCTCACGATTGTAACATGGTTCTCCCTTGCACATTCTATAACTTGAAGGTTTCTGGCATGACTGTTATGCCCATCAAGAAATACCAACACAGGAGATTCTTTTGAGGGATGTGCCTTAGAAATGAAGTGGTCAAACCACTCGGATAAGAGCTCGGTTTGAATCCAGCCTGAAGGATTGCATTTAACAATTGTTCCAGGTGGTGCTCCTTTCAGTAGAGTATCAGTCCAGTTCTTCCTAGGGAAGATCATCTCTGGTGGCATGAAAGTACCACCAGCACTTATACAGCATCTGACAGTCACCAGGGATCCTCGCTCTACTGATGTGAGAGCACCTACTTGACGTTTACCTTTCAGTCCAATTACATGTGGTATTCTGCTCTGGACGACAGAGAGCCCAGTCTCGTCCACATTGTACACATGATCAGCACTATAGGAGTGTTTACTGTACTCAGCTTCCAAAATGTCAAAAAACTTGTCTGCAGCTTCTTTGATGAACCCGTTTGCTCTCTAGAATAGGTTTGTGGATTGCGAGTTTATTTCTGTGTCGTCTAAGAAAAAGGTCAAACGAAGTTCTACCTGCAGCATTTGAAGTAAAAGGATGATTAATATTATTCCTTTCCGCTAGCTGATATGCCATTCTCTTGATATCTAATCTGGTAAGGCCATAGAAGCGACTATCCATTTCAATGAGATACTGTAACAACTGCTTCTCAATAGCATCAGGTAGTACAGGCTTACGTACAAGTCTCAAAGAAACACTTTCTTCAGTTGACATATCACTATGCACAAACCTTTGAAGTGTCGTCTGAGGTAAACTGAAAGCTTTTACTGCTCTTCTTAACCCTATCTGCTTTTCCCTTAAGGCTATTATAGCCTTAATCATGTTTTCAGCATCCCACTTCTTCACAATAGCTCTTGGTTTACGATCAGTTAGCTTTCGTGGCATCTAGAAACAGACGCAAAACATATTAGAAGTAATGTATTTGACGTTGGTATTGTGGAAACGTTTCCACAATGCCATCGTATGTATGCTTCCACATTACCTACACAATGGCCATTTTAAATTTCGGTGGATTACTTTAAGCAACTATCCATTTAAGGTTGACAAAGGACTGCTAAAACCTTCTCTGCACCTCCCTTTATAAGCTATCAGACGTAAAGAAAGATAACTACAAAATGTGTACCGGTAGATAAATGTAATACCAAAACTCACCTCGAAAAAGGTTCAAAAAATGCGCGAACGTAAATTGCATCACTGTCACGGCGTCTGTTGCTCAAGTGACTGCTAACCCTCTACCGTGACAAATAGGAACTATTGCAACAATTTATGGCTGCCCCACTAGAGTGCAGCAGTCTGGAGGCCAGATATTAGACGTTTCCACATTACCCACACGCTTCCACATTTACACTCCTACCTTTATATATATTTTTCTTTATTCTGCTTTTAGGACTGGCCAAGGTATAATTCGCCCTAAACCGACCATTTCCATAAAATATGGTGCATTGCTCACGAAATATATACAGAGCTAGAGAGCACGCAAAAGAACAGAAGTGCTGTCCTAACAAAAATCTTAAATACAAATTTTTGTGCATGATATATTATATTTCTCAAGAGCATGTTCTTATTAATATTAATGTACTGATATGAGTATTTCTTTATTGCAGCCATAACTTACAGCGATTTGATCACGGTGTTGCCGTTCGAGAACACGATAGACATCATCGAGATCACAGGGGCGACGCTGCGCAAGGCGCTGGAGTTCTCCGTAAACGACACGAACACGTGGAAGAGCAAGAGGCAGGGCCCGATCTACTTCAGATACCTCCTGCACTACTCCGGTGAGCGGCGCTGCAGTCATTTCACTTTTATTGCTCCATGATAGCGCTCAGTTTTAAGAAAATCAAGTTTTTCACGCGTCTGAATGCTTAAGCCGCCGTCGCTTATGAACTACTTGTCGTATAAATACATACTTTTGCAGGTACAGTGAGTCTTATGTTCCCCACTACGTGATTCCGTATGAAATGCAGCGAAAATTTACCTCCCACTCTACAAAAAGTATACGTATTGCCTAAACTATGTCCACATGAACTGTTATCCAACTTAAACTCGAATGCTAATCTTTGGCTAAACAGACCCCAATATGAACTGAACTATAACACTTGTCTATGTACACTACAGGCCATTAAAATCGCTACACCAAGAAGAAAAGCAGATGATAAACTGGTATTCATCGGACAGATATATTATACTAGAACTTACATGTGATTACATTTTCACGCAATTTGGGTGCATAGATCCTGAGAAATCAGTATCCAGAACAACCACCTCTGGCCGTAATAACGGCCTTGATGCGCCTGGGCATTGAGTCAAACAGAGCTTGGATGGCGTGTACAGGTACAACTGCCCGTGCAGCTTCAACACGATACCAAAGTTCATCAAGAGTAGCGATTGGCGTATAGTGACGGGCCAGTTGCTCGGTCACCATTGACAAGACGTTTTCAATTGGTGAGAGATATAGAGAATGCGCTGGCCAGGGCAGCAGTCAAACATTTTCTGTATCCAGAAAGGCCCGCACAGGACCTGCAACATGCGGTCGTGCATTATCCTGCTGAAATCTAGGGTTTCGCAGGGATCGAATGAAGTGTAGAGCCACGGGTCGTAACACGTCTGAAATGTAAAGTCCACTGTTCAAAGTGCCGTCAAAGCGAACAAGAGGTGACCGAGACGTGTAACCAATGGCACCCCATACCATCACGCCGGGTGATACGCCAGTATGGCGATGACGAATACACGCTTCCAATGTGCGTTCACTGCGATGTCGCCAAACACGGATGCGACCATCATGATGCTATAAACAGAACCTGGATTTAGCCGAAAAAATGACGTTTTGCCATTCGTGCACCCAGGTTCGTCGTTGAGTACACCATCGCAGGCGCTCCTGTCTGTGATGCAGCGTCAAGGGTAACCGCAGCCATGGTCTCCGAGCTGATAGTCCATGCTGCTGCAAACGTCGTCGAACTGTTCGTGCAGTTTGTTGTTTTCTTGCAAACGTCCCCATCTGTTGACTCAGGGATCGAGACGTGGCTGCACGATCCGATACAGCCATGCGGATAAGATGGCCTGTCATCTCGGCTGCTAGTGATACGAGGCCGTTGGGATCCAGCACGGCGTTCCGTATTACCCTCCTGAACCCACCGATTCCATATTCTGCTAACAGTCATAGGATCTCGATCAACGCGAGCAGCAATGTCGCAATACGATAAACCGCAATCGTGATAGGCTACAATCCGACCTTTATCAAAGTCGAAACGTGACGGTACGCATTTCTCCTCCTTACACGAGGAATCACAACAACGTTTCAGCATGCAACGCCGGTCAACTGCTGTTTGTGTATGAGTAATCGATTGGAAACTTTCCTTACGTCTGCACGCTGTAGGTGTCGCCACCGGCGCCAACCTCGTCTGAATGCTCTGAAAACCTAATCATTTGCGTATCACAGCATCTTTTTCCTGTCGGTTAAATTTCGCGTCTGTAGCACGTCATCTTCATGGTGTAGCAATTTTAATGGCCAGTTGTGTATTAAATGCGCAACTGAAGTACAAAAATTATCTGGCCCCAATCAGAACTTCCACTTACATCGCGTGTTTGCAACATTTTTGCAGATTTCTCGAAAGCACAACAGCAAGCAGGCAGCGGCTGAGCTTATAACCCTACCACTACTATTGCAATTTAGTATGCTTTTAGCTAAATAACAGAAAAAAATGGTTCAAATGGCTCTGAGCACTATGGGACTTAACTTCTGAGGTCATCAGTCCCCTAGAACTTAGAACTACTTAAACCTAACTAACCTAAGGACATCACACACATCCATGCCCGAGGCTGGATTCAAACCTGCGACCGTAGCGGTCGCGCGGCTCCAGACTGTAGCGCCTAGAACCACTCGGCCACTCCGGCCGGCTAAATAACAGAAAACCCTGTCTCTATGTTGCCACGTATAACACTCTTTCTACATTTAGTTTGGTTTACAAATAAAGTACACTATGGGAGGATAGTCCTGTTAATAGCAAAAGCTAACTAATAGAGGTACCCTTTTTACAGGATTTGACCGTGTGTTGTGTCTAATGGATAAGTAAATCAGACTATTCAATTCTTTTCGTAAGATCTTACCCAGCGGTTAGAAAGAAACGCAGTATCACTAGTAATATACTGAAGCTAGGCCACTCAGTTCCAAGTTCACTTAGTGGTTCCGAATATATACTAACGGAAGCCAGCCTATCCAGGCAAAGAAACAGTGAAGTTTCGGAAAAGCACAAGAATGAATTTTGCCTATTTTCTTGCTATTGTTTAAGTTGTTTCTCCAAATAAATATTACTCAACTTAAACAATGTTGGACTACACCCTTATAGATTACGTTTTTAAAAGAGAAAAAGCCCAGTAGACACCTTCAAGGAAGCTAAAAAAAATTGGCCTGGGGGGGGGGGGGGGGGGGGGAATTTAGAAAAGCACTTTGCATAATCAGTAAACATGAATACTAAAATACTTAGATACTAAAGCACACACTTTTTATATTAAAATTTACACTTCAAGAAAACGTCTTTCTTACTGGAATTATCTTTCAAAAACTACTATTCTTTGAACTAATTCTATATAGTCATTTAAAGAATCTGTTAACTTGGCTTCACTCTGCTTGAATTTTACATAAGCAAACTTTTACTATAAGAGTTTGCAATAATTAAGAAAACCTTCGCAAAATTTACACAAAAACTATTTAAATGGTGCCTCTTTATATTAACTTGGCACCTCGTAAGTCTGTAAAACAGGATACTGCATTAATCAAACGCGAGGAAGGAACCATATACAGGTGTATAAAGAAACTGAACCAGTTTCTTTAAAGTTCCAGAATGATTATTCACTTAAAAAAAAAAAATCACAGTTTAAATTAATGGTTCACGCTGCACAAAAGTAAAATACAAAGAAAATCTTATTTGGTGGATGTAGGCTTGGGTGTGACGAGCAACATTGGTAGTATACTACCCACATTACGACCTGCAAGTATTTTGTTGTATAGGCCCAATTTCTCTTCTTGCCGTCGTTCAATTTTACATACAGTAGTCCAACAACTCGCAGCTATGCCGTGAGCCGTTTTCAGTCTTAATCCGAGGCATTTTTGTGCAAATTTGTAGGCAAAGCTTCTCCTGCTCCACAAGGGTGTTGCCTCCATCACTGCTGCCTACAGACTGTGTGACTTACTTCCCGTGCTTGCTCTAGGTAGCGCGTCAATTCGCCCGTGCCACTTTTTCCACTACCCAGAGCCACTTTCGTTTCAAACAAAAGCACACTTATGTTGTTCCTAAGCGTGACCATTTCTTTTTACATCAACATGAACAGTTTATACACACAAATATTTTTAAATACAAAATGTCATAAGAAACAATTTAACAGTATTTTACATACATTACTTACATACAATGTAAAGAATGTCAACATCCAGCACACTTTACTTTACACATACAGAAAATTTAGTACCAATATGCGAAAATTTTAAAGCAAAAAAATAAAAAAATTTAGATGAACCATAAACAAATAGTGTTATAAGCTAGATTACTGTTTTTACGCCGGCCGCTGTGGCCGAGCGGTTCTGGGCGCATTAGTCCAGAACCGCGCTGCTGCTACAGTCGCAGATTCGAATCCTGCCTCGAGCATGGGTGTGTGTGATGTCCTTACGTTAGTTAGGTTCAAGTAGTTCTAAGTCTAGGGGCCTGATGACCTCAGATGTTAAGTCCCATGTTTTTATACACAATAAAAAACGTTTTTCATATACTCCATACGTTCTGTTGTACCAATTCTCAATTCTGTCTTTTACTCCACTTCTGTATCATCTTCCATATGTAGTACCTCTCCAAGATATTGTTCAGTGCTCTTCTCACATATTAATTTCGCATATTAATTTCATTTTATTAGGGTAATTTAATTTAAATTGTTTTATAGGCACTGCATTTTCGTTTCTCAGTGTTAACATATTTCCTATTTGTTCTCTTCATATTTAGCTACTGTTTAACATACAGTACCCTTTTTGACGACTATAGTCGTTGATGATCGCATTGTAATCAGCGAACTGGTTAACAATATAAATTAATACTGTAGAACATATACAGTATTGTGCTTGTCATTTAGAATTTGTTTTACTAAGGAGTCATATGGCAGTAGGTGGGAATATCTAATACACCAAGGAACATTATCGAACATAATTGTTTTGCGGTACTGGTGTTAAGGGAGACATAATGTTGCGGGGGGACTGAACTCCGAATCTCTGAACTCTGTACACACACCAGTCATCGTTATTGTGATACTGTACTTCTTCGCCATGCGCGTCTTTTCAGGATTGCATTCGGCCCCAACTCCAGTTTTGTGGATAACAATGCGCAACTGCGTGTAACTACGCAGGTGAGCCAGTTGTCGGAACAAGAGGATATTCGGCGAATGCGCTGCCCTGACCCTTCCCCCTACTTAAATCCCATTGAGTATTTGTGGGATGCGTTGGGTAGAGGTTTTGCAACACGACCACGATGGACGACAACTTTCGTGTCATCCACAAACAGCAATTAACCGTGAAACTTTCTGGAAGATTAAAACTGTGTGCTGGACCGTGACTCGAACTCGAGACCTTTGCCTTTCGCGGGCAAGTGCTCTACCGACTGAGCTACCCAAGCGCAACTCACGACCCGTCCTCACAGCTTTACTTCTGCCAGAACCTCGTCTCCTACCTTTCAAACTTCACAGAAGGTAACCTGCAAAACTTGTGGAACTAGCACTTGGAAGAAAGGATACTGGGGAGAAATGGCTTAGCCACAGCCTGGGGGATGTTTCCAGAATGAAATTTTCACTCGGAGCGGAGTGAAGGCTGATACGAAAATTCCTGGCTGAGCAATGTCCCCGCATTTTCCTTTCTTCCAGGAGTGCTAATTCCGCAAGTTTCGCAGGAGAGCTTCTGTAAAGTTTGGAACGTAGGAGACGAGGTACTGGCGGAAGTAAAGCTGTGGGGACGGGTCGTGAGTCGTGCTTGGGTAGCTCTGTTGGTAGAGCACTTCCTGCGAAAGGCAACGGTCTGGAGTTCGAGTCTCGGTCCAGCACACAGTTTTAATCTGCCAGGAAGTTTCATATCGGGGCACATTCCGCTGCAGAGTGAAAATTTCAAATGGTTCAGATGGCTCTGAGCACTATGGGACTTAACCTCTGAGGTCATCAGTCCCCTAGAACTTAGAACTACTTAAAGCTAACTAACCTAAGGATATCACACACATCCATGCCCAAGGCAGGATTCGAACCTGCGACCGTAGCGGTCACGCGGTTCTAGACTGTAGCGCCTAGGGCCGGCCGGGGTGGCCGAGCGGTTCTAGGCGCTACAGTCTGGAGCCGCGCGACTGCTACGGTCGCACATTCGAATCCTGCCTCGGGCATGGATGTGTGTGATGTCTTTAGGTTAGTTAAATTTAAGTAGTTTTAAGTTCTAGGGGACTGATGACCTCAGAAGTTAAGTCCCATTGAGCTCAGAACCATCTGAACCATTTTTTTGTAGCGCCTAGAACCGCTGGCCACTCCGGCCGGCTGAAAATTTCATTTTAGCAATTAACCATCCCTGTATTGACCGACCAAGTGCATGGTACTCCATCCAACAAACTGACATGAGACACCTGTACAATGCGATGTATCCACGTTTTCGTGCTTTCATTCAACATTCTGGTGGTTGCACTGCTTAATAATGTACCAGCATTTCATATTTGCAGTGGCTTATCTCGCTCCTATATTAATCTGTGATCTTGCAGGGTTAATCACTTAAATTTGTTACCTAGGCAAATGTATTCCAGAAATTTCATTACCCTACATTAATTACTTTTGGCATTATAATTTTCTTTCCTGTCAGTGTATATTAGTATTGATTCTGTAATACGTCGCACTACTTCCAGGTATTTATCAGGAAAGTGACTGACTGCTGTATCTGCGGTAGCAGAGACAAAATGCGAACGATATTCCTCAATCTGTTTTATTGGGGAAAACCAATAAACAAGAACATTGCCGATGTCGACGAAGTAGGTGAAGCTAAACACAATTTAGGCAAGAAACAGAGTATGGTTTCCACTTCGGATCTTGTAACAGAAAAATAACAAAATAAAAAGTTTTCCTCAAAAGTCTCTCGCTCGAGAAAGTCCACCAAAGAAAAGACGGAAACAAAACTATTAGAGAGCGGTCGGCACAGAATTACCACAAAGCTGTCCAGGGAGGATAGACCACCGTTACAATACAGTCTATAGGCACAGTCCGAAGCTACGACTCCTGGCGCTTTGGGACTGCCAGCGGAGGAGACGCGTGGATGTTGCGGCGAGGATGGCAGATCTCTACATGTCTCGGCGGCGTGTCGAATTGCCTCCTGGCCGGTGGAGCGCCGGCTTATAAGGCATCTTGCCGATTTTCGATCACGTGAGTGGCGTAGGAAAATATTCCGCTGCTGTCCATCCGGCGCGCTCGAGTAGCGGGTCCTGGCGGCTGTGTTTTTATCTCCGGCATCTTACAACCCTACCACAACAAAGGTCAAAAATTAATTATGATTGTAGTGTTGCTCACGTTGCTAAATACTGCATTTTCGAGCAACAACAAAGTTATATTATGTGGCAGGTGTCATTAGAGCACAGTTAATAAAGTCATTTAATGAAATAATGGATAAACTAGGCACTCATCTTTTCGTGTTTCCCACGCTAGTCTCGTTGTGAATTCATGGCTCTATCGTCGAAAATCTAGGAAGTGGTGATTCCAAGCTCGGATGCAAAGAGGCCTAGATGTTATTGTGCGATATTCAAAAGTTTTATAGATATGTTTCACAAACCATTCTTGAAGATTAAACCTTTGAAAGTTAGCACCATGGTGATGTAAAAAAGTAATCAGCACTCCGAATTTAAGTTACACTTCTTTTTTATTACTTTTGTTGCAGTATCATGTAACACACCAAACATCACATTATAAAACATACTTGAAAATATCTTCCTCACTGTTAAAGTTCAGATTTTATAAACTGACTACAATTTGCGTCTTTGCAACATGACGACCAAGACTTGACTCTCTAATAGCAGCTTACGCGCCCAAAAATCAGAGTTACAAATACGTCAAAGATCATAGAGACAAAAAGAGAGGATTCACATAAGAATAATATCATCGCAATATAAACATATCGATGTATCAAAGTACCTCTACATTAATGAAATCAAATCTGAAAGTTGTCTAAGAAATATGTTAACTACTTCACGGAAACACAGTAGAATATTGCTGGTATGGAGAGGTTGAGGTGAGGTGCCGTAAGGGTTACGTAATTCCAGTACCATTACAGACACCAGCCTCGGTCGTACCATTAACATCTGCTCTCGTTTCACTCGCTGTGATGAAGGCATCCCGCATCTCTGTTCTGTCATGCGGGATGCCGATGTCACAGGCGTACGGGACGTCCGCTGCACTGACACCCTACGCCTGGGGTTTCCACTGCCGGCAGGTCTGCGCGTGGAGATCGACGTACGGCAGCCGGTGGGGCAGCGCGTCACGCGAGTGTCTGTGCTGTGCGCGGCCTGCGACGTCCCGCGCTACGAACCGCTGAAGGACGACGCCTGGTACCGCGTGGCCGTCAACTCCTTCCTGGCCGAGGGCGGCGACGCCTTCTACATGCTCCGGGACGAGGCGCGCAGCCGCACCATAGGTCAGTCTCTGCCAACTCTCTCACTGTACTGCGCTCTGTCCTCCGTAGGCGCCCTCGAATATCTGTGCTGGTGGCAAACACTGAACTAATCCTCTACGCTACATCCGATAGGTCCCAACTGTCTTTCCCAGCTTCATATTAACCAGCTGGACATTAAGTGCGGAAAGTTCAAGTAGATGGTTTGAGCTGCCCGTACTTATTTCAGTCAAAAGTTGTGATTACATCTGTTGTCCAGACTTCCATCTCTCCAGCTACAAGCAACCCATCCCTCCGTCTAACACAGTAAAGCATTTGAACTAACTCTCTACAGGAAACTGACTTAAAATGCACACCGCTTTCCCATCCAGCACAAAACCTGAAACAGAATAAAACTACTTTTGGGACACACGAGTTTTCTACATCCTTCTGTTATTATCCTCACCCATAAATCGCTCGTCCACCCCACCTTAATTTCTGGCCACATTGCCTGGCTCTCCACCTCTCCTAAATTCTACAAATCCTTTGGACTCTTGGAAAGACATGAGCTCTGCCTCGCCTTCCCCATCTGCCTACCCTCTCCAACTCGCTTATTGCACTAACTCAGCCTCTTCCCGCATCTTCTTCTCTTCTTCGAGCACCTTCGGATAAAATACTTTAATCACAAAACTCAGCCCTGGTATCCAATATCCCACAGCTTAGTTATCAAACCAGGTACCCTGATGCGCCACTACATCCATATTCCACATATTTCTCACCTATAAATCCCTCATCCGCCACACACGATTTTATGCCAACGTTTCCTGGATCTCTGCGTCCCCTAAATTCTAAAAATCCCTTGGACCCTCGCGTGCCATATTTAGCTACCTTCTCCTGCTCGCATGTTGTACTAACTCATCCACTTCCCACATCTTCTTCTCTCCCTCGAGCATCTTAAATTCAAGTACGTTAATCACAAAACCCAGTCGCGGTATCCAGTATCCCACAGCCCAATCACGAAACCTGGTTCCCTGATGCGCCACTACATCCACATTCCATGCATTCATTATCCTTCATCTTCCGCCTGAATTAAACGCAACTCCCAGTGATGAAATTTTTCCCGAGATATACCCATCCTTCAAACCTTAGTCACAACTTTCCACCTCACACTGTTCTCCCATTTTCCTCCAACCCTCCTCCTTCGCCTCATCGACTTTTAGTCGTTACCTGCCGATCCACAGACCATCACAGCCATACACATGATAGCACCTACTTCACGACCATGATAATTTTCATGCACTTCCAGCATCGCCATTACACCATAGCATCATTAATGTCGCCATTAATGATTGTATTTTAATTGTTCTACAAAATCATGTAAAAAATTTATTTAAATGCAAATCAGTTTTTAATACACTCTTAGACAAAAAATGACGCACCACCAAGGAATTACCCGAATGAGGCAGAAATCAGCAGATATGACAGGCAATCAAATGATTACAATTTCAAAGAAATTGTGTGATTTATTCAAGTGAATGACCTTCACAAAGTAAGCAAGTCAATGACGCTTTGATCCACCTCTAGACCTTAAGCAATAATTTATTCGACCTGGATTCATGGAGAAAGTTACTGGGCTATCGTGCCAAATTCTGTCCTACTGGCGCGTCAGGTCGTCAAAATCTGGAGCTGGTTGGGAGGCCCTGCCCATAGTGCTCCAAACGCTCTCAACTGCGTAGAGATCTGGTGACTTTGCTGGCCAAGATATGGTTTGTAAAACACGGAGACAAGCAGTAGAAACTCTCGCCGTTGTAGGCGTACGTTTTTAGGACTTTGTACACGTTTCTGAGCTAGTTATTCACTTTATCGAAAGTATACAACAGTGCCTATGTCTGATTTCTCCTATAGTTAATTTTGAGTCTTCATTTAGGAACTGACTGGGAATTGCTTTTCCATGTACTCCAATTATTGCTTTTCGCTCCTTGACCCAGTTCGCGTATTTCCTGCTGCCACGCTATTGAGATCACGGACGTGTTCTATGACATAAAATACCATACATCTCATTTTAAAGCCGCTAGGTTCAATCCTTTCATCAAACGTATTTGCGATCTTCATATATTCCTGTGCTAGTTGTTTCATTATTATATATTTGTGCCCACGCTTCGTTCTCTACACATCACTTTCCGATACTTAATATTGTGAATAGTCTGTCCGCTTGCTCCAGTTACCTGTTCCAGTCCCATGATGCGATTAGCACTTTTGTTTTTGTTGACCGGTTCCCTAAAAGTATGCTACTGACCTCGCTACAGCTATATGGACATTAGTTCCCATAATTCCCATCCATAGCGCCACTTCATCTACATCTGCGTACATATTCCGCAATCCACCATACAGTGCGTGGCGGAGGGTACCTTGTACCACAACTAGCATCTTCTCCCCCTGTTCCACTCCCAAACAGAACGAGGGAAAAATGACTGTCTATATGCCTCTGTACGAGCCCTAATCTCTCTTATCTTTGAATTCTTTCCGCGAAATATAAGTTGGCGGCAGTAAAATTGTACTGCAGGCAGCCTGCAATGCTGGATCTCTAAATTTCCTTAGTACCGATTCACGAAAAGAGCGCCTCCTTTCCTCTAGAAACTCCCACCCGAGTTCCTGAAGCATTTCCGTAACACTCGCGTGATGATCAAACCTACCAGTAACAAATCTAGCAGCCCGCCTCTGAATCGCTTCTATGTCCTCCCTCAATCCGACCTGATAGGAATCCCAAACGCTCGAGCAGTACTCAAGAATAGGTCGTATTAGCGTTTTATAAGCGGTCTCCTTTACAGATGAACCACATCTTCCCAAAATTCTGCCAATGAACCGAAGACGACTATCCGCCTTCCCCACAACTGCCATTACATGCTTGTCCCACTTCATATCGCTCTGCAATGTTACGCCCAAATATTTAATCGACGTGACTGTGTCAAGCGCTATACTACTAATGGAGTATTCAAACATTACAGGAGTCTTTTTTCCTATTCATCTGCATTAATTTACATTTATCTATATTTAGAGTTAGCTGCCATGCTTTACACCAATCAAAAATCCTGTCCAAGTCATCTTGTATCCTCCTACAGTCACTCAACGACGACACCTTCCCGTACACCACAGCATCATCAGCAAACAGTCGCACATTGCTGTCCACCCTATCCAAAAGATCATTTATGTAGATAGAAAACAACAGCGGACCTACCACACTTCTCTGGGGCGCTCCAGATGATGCCCTCAACTCCGATGAACACTCACCAGCGAGGACAACGTACTGGGTTCTATTACTTAAGAAGTCTTCGAGCCACTCACATACTTGGGAACCAATCCCATATACTCGTACCTTAGTTAGGAGTCTGTAGTGGGGCACCGAGTCAAACGCTTTCCGGAAGTCGAGGAATATGTCATCCGTCTGATACCCTTCATCTATGGTTCGCAAGATATCATGTGAAAAAAGGACGAGTTGCGTTTCGCAGGAGCGATGCTTTCTAAAGCCGTGCTGATACATGGACAGCAACTTTTCTGTCTGTTGTCGTCGGTATTAACTTATCTGATTTATCATCAGGTTTTGTGTTTTGTTGTTTTATATACTTCCACCAGCACTCTGAAACCAACTTCAAGTTATGCATGCCACTGGCTGACTGGCCCATGTTCTGGCGTGATGTCTGCACTCCTTGTTTCGCTTCTTTGTACTAGTTTTATGCAGACATTGAACTACATGTAGGCATCTAAGAGCTCTTGTTGTATTAATTGACTCGGTGTTGTATTATTTATTATTCCTGCATATATATTTTTAGGACCTTGGCATTGTGCTGTATGCACTTTATTATTGATACTCGCAATTAAAGCGATAGGGGTAAGTGTGTACTTTTTTCTGTCTATAATTTTTAAAAATATTTTTAAACTTTTTGCCCTTAGTTTTAATATTCTTATCTGACTCCAAGTTATTGTGATGTAGTTTCCTGTACAGCCTTCTGAGTAAGGGCATAAAGTGCCCGAAAATGGTCAAGAAATTAAATTTCTTATATGCAACTGGTTGCTTGTTATATCATGATACAGTTTTCTTTTATCAAAGTTCATAGTCAGATTTTGTGATTACAATAAGTTTCAGACAGGACATGATTTTCTGAATATTCATGCAGCTAAATTAATCTATTCATTCTCACAGTTGAATTTTAGCCACCAACAGTTATCATTAAGCAACTGTACTTACGTGCTCACTCTCGGATCGACTATTACTTTCACTCTCAAAACCAAATCGGAAGTTTCGGAATTCAGTAAATTAGGTATCATCGTGGTATTCCCGTAAATACTTTAGTCATCTGCTAATGTATTCTGTATAATCACCTGTCGTTTTTAGCTGCATGTCAGTCAGGTGTATTGAAAAGTAACAGATCTCGGACAGAGCGCTGACGCTTGTGTGTTGGTGCCCACAGGCCGCGTCGACGTGGACGTGATGCTGGACTACATGGCGAGGTTCAGCCCCATCGTGCAAGGCCTGGACGGGCGCACCGTCGTGCTGTCGTGACGCCGCGGTGACCTCTGGAGGCCTCTGAGGCCAGCGCCTTCCCCGACTGTGATGTTTATCTAACTGTTGTCTACTTATGACTGTTCTGTGCTTTGTAATTAACGACGATATCTTTCCCAAAAACAAAATAAATCGTATGTCTGACACTGTTGCTGCTATAGCAGATGGAACTTTATCCTCTATGAAGTCTAGATATCATTTTAATTGAAGCAGCTGTGGATTCTTGGTGAAACATCATAAATTAGCTAAACAAACTCTGTTTTTTGCCTTGTTTCACAAATTTTACCATTGTTACTGTACAACCTAGGTTACGCGTTATAAGCCCATTTTCAAGTACATTAATGATTCCCAAAGATGATAATGCACAAATAAACATGATGATAAGGCAAAGAATGTAATCTCAACTTCACAATGTATCGATCCATGGCTTCATGTAAAATTACTTCAATGATCATTTTTAACAAATTACGTATGGAATTGCACAACTCAGCAGTTACACTAACATGACTAAACATACCTTGTAATAAAGATATGCATCAGCCAAGAACTTTTTACCTGCTGATCGATTGAGGCCCAAAGGTTTACTTCTATCCTGGAGTTCTGATGTAATCTATAGGAGGTGAATAACTGAATTCTGTTTGCTCGTTTAACTGTAGGTGTGGGAATGTACACATGTGTTTTTTAATTTCTAAAAGTTCTATCTGATTGAGTTTAGCCCCCTTTTCCTCTGTGTGTAAGACTTGCAGGAAAGTGTGTGAATTCCTAATGGACCAAGCTGCTGAGGTCATCGATCCCTAGACTTACACACTACTTAAACCAACTTAGGCGAAGAACAACACACACACACACACACACACACACACACACACACACACACACACACACACACATGCCCGAGGGAGGACTCGAACCTCCGGCAGGAGCGGCCGCGCAATCCGTGACGTGGCGCCTCAAACCACGCAGCCACTCCGCGTGGCTAAGACTTGCACATCTATTATGTATTTGCGGCTTTTGTTAAGGCAATGTTCTGAAAAGGTTGAACGAGGCTTCTTCAGTCTCCAACTTCTATGATGTTCTTTAAGCCTGGTGCGGATTGACCTCCCCATTAGCTCAATGTAGCAAGACTGACACTCGCGGCATGTGATTTTATGAACCCCACTTTATGTGATGGCTGGTTGTTTATCTTTCGTGTTAAACAAGCAACTACCTATTATCTGAGGGCACACAAAACATTTTGCCTTCAAAATGTTACATCAAGCCACGGATCGATACATTAAGAGGTTGAGATGGCTATCTTTTAGTTATCATCACGTTTATCTGTGCATTATCATCCTCGGAAGTCAGTAATGTACTTGAAAATGGGCTTATAACCCGAAACCTAGGTTGTACAGCAACAGTAATAAAATTTTTGAAACAAGGCAAGAAACAGTGTTTGTTTAGTTAAATCTAAATGTACTTGTGTATCTGACGATATCAAACTGCAAAACATTTCCGGGATCAAACGGCGACTGACCGTTTCTTATTAATTACGAAATGCAAATTAAGAGTACAGAAATTGCATAATTGTAGGAATTTTAAAAAGATGGGACCTATATGGATCGAAACAGCCAGATGTTACCGCGAGATTCAAGGAGAACTATAGGCAACGACTGACTGAAGAAGCCGAAATAAATACAATAAAAGATGAAGCGCTAGGTCTCAGAGACGATACAGAGAAGGCAGGAGAGAAACAACTGGGACAAAAGACAGCGCCCAGGAAGAGTCCTTGAATAGCATTGAGGCATTGTTTTTAACTGATGAAGAAAGAAGAAAATGCGGAAATGATGTATTCAATAAGTCAAGGCCCTTTAATTAATGAAAGAAGGAAATATCAAACTGCAGCAAAGGAAGCATGCAAAAGTGGTCAAAAATGACTGACAGTAAGCGCAACATGGCGAAGCAGAAAGGCCCAGTGGAAAAATTAAAGAAATGTTTGGCTACAAGAAAGCAGCTGTATGAATATAAAGAGATCAGGTAGGAAGCTAATATAAAGCAACGAAGGAACGCTGGTAGATGGAAGGGAGGAAAGAAAAGTCTCAATGCAACATGGAAAGAGAAGATGTAAATAAATAAGATGGGACGTGTAATGCTGCAAGAAGAATTTGACAGTGCATTGAAGACCTACATCGAAACAAGGTACGTAACGTGGAGTACTGCAATCCTTGTAACAAACCATTACTCTTACTTAAGTTACATGAGTCATATGGCAATTAGACTGTAAGTATGTCCATATAGCTTTGGCTTTACTCTTCTATCATGCTAAATATGTCCATATACGTGTGTATATGGCGAGAGAGCTTGACGCGCATTGTCAAGATCAGCTACGGGGAACACTTTCCAAGTGATGAGTGCTGGATAGAAGTCACCTAAGCAGCCTGCGTAAAATCGTTACTGAAAGAAGTCTGAAGCTTGGAGTATATGTTATATACATGAAATGTGAAGAATCCCTAAATCAGCAGTGTTCTGGAAACTAACGGAAGTGATAATAGCAATTACAAACAAGACTGGCGGTGGCTGATATGAATATTTTCGTATGTTTCAGAATGCAAGTTACTAATGCGAATTATCTTCGGAATAACGGAAACACTGGTAGAAGCCTCAGTTTTCTTTTCCAGTCTTATATATATTATTCTTATAGCATCCTGCATGCATGAGCTATTAAGCTGACTGTGCGATAATTCTCGCACTTATCAGTTCTTGCAGTCTTCGGAATTGTGTGGACGATGTTTTTCCCGAAAGTCTGATGGTATATCGCCAGACTCATACATTGTACAAGCCTATGTGAATAGTCATTTTATTACCACTTCCCCCAATGATTTGAAAAATTCTGATGGAAAGTTATCTATCCTTTCTGCCTTATTTGATATTAAGTCTTCCAAAGCTCTATTCAATTCTGATTCCCATAGTGGATCCCCTGCCTCTTCCCTGTCGACTCCTGTTTCTTCTTCTATCACATAAGACAAGTCTTCACCCTCGTAGATACTTCGGTGTACTTTTTCCAGCTACGCTCTCTCTTCTCTGCATTTAACAGTGGAATTCCCAGTGAAATCTTAATTTTACCGCCCTTGCTTGTAATATCACCGAAGGTTGTTTTGATTTTTCTACATGCTGAATTCGATGAATTTTTCATGCAGACATTTCTTCTTAGCTTCCCTGCACTTCTTATTTATTTAATTCCTCGGCGACTTGTATTTCTGTATTTCTAAATTTCCCCGAGCATTTTTGTACTTCCCACTTTTGTCGATCAGTTGCAGTATTTCATCTGTTATCTGTGGTTTCTACGCAGTTGCCTTCCTTGCACCTACGGTTTTCTTTCCAACACTCTAAATACATGAATTCCTGTTCAACTGTACTGCCAACTGAGCAATTCATTATCGCAGTGTCTTTAGCCTGAGAGAACTTCGAGGCGTATCTCTTCATTCCTTAGTGCATCTGTATCCGACTTGTTTGAGCACTGATTCTTTCTGATTAGTCTCTTAAACTTCACCCTGTTCTTCGTCATTGGTAAATTGTGATCTGGGTCTATATTCGCTGCTGGGTACGCCTTAGAGCCCAGTATCTGCTTTCGAAACCTCTCCCTGACCATGATGTAATCTAAGTGAAATCTGCCCGTATCTACCAGCCGTTTCCAAGGATACGTTCCCTTTGATGCTTGAGTAGAGTATTCGCACTTACTAGCAGAAATTTATTGCAGAACTCAATTAATCTTTCTTGTCTCGTTCCAAACACCAGGCCCATATTCTCCCGTAACCACTCCTTCTAGTCCCTCCCCTACAACCACATTCCAATCACCCATGACTATTAGATTTTCATCTCCCGTACTGGATTACTCGTTCAGTATCTTCATCCTCTGCTTGCGACGTCGGCATGTATACCTGGACTATTGTACTAAAATGGAACACCTACATCCGTGCTTACTATGTTATTTATTATATGGAAGCGGTTTCAGTACTCCAGCGTGCCATCTTCAGACCTTACCTGACGATGAGGGGGTTAACTCCAATCGCATACACGATTCACCAGCGGCTAATATCTGTGAACTGGTTTTTACAGACTATCTTTCACAACGATGTTGTGTATCCAACCATCAACTTCCAGCTATTGTTTTCGGTGGTGGTCTGCTGTGGAGTCTGATGAAAACAATCCTATCGCTCAACTGTTCACAATAACTCATTCTCTGCCCTACCTTCCTACCCATAACTAATTCTACTCCCGTTACACCATTTTCCGAAGCTTTTGAAACTACCTTATGCTCATTCAACCAGAAATCCTTGTCTTCGTTCCATTTCACTTCACTGGCCCCCACTATCTCTAGTCTGAACCTTAGCGTTTCCTTTATCAGATTTTTTAGCTTCCCTAACACGTTCAAACTTCTGACATTCCACGCCCCCATTCGTAGAACGTTATCCTTTCGTTGGTTGTTCAGTCTTTTTCTCATGGTCATCTCCCTCTTGGCAGTCCCCTTCCTGAGATCCGAATGGGGGACTAACCCGAAATCTTTTGCCAATGTGTCATGATACTTTCTCAATTACAGGCCACGTCTCCTGAGAATACACATAATGTGTGTTTCATGCAGTGGCACACTGTAATCCTTAGTTCACTTTTGAGTACATGACACTAAAACTTGCTAAGCACACATAATTTCGACTGGTTCACGCCTGACAGCTAAGGACGCGTTCGTGATTGGTTGGTTCAGTCACCCAATGATAAATAACATTATATGAAATCTTTAATTAACCTCTGAGCGTGAATTTAGAGTTATTGAAATTATAGTTACAAAGTCGTCTGTCTGGATACTGATACAGTCGTCAGCATAGTTGGACGGAGGTATAAAAATTTAAGTAGTAGACATTAATTACCAGAGTTAGGTGTCCGCCACCTAGTGCTGCATATCAATTACTGCTTTCCCTACACGCTCCAGTAAGACAAGTGTGGTACTCCCGGCTTTGGAGCCATAAGATTTTTTCCCAGGATTCATTTCATAGTTTGGCTGTGATTACAGCAGATGAGACTTGACGTAAGCCATGGGGTGAGAGGAAGATAACAGACGGTACAGTGAGTACCAGTTCCGTGAGAAGTGGGGCAGGTCTAGTAGCAGAATAATCCGATTGGCTATCAGCTCAGGGGCCAGAGCTCCAAATTAGTCACATTGATTTATTTATATTTAGTAAAATATAGTTAAGATTTTATTGTCTGTCATGCTGAATACACTCTTAATAGCAATCTTTAATTCACTAATTCAGATATTTACATAAGTTTTCATTAACAATAAGCTATGGTACTGATCCCCCATGGTACACAAAACGGGTCAAATCGCTGTTGCAGAAGCAACGAAAAAAGCATGTCAAATTTAAAAGAACTCAAAATCCCGAAGATTGACAAAGTTTTGCAGAAGTTTGAAATATAGCGCGTGCTTCAATGCGAGATGCTTTTAATAATTTCTGCAACGAAACTCTGTCTCGGAACCTATCAAAAAACCCAAAGAGATTCTGGTCATACGTAAAGCACACCAATGGTAAGACGCAATCAATACCTTCACTGCGCGATAACAATAGTGAAGTCACTGATGATAGTGCCACCAAAGCAGAGTTATCAAACACGGTTTTCCGAAACTCCTTCACCAAAGAAGACGAAGTAAATATTCCCGAGTTCCAATCAAGAACAACTGCGAAGATGAGAAACACAGAAGCAGATATCCTCGGTGTAGCAAAGCAGCTTAAATTATTTAATAAAGTCAAGGCTTCCGGTCCAGATAATATACTAGTCAGGTTCCTTTCAAAGTATCCAGACTCAATAGCTCCATATTTAGCAATTACTGTATATACAACCGTTCGCTCACAGGAAGTTCCGTACCTAAAGACTGGAAAGTTGCTCAAGACACACCAATACCCAAAAAGGGAAATAGGAGTAATCCGCTGAATTACAGGCCCATGTCACTAACGTCGATTTGCAGCAGGGTTTTGGAACATATACTGTATTCGAACATTTTGAAGTACCTCGAAGAAAACGATTTACTGACACATAGTCAGCACGGATTCAGAAAATATCGTTCTTCCGAAACACAACTAGCTCTTTATAAAGTAATGGGTGCTATCGACGGGGGATGTCAAATTGACTCCATATTTTTAGATTTTCAGAAGTCTTTCGACACTGTTCCTCGCAAGCGTCTTCTAACCAAACTGTGTGCCTATGGAATATCGCCTCAGTTGTGCGACTGGATCCGTGTTTTCCTGTCAGAAAGATAACAGTTCGTAGTAACAGATGGAAAGTCATCGAATAAAACAGACGTAATATCTGTCGTTCCCCAAGGAAGTGTTATAGGCCCTCTACTCTACCTGTAAATGCAGCATTACAATAATGATATTCAGACAAGCACTTCATGTACCTTCAGCTCCAGCCAAAAGTGCGCTACGAAGCGATGTGATTGGGGCTGTCAGTTAGTCTGGAGCGAGGCCTTGAACGGTACCGTTCGCGTTACTGGCCGCACAAATAAGATCTGGATGCGCGCCACTTAAAATTGTATTCAAATAACGCGACTCTGCGTGCAAAGCAGAGGAGAAAAGAGGAAGAGTGTATAAATTTTGTAAACATGTTTTCTAGAGGACTTAATCTAATAGCATTGTGATTATTACTAAAATGAACTGTGAAACGCGTTATTTTGTAATAGAACACATGCAAAACGCCATATTACCAATTTTTGGCTTCATCTGCTGCTCGTGTTGTTTATATAACAGCTACTGGCATCCGCGATTTGGAACGTATGAGATCATTTAATAGAATCGAGGGCCTTAGCCACGTCAGCAGTTATTCTACAGCCTCACTTCAAGAACGATGAAATCGCGTCCTGAGCACTACAGCTGCGCTGGGACAACGATATATACACAAGGTATCACGTTAGTGAAGTGTAACAGAATTTCTGTGTTCTACACTCCTGGAAATTGAAATAAGAACACCGTGAATTCATTGTCCCAGGAAGGGGAAACTTTATTGACACATTCCTGGGGTCAGATACATCACATGATCACGCTGACAGAACCACAGGCACATAGACACAGGCAACAGAGCATCCACAATGTCGGCACTAGTACAGTGTATATCCACCTTTCGCAGCAATGCAGGCTGCTATTCTCCCATGGAGACGATCGTAGAGATGCTGGATGTAGTCCTGTGGAACGGCTTGCCATGCCATTTCCACCTGGCGCCTCAGTTGGACCAGCGTTCGTGCTGGACGTGCAGACCGCGTGAGACGACGCTTCATCCAGTCCCAAACATGCTCAATGGGGGACAGATCCGGAGATCTTGCTGGCCAGGGTACTTGACTTACACCTTCTAGAGCACGTTGGGTGGCACGGGATACATGCGGACGTGCATTGTCCTGTTGGAACAGCAAGTTCCCTTGCCGGTCTAGGAATGGTAGAACGATGGGTTCGATGACGGTTTGGATGTACCGTGCACTATTCAGTGTCCCCTCGACGATCACCAGTGGTGTACGGCCAGTGTAGGAGATCGCTCCCCACACCATGATGCCGGGTGTTGGCCCTGTGTGCCTCGGTCGTATGCATTCCTGATTGTGGCGCTCACCTGCACGGCGCCAAACACGCATACGACCATCATTGGCACCAAGGCAGAAGCGACTCTCATCGCTGAAGACGACACGTCTCCATTCGTCCCTCCATTCACGCCTGTCGCGACACCACTGGAGGCGGGCTGCACGATGTTGGAGCGTGAGCGGAAGACGGCCTAACGGTGTGCGGGACCGTAGCCCAGCTTCATGGAGACGGTTGCGAATGGTCCTCGCCGATACCCCAGGAGCAACAGTGTCCCTAAGTTGCTGGGAAGTGGCGGTGCGGTCCCCTACGGCACTGCGTAGGATCCTACGGTCTTGGCGTGCATCCGTGCGTCGCTGCGGTCCGGTCCCAGGTCGACGGGCACGTGCACCTTCCGCCTACCACTGGCGACAACATCGATGTATTGTGGAGACCTCACGCCCCACGTGTTGAGCAATTCGGCGGTACGTCCACCCGGCCTCCCGCATGCCCACTATACGCCCTCGCTCAAAGTCCGTCAACTGCACATACGGTTCACGTCCACGCTGTCGCGGCATGCTACCAGTGTTAAAGACTGCGATGGAGCTCCGTATGCCACGGCAAACTGGCTGACACTGACGGCGGCGGTGCACAAATGCTGCGCAGCTAGCGCCATTCGACGGCCAACACCGCGGTTCCTGGTGTGTCCGCTGTGCCGTGCGTGTGATCATTGCTTGTACAGCCCTCTCGCAGTGTCCGGAGCAAGTATGGTGGGTCTGACACACCGGTGTCAATGTGTTCTTTTTTCCATTTCCAGGAGTGTACTTCGAAGCGGCAGAACACTACTCCTGGCATGTCCTGCAATTCCAGTGCAAATGGAGACAGTTAAATGCTCTCCGTTGTAACGCGGGGGGAGGGCAATCGAAGTTAGAATTAATGTGGGAAAGGGGTACTGATTGAGACACAGACTAAATATACCCAATACCTGGCTCAGTTAATGTTTTTCTTTATGGGAACTCCATAACAGCCCTCTTTTATATCCAAACTCATTTCTCACACCCATATTACCTCTCCCCCTTTCCTTTCGTGCCTCCGCACAAGACACCGTTTTCTCGCTCCATGATCATGTGTTGCTTTGTGGTATCTGGAGGGTACGGATTTTAATTGCATGCTGGATTGTAGCAACGTGAGCCTTTGCATACTGTATGATAAAAAATGGTAAAAAGTCGGTTGAAATGTAGCATACATACCACACCAGGATGCTTTACAGTTGCACCATGCAGTGATAGTGGAACCAACGGAGGATCACTTTTAAAATGTCACATTACCCGTTTAGGACCAGATCCAAAAAGGAGCTAGGAGGAATAAAGGTTCTAACTAGTAATTTACCAGTGCAAGAGAGAGCTTGTGGCCTGGAGCCAATGGTGTTCGTTGGTACTCAGCCGCCAATACATGATTCCTCTTCCGCTATCTTTATTATGGTATTAAGAAAACCAAAAGCTGTCGGTTAAAAATGAAAGTGCAATTTAACATGCAAATTTCAATATATTCAGAGTTACACTCGACGAGCATAAAAATAGAACTTTAAAATGGTTACAGAAAGTTGATTAACAGTTGCAGTCACAGGAAAATATATCACATTAAAGCAGTACCCAAGGATACTGGGCACAAGATTTTCGTTGCAGCGTATTCGTTCCCACCCTGTATTTTCTTAGTACGTTCATGGTGGACGTCTGTAAGGTCCAAACCTCCAGTACTATAGCTGACAAGATGACTTCAAAGAATATATATAATGAAGCGCCAAAGAAACTGGTATAAGAGTGCGTATTCAAATAGAGAGATATGTAAGTAGGCAGAATACGGCGCTGCGGCGGCAACGCCTATATGAGACAAGTGTCTGGCGCAGTTGTTCGATCGGTTACTGCTGCTACAATGGTAGATTATCAAGATTTAAGTGGGTCTGAACGTGGTGCTACAGTCGGCGCACGAGCGATGGGACACAGCATCTCCGAGGTAGCGATGAAGTGTGGATTTTCCCGTAAGACCATTTCACGTGTGTACCGCGAGTATCAGGAATCCGGTAAAACATAAAATCTCCGATATGGCTGGGGCCGAAATGACGACTGAAGAGAATCATTCAACATGACAGAAGTGCAACCCTTCCGAAAATTGCTGCAGATCTCAATGCTGGGTCATCAACAAGTGTCAGCGTCCGAACCATTCAACGAAACATCATCAATATGGGCTTTTGGAGCCGAAGGCCCACTTGTTTACCCTCGATGACTGCACAGCACAAAGCTTTACGCCTCGCCTGGCCCAGCCAACACCGACATTGGACGGTTGATGACTGGAAACATGTTGCCTGGTCGGACGAGTCCCGTTCACATTGTATCGAGCGGATGGACGTGTACGGGTATGGAGACAACCTCACCAATCCATGGACCCTGCATGTCAGCAGGGAACTTTTCAGTCTGGTGGGGACTCTGTATGGTGTTGGGCGTGTGGAATTGGAGCGATATGTGACCCCTGATACGTCTATATACGACTCTGACAGGTGAAACGTACGTAAGCATCCTGTGTGATCATCTGCATCCATTCATGTCCATTGTGCCTTACGACGGACTTGGTAAATTCCAGCAGGACAATGCGACACACCACACGTCCAGATTTGCTACAGTTTCTGAGTTTAAATTCTTCCGCTGGCCACCAAACTCCCCAGACATGAACATTATTGAACATATCTGGGATGCCTTGGAACGTACTGTTCAGAAGAGATCTCCACCCTCTTCTGCTCTTAGGGATTTATGGACAGTCTTGCAGGATTCGTGGTGTCAATTCCCTCCAGTATTACTTCAGACAGTCGAGTCCATGCCACGACGTGTTGCGGCTATGGCACTTCTGCGAGCTCGCGGGGGTCAAAAAAGGTTCTGAGCACTATGGGACTTAACATTCGAGGTCATCAGTCCCCTAGACTTATAACTACTTAAACCTAACTAACCTAAGGACATCACATACAGCCATGCCCGAGGCAGGATTCGAACCTGCGACCGTAGCAGCAGCGCGGTCCGGACTGAAGCGCCTAGAACCGCTCGGTCAGACCGGCCGTCTCGAGAGGGTCCTACACGAGATTAGGCAGGTGTACCAGTTTCTTTTGCTCTTCAGTATATATCCGTAGAGTTTGTACACGGCGGAAAAAAAAATCACGATATATATATATATTGAAAGGGTACAGTACCGCTCGACATTGAAAATAGGTACAACATACTTCATTATTTTTGTCAGAAGACACGTTTTTTTTGTAAAATAACTCAATTTCAATTAATACAGCGAAGCCGGATACCAGTGTGGGAAAGAATGACAATTTATTTATTTAATTGATCACATGTGCACTCCCACAAAGTAAATCCCTACATCCAGTTTGGTGAGATCTGTGAAATGAATGAATGTATGGTCGTCTGCTAACCGCAGATAGTGAATGTGAATATATGATCATCTTTGAGTCGATCCTTTGGCCACCTTCGGTGGGACCAAAGAGATGAAATTTGCCTGAGCTTTGAGCGCCAGAAATGTGGCTGACCAATGCGGTAGAAAGGTGCTCCCCCACTTCGACAGAGGTGGGAGAGAACCTCAAGAACGGCCATGTTTCAGCTCTCTGCTGCTGGATCTTGTGCTGTTAAGACCTGTTTTAGTTGTGCTCCGTAATGACGAAAGAGTGGAGACATGGTATGCATGTGGAATATTTAAGAGTAGTTTGAAATAATAAATTCTCTATTTCAGGAACTTTTGTGGGGAGAATTAAATGTCAGGCAGGTCATATTAATGGGATTGTAGGAATCTTCGGAAGTGACCAACGGTCACAATGAAACCACGTGTAACAATAAGTTGAAATACTTTCGTGTGCTTAAGTTAAGCTGAATTACTAGCGTGTGTACAATAAGTTGAAATATTTAAGAAATAGAGTGTGTACAATAAGTTGAAATATTTAAGAAATGGGGTGTGCAGGACTTGAAATTAGAGACGAGTACTTTCACGTGGTGAGTACTGTGTAAGTCTCAAGCTGTGTATGAGACAAAAGATAAAGAGAAGTACTCGTCCTTGGTATCAGTTGAGGACTCGCGTGTGTGATGAATACTTTCTTAATATTACTTTGCGTGATATAATTCCGTGTGACGCTAGATTCAAACTCTGAGAGAGAAGCAAGGTGAGTCGGCCGTCTATCCAGCAACGCCACTTGGCTTGCATTGCACAGGAAGACGTGCATATAACTCCAGAGTTCGTAGTAGGAAAGTAGAATTACGAAGTGGGGCAGTGTCGTGCGAAACTGGGATAAATATTAATTGAAGTGGGAAAGCTGAAAGTGATAGTGTTGTGACTATTTAGTGTTTTATATTTCTTATTGCAGTGTGATGTATGTCACGTAATTTGGGTATGTGTGGTTTGCATGGGAGAGTAGCAAGGTAGTTTCAAAAGATTAGTGGGTTATGCTTGTTCCTTCTGTATCACTCGATCTGGAGGAAAGTTTCGTGATGATGATTGTGAGAGTCGAAGTGTGAGATATAATAAAAGATCCATCATCCTATCCAGAAAGTGCACTGTACCGTTAAATAATTACGAGACCATAATATAGAGATTCACCAATGTAAAGCTGTGCCCACTGGGCGGAATTTCTCATGTGTTATTGTTGTAGGTTATAGAATTTGTGTGTTTAGGTTAGAGAATTTATCGGAATAAATAAGATAGTGAAAAGAAAAAGATTGGTGGACTTTTCCTTCGAATTGTATGTTGCCATAATGTCCCGAATTTATAATGTGTGCGCCATTCATATTCAGTGCGGTGGCCACGTGTTGACAAAAGCCGATAAATAAAAAAAGAAAGAAAATGTGGTATTGCCAGTGCGTAGTGTACAGTCAGAGTTCTGTAAATTACTGATAGTCAGATGCGTGTTTCCGTTGCGTATTAATCATATAGGAGGATAACTTGTAACTTAAGTATGAGTACTAGAGTTCATGTTACTCGATAAATGAGAATGAATCCACTCGCTTGGCAGACCACTCATCTTGCAGGCCTGACTGCTTGATGCCACAGTATGAGCAAGGCATGTGGGTGCCTCTCAATATATATATATATATATATATATAGGGTGAGTCACCTAACGTTACCGCTGGATATGCGAGTATTTCGTAAACCACATCAGATACTGACGAACCGATTCCACAGACCGAACGTGAGGAGAGGGGCTAGTGTAATTGTTTAATGCAAACCATACAAAAATGCAAGGAAGTATGTTTTTTAACACAAACCTACGTTTTTTGAAATGCAACCACGTTAGTTTTGTTAGCACATCTGAACATATAAACAAATACGTAATCAGTGCCGTTTGTTGCATTGTAAAATGTTAATTACATCCGGAGATATTGTAACCTAAAGTTGACGCTTGAAACCTCCATCGTTCAGTTGCGTGTTGTAACAAACACGGGCCACGGTCGGCGAGCAGCATCTGCAGGGACATGTTTACGATGGCGACCGTGTTTACGAGTGTGGCTGTAGTGCACTGTTGTGGTTTGGTCTAGCTGTCGCAGTGTCCGCATGTAGTGCTTGCCGCTATTGTTATTCTGCATTCGTCTCCGCACGCAGACCAACTGTAGTACACCGTGTTACCAGACGTCTGTGATAGTGTAGTGTTCTAGGAACTGTGACCATGGTGTATTCGAACTCTGAAAAGGCGGAGATGATACTCATCTATGGTGAGCGTCGACGAAATGCAGCTGAAGCCTGCAGGGTGTATGCAGAACGGTACACGGACAGGGAGCATCCAACGTGTCGCACAATGCAAAACATCTACCGCCAATTGTATTCAACAGGTATGGTCGTAGCACGCAAACAGGTCCGTAACAGGCCCGTCACAGGAGAGGCGGGTGCAGTTGGTGTGTTAGCTGCTGTTGCCATGAACCCACACATGAGTACACGGGACATTGCGAGAGCCGGTGGACTGAGTCAAACTAGTGTCATGCGCATACTGCATCGTCACCGCTTTCACCCGTTTCATGTGTCGCTTCATCAGCAATTACATGGTGATGACTTTAATAATCGAGTGCAGTTCTGTCAGTGGGCATTAACAGAGAATGCGCTGCAGTTCTACCTGTTTACCGATGAAGCGGGTTTCACAAACCACCGGGCAGTGAACCTACGGAACATGCATTACTGGTCCGTGGACAATCCTCGCTGGCTCAGACAGGTAGAGCGACAGCGACCGTGAACTGTAAATGTATGGTGCGGAATCATTGGCGACCACCTCACTGGTCCTCACTTCATTGCAGGGGCCCAAACAGCTGCAACATACATCGCGTTTCTACAGAATGATCTGCCAACGTTGCTCGAAAATGTCCCTCTGGAAACGCGTCGACGTATGTGGTATCCGCATGATGGTGCACCTGCACATTCCGCAATTAACACTAGGCTGACCCTTGACAGGATGTTCCACCGGCGTTTCATAGGACGTGGAGGACGCATAAATTGGCCAGCCCGTTCTCCTGATCTAACACCTCTGGACTTCTTTCTGTGGGGTACGTTAAAGGAGAATGTGTACCGTGATGTGCCTGCAACCCCAGAGGCTATGAAACAACGTATTGTGGCAGCCTGCGGCGACATTACACCAGATGTACTGCGGCGTGTACGACATTCATTACGCCAGAGATTGCAATTGTGTGCAGCAAATGATGGCCACCACATTGAACATCTATTGGCCTGACATGTCGGGACGCACTCTATTCCACTCCGTAATTGGAAACGGAAACCACGTGTGTACGTGTACCTCACCCCTCATGGTAAGGACTCGCATTCGGAAGGACGACGGTTCAATCCCGCGTCCGGCCATCCTGATTTAGGTTTTCCGTGATTTCCCTAAATCGTTCCAGGCAAATGCCGGGATGGTTCCTTTCAAAGGGCACGGCCGACTTCCTTCCCTAATCCGATGAGACCGATGACCTCGCTGTCTGGTCTCCTTCCCCCCAAAAACAACTAACAACCAACCTCATGGTAATGTACGTATGCGTCAGTGAAAAAGACCAATAAAAAGGTGTTAGCATGTGGACGTAATGTGCTGTTCCAGTCTCTTCTGTACCTAAGGTCCATCACCGTTTCCTTTGGATCCCTACGTAATTCGGTGCTCTCCGATACACACGATCGAACAGCGGAGGAGTGGTACTCAAGCGTCAACTTTAGGTTACAATATCTCCGGATGTAATTAACATTTTACAATGCAACAAACGGCACTGATTACGTATTTGTTTATATGTTCAGATGTGCTAACAAAACTAACGGGGTTCCATTTAAAAAAACGTAGGTTTGTGTTAAAAAACATACTTCCGTGCATTTTTAATGGTTTGTATTAAACAATTACACTGGCCCCTCTCCTCACGTTCGGTCTGTGGAATCGGTTCGTCAGTATTTGATGTGGTTTACGAAATATATCCAGCGGTAATGTTAGGTGACTCACCCTGTATATATAAGGTGATTTTTTTCCACCGTGTACAAACTCTAGGGATACACAAACGTTCATTTGACCTTTTTTGTTCCGTATCCTCTCATCAAACAATCCCTAAAGTTTGTACATGGTGGAAAAAATCACTCTATATGAGAGGATACGAAACAAAAAAGGTCTAATGAACTTAGGTCCAGAAATGCGTGGTTTCCGTGATACAAACCTTTATTCAATTGCAGTCCAATACGTGGTGTACCATGCAGCCACAGTTTGTGTTGAAAATGGCACCCGTGTGCCTCAAAGCATGCGTGCACGCCCCGGAACATGTTCTGTTTCACACGTTCATATCAGCCAGGCTGCATCTGAACAGTGTAAAAGGCAGCCTGAATACGTTACTCTACCGTCTCCTTATCTGAAATGGGCTCTGCATACACGATACTTCTGAGATGGCCTCTCAACCAGAAATCGCACGGGTTGAGATCCGTTAAACGAACAGGACATGCAGCTAGACTCCCTCGTCCGAGTCAGCGATCAGGAAGACACGATTGACATGCATCCGGGACGTTAACGGGGAAGTGGACTGCAGCAGCATCATGTAGCACCCACATAACCTTTCAAATCATCTATGGCACTTCTTCCAGCAGAGAAGGCTAAGTCACTCGCAAGAAACGCCAACAATTCCGGCCTGTTAGGCGACGTGGAAGGAAGACTGGTCACAAAATACGGTCGCCCACACGTTCCGGCTGCACCGATGCTGGCGATTCGCTGTCACCATACCATGGGGGTTATGCACACTATCCCACAGATGACTGTTATGAAAGCCTGCCGCGGTGGTCTAGCGGTTCTAGGCGCTCAGTCCGGAACCGCGCGACTGCTACGGTCGCAGGTTCGAATCCTGTCTCGGGCATGGATGTGTGTGATGTCCTTAGGTTAGTTAGGTTTAGGTAGTTCTAAGTTCTAGTGGACTGATGACCACAGATGTTAAGTCCCATAGTGCTCAGAGCCATTTGAACCATTTGACTGTTATGAAAGTTGAAGATACCACTTCGCGTAAAGGTGGCCTACTCTGTGAATACGATGGATGACATAAATCCCGGAATCGTGGTTGCCTGTTGAAGAAATCAGTGAAAAAACTTCTCCCGATGTGAAAAGTCTGTAGCTAGTAAGCCCTGCCCTGCTTATAAGGGCAGTAACAGTTGTCACGGAGAATGTCCCACACGGTCGTCTGGCTTACGCTGTAGTGGCGGGCCAACTGCCTGGTCTTCCGCAGTGTTAATCACATTTTCCTCCAAGTCTGGTGTCCGAACATTTCGGATACGCCTTTGATGATTTCCTGCTTTCTGAAACGACTCTGTCTCAGACAAACGGCGAAACACTGTTGCAAACATTGAATACTATGGTTGCTGCCGGCGGGGATGGGTCTCCTGATACAACCTTGCTGCCCGCCACCCGTTGCCATTTGCCTTTCCATAAATAAACTCCATGTCGGCAAACTGTCGATTCGAATACGGAACCATTCAGCACAACGCTGTATCACATCCACTACAAGGTGAGTCAGCAAGAGAAGTGAATCGAACACAACATTACCAATTATTACGACAGGAGAGGGCGCTGGGGCATGACGTATGAGGAAGAGTGCTACACTCTAGGAGGAAACCATGTTTTCTGTAGCTGTGGTTGCGTGGTACAGCGCGTATTAGACAGCAGCCTCTGTAACGAAGTATGACGGAATAAATGGCCTCTAGAATGGGAAACATGCATGTCCGGACAGAAGTTCATTAGACCTTTTTTCCTCCGTATCCTCTCGTGGATCAATCCTTACAGTTTGTACACGGTGGAAGAAATCAGCGTAGTGGAAGAATACCATAATCTTCAAAATAACCCAAAATACAAAGCGTTGGTTCAAAGCTTCTTTACTTCAAGAAAACGTGAAGAAGTGGGAACTTTTAGCTTGTCCTTTTTAGTTAAGAGAGTTGCCAAGAATTGGAAATTTCTTTTAATTAATTTGTTAAGAAATGTTCTATTTTTTAAAAGATTTTGGTGTCTTAAGAAAACTCTAATTTCGACAGAAGTTAAAAATTTCCCAGAAGAGCACAATCTTTTTTCTTTGAAAGATTTTAGATCATTTAATAAGGAAAGTAATTTTTTCTTTCAGATCGCAAGGACGAAGAATCTTTTATCTTACTGTTCAAGAGAAGAACTAAAGTCTGGCTGAGAATGGCCGAATATTGGTCAGCACAAAGAAGGGCTGAACGGGAGGCAGGTTTCTAAAATAAAAAGTTAGCGCAGTGGGAATAGTTTGCATTAAAAGACAACGAATACATGCGTTTGATTCTAGGTCTATTTTTTATTTTCTAATATGGAATGCGGTATTACACTTTGTGATATGTAATGTGGCTTCTTAATCTTTCTACAGTAATTACAGCAGAGTTTTCACAGGAAACGTGTAATGATTTAGTAGTAATACAGGTATGAAAGCACAGCCGTTTTTGTTCTGCACGTTTAAAGACGTTAAGTTGCCTTTATACGTTTACTCTGTTCTCTTCCACACACTAGACCGATCCATGCTTTCTCGCTCATTGCCAGCATTTCTTCGCTTTCCTTCAGTTATACCGCTTCCCCCCCCCCCTCCCCCCCCACGCACACACACAAAGTAAAAAAGAACTTACTCCTTCCCTCTCCCTCATTGTGTATCTCTGCTTCCTTTATTCTAGGTAATTTTCTCTCATTTCGTGTGGTAAACTTGCTACGAATTGCGAAGACGACCGTGTATCCATCCGCAAAATGTCAGAATATTTCCGTGTCTCTATAAATTCGTTGAGCTTGCAGCTGTCCGCATTAGAGTCAGTCGGAAACGTTCTGCAGAAAACTCAATCACATTCTCCCCGTTACTTCAGCTTATATTATGTTTCACTGGGAGGCGCTCATACATATTTGAGTTTCTGCAATTGACAGTTCTTTCATTTCATTTCCATGTGTATTTCAAAGGCCAAGTGGCTTGTGTCGGATGCTTACTCGATTTCGGAAACAATTATATGACGTAATTGCTTATTCTGTTCCCCATTTCCATTTTTCTAACTCATTTACTCAATATGTACGTACAGTTTTGAGGTGTCCTTTGCCTGCCATCGTTTCGTGTTCATTTGTGTTACCACCTTTATCCGCCTTCACGTTGCACTTCACAAAGCTCACGAATTAGTTCAGTTCTCAATGGTTTCCCCGTATTTTTTGATAAATACCCCATTCTCTGCGTGTAGTTCCAGCTGTGAAGGCAGCTCTTAGCTATCTCTGAATGAAGAACAGATGTGACTGTGCTGCAAAGAGTATGTGTTCATGATCCAGAAACAGAACTACAGAGAATGTTGCGTCGATGCGTCCAGTATTATTTTATAGGTCATGCATTTTCAAATCTCTCGAAATGCATATTATTCTAACGATTCTCAGACGTACTGCCAATAGTTAACCACTGTTCGTTTTCGCTATTGCAATTACGGAGAGGAGAATCGATCCTCGTTGCACAGTGATCGACAATAAGCTGGTCACTGTTGCACTTAGTAGGATCTTAGTAGCGGTCTTCATATTCACTGCTGCTCAACTATTCATACTATGCCTGTATTTTATTAAGCTATGCAATTTACGTGAGTGTGAGCTACTCACTTAATTTTGTTTTTCAGTAACGAAGTCAGATAGCATTACAAAGGTATTTAGTTGGGTCGTGAATTTTAGTTTCACTGGTTCGACAGCTACCTCAAAAACAGAAGTCAACAAGTCATTTGTGGGTCGGAAAAGTCATCATGGAAAAACGTGCGCTCTGGAGTTCCTCAAGGCTCCGTCCTTGGTCCATTACTCTTCTCACTGTACATTAATGATATTTCTTCTGTGATTCACTCCTGCAACTACCAGCTATATGCCGACGACATCTAACTGTACATAAGTGCAAGCCCCAAGAACATTGCTGACGCAGTAGCGAGTATGAACGCAGATCTTTGCTCTGTTTCTCGATGGGCACAGAACCTAGGTCTGAAACTAAACCCCAAGAAATCCCAGGTCATACTTATATCTCATCCAAAGTTAATCAGTCGGTACTTTCGCGAAACAGTACCTGAAATACTCCTCAATGGTACCCAACTACCATACCAAAAAACAGTAAAAGACCTTGGAATAATCTTGGATGAACACCTAAACTGGGAAGAACAAACAGTCACAGCTTGCCGGAAATCGCTCTCCTCCCTACATGCAATTCAAAAATTTAGAAAAATATTTCCAACCCATGTTAAACAAAAATTAGTCCAAACACTAGTCTTGCCTAATCTTTACTACTGTGATGTAGTTCAACATGGCACAAATAATGAAAGTTCGAGATGCCTCGAGCTAGTGATGAATGCTTGTGTTAGATACGTATGCAACATACGGTTGTATGATCATATCAGTCCTACATACTCCCAGCTACGTTGGATACGCCCACATAAGGCACGCGATCTCCACACGATGTGCTTACTTCATCGATTTCTTAGCCACTGGTGCCCCCAATACTTATCTTCTCACATTAAACACCTATCATCATTCCAAAACCGCAATACCAGATCGGATACGTCTAGCATCTTGGCTGTACCTTTACATAACACAAAATCTTTCTCCGTGTCATTCTCCATCTCAGCCATACGACTATGGAACGCGCTCCCCTGTGATCTGCGTCTTATCCAAAACCACTCAACATTCAAGAGGGAACTTAAGACTTACATATTAGGGACGGTATAGCCACCATTGTTGTGCCCCCCTCATCTTTTTCTTTCTCCTCTCCATCATAGCTTCGAATTTTACCATTCTATTTCTCTTCCTCTAACCTATCTACCTCTTCTATATCTCTTTCACCCCATTCCATCGTCTTATGTCTCTGCTTGATGAGAATAGCTCACAAGCTGCAAGAATATAACGAGAAAATTCCCAACTAGCAATAGGACTGACACTCATAAAAGAAAAATATGTTTACTTTCATATACATAGTCATTATTATTATTATTATTATTATTATTATTATTATCATTATTATTATTATTTTTATTATTCTTGATTGTTATAATTATTTTTTGATTGTTATAATTATCATTGTACTACTTTTATAATCTCTATTTTTTTCTTTAACATTAATACTGTATAACATGTTATATGTCCTAATTTTCTGTAGACACTGAAATTTGTTGAATCTGAGTATGCCTGGTTAGGTGTAAGAGAGGGCCTGAAGGCCCTAATCTTGCCAGGTAAAATAAATGCATAAATAAATAAATAAAGGCTCAATGTTTCTACATGCAGTTCAGTTACGAAACAGAGCAGTCAACTTACAAGGCGTATGAAATGAATGTCAGTCGGCTGAGTGTGACACGCAAATGTGGTATCGTGCCGTCACCACCAGCCATCTTTCGCGCTACGGTTTTATACTGTGTTGTCTGTCCGGCACTCCAGGTGTTTGTATCTGCCTACCGGATAAGATCCCGAGTGGTTTCGTTGCCCTCCGCTGCGCGTGCAGACAAATGTCCGAATGTTTATCACCGTGGCGCTTATCGTCGTCAAGGCGATGTCGCTGCCACCTGGCGGACGGGCGGTGAACTAGCTTCCTTTACTGATGCATCAGATGGCCTCGGATGATGGCCCCATTCTCTGCGGCCACGAATTTCCTTGTCGGCTTATTCGGGATGCGAAGCAGGAAGAGTACACACAAAGAGCACCCAAGGCTGTGACTTTTGCCCTTGTTGTTAATGGCTCGGAGGTTTCTTCTTTATCTTTAGGAAGGTGAACCGACTTGCCACTCTTCATCCAAGACAATACAGTGTCCCTGGGAGCTCTGGTAACCTCGTGATGGTTTCGTTTTCGTATCTGATCATGGCGTCCCACATGGGGTACGTATATGGTCCACTTTCCCCTCATGTACATTTATACAAACGTTCTGATTTAAGAATTACACTTAAGCGTCGATATATAATGGCAAATTTCCGCAGTATCGTTTAAGGAAATATAGGGTGACAAATATTGAACAACATGAAAAAAGACTTAATTTAGTTCCAAACTTCTTGGCGAAATCAGGGCCATTTTGGATACCGTTCGGTAGTCATCAAGGAATATCGAACCGATTATTCCGTGACTGGACATCGCATACCACACAGTCACCCGTCGAGGGTGAAGAGACTTCTCTATCGCGAAATGCGGTCACTGAGTCCCCCAAATGCGCCATCTAAATGAAAGTTGGCTTCGTCGCTAAACCAAACCATAATGTGCATACTAATTCTCATCATGCTCTGCGTCAAACCGTGCAGTTTGAATTTCCTAACGCAAACCGTTCAGAATTTTATATAGTTCAATAACTGTCACCCTGTAAGTATGTCATTGATGGACTCCTTTTCAACGCAGTATTAGGACAAATACTTTTATGTACCTACCTTTCTTCTCAAGTGTAATGTACATTAAGTATGGTTGAGCATATCGGCAAATATGAGAATCTGACGCAGTTACAATAATTGAGCCAGAAGACTTTCCACTAAACAAGTCATCTGTCATTTCATAGACAAAGTATTAAACTAGTTAGTTACTCGTATCATAACCATATTGACGTTAAACGTCATAATAAAACGTGTCAACAAAACTAACATAAGACACAAAAACATGTATATGGCTACATGCTGGCCATTTACAGGTATTTTGTGTAAAAAATATGAAATATTTCTATTCAAGAATTCCTCTGTCGAATAAAAGAAATTGTTAGGGAGAGGCATATTTAATCTGCATTTGAAAACTCTTCTACTGTGTTTCAGACATTTTATTTCCAGTAGTAAAGTGACAAGAGATCTGTAGAGGCATATTTCTCCCCTTTCTGTACCAAAGTTAGACTTATTAAAGGATAATGCAAATCACTTGTCCTTCTAGTATTGTAATTGTGAATATCTTTGTTACTCCGAAACTCAGATAGATCGTGGTACATATTTGATAAATGAGTAAGATTTACTGTGAAGCGTAGGTTAATATTTCCATCTGCGTAAGAAGTACGTGTTTGAGCCCAACAAGTTAGTTTCTTTTGTGCAGTGGCTGTTTCCTTGCCTAAGTGGTCAGTGTCTTCTCAAAGTTTTAACCTACCCCATTTGCGCAGAACCAATCAGTAACTTTAACAAAAATGTCACATTGTTTTTTATCTCTTGATGCTTCCTTGATAGGCTTCTCAACAGGTGCCTGTTCATTCACCAGTTTTGTTATTAGCCATTTTATTTATTTATATATCGTATGGCATTATACACACTTCAACAAAAATTTGGACTATCACAGAGTTTACTACAATGACTTCATATGGTACAGCCATTGAGGTTTGTACAATACCTTAATAATTTTAAAAAAAACATCATTCTGAAGAGAAGAACGATTTTGGTTAGCTACAAAAAAATCAGTACAAAACAAAACTGGCTCTCTCTTGAAAACCAAGACAGCGAAAGTCTTTATCTCAGTATCAGTCTTTAGTAGTATGTCCTCCCCGCACACGGATGAGTTCATCGACCATGCGAGGCATTCTCTGGACGAGACAATCAAGTTTATCTTGGGGTATGGGAACCTATTCCTCAATGGCAGCTTCAGTGAGGTCCTGAAGATCGTCAGGTGGTTTCAGACGCTGTGAAATGGCCACCTTCAACAGGTCCCACGCATGCTCAGTTGCATTCATGTCTGGGGATTGTGTTGATCAATGAATTCGGGTGGTGTTGTATTTTTGGATATACCGAGACACTGCCAGAGTACAGTGCGGTCTTGCATTATCATTGACTAGCATAAAGTTGTCACCGACTTCACGTATTCAGTCTTACAATCATTCCTAGGACCTCTTGGAGGTATCGGGGACCAGTCAAATTGCCGTAGATGGGAATTAGACGGGTCCACCGTCCCATCATTACTGCCGCCCGGACCATTACACTTCCATCTGCGAACGGAAGGACTTCTTGAACCTATCGGCGTTCCTGGTGTCGTCTAGCTCTTCTCCAACCCCTAATACGTATAGTGTCTGGTGGCAAACCTATCCTGGTCTCGTCAACAAACACGAAATTACTCCATTCTGCAATGGTTCAATGTTGATGTGCAAGAGCCCAGGTCCTTCCACTGCGTGCGTTTCGTCAGTTCAGTGCAAAACATCTCACTCGTCTTCTGGAATGGAGACCACCCTGATGCAATCTTCTACGTACTATCTGGTCTGAGATACAAATCCCTTTTGCCTGGGGGAAGACATTTCCAATATTTCTGGCAGTTGATGCTGGGCACCCGCGAGCCGACAGTTGGAGGAAACGACCCTGCATTGATGTCGTCATACGGGGACGACCACTGCGAGTTCTGTCATTCTCATTTCCCATCTCTCTGTACTTTCTCCGCACCACAGACACACCAGTTTGAGTGATACGTAACCGATCAGCAACATCTTGCTGCGTATGACCTGTTGAAAGTAAAGCCACTATCCTGACTCTATCAGTGTGTTGTATGCCACTGCAGTGCTGAACACAAATTGAAAAAAACTGTTGCTGATACTGGACTGATCGCGGTGTGTTTACATGACCTGGGAACGTCCACATAGTATGTCAGTAGTGAACACTGTCCAGTGTATGGGCTCTAACTGGACAACGTCAGGTCAATGAGACGTTTAGTATCGTAGGCTACATTTTACGATAGTATTCCAAACTTTTTTGAGCAGTGTTTTTTGCTTTTAGCAAGTCACGACAGTCATCTTTGCAATACTTTTCGTGTCTCTACTGAGTTTCGATTGATCGATCGATGTTAATGCAATTGTTGAGTAATCTCTTTGCATGTCCACTGAGACACTTTCGCATCTTTGGAAAGCCGGTTTGTCTTTTAGCTCATGGGAAGCATTCGCGGTTGAGGAACCTCGAGGTCTCCTTAACTGAACGGTCTTTTGCCATTCCGTTCTGATCTACGCTGCTGTTGTGTTCTATTTGTTGCTGTGCTGCTCGATTGTGGGAGGAACACTGTGTTTGTCTGGTGTCGACCTGATCTGAAGAACGTGAGATTCTTTCAGTTTCTTGCCGTGTTGAACCCTAGGTGCACTGGTTGGGTTATCTTGGAAGCATTTGCTAAATTACTGCGCAGTTTACCGGTGATTACTCCGCGGTCAGGCTGGTGCGAGTATTCTGAACGCAGAGCGGAATGGAAACCTGTAGGTTGGTCAGTTTTGATTAGATAGGATACGATTGCGCTCACGAAAACTATCCTTTCAATCCGTTGTCTTTTAGATTCAAAGTTATCGCCCTTTTTTGATAGTATTAATTGAAAACAGTCTTTGTTGCAATTTTAGTTTTTTTTTATTTATCAACTACGCGTTTCACCTTATTTAGGCATCTTCACGCTGATCTTAATTTGGCTCCTGTGAATGTGAACGCGTCATGCAGGTCTTGGAGTCAGTCACGTCCATCTATAACGTATTTACTGAGGCTAACGAAGGCGATGTTGGCCTGATGTACTCGACGATGCCCTTTAGCTACACTGTCTAATGGATCGTCCTAAGAAATAGCAAATTAAGATCAGCCTGAAGATGCCTAAATAAGGTGAAACGCGTAGTTGATAAATAAAAAAAAAACTAAAATTGCAACCAAGATTGTTTCCAACTAATACTATTAAACACTGGTTTACTGAGTCATGCCACAGATGGACTGGAAAAATTTCACTCTTTTTTGAATTACTCTAAATGATATGCTATCTAATTCAATGTCGTGCACTAAGAACTTAGTATTCGATTGTGATATTCATGCATGTTTGCCGTGCCTTGAGGACCCAGTAATAATGTAGAGACACATTGTAACACAGAGACTTTAAAGAGACGTTTGGAGCACGTGTGAAAGTGTCCATAGCGGTCCAGTCCACTACTTGTGGAAAGTGAGGGGGTAAAACGAAATTAAAATTGCTCTTCAAATCTCAGATTCGGGTTGCTTACACAATTATGAGTTGAATGGCAGTAGATATGGGGCTGCACGCCCCATTATTAAAAAGACGGTGAATTTAATTCGCTTATTTGTGCATTTAAGTAATTTTCTCAAGCAATCTGTAACGACTGATAGTTTGCTTGAATACAGGACTATCAAATGGTGCGGATCGTGAAATATCTAAGTTCACCAATCAGTTACTTCACAAATTCTTCAAAATGGCATGGAGCTACATAAGATGCAGGGCACGTTGTCTTCAAAAATCCACTCGAGGGCGATGGTTGTGCGGAGGGACATGGGCCGTACGCCTGGACCCACCCTAGTGACGCCAGCCTGTGTATGGGAGAGCCGAGCGTCCCCTCAGCCCAAGGTCTGAGAGACCGTCGGCGTTTCCGCCCTCGCTCATGTTGGCGCCAGTGATCTTTTGCTGTCGGAGGAGACAGGGCTGGTGAGAGTTACCCTCTCGCTCTCAGTTCATGACAGTGCGTTGCAGGCTTTTGTTCCGCGACCACGAATCCCGCGGCAATATGCGCCATTTGCGCTGCATGTGTTCGTTTATACCGCCATGGAAGCAACCACGTAACATTAGGCTTCTTAGTTATGAAGTCATTCGTGGTAAAATGAACTTTTGTTACAATACAGCATCACTGGTCTTTTGCAGTCTAACTATGTTGGTGAGGCAGTAAATTTATCCACAGGGCAGTGATGCTGCGTCACTGCAATACACTTTGGAGGTGTGGCGGTGGGACTTGGGAGTCTCGTACCACCCTCCAACGGTGACAGTACTACATCAGCCAGGAAGAATAACTTAGCCCGACATGGGCAGGTAGGGTGGGAAAGTAGGAGGCTAGTCTCGCCAAAGGATGCGTCCGTGTTGGTCGTGCCAGCCCTATCGTTAGCCGCGGTCGGAATCCGATTCCTCTAGGATGGTTCTAGGAACCGGACGTCGATGCCAGCGGCGTGGAAATGTGGTCCCAACCTGGCGTAGCCCATGGATAGTGTCCCGCAAGGCATCCACTTTCTCATAGAGCCGCCGCGCGTTGTTGCGTATGGTCGTCTTGAGGGGGACGACATCCGCTTCCTCGTGGAGAGTGAGAATTCTCGTGGCTGGCGGGGCGTGCAGGCTCCACCTGAGCACCTTATTCTACAGGCACTGCTTATGGCTTATCTCGCGCGTATACTAACCTGTGGCCTTGTATTGTTGATCGCTTAAGTATATTACCTAGAAAAATGTATTCCCAAAATTTCATTACCCTACATTAATTATTTTTTGGTGTTACGATCTTTTTTCTGTCAGTGTATTTTAGTACATCCCGTAGGTAGGATGTTTTCTTGGAGACTACGAACTTTTACGACCAATCAATTCATCCGGAAGTGAACCAGCTCATATATAGGGATACGGCAGAGTGGCGACACAGAGCTGCAAATTCGAAATGTGGGCTACAAGTTGACTAGTCCCGTGTAAGAACTTCCAATGTAATGAAATGACGGATTTCAGAGACTAGTCCCAAGCAAATGCGATTTTATGTATATAGACTGAAGTGGCAAGTGCAAATTTGTACCAAGGCCGGGAACCGAACCTGGGTTTGCTGCTTACCTGGCAGGTGGTAAACCACCAAGCCACCTCGACATAGTGCTTCAGACAACTGCTCGGATTATCCTGGCACACGTTCCTCCTTCATCCACATTCTCACTGCCTCCCCAGTCTACTTTAAATCCCTCTTATACACGAACAAAATTGCAGAGACTCTCCATGTTCTGGAATAGTACCTCAGCATTGAACGTAAATGGGGTATCCAGCCTGAAACCCAGGTGGAGGTGCTTATAAAAATAAAATGACACAGTTTCAGAGACTTTACTGTGAAAGGGTACAGTACCGCCCGGCATTGAAAATAGGTACATAATACTTAATTATTTTTGTCAGAACAACACATTTTTTTTGTAAAATAACTCAATTTCAATTAATACAGCGAAGCCGGATACCAGTGTGGGAAAGAATGACTATTTATTTATTTAATTGATCACATGTGCACTCCCACAAAGTAAATCCCTACATCCAGTTTGGTGAGATCTGTGAAATGAATGAATGTATGGTCGTCTGCTAACCGCAGATAGTGAATGTGAATATATGAGCATCTTTGAGACGATCGTTTGGCCACCTTTGGTCGGACCAAAGAGATGAAATTTACCTGAGCTTTGAGCGCCTGAAATGTGGCTGACCAATACGGTAGCAAGTTGCTCCCCCACTTCGACAGAGGTGTGAGAGGACCTAGAGAACGGCCATGTTTCAGCACTCTGCCGCTGGATCTTGTGCTGTTAAGACCTGTTTTAGTTGTGCTCCGTAATGGTATGCATGTGGAATATTTAAGAGTAGTTTGAAATATTAATTTCTCTATTTCAGGAACTTTTGTGGGGAGAATTAAATGTCAGGCAGGTAATATTAATGGGATTGTAGTAATCTTCGGAAGTGACCAACGGTTACAATGAAACCACGTGTAGCAATAAGTTGAAATACTTCCGTGTGCTTAAGTTAAGCTGAATTACTAGTGTGTGTACAATAAGTTGAAATATTTAAGAAATGGCGTGTGCAGGACTTGAAATTAGAGACGAATACTTCCACGTGGTGAGTACTGTGTGAGTCTCAAACTGTGTAGGAGACAAAAGATAAAGAGAAGTACTCGTCCATGGTATCAGTTGAAGACTCGCATCTGTGATGAATACGTTCTTAATGTTACTTTGAGTGATATGATTGCGTGTGACGCTAGATTCAAACTCTGAGAGATAAGCAAGGTGAGTCGGCCGTCTATCCAGCAACGCCACTTGGCTTGCATTGTACAGGAAGACGTGCATATATCTCCAGAGTTCATAGTAGGAAAGTGGAATTATGAAGTGGGGCAGTGTCGTGTGAAACTGGGATAAATATTAATTGAAGTGGGAAAGCTGAAAGTGATAATGTTGTGACTATTCTCTGTGTAGTATTTCATGTTGTAGTGTGGTGTATGTCATGTAATTTGGGTATGTGTGGTTTGCATGGGAGAGTAGCGAGGTAGTTTCAAAAGATTAGTGGGTTATGCTTGTTCCTTCGGTACCGCTCGGTCTGGAGGAAAGTTTCGTGATGATGATTGTGAGAGTCGAAGTGTGAGATATAATAAAAGATCCACCATCCTACCCAGAAAGTGCACTGTAGCGTTAAATAATTACGAGACCATAATATAGAGATTCACCAATGTAAAGCCATGCCCACTGGGCGGAATTTCTCATGTGTTGTTGTTGTAGGTTATAGAATTTGCGTGTTTAGGTTGTAGACTTTATCGGAATAAATAAGATAGTGAAAAGAAAAAGATTGGTGGACTTTTCCTTCGAATTGTATGTTGTCATGATGTCCCGAATTTATAATGTGTGCGCCATTCATATTCAGCGCGGTGGCCACGTGTTGATAAAAGCCGTTAAATAACAGACAAAAAGAAAATGTGGTATTGCCAGTGCGTAGTGAACAGTCAGAGTTCTGTAAATCACTGACAGTCAGATATGCATTTCCGTTGCGTATTATTCATACAGGAGGATAATTTGTAACTTAATTGTGAGTACTAGAGTTCATGTTACTCGATAAGTAAGAATGAATCTACTCGCTTGGCAGACCACTCATCTTGCAGGCCTGACTGCTTGATGCCACAGTATGAGCAAGGCAAGTGGGTGCCTCTCAACTGGTTTGATACAGCTGTGATTTTATGTATATAAACTGAAGCGGCGAGTGAAAATTTGTACCAACACCGGAAATCGAATCATGTACTTCTCTCAACATAATGTTACCTCATGTATCTGAAGTCAACATCGGAAAGACCAGCGTATGTGTTTCTCCCCCCAGAAACTAACGTATCTGGAGAAACTTGCAGATAAAATGGGGACAAGACATAGACCACTGCTTATCATTAAGGAACGGATTATGTTCCAAAGAACTTCAAAATATTTTACTTTTTATGTAGGAGAAATGTGAAGACATACATAAAATGAGAAAAAAAAATTGCTTCAGAGTTATAAAACTGTAAATACTTATGTTAAATCAACACTCACCAACCATGCTGACGCAATTGCGCACTGAAACAACTCGCTGTGGCAGTCAACCACGAAAACATTCTCCATGTTTTCGGTCACAGATCGATGTTAGTTGTCTCTAAACAGTGCTCCGTACCGGGAGAAGAGCCTTCATACATCACATGATGATAGTCTTGCATATTTCACCAAAGGAATGTTAATGGCGCACACATTTTCAATTTAACCAGTGTCTATTTTCCTTTCCAAAACCTTGGCCATTTTACACATAGTAAGTTATCCACCATTTTTTCGAATACACTTTAAAATTTCTGTTTAATAGCTTTCAGTTTTGCTCCTTTTAGGGAATTAATTTTTTCTCAGTGTCATGCATTTCATTAACTACCTCAGTTAAGGTCTATGTTTCTAAGTTTTTGATAGAATGAAACAGAAAACTCAAACTGGCTGATATGTATGACTTCATTTTTTAGCGTATTGTAGTTGAGTAAGTTCAGCAGAATATCAATTGAAGAACCGTCATCCTTATTTAGTTCATCAGTAGCCGATTTAAATTTTTAAAATTGTTTCCGTAATATACTCCCAACAATTTATCACAACGAGTTTCAGCGTGGAAGTGCAAGATCTGGATTTTTGACTCTTAATATATTAATTCTTGTTGACGCATTCACAAACATCGTTTTCTCATTTGAAGTAAGCTCGTTCAGTTTAGGATACAATGTACGCATCTGCTCACATTCTCCTTATAAACCACGTACTACACAAGTTATGTGTATCATGTGTGGGAAACTTGCGGAATGGTCTTACCTCCCTTCCTCATATGTGGAGCAGCATCAGAAAGTAAAAGTAAAACACTGTAAAATTTCACCCTGTTCGCTATACCAACTGCAGACATTCACTGAATAAACGAGCCATTATTACATGATTCAATGTCGGTATTTCTTTACATGCTAATAGAAAATAGAAACTGTTTCATCATTTCCTAACACACGTACCACTACATTTCCCACTTTCCTACCGCTAGAGTCCAGTGATTTCTCAATGCTTACGCAATTTTTTTCATTTCCACATTCTGTCTGATTTCTCGACCGCATACAGTTTTCTTACTGTTGATTCTTCTGGTGCTTCTAAATTTGGTATTTCGAAAAAAAAATTTTCTGAGCGATTGACTTCTCAAGTTATACAAAGCAATATCACACGAAAGAAAAGTGTTGCATAAATCTGCATAATAATCGGAATTTTTGGAAACTGTGGTACGTGAAGGCGAAACACTTTCATCTAAAAGAACCTACCCAGAAATTTTACGAGAAACGGCCATTCTACGTTTACTACCAGCTGATGCTGCAAGACTTTAGATTGCTGGTCTGCTTTTATTTATTTCCCGCATTTTTCACAGAATAGAATTCTTCCTTAACGTGTACAGATGCCAATAAATTCAGCAACCAATTGTTGCAAACGGGAGCGAATGCTTTATTTTCATCATTATATCGCCAATCACTTCGCTTAAGATACCATACTGTATAAACACTCTGCTTTAAAGAAGACGACGGCAATGAATGAAGACTGTTGTGTACATTGCGTCAACCGTCCGCGTCGTAATTGAGGGATTCCCCTTTCAGATAGCGAGGCAGCATGTGCAGTGGAGGTCTCTCACTCCGCAATACATTCACAAATGAAATTCATTCAAAATGCGCTCTTGTGATATGACAGTGCACTAGATTTTTTTGTTAAATTTAAAAAGTTACAACAAATGAAAGTGACAAATTATGTGTTTTAAGCAAAATTATTTAAAATATTTACATAACATATTACGAAAATTCGTATTTTTATGTGAAATTGAATTTCGTATATGACTAAAGATTGGTGGAGTGTGCTGTTTCAGGAATTTCTGTCCTAGTTATAATTTTTTATCTGTAAGCAAAAGAATATTTATTTATTTAAAAATCTGTTCCCTACTAATCATCAAAGCTTAACACCAAACAGACTTTCGTGGTTTTTAATTTATGTGTACGAATAATCGTTACTCGTCTTCTGCAACTGAATTTTTACTGTCATTTCCACCCAAATATGTTTAGGCACGTTCAGTGGGCTAGAAAGAAATAAGACATAATTGTTTCTGTATAAGAATTTTAACTTGGAAACACTAACCAAGTATAATATAAAAATTTATTTGCATTTAATCATTGTGGGTTTCGAAATTTTTAGAATGTATCATCAGATGGTTTTTACAGACTTTCATGCTAGGGCCTCGCTTTGTGCTCGTTAGTCGTTTGATGCTCGAAGATAGTAAAAAGAAGTTCGGTTTATTTATTTAATCGTATGGCTAGGGTCCTCCGTCGGGCAGACCGTTCGCCGTGTGTCGGTCTTTCAATTTGTGCCACTTCGGCGACCTGCAGTCGATGAGGACGATGGGATGATGATGAGGACAGCACAACACCCAGTCCCTGGGTGGAGAAAATTCCCCGACCCAGCCGGGAATCGAACCCGGGCCCAGAGGATTGACAGTCCGTCAAACTGACCATTCAGCTACCGGGCGCGGACTAAAGTTCGGTAAACGCATGGGAAAATTTCGTAAATCTAGGAATCATACACGAAATGACGTTAAAGTTGATAATACATTCCCTGACAAAAACAGTGAAGAACCCACAACAGGTGCAGTAAATGAAATGAAATTTCACGTTTTGAGACTGTATGTGTGTTATTTGAGTGATAACAGAATAGAGTGCAGGTTACAAGAAACCTGGCAATATGGGATCACTTATCAGTACGATATTGCACCCCCGGTTAAGAAAGGTGTCTTAAAGCTGTTGTATCGCCTCCTGCGGAGATAGACTGGTCCTTGATATACTGGATACTGGTATGGAGCTCACGTCCGAGCTGGTCACACACGTGTTCTATCTGGGTAGGTCTGGGGATCTTGCTGTCCACGGGAGTAAATCAGCATCACATATACGTGCCATCCGTGGATGAGTATTGTCGTGATGAAAATGGCACCACAATACCGTCACACGGCAGGTAATATATGAGGAGGCACGATGTCCGCGACGTAGCACTGCACCACCACTACCAGCCATGATCTGAAGTCATATCCGCCCACACCATGAAGTCAGGGGTAGCCCTCTTTGCCTTTCCAAAACACTGGAAGAATGGGCCTTCTTTCCCGGTCGCCATCTAACTCGCCGACGATGGTTACGTGTGGTAGTGCAGAACGTCATTCATCAGCAGTTCACACTTCTCGACCATGGCACCACCGCTTATAAGGCGCTTGCTCGCCCGAGTCTTGAGTATCGTTCATCTATCTGGGAACGCTATTAGGTACGTCTGAGAGAGGAGATAGAGAAGATCCAACGAAGAGCGGCGCGTTTCGTCACGGGATCGATTAGCTGGCGAGAGAGCGTTACGGATATGCTAAACAAAAGAGACATCGCAGTAAGTGTCCAAGGAATAGAAAAGCAACTGAAATCACTCAACAGAGGAAAGTCCACTGGCCTGACGGGATACCAATTCGATTCTACACAGAATACGCGAAAGAACTTGCCCCTCTTCTAACAGCCGTGTACCGCAAGTCTCCAAATGATTGGAAATGAGCACAGGTAGTCCCAGTTTTCAAGAAGGGTCGCCGAGCAGATGCGCAAAAGTATAGGCCTATATCTCTGACATGGATCTGTTGTAGAATTTTAGAACATGTTTTTTGCTCGCATATCATGTCATTTCTGGAAACCCAGACTCTACTCTGTAGGAATCAACATGGATTCCGGAAACAGCGATCGTGTGAAACCCAACTCGCTTTATTTGTTCATGAGACCCAGAAAATATTAGATACAGGCTCCCAGGAAGATGCCATTTTCCTTGACTTCCGGAAGGCGTTAGATACAGTTCCGCACTGTCACCTGATAAACAAAGTAAGTGCCTACGGAATATCAGACCAGCTGTGTGGTAGGATTGAAGAGTTTTTAGCAAACAGAACACAGCATGTTGTTCTCAATGGAGAGACGTCTACAGACCTTAAAGTAACCTCTGGCGTACCACAGGGGAGTGTTATGGGACCATTGCTTTTCACAATATATATAAATGACCTAGCAGATAGTGTCGGAAGTTCCATGCGGCTTTTCGCGGATGATGCTGTAGTATACAGAGAAGTTGCAGCACTAGAAAATTGCAGCGAAATGCAGGAAGATCTGCAGCGGATAGGCACTTGGTGCAGGGAGTGGCAACTGACCCTTAACATAGACAAATGTAATGTATTGCGAATACATAGAAAGAAGGATCGTTTATTGTATGATTATATGATAGCAGAACAAACACTGGTAGAAGTTACTTCTGTAAAATATCTGGGAGTATGCGGGTGGAACGATTTGAGGTGGAATGATCATATAAAATTAATTGTTGTTAAGGCGGGTGCCAGGTTGAGATTCATTGGGAGAGTCCTTAGAAAATGTAGTCCATCAACAAAGGAGGTGGCTTACAAAACGCTCGTTCGGCCTATACTTGAGTATTACTCATCAGTGTGGGATCCGTACCAGGTCGGGTTGAAAGAGGAGATAGAGAAGATCCAAAGAAGAGCGGCGCGTTTGGTAAGCGTGATAGCGTTACGGAGATGTTTAGCAAACTCAAGTGCAGACTCTGCAAGATAGGCGCTCTGCATCGCGGTGTAGCTTGCTGTCCAGGTTTCGAGAGGGTGCGTCTCTGGATGAGGTATCGAATATATTGCTTCCTCCTACTTATACCTCCCGTGGAGATCACAAATGTAAAATTAGAGAGATTCGAGCGCGCACGGAGGCTTTCCGGCAGTCGTTCTTCTCGCGAACCATCCGCGAGTGGAACAGGAAAGGGAAGTAATGACAGTGGCACGTAAAGTGCCCTCCGCCACACACCGTTGGGTGGGTTGCGGAGTATAAATGTAGATGTAGATGCGGATGTAGAGAGGTTGTGCATCACGGAGAGATTTACTATTGAAATTTCGGGACAGCACTTTCCAGGAGGAGTCAGACAACATATTACTTCCCCCCCCCCCTCCCCCCCCCCCCACATACATCTCGCGTATTGACCCCGAGAAGAAAAATTCGAGAATTTAGAACCAATACAGAGGCTTACCAACAATCATTCTTCCCACGCACTATTCGTGAGTGGAACATGGTTGGAGGGATCAGATAGTGGTAGCGAAAGTACCCTCCGCCATGCACCATTAGGTGGCTTGCGGAGTACGATGTAGATGTAGATGAAATGCAGCCGCACGCGTTGTGCTGTTAACGCCAGCCTATGCATGGGACAGTGATAGGGGGCTGTAGATAATTTCATGGGCACTTTTGTAGTATTTGGATGTCATGAACGCGTAAACGCCTTTTTACTGTTGGAAATTACAAGCGCGCGGTGTCAACAGAGATGCTATGTCGCCTGGATGCTTGCTTGGACGATCTCTGCTTTGCAAGCTGCGCGGGAGATGTTTGTCGTGAAATGGGGAGACACAGTAGTCGGCAGTGGCGTGTCATGAGTACGGCATAGGTCGAGTGGTACGTTTGCAATTATATTCTGAGGAAGTGGAGCAAGTCGATTTGATGTTTAATTATTTGAGATGAGAAAAGAGATTGAAGCATTTTGAGAAGAATATTTTACTGTGATTATTTTGACGAGTAGTAGAAGGTGGTTTAATTTAAGGTAATTGATTTCACATTTTGTGCTTTGTTGCGGCAGCTTGTAGTTACGCATTGTTGATTCAGAGTTCCAGAGACTTGAGTACAGGAATGCAGTTTTCAGTTTGAATTTGGGGGTAGGATAACTGTTGAACATTCAATGTCAATCTTACGAGATCAGTTTCTGAAAAGATCTCACTTGATGTTATTGTGATTTAGCATTTAATTTTGTAATTTCTAGTCTCGCGTTTCACTGCTTCTGCAACATAACCGACTCGTCACTCTTTTCCTACCCCCTGCACTTCCCATGTTCCCCCAAATAACCTAGCCGACAGATCAAGTACAGCACGCTCCAGGATTCTGACAGAGATTTATACAATAATTAATAACAATCATATTTAACCAAGTAAATTATCCGGCGGTGGTATTCAACAAAATTGCGTCCCTGAACTGCCTTATCCCACTGCCAACTGCTGTACATCCAGTTGTCTGCTACGCACACTGTACATAATAACTGCAGCGCCAATGATGTCGGATGAGGCAGCATTGGGCAACGCTTCTCGTTGCAGTTACTTCCTCTTTTAACGCGTTATTGATAGTCACAGAGCCGGCCGGTGTGGCCGAGCGGTTCTAGGCGCTTCAGTCTGGTACCGCGCGACCGCTACGGTCGCAGGTTCGAATCCTGCCTCGGGCATGGATGTGTGTGATGTCCTTAGGTTAGTTAGGTTTAAGTAGATCCAAGTTCTAGGGGACTGATGACCTCAGAAGTTAAGTCTCATACTGCTCAGAGCCATTTGAACCATTTTGATAGTCACAGGAAGGATTGCAAATAATAAATAGTGCTCTACAATTTTAATTAACACTGTACACGTCTGCGTCTGGCTGTTTGTTAAGGACGCCTTGGCACATGATAGGGTGCAGATGGACTAGGGATGGCGGCTATCGCTGAAACAACAGGTTTTCAGTTATATTGCGTGTTTTTTGTTCCAGTGCAAGTTTAACTGGACTGTTAAAACCGCTCAAATTACTCGGTCACTTAAGTAACCAATTTTTTTTATTCATATTATTTTCTGTAACAAAGCAGAAATCGCACAAACGTTGAAATATTTTGATTCCCTCAGTTTAAAGCTACACGGATCCCTCGGTTTAAAGCTACACGGAATCAAAATATTACATTAAATGGGCAAATAAAAGAAAATTTTGTCTGTCCACCAATCACTGGTTTCCTCCAAAAGTGAAAAGCGGTTGTCTACTACGAAAAATCACCAGTATTTTTGCTCAAAAATCGTACTATAACCGGGATCATACTGCTATTTTGACATTACGAACAGTCAGTGCTGAAGGGTGAAAGCTGAGGCTGAATAACTATTTTTCGTGTTAATTGGCCCGTTTTCAGGGGCTACAAGCAGATGAAAGTATGTTGTGTGGAGACAGGCAACTTTCTATTTATTGTAAACTATGAATGAACTGTTATATTATGTCCGAAGTTTGGCATGGCTCCTCTCGTTCCTAATCTTTTGAAGCAAATGGAGCATTGTATTTTATTGACACCGCACTTCGTTAAAGACTTACCGTCTAGAGATGGTGCCAATCTGTAATACAGTGTAATACAACTTACGTCAGATGACGACAGTGACGAATTACTATATAGATCAGATGGGACAAGTCTTGCACGCTGCAAGTACACTCCTACCATGTAACAGGTCGTGCCGCATGGCAAGAGTCTAAGAAGCCTGTTTGTATGTTGGCAGCGCTATATAGACCGTGTTAATATCGCTGACAACGCCCTGCGGCCTCGCAAGAGATTCTGTGGTTGGGCGGACTAGCGTTTAGCGAGTGGATGGAGAAGTGTATGGCCATTTTTTTTTCTTTTTTTTTTTTAGTGCAGACTCTGTGTTGGTAGGACATGCATTGTAAAGTGAGACGCAAAGAAATGTAAAATGAGGATGGATGTTGATCGTAATGTTTCGGCTGTGGAATTATTGACAACTACATAATTTTTACAACTGGATGTCACGTGAATAAGGTAAAATTTTCCGAATACTACATTGTTTGATCTTCAACAAAATCTTGCTTTTGCGAACCATATGCCTCCTAGTAGTTAGAGTGTACAGTAGTTAGAATCTTGCTGCTTGCTACAATTGCTGTAGTTCGTGTTATGGAGATTTTCTGTGAGGCAAGTGACTTACTGAAAAAAAAAAAAAAAAAAAAAAGATGGGGGTCGTGATTGAAATGAGTGAGGCAGTTAACAGAGTTGGAGGTAGTTTCATATTTCTTTAATTTCAATATTTTTTATATTTATTTAGGATTTCTTGCAATTCAGCACCATTCTTTTGTGTTAATTATTGGAAGTCATGTTGTCACTGTATAGCAGTCAGATTGCATTAGGCCTGTATATTGTGGGTAATAGATGAATAGGTTAAGCTTGAGTTGGCTCTGTCAAAGAAAATTCTGTAGGTCAGTATTTAAATGATAAAAATGATCCAAGAATAAGTTTCAAGATATACATTATTGTCTCAGCAATGCTGTACCAGTCCTTATGCCATGTGTTTGTTGCTCGTTTCTGTCGGCATTGTTATTAAAATAGCACTGATCGCTTTTCTCCATTTTCTATAATAACGCAATATTTCAAAGCAATGCTAATCCAACAAATAAAAATTGCTCGATCTTTAAAAAAAATTCTTAGCACTGCTGCTATGGCTAATTTATGTTTCGTTTTTTTTTTAATCAGGTTATTAGTTAAAATAAAAACAGCTGTTATAACCGAGACCAAACAACCTTCGAATAATACTGGTCAAATGGTTCAAATGGCTCTAAGCACTATGGGACTTAACATCTGAGGTCATCAGTCCCCTAGACTTAGAACTACTTAAACCTAACTAACTTAAGGACATCACACACATCCATGCCCGGGGCAGGATTCGAACCTACGACCGTAGCAGCAGCGCGGTTCCGGACTGAAGCGCCTAGAACCACTCGGCCACAGCGGCCGGGAATACCGGCATCGGTTTTAACCGGTCTGTTTTTCCCATCCACAAGACGGGGTCCGGCCCAGCAGCAGATTGCGACAGTTGGCTGGCAGGGGGTGCTTAATCCCCGCTCTGACCCAGCCGAGCGGGGCTGCCAAAGGCGCTTACCCAGCCGCCTGCCAGCTGCCGCGGAACTGCAGCGTGGGACCTGTCTTGGCAGTCCGCGCCTCGCCAACCTCATCAGATTTTCACAGTTTGTTTCCAGCGACAGGCACAATTATCTCATTTTATTAGTTTGGTGCAAAGTTCTACCGGTTTTGTTTTGCGTATTGGTATTCCGACTGCTATGGGTTTACTTTTCGATTTTCATTTTTTATTTGTAAAGCACTGTTGCTATCTGAATTTACATATTGTCATTTTGTCATTTGGCGATAGTGAGTGGAGTTAGAAAATAGTGCCAAATCGAGAAATTAGACATTTCCCACATATTCTTCTGTTTGAGTTCAGTAGACGGGTGACAACAACGGAGGCAGCCATAAACATTTGCGCGGTGTATGGGGATAATGCCACTTGACAGAGCACGGCAAGAAAATCGTTTTCCCTTTTTAAGGAGCATCGTTTTGACATTACTGACTCTCCACGCTCAGAAAGACGTTCGGGGTTTGATGAATATCGTTTAAACGCACTAATCCACCTGATCTATGTTAATGTATTCGAGTACTGGCAAATGTTATTAACTGTGATCATTCCACCATCCTGCAACACTTGTGTGCAATGAGGAAGGTTCAAAAATCGGATGTATACGAGTCTACACCAAAATCACAAAAATCAGCTGGAGGGCATATGTGCTTGCCTTCAATTGGCTCATGAACAACATCGACCGTTTCTATCCTTTATCGTTACTGATGACGAGAAATGCTAACATAAGGAAAAGAAACGAATGGTTGAGCGCAAACAAAGTAGTAACTCCCCGTATAAAGATATGCGTTCATCCATAAAACATAGTGTTATGCATCTGGTGGAAGAGCGACGCTCTAGTGTGCCAAGAATTGCTTCGTCGAGGTGTAACCATCACTGCTGACATTTACTGCCAGCAACGCACACGTCTCGCTAATGCAATCCAAGAACAACGGCCGAAAAGGCCGCGTGAATTGACACTACTGCACGATAACGCCCGCCCGCTTCCTGCTAGACTGACTAAAAACGCTATACACGAGCTGGGTTGGGAAGTCATTCCGCACCCAACTAATTCACCTGATCTTGTGCACTCGCCTTCTCACTTTTCCTCTGGTGAGCTAGATGTATGAAACAGGCGAAATACCCTCAGACTTCAAGAAGGATATAATAATACCAATCCCAAAGAAAGCAGGTGTTGACAGATGTGAAAATTACCGAACTATCAGTTTAATAAGCCACATCTGCAAAATACTAACACGAATTCTTTACAGACGAATGGAAAAACTAGTAGAAGCCGACCTCGGGGATGATCAGTTTGGATTCCGTAGAAATACTGGAACACGTGAGGCAATACTGACCTTACGACTTATCTTAGAGGAAAGATTAAGGAAAGGGAAACCTACGTTTCTAGCATTTGTAGACTTAGAGAAAGCTTTGGACAATGTTGATTGGAATACTCTCTTTCAAATTCTAAAGGTGGCAGGGGTAAAATACAGGGAGCGAAAGGCTATTTACAATTTGTACAGAAACCAGATGGCAGTTATAAGAGTCGAGGGACATGAAAGGGAAGCAGTGGTTGGGAAGGGAGTAAGACAGGGTTGTAGCCTCTCCCCGGTGTTATTCAATCTGTATATTGAGCAAGCAGTAAAGGAAACAAAAGAAAAATTCGGAGTAGGTATTAAAATCCATGGAGAAGAAATAAAAACTTTGAGGTTCGCCGATGACATTGTAATTCTGTCAGAGACGGCAAAGGACTTGGAAGAGCAGTTGAACGGAATGGACAGTGTCTTGAAGGGAGGATATAAGATGAACATCAACAAAAGCAAAACGAGGATAATGGAATGTAGTCGAATTAAGTCGGGTGATGTTGAGGGTATTAGATTAGGAAATGAGACACTTAAAATAGTAAAGGAGTTTTGCTATTTGGGGAGCAAAATAACTGATGATGGTCGAAGTAGAGAGGATATAAAATGTAGACTGGCAATGGCAAGGAAAGCGTTTCTGAAGAAGAGAAATTTGTTAACTTCGAGTATAGATTTAAGTGTCAGGAACTCGTTTCTGAAAGTATGTGTATGGAGTGTAGCCATGTATGGAAGTGAAACATGGACGGTAAATAGTTTGGACAAGAAGAGAATAGAAGCTTTCGAAATGTGGCGCTATAGACGAATGCTGAAGATTAGATGGGTATATCACAAAACTTACGAAGAGGTATTGAATAGAACTGGGGAGAAGAGGAGTTTGTGGCGCAGCTTGACAAGAAGAAGGGACCGGTTGGTAGGACATGTTCTGAGGCATCAAGGGATCACCAATTTAGTATTGGAGGGCAGGGTGGAGGGTAAAAATCGTAGGGGGAGACTAAGAGATGAATACACTAAGCAGATTCAGATGGATGTAGGTTGCAGTAGGTACTGGGAGATGAAGAAACTTGCACAGGACAGAGTAGCATGGAGAGCTGCATCAAACCAGTCTCAGGACTGAAGACCACAACAACAACAACATCGAACAACAAGGAACTTCCTTTCGGGACGAAAATGCGCTCCGAACATGGCTCGAGGAGTTCTTCGCCTTAAAACCACGTGATTTCTATATTCGCGGAATCTAAAGTTACCCCAGTGTTGGCAGTCCGTCGTAAATAGTGAAGGAGAGTATATTATTGACTACTAAAGTCTCTCTTACGTGTATGTTGTGTTTATCAAACTTATGGAAAAACGCTACGAACTTACGCACTAACTCAACCGAAGGGAAAGTTATAGAGGGTCTGCATAAGGGAAGCAAAACTGACAACATTGTTACAGAAAGAGAAGAGGGATTAAATGGAGATGGGAGATATGATACAGCGACACGAATCTGAAACAGCACTGAAAGACCTAAGTGGTAAAACGGGCTATGCAGTAGACGACGTTCCATCAGAATTGTTAGGATTCAAGGGAGACCCAACAACAACAAAATTGTTCCACCTGGTGTGCAACACATATGAAGCACACGAAGTATTCTCAGACTCCAAAGCATGGTGTGAAGTCGACCGACGTTGCACTTTAAAAAAGTTAAATATTTCTGAAACCAATAAAAGTAATGTATTGGTTTTTCTCTAGAGAGTGGATACTGAGCTGCAGTAATAAATTTTTTTGTTCCTATTACCTTTTGCTCTAACAAATCGTAAACTTTTTAAAAAATCTGCTTTGATCAAGTTCACACCACCTGGGCATGAAATCGATCAAAATGGTTCAAATGGCTCTGAGCACTATGGGACTTAAATTCTGAAGTCATCAGTCCCCCAGAACTTAGAGCTGCTTAAGCCGAACTAACCTAAGAACATCACACACATCCATGCCCGAGGCAGGATTCGAACGTGCGACTGTAGCAGTCGCGCGGCTCCAGACTGTAGCGCCTAGAACCGCTCGGCCGGTTGAAATCGATCGATTATCTGTTATGGATATGATTCCAGGGTCATTTAGTTCTTCTAAAACTTTACCAATAATTGAAAAATAAATCTTGCTAAATAATTAAATTTTAATATTAATTTCAGAGTAAAAAAAAAGTTTATGCATAAAAAAATGTGATCACAAATTTGTCTCGTGAAATTCCGAAGAAACACACACTCTTCTTCTTTAGCAATGGAAACCAGCTGACAACCTTGTTTTGTACCATGAATGCTGTTTATCAGAGACCCTTTCGGAATTTTTTACAGTAGACTAGTCTTGTTAATGCATATTTTCCCATTTAAAATTTCTATGAGTCACAGTCCTAAGATACCCAGGCTATAGCTCTTCACTTTAGCCGATTTAGATTTGTACACATGCGGCATTTTCATTCTGACGACTCTGACGATCTCATCTGTGTGATGCAGCAGACAGAACTGTGAACTACGCGACAAATACATACAGCCATTTGCAATAATGAGTTCCTCAATCCACGACTAGCCTCTTAGAGAAAACTGTCGCTGCAGCCACTGCGTCACATTGTTGTTGCACCCAATAGGCCACTTTCATGCCGCATTCACGAATGTTTGCTCATAAAAAAATACACTTCAGAAAAGACCCCCGATTTCAACAATAATTTCTACATACATAGAAGTATAACAGATTAACTTTTGTTACTGCAATAGGATCGTTGTTAAGGATCAATGCTTGACACACGTAAGACTTAGACACATGACTTCTTGTACTGTTTCTCCTGGGTGGTCTTGGGTTTAAAAAAATGTAATCTAAATATTACGATAAATTTTATAAAGTATCGACAAGTTGCGCCAAGGAAGAAGAGATAGAACTACAATGGACATGTTATTCCATTGACTCTTGCGCTTCTATGCATGAACTATCTTTCCTTTGTCATTTGCTTATCTTAGCACAATTAACTTCCTTGCAGACCCTACGAGCCCGGCGGCCGCTGGTAATAATTTAACAATTTTTACTTACAGCTTTTCTTTATATAACGAGATAACATCCCAGGCAGAAAAGGTCTGGTCACAGGATTCCAGTTCCATTATAGGATTTCATTTGTAGATACTACTCTTGTTATCTTGTAATGGGGAATCGAGACGAAATCACGATATTAAGTTACGTATTGTAGTAGTTTGCATCGAACAGACTTGTGAAATATTCTGTGGTGCAATAGGCACACGACTTCTCACGAGCCTGGAATAATATATGTGATGTTGGGTAAAGAAGGAAAGGACACTTAATTTCAAAAAAGTGTTTTCAGCCGCTACTATTGAGTCATGAAGAATACGATTACAGCCGTATATTTTTTACATATCACTGTTTTTGTATTTTTACACTACATTCTTTTAAGCCAGTCACACGAATAAAAGCTTTAACTCATTAAAAAGTTCAGAAGTCAGTCCTTCCGAAAACGATTAGTATTCATAAAGAGGTTAGGAATACTGTACATGTAAAATACTTACACGAATTACGCTCTAAAAGTAAAAAAGAGATACAACACGAAGGAATTATCCGATTGGGAGGGAAATCTTTAGATGTGATGTACATGTATAAACAAATTAATGGTTACAGTTTCAGAAAAAAATTGGATGATTTATTCAAGAGAAAGGGCTTCACAAATTGAGCAAGTCAATAACACGTTGGTCCACCTCTGGCCCTTATGCAAGCAGTTATTAGGTTTGGCGTTGACCGATAGCTACTGAATTTCCTAGTGACGCATTCGTGCCAAATCCTGTCGAACTGGGGCGTTAGACTGTCAAAATCGCGACGTGTTTAGAGGGATGTGCCCATAATGCTCCAGACGTTCTCGATTGGGGAGAGATCCGCAGTAGCGGATTTACATATAGGACCACTAGGCACGGGCCTAGGGGCGGCAGCTTAAGGGGGGCGGCATTTTTTGCTCTGTACTCATTTTAACCTTTTACATTTGAAAGTAACTGCGCTTACAAACGACAAAAAAATTTTATATTGTTAAACAACTTGCTAGTTTAAATAAGCCTTAAGAACGAAATTCGACAATACAAGCTTGGAAATATACATAGTTTACTTGGTGACTGAATGGAAATTTAACATTGGGTTTCTGTATGGTATGGTATGGTATGATATATTTTGAAGTAAGCTGTCAGGACGGCAATCTACGATACAGTGTTTGAAACGTTATTATTCTGAGACTATTGTCGGCTTCTACTTAACCCTACCATATTTTCCCCGTGGAAATTCCGGGACCCCTGAAAAGCTGTGATAAACTAATCAGCAGTTTCTTAACTACTGTAACATGAGTTGGTCTCAGTATGTAAAACCCGACTCTACTTAAATTTCTTGTAGAAATTACGGGGAAGTATCAAGTCATCCCTCCATTACTGTAATTAATGTGAAGGCTCTGTGGTCTTCAGTATCTGAACTTTGATTTAACTACACCCATTTAACAAAACATGTTGATACTGGGAATGTTTTACATAACAAAACATGTTGATGCTGGGAATGTTTCACATTCTTAAACTCCTGTTTACACGAAAAGAACATAAGCAGAATAACTAATAATGTGTGAAATACACTTCACAACAGTTTAAAAAATTTATTTATTTATTTATTTAGTTACGTTTTTGGCGAAAAAATAATACGAAACCAACTTTCGTTTATCTCATTTATTGTGCTGCAACCTGCACGATATCAAAGTTCCCACTCTGTGCAATCGAACAGTACGTGGCATTGCAAATTTTATATTAAACTTCTTAACTAAGCTTTTTTTTCTCCTAGGAAAGGTTATTTTTATTCTATTTACGAACAAAAGGTGCATTTGCGTGTAGGCATAACAGCAGTGTTTACACAAATGACAACACACCACATCAACTGCCAACAAGACTACTTAAACTTTGTAGTCCGTCTTCTCTGCCCACAGAAACCTCTAAAATGTTATAAAAATAAGTGGGATAAGAGTCGATACATCACACCTCACTGCAAGAAATTGCAGTGTCAAGAATATTCAGAACACATTTGCGTCCCAGCTGAACTTCCGGCGACGTGGGAAACAGAAACCAAGAAAGAGACTGTCTCGTTTTCTTTACGAGACGTATTCCAACCGGCAGGTATGCTTCTACTGTTCACTGACAACAGGGAAACAGGCGACAATGAAATTAAATTATTCTGCATTGTCGTTCTTTCATAGCACAGTTACGTAGAGTAATCCGAGCTGGTCAGCTCATCGCTCCGTGTTTAAAGGAAAAATCTTTGTGCTCGTGTACCGTGTTTAAAGTAAATAGCTTTGTGCTCATGTGCGGTTTAGTACGATTGGAACTGGGTACAGTCTTTCTTTCCTTTTACAATTTTTTTCTTTTCTTTTGACTGTTGGCTGACAATTTTGTAAGTGCGTTTACATTAATAACAGTGAAAAATGCAAACGTGCAAAATTAAGTGGGGCGGCATTTCGGAAATTATCAAAGGAAAGGCGAGAACGAGAAGCGAATGTTCTAAAAACGCTTGGGAGAGTAGATAAATTTTTCGAAAAAAAATGTTGCTGGGTCGACTTCGAGTTCAACTTGTCCGGATGATATTTCTGGCACTGCAGCTGTTGCAAAAGAATTAAACACAGACGAAACAAAAGTTAGAAATGAAGAAAAGCAAGTTGTTCTTGATTTCGAGTTTCACGAACAACTGATTACAAAAAGATATAACCTCGTTAATGATGATCCTGCGGAATGGTGTGTCAATGAATCAACAATCGACATTCTCTTACAACGTGGCATTAATCAAAATTGTAACAGTGATTTTTCTAATTCAAGAAGATCAATAAGCGATAAAATGAGATATTTGAACAAAAATGTATTTTACCGTAAACTTTGAAATGGTGAATCAACTTTGCGTGATTTTCTGGTATACTTCTGTAGCACCGGTGCTGTTTTTTGTGCACCATGTAAATTGTTCAGAGGCAAGGCCGCGATTGCTACTAATGGTATTGCAGATTGGAAAAATATTTCTAATAGGCTATTTTATCTCATCAAGAGAATTCACTTGAACACAAAAATTCTGAGTTATCACTCTTCACAAGAAAAAAAGTCACTTGGAACAATAGATAACCATTTCGAGTCATATGTTGAAACAGAAAAAAAATGTATTGGTGAAGTGTGTTGAAAAGGGTGTTTGCAGTAGTGAAGAAGCTAACAAGTCGTGGACTTCCCCTACGTGGTCACGTTGAAAGATTGCATTCATTATATAATGGTCAGTTTATGATGTCTCTTCAACTTATAGCCGAGTCTGATCCTTTTCTCGCAGATTACATTGAACGACATGGAAATCCAGGGCAGGGATATGCAAGTTATCTTTCTGCAAAAATCTGTGATGAAATAATAGAGCTTCTTTCTGAACGAATAAAAAGAATTACCATAAGTGAAATAAAACAGGCCAAATATTTCTCTATAATAGTAGTTTGTACTGTGGACATTTCATGTATTGATCAATTACCTTTCATATTAAGATACGTGAACGGGAATGCTGAACCTGTTGAAGGTTTCCTGCTGTTTTTGCCAAACCTGGGACACAAGTCCTAAAACTTAGCTGAGGCCGTACTAAAAGTCCTGTTTGCAAATTCCACTGATATTACTGCCTGTAGAGGCCAGTCATATGACAACGCAAGTAATATGTCAGTAACCTACCCTGATTTGCAGGCACGCATTAAAGAACGGACTCTGAAAGCGCATTATGTGCCTTGTGCAGCACATTCTTTGAATGTAATCAGCACTAGTGCTGCAAGCTGTTGTCGGGAAGCATGTTCATTTTTCAATGTAGTGCAAAACCATTACAATTTTTTCTCTGATTCTGCACAGCGTTGAGATAAACTTTTTTCTTTCATGAAACCAGGAAGCAAAACGGTAAAAGTTCATCAAAAACACGTTGGCCAGCAAGAGAGGAAGCGTTTATAAGTCTATATGAAAACTGGGAGGGCGTTATAAATGCCCTCAAGCGTATTTCCAGTAATACGTTTGAAACACCACTTGAATGAAATGAGGCTTCAGCTTTATTGAATCTACTCAGCAGACTAGAAACAGTATTCATGATGACACTTTGGAAGGACATACTCCTGAGATTTAATAGTGTAATTCTGAAATTGCAAAGTGTAAATATTGATACTAAAGTAGTGCATGAATTATATGAATTACTTGTAGGATTTATTGCATCTATTCGTGGCATATTTGACTATTATGAAAATAAATCCATGGAGATTGTGACTGTTGTAGACTATGAATGCACCTATAAAAGATCACGAAAACGCAAACTTCATGATGATGAAGAAGCGAACTCTGAAGAAGTTTTTCTGACTGGAAGGGAAAAATTTAGAGTTGAAACATTTCTCCCAGTACCTGACAACTTGTACGTCGAATTAGTGAGGGGGAAGGAAAGCTCTAGAACACTGTTGAACGCCTCCACAGTTTTCAGTAACCTTAAAGACAGTTCATCTGACGATATTGCTGAACGTGCAGCAAAACTCCAAGCGCCATATGACACAGATTTAGAGCCTTCCTTCCCTAGTGAATGTGTACATTTCGCGGAACTTTTGAAATCTTCTGAAATACCAGTCGAAATGAGTAAACTTTTACGAAAAGAGACGTCGTGTTTCCAAATATTTCTGTGTATGGCACTTACAAATTGTTCAGCAGAACGCTCGTTTTCGGTTCTTAAAAGACTGAAATCGTACCTACTTTCTACGTTGTCTGAGGAGAGATTGAACGCCTTGTCCATTCTTCACATCGAAGCCGACCTCCTAACTGATAACCGTCTGAACTATGAAGATATGATCAATGAGTTTCCTGCTGCCAAAGCCAGACGCAAACTTGGCTGACTGGTGAGTTTATTTATTCATATTAGTTTTAAAAATTGAAGATTATAATGTGAGTTTTATTATAACTTAGAGCACATTAATTGGATTAACAAACTACGTATTACGTGTTTATTTTAAAACTGCCGATGGCAGAACGCGGGACTAAACCCCGTTTACGTGCAGACGTGACCGAAGGCGCTATACAGTCAAGTCATACTGATACTGTAGTATATTACAACTGATGCGTATTCTTGGCGTCTGCTGCAATGTATAGTTATCGCGGAAATATACGTTATCGGAGAGTTCGCTCAGATGAAAAAGTGTTAATAAATAACGTAGTGCAGTTTTGCCGATAAACTCATGAAAGCTTCGCTAATACCGTTAGAAAGAGCTATAGTAAGAGCAGCAGCTGCAGTACAAAACTATTCAGCCCTTACATGGATTAAAGGTATTGTGTACACTTATTATGCAGCATCTAGCTACACAGACCCTAATGCTTTACACGTTAACTATTAGATTATAAAGTAACTTTTATCTTTCCACACTGGTGTTTAAAATTATGTAATAGCAAATTCAGTTCTGTGTTGTCCGTCTGTATTTAGTTATTAGTTCGAGCACCAAAATCTCTACTTCATTTTCATTTTTTCCGCTTTCCTATAGATTCACGTCTTAAAACCGAATGTGCTTTTTTTTTTTTTTAATCTGCTACACATTCAAGTTATTAGAATGTAAAACGACAGTTTAATTTTAATTTTGAATTCATGTCTGTAACAGTACGTATTAATTTCAAATGTATGACACGTTCGCTTCAGTTTTTAGATCGTGACAACTTTTTTATTTTCTTTTTCATCGGTTTCGTGTGAAACAAACTAAAAGTGAATGTATAACAAAAATCCGTTGTCTCCTACACGCTCTGCTGAATTTTTAGGCCATAAAAGAAAAGTTATTTTCCTTGTGTTCGTTTCTGTTGCCTTTCGACAGAAGAATGTGTTAACACAATGCAGTTTTAAATTTGTTTTATCCGCTCCCGTACACCAAGTACAGTTCAGGAACCATATTACATTTTGATTAAGAGCGACTAGACCTCTGACGCTTCCTTCAGAATAACGAATAGCAGAGTACGGAAACAGCTCACAGCGCTCTCACCCAAAACGGCAATTCTGAAGTTATTGGGTAGTAGTTATTATTTAAAACATGTTTTTGAGACGTGGGACTTAGGGAAGGCAGAAAAAGGTGTGAACGGGGCCTAATCAGTTACTGTTGGTTGCACAGTAAACACGTACACTTTATTTAAGGAAATGATTTCTTTTAAAAAATCATTTAAAAAAAAAATTGACTGTAAGACAAGCTACACTGACGGCTGAAGGCCTTATTACGAAAGAATTCAAAATTATTTGTCGGCTGAATGCCACAAGCAATAGTAATGATGTAGGCAAAGTATTATTTCTAAACAATTGACACTCAGACTAAATAAAGAAGGGAGTGGTCCACAGACAGTGCTCCAAGGATCGACCTGAGAAAAGTTCCTACAGCTGCGTAAGTGGTGAGACAGGCAGCCAAGAGCTATGCTCACCGAACAGGATGGCAGCTCAAGCTAGGGACAGTTTAAACGCCGATCAGTCTTCTTACCAATTCCACCTAACGTGTGATAACCAGTACAACGATGGAATAATTTGAAACGTCCCCTTTGAACAATTATACATGACTGTGCTTAAACTGACACACAATATTTTTAGCGCAACGCAATCTGACTTTCAGTAATCCCTACAAAAGAATGGCCCTGACTAACATTAACCTATACCTTTCATAAATCACTTACCTCACAAAAATCTTCGTTACTCGAACTACTGCAATACAGCGAGCGCCACTACTGCCAGCTAAATAAAAGATTCAAACTACGGAAGGCACTAACTACTGATAGGCATAGATAGCAAATGAAAGATTCTAATAGAGAACAAACAATGTATTTACCTTAAAAATCATAATATACATAGCAGTTCATGACATCCAGTCTTACAAATTTCAAAACTCCGCCATTTCTCTCCCCACATCCACCACTGCTGGCGGCTCACCAACTGCGCAACGCTACGCGCTGTTAACATCCAGCTGCCCAACACTACAATGGCAGATATTCCAACAACAATGCAAACCAGCCACAGACTGCACACAGCGCAAACAGAGCGCTACGTGGCGTTACCAATATAAAACTTAAACAGCCTACTTACAAATTCAAGCGAAGTGACAGAAAGCACTGCATTTTCAGAACCCAGTGTTTAGAACATCGAAAGGCAGAAGGAACCACTACAACCAAGGTAGACAAAAGAAACCACAATGCACAACGCAATCAAGGAGGCTGTCGAACTACACGTAATGACGGACAGCATCGGCAAGGCTAGGAAAAGTACACTGCCGCAAAACTACGCTAACCTCCAGGGCAGGTAACTGGGGAGTTAGCAGCCACTAGGCTGGTTACACTTCACTAACTAATAACACAAAAGTCAAAAACGAATAACAGACAGCAGAAGACAGCTAATAGTTTCCATCAACTCGACACGCTTCACTTGCTGCTATTCCTCTCACGGCGACCCTTGGGCAGCAACGCACCAACAAACGGCGTGGTCACAAAATAGTGGAGGTTTCACTTCTGGATTAATGTTCACTCAACTCAAAGTGCTGGGTCTGGTGGACAACAAGGTTGTGGCCCTCGCAACTTCAGCCCCTCGATCCGACAATGCCTGCGTGCCGCCAGTGGTCCCGGAGTGTTCCCGCGCTGCCGGACCTCTTTGCTGCTCCGTCCCAACTGAACTACCAACTCACCCGACCCGGAAAACACTTCACGTCCTTCCAAAGATAGTACAGGTACTAGATATCGATAAACGCTGCTGCTACCACTCGCGGACAGGCAACGCTAGCAAACATAGCGGCGACGGTAAACACAAGAAGAAAACGAGACGCCACTGTCCCTATTACACGATGCCAACCTATCAATGGCACCAAAGCAAGCTGCACAAGGGGCTCAAAATTTTTAAATCCGCCACTGGAGATCTGGCGACCTTGTTGGCCAAGGTAAGGTTTGGCTAGTACGAATCCCAGCAGTAGAAACACTCGCCATGTAGATGGACATTGCCTTGCTGAAATGTAAGCCCAAGATGGCTTAATCTGGAGAGCAACAAAACAGTGTGAAGAGTATTGCTGACATACCTCTGTGTTGTAAGGGTGCCGCTGATGACAACAAAAGGGGTCTTGCTATGAAAAGAAATGGGAACCGAGACCATCACTCCTGGATGTCAGGCCATATGGCGGGCGACAGTCTGGTTGACATCCCACCAATGTCAGGGGTGTCTCCAGACATGCCTTCGGTTAACTGGGACTCATCACCGAAGACAAGTCTTCTATAGTCATTGAGATTCCAAGCCGAAGACGCGTCTCCAGACGCCCCAGATAACTGTAGGGTGTCAACCTGACTGTCGCTCGTCATACGGCCCGACAACCGGGAGTGATGATTTAGGGTGCCATTTCTTTTGATTAAAGGACCTCTTTGGTTGTCATCCATGGCACCCTTACAGCACAGCGGTACTTCGTCGATATTCTATGCCCCGTTTTGTTGCCCTTCATGGCAAGCCATCCTGGGTGAACACTTCAGCAAGATAATGCCCGCCCACATACGACGAGAGTTTCTGCTGCTTATTTCGTACTTGCTAATCCCTCCCTTGGCAAGCAAGGTTGCCGAATCTCTCTCCAATTGAGAACGTTTGGAGCATTATGGGCAGGATCCTCCAACCAGCTCAGGCTTTTGTCAGTCCAGAACCGCGCGACTGCTACGGTCGCAGGTTCGAACCTTGCCGCGGGCATGGATGTGTGTGCTGTCCTTAGGTTAGCTAGGTTTAAGTAGTTCTAAGCCTAGGGGACCTATGACCTCAGATGTTAAGTCCCATAGTGCTCAGAGCCATTTGAACCTTTTTTTGGGTATGGGGGGGGGGGGGGGGGGGGTGGGCTTTTGACGATCCAACGCACCAATTCAACAGAATTTTGCACGATAGGTGGATATACAACAACTCTACGAATCAATGCCAAGCCGAATAACTGCTTCCGTAAGGGCCAGAGGTGGGCCTACGCGTTACTGACTGCTCTTTCCCATGAATGAATCATCCAGTTTTTCTGAAACTGTAATCATTTGTTTGTCTTTACATGTACATCAGATGTACCGAGTTCCTCCCAATCGGCTAATTTCTTCGTGGTGTGTCGTTTGTCTTGGAGTGTTTCGACGAGCCAAAAATACGAGTATTATGACCAACGCCCACCACTATAATGAATGCCACGTGGTAGTTTTCCAGAAATGTGGCGTGTTAAGGAATGTGTAGAATGGAGCAGAGACGAATAGAGAATCATTATACCGTCGATACAGGCTGCAAATCGAAAATGTCCTTACATAAGCGACTTTGACAAACAGCAGACTGTTATGTGCGATGCTTGGGAACTAGTTTCTAGGAAACCGCGAAACCAGTTGGCTGTTCAGGAGCTACTGTCGCGAGCGTCTATGGAAAGTATCTGAAAGGCTTTGAAACCACGAATGGGCAACAAGACGTCGGTAGTCTACGCCTCTTTATAGAACGTGGACGTCGGAGGCTCGCCCGCTTTATAAGAACGACATAGAACAAGTGTTTCGGAGCACACCGTTGACTGCACATTGTTGAACATGGAGCATTCCCGTCGCCATACGATATCGTCAATTACGATTGCAGTAAGCACTGCCATTGAGATTTGGCGGTGCATCGGTGACACCTTGACATCAGGTCGGGTAAATTAAGTTTCTTGTTACACCAGATTGAGAGTTGTGTCCGGATAAGCAGTTATCCAGGCGAACGGTTTGCTCGAAACACGCGGACGCTCTATTATGCTGCGAGCGACATTGACCTTGTCTTTCATTGGACTTTTAGTAATGGAAGTGTAAGTAGGCTGTTTGGATGTAAGTAGGTTGTTTAGGTTTTTATGTTGGCAACGCCACGTAGCGCTCTGTATGAAACTCACTGACTGTGCTGTGTGCAGTCTGTGGCTGGTTGGCATTGTTGAAATATTCGCTATTGTAGTGTTGGGCAGTTGGATGTGAACAGCGCGTAGCGTTGCGCAGTTGGAGGTGAGCCGCCAGCAGTGGTGGATGTGGGGAGAGAAATGGCAGAATTTTGAGAGCGGACGATCTGGCCGTGTGTCCATCAGAAAGAGTAAATTTGTAATATTGGACATCATGGATATATATATATATATATATATATATATATATATATATATATGATGACTTTGGAACATTATTATGGTAAATACAGTGTTTGTTCTCTATCAAAATCTTTCATTTGCTAACTATGCCTATCACTAGTTAGTGCCTTCAGTAGTTTGAATCTTTTATTTAGCTGGCAGTATCGGCGCTCGCTGTATTGCAGTAGTTCGCGTAACGAAGATTTTTGTGAGATAAGTGATTCATGAAAGGTGTAGGTTATTGTTTGTCAGGGCCATTCTTTTGTAGGGATTTTTGAAAGTCAGATTGCGTTGCGCTAAAAGTATTGTGTGTCAGTTTAGTGTTGATCAGAATAGGTAAAGAGCGAAATGTCTGGGTACGTTCAGTTCTACTCAGCTGTTTGAAAATCAAATAATGTAAGAGATTTATCAGCACAGTCATTCATAAATTTTTCAAACGGGACGTTTCAGAAGGCGTCATGACGGCTGTGGACTATGTGAACATTATTGCAATCCTTCTACATCTACGTGACTACTCTGCAGTTTAAGTGCTTAACGGAGGATTCGCGCAACCACTTTCACAGAATTTCTTTACCCTTCCACTTTCGAACAGCACTCGTGTGGGCTCTGTTTTCTCTTATTTTATTAGTATGATCAGTTCTCCATACGTAGGTGAACGGCAACAACATATTTTCGCTTTCGGGGGAGAGTGTGGAAGATTGACAGCTAGAGAAAACGCCTTCACGCAACGAAGTTCGACTTCGTTTTAATGATTGCCACGCGAACTAGCGTTATTATGTCTGTGACACTCTCTCCCCTATTTCTCGATATGACAAAACGTACTGCCGTTCTCTGAAATCTTTCCATGTCTTCCGGCAGTACTATGTGGTAAGAATTCGATACCACACAGCAATAGGCCTACTCTAGCAGAGAACAGACAAGCGTGATTTTGTGGCATCTTCTAAGTGTTCTGGAATGAAACGCAGTCTTTGGTTCGACTTCCCACCAGCTTATCTATGTCATCGTTTCAGTTTAAGTTGTTTGTAATTGTCAGTTAAACTGACAGCCTTTAGGATTGTGTTATTTGTGATGTAAGCAAAATTTGACGGATTCATTTTGGTACTCATGTGGATGCCCTCACACTTTTCGTTATGTAGCCCCAATTGCCAATTTTAGGATCATACAGATATCCTGTTTAAATTATTTTGCAATTTGTTTTGATCCTCTCATGACTGTACTACGCAGCAAAGGACAGCATCATCTGCAAACAATCTAAGATAGCTTCTCAGATTGCCTCCCAAATTTTTATATAGATTAGGAACAGTAAAGGCCCTATAATACGTCCTTGGAAACGTCAGATGCAACTTCTGTTTATCTCGCTGACTTTCACTCAGTTACGACGAAGTGTCACCTTCATGACAGTAAATCGCGGATCCAGTGACGTAACTGGGATAATTCTCTACAGACACACAATTTGACAGGAAGGAACGGTATCAAAAGCCTTCTGTAAATCTAGAAACAAGGACTCAATTTGAGATCCGCTGTCGATGGGACCCATTTTTTCATGAGAATAAAGAGCTAGTTGTACTGCGCTATCTGTTAACACCTCGTTTTCTTCGAACTAATTGATAACAGTCGAACACGAGGTGTATATGTTCCCAAACACTGTTTCAAATCGTCGTCAGTGATACGCGCCTCTAATTCAGCTATTTACTCCTATTTCCGTTATTAATTGTTGGCGTGACCTGTGCAACATTCCAGTCTTTCGATAGGGACATTTTGTCGAGCTAGCGGTTGCATAAAATTGAGAAGTATGGAGCTATTACACCAGCTGTTCCTCTTAAAGCCACCTAACTGAAACTCAGCCTGAGCTGGAAGACGTGCTTTTAATAAGTGATTTGAGTTACTTCGCTACAACAGAGGATATCTACTTGTTAGTTAGTCATATCTGTTGCATTCCTCGATTCGAGTTCTAGAATATTTCCTTCGTCTTCTGTGGTAAAGGGATTTCGGAAAATAGTATATAGTAACTGCGCTTTAGTGGCGCTGTCATCTGTAACGTTACGATCACTGTCGTGCATGACTGAGTCTTGCTACTGATGTACTTTACACACGACCAGAATCTCTTTGGATTTCGAGACAGTTTCATTGTAGAAACTGTTAATTGCGTCTCGCTGTGAAATCAGCTCTAAATTTCGCGCATCTTTAAAACTTCACGCTTGATGTCTTACCTGACGGCTATGGCATCCTCCACCAGGATAACTATCCGCGCCACAAGGTCGGAACCGTACTACACTGTTTTGAGAAGACTGATAGTGAGCTCATGTAGATGTCTTGGGAACCAAATTCATCAGTTCTGAACCAGAACCCGGGACGCTACTGGGCGTCAGATCCACGCCCACAAAACACCGGTCCGTAATTTGTAGGAATTTCGTGATCCATGCACAGACGTCTGGTGCCACATGACTCCACAACTGTACCAAGAATCTGTCGAATACAGGACACGAAGAACTGTTGTTGGATTGCGTTCCGAAGGAGCGTTGCGTCAAAATTTCAAACATTCGCTCAAAAACTTTCGGAGATTTGCGATTAGGAACATTTACAGTGTCCTCATAAGTACAAACAAGGGCGTTCATTTCTTCAAAATCTCAAATGTCCGGAAGTTCTTGACAGATTGCTTTGAAATTTGACAAAACCATGCATTCCAGTAGTCATGTGTTTTATATACGTACTGGAATGTCATCTGGTATATGTGTAATACAACGGGAAGCGTTATAAAAATGTAAACGTTTGTTCAAAATAGTTAATATCCGAAAGTTCTTACCGACTGTTTTGAAATTTTGACGCAAGTTTGAATTCTAATTCGGGCGTGTTTTAGGTAATTAATTCTTTAATATAATGCAGGGTGCGTCAAAAAAATATGTACACACTTTGAACTGTCATAGACAATTTATTTCCTGTTCTACAAAGTTAAATATCTGTGGGAAAGTAATGTTATGTTTGTTCAACAGGTGGCAGCAGTGGCAAGGAAGTAACTGCAACATGGCGGACGTGCGTTTGAGCTTTGAAGCGCGGAAGCAGATAATTAAGTGGTACTGGAAGTTTGAGAATGTAGCTGCGGTTCGAAGACAGTGGAGAAGTGAGTATGGTACAGAACCACCTCCAAGGTTAACAATTACATGTCTACGAGACAAATTCGAAATTCATGGAACGGTGTGTGATGTGCATAAGGGTCGATCAGGGCGACCTCGCACAGCTACAAGTGATGATTCCACATCTGCGGTCTTGGAACTGTTTCAGCGTTCGCCTCAAAAATCTTCAAGGCAAGCAGCACGTGAGAGTAATGTAAGTGCTAGTAGTGTGCTACGCATTCTGAAGGAAGGCAAGTTTCGTGTGTACATTCCAAGGCTGGTGCAACAGCTAAGTGACGACGATCCAGATCGAAGGTTAGAATTTTGTGAATGGGTTCAGGAGATGGTGAGACGTAAACCGAGATTTATGGGTAGCATAATTTGGTCGGATGAAGTCCAATTCAAACTCAATGGAACTATCAATAGGCACAATTGTGTGTAATTGTGTGTACTGGGCTGAAGATAATCCTCACATTACAGTTGAAAAGGCTGTGAATTTGCCTGGTGTAAATGTGTGGTGTGGTTTGTCTGCAAGGGGACTCATTGGGCCTTTCCGCTTTGAACGTACTGTTACTGGAGAAACGTACCTAACAATGCTTGCTGACTCCATACTCCCTGCCATTAATGCATTATACGGTAATGATGAGTTTTATTTCCAACAAGATGGCGCCTCGCCGCACTGTCATAGGGACGTACGAGCATACCTGTATCACAATGTGTCAGGCCAGTGGCTAGGACGCAGGGGACCAATCGAGTTTCCTGCACGTTCTCCAGACCTCACGCCGCTGGATTTCTTCTTATGGGGAACAGTAAAAGATGAGGTGTACAAACGTAAACCACGTAAGCTGGACACACTTTGGAATAAGAGTCAGGCAGTGTGCGCAGAAACCTCATTGGACACTTTGGTACCATGGATGAAATCAGTGGTGACTCATACTCAGAAATGTATTGATGCTGAAGGCCACCAGTTTGAACATCAATCACATTTGCAAAGTACAGTACATTTATTTTTCCAGTTGGACTTTAAGCTTTCCATTTCCAGAAATTTAACATTGTAGAAAGGGAAATAAATTTTCTATGACGCTTCAAAGTGTGTATACATTTTTTTGACGCACCCTTCATAAAGGGAAAACATTGTTACCAAAAATCTCAAATTGTATGTTCCCGATTTACTCCAAATTTTTACACGTTATTGTAATCCTTTAGACACATATAGACTATAGACTTTTCAATATATAAGTATACTTATATACAATAGCGAAACTTTTTTAGTAAACATGAAAGTTTATTATTTGTGATTCGAATACTACTACAGAATCTGAATTTGCAATTATAATAAACAAGGCTCAAGATCAGAGATGGGGGGAGAGGGGATGGACAGTGAAGGGAGGGAATGGACATAGACAACAGGAAATAGACTAGAGGGAGGGGGCAGGAGGAGATGGAGAAAGAAGGGGGAGGAGAAGATGGACAGAGGAATGGGGGAAGAGGTGATGGACTGAGAGAGGGGAACAGAGGTGGGGCAGGAGAAGATGGAGGGAGAGGTGGGGGAAGGAGGGAGGTGGAGGAGGTGACAGAGAGATGTGGAAGGAGGAGGAGAAGATGGTCAATGATGATGATGATGATGATGGTGTTCGGTATTGTCGGGGACTCTGTTGCACGGTCATCAGCGCACGTACACATTCCCAAGCTAGACACAGTCCAATGTAGCCAATTTCATGAATGATGATGGAATGAGGGAGATGGTCAAAGAATGGGGAAGATGGACAGAGACAGGGCAGAGAAGAAGATTAAGATGTGTATCCAATTCTCATACGTATTAGAAACGTGTGCTTTCGCCTTTCTTTCTCTTCCATTTAAAAAGAGTCACAGCAAAGAGCTGCCGGGTGCAGCTAGCTATCTAAAAAGCAGCATAAACTTCACATGACACCATTCTGTATTTCAAAACATATTTAATTTCGATTTTAGCTCGACATTAGGTAACAGGTTTTGTGATTATATAACGCGAACCTGTTTGACAGAGTATTTTTTAAATTTCTGACGTTTCAAAACGCTGCACGATTGTGTAATAACATTCCTTAAAGCGACCGGAAGGTGCGGAAAAGTACTGGACCAAGACGCAAAACGTACGGTCGTCGAACTCAAGAAGCGCTGATGCTGCGGCGTGCGTAAAGGAATAAAAGCTTTTGACCGAGGCCGAAAAGTTTCGGAGAAACAACTGCTTGACTCAAGTGGCCCCGTTATGCGAATCCTAACATCTTCACAACATAAAGACGTGTGTGTACCCGCAGAAGCGGGATTCGGAATACATTCAGCAGAACGCTAGCCTCGGCCCCTGACACGACTGCAGCGCCTCACAATGGCGCCCGGCGGTACTAACGACTGTAGCTTCCCATATTTGGTAGTCCTATCGAACAGCCGTGAATACCCGTCTCACCGGTGCGAACATCCATCACCTGCTGGACTGTTTGGCATGACTGACGTTGACGGACAATAATTGACGTCCCGGGACGGCTGCCCGCTAGAAGACAGACATGTGTTCGGCGAAATGGCTGTCGAGTGTGTGCGCTCCAGTGAGCTCTTGGCTACGTCCAGAATTTTTTCCCCGTGTGCTATTCGTTATTCGGTAACGGCCCATTGTAACTCCTCGCCAGGGAGCAATATGCCTTGGCTCACTTTACGGCAGGGCGTGGGAGAGGATACGAGCATGAAACATTCCGTGCTGCACTTTATTGCAGTCTCGTGTGTAACACGGAGCGCCCCTTTTATTTACCGGATTTCAGGAGGGTATTCGGGTGAGTTGGCGCTTAGCTCTTGTACAATACGCGAGCTCGTCGCAATATTTCAATTCCTGAAATTTATGGGAATATTGCATCCGGTCGCATGCGTAAAGAGGTGTCGATATACCTCAACTGGTTCCCGTGCCGATCGCCAGGTGGCTATGCATACGAATAATCTTTTGTTCTAGCTTGTATGAAGGGCGTCTCTTTCTCGTCCATTTGGTCTACTGGAAACGATGCGTCATGAAACCAATTACAATTTCACAAGTCGTTTGTTTTGTGACTAGAAGACCAATAGCTTCGCTTGATATTTTGTTACATTTATGTAATTTTTTGTGACTCTTTTCTAGATCGCAGCCCATTCTGAAGCACACTTTCAAGTATGGGCTATTCCATTTCAAATCGGACGAAAAATGAGAAAACTGACCGGATCTTTTTTAAAATCGTTAATAATTCTTACGTGGGTCAATTATTGAAAAATAAAACAAATTCCATAAAATTATCTCTTAAATGTATACTAGTTTTCGAGTTAAATTTCGGTAAAGTTTGCGTTATTTTTCGAACGCGACAGTTTTTCTGCTGTGACCCTTATATTTCGATTTCAGTGAACTAAGGTTCATGCTGAAACTGAATGTATGTTGTTAATGGATGTATATAGCAATAATTAATACAGTTTCAGAAACATTTATTCATAAATTAATCATAAACATAATTTTCATAAAGATTAAACTTACGTAGACTTGAACCTATTTTATCGCATATTGATTTCAGATAAAGTAATTTTGGCTATTGGACCAGGTCGCTGTAACTACTAAAACATCTAAATATCCGACGTTCCGACCAAATTCCTGTGGTGCTTCCCAGGGCGGATCCCGTCTTCTTCAGGGCAGGACCGCAAGAAGTCGGTCGGAATGTCGGCAATTTAGTAGTTACAAAGGCGCGGCCCGGTAGCCAAAATTATTTTATTCAAAATTACACCGGCCTAGGAAACCTATAAACTTACAGCACTGATTTCAGTTTTAACTTTTATGGAACCCTTTATCTGAAACGTGGAAAAAATAATTAAATAAATAAACATTTATGATCAAGCTGTACTCAGGTTGCGATGGGTTGTCGTGAAACATGAACAGTAAGCGAGCGAAAACGGTCCTTGTTTCAATTTATTTTTTATTTTTTCTACAGCTCCTCATTGAAGATACCATAAAAAGTTTACCAATATTATTTTTAAATCAAATGCTGAACAATATGGCATTTTTTTATTCGACTTAAAATTGTGGTTTTCTGAAAAAATATGAAACGTGATAAAATATACATAAAATACAACATAAAACTATACAATTAACTTTATTTTGAATTTCATTTGTCAGTTTTATTATGAATAGTTTCTTATTACTAGTCTCAGAATTGCGTGACTTTATTAAATTACGGTAACTTTGGCCTTTTAAAAAATTCTGAAGCACTTTCTTATCAATGCTGCGAGTTTGCACGAGATATTGACCTAACGTCTGTTCCAAGTGACCGAAAATTGAACCCCCACAAAAAAATGCAAGATTTATTGCTGCCCGAAGTGAAATGAAAGGGTTTTTACAGACCATCTGTCGAGTTGGAAGACGACACCATCATTGATCACAGTTAGTCTTTGACCAATGAAGATGCCAGACTCCAGATCGAAAGCTTATCTGTATACTTGAACGAGAGAAAGAGAATGTGTTTGCCACACCGAAGGTGAAATCTAAATAAATAAAACCAAAACCAAGTGTACCGCTCGAATTATTATTTCTAAAAAAAATAAGTTATCAGCTGTGGACGCACAATTAACATGCTCCTCTGAAAGTAAAGGAAAAAACATTATTCATTCTATACATCGATGAAGTTATGAGGAAAAACCGAGGAGTAATTTAGAAACGGGAATTAAAGTTCAGGGCGAAGAAACTACGACGGTACTGGAGTAGAAGTCGAAGTGAGTGAGCTGGCACTGAGAGAATTAGATTAGAAAATGAGGTACTAAAAGGAGTAAATGAGGTTTGCTGCTTCGGCAGTAAAACAGTGTTGTAGATAACATATGCAGGACGAGGCAGGTAAGACAGGTCACCGCAGATCCATCCACAATGAATAAATATAGCGAGGTGCGATTTCACCAAGTTAAAGCGGACGATGTGGCTAATTTCATCAAGTTCGCAACTGACGTGTATCGTTTGTAGCCGCCGAATTACACCTTCTTTTTACTTCTAATGCAACTATATACCGGGTGGTTATAATCAAGCTTTCCCTATTTAACACGCTATAACACGGAAACGAATTACTGTACGAGTGCCAAAGTTGGCAGCATTAATGTCAAGGACATGGGGAAGAGAAATAAGGCAGAATAAATTCGATTGAAACTCTAGCAATGTGCTGCTACGGTACATCAGACCATTACATACCGGTACCATTACTGCTACGAAAGGGGCGCCCATCAGTGTCCAGAAGAGTCTGAAAGCGCGGAATTGCATTCTGCACAGCAGAACGAAGCATGTCCCTAGGTATGCCAGCTACCTCTCGTGATATGTTGCGCTTCAGATCAGCACATGTGTGAATATTCCATTGGTAAATCCTGTCCTTGAGGTAGCCGCACAACTAGAAATCACAGGGTGTGAGACCAGGTGATCGTGCCGGCCAACCATTTGGAAACGACCGGCTGATAATTCGATCATTTCCAAATGTGTCTCAGAGAAGCAGGTGAACTTCACGAGCGATGTGCGTTGGGGCCCCTCTTGCTTGAAAACTGTTGAGCTCAATGCATCTCTCAATCCTTGCGAGAAAGTGGAGAGCGAAGTCAACATGTCGTTGTGCGTCTTGTGGTGCAAGCTACTATACGATATGGACCTTGTACGGATAGCATTTAAGAATGGTTCGAAGCATCTTCCGTACTGTGGACCATGGGATGTTATTCGTAGTTGCAATGCCTAAGTATTTAGTTGAAATCACGACCTTTAGATTATTTTGATTTATCGTGTAACCGAAATTTAGCTGAATCCTATCGGTACTCATGCGGATGACTTCACAGTAGAGTCAATTGCCACATTACGCTCCATGCAGATATGTTGTCCAAATCGTTTTACAAGTTGTTTTCGTCATTTGATGACTTTATAAGACGGTAAATGACGGCATCATCTGCAAACAATCTAAAAGGACCACTCAGCTTGTGTCCTAAATCATTCTTGTAGATCAGGAACAGCAGAGCGTATATAACATTCCCTTCGGAGAAAAAAAGATGTAGCTCCTGTTTAATTCAACACTTGCCGTCGGCTGTAACAAACTGAGACCTTTCTGTCAGGAAATCACGGATCCAGTCGCACAACTGAGACGATACTGCATAACACGCAATTTGGTTAGAAGTTGCTAGCGAGGAACGGTGTCAAAAGCCTTCTGGAAATCTAAGAATATGGAATCAATCCCCTGTCGATAGCACTCATTACTTCGTGAAAATAGACAGCTAGTTGTGGTTCACAGGTACGGTATTTTCCGAATCCGTTTTCGCTATTTGTCAATAAATCGTTTTCTTTCAGCTAATTCATAAAGATCGAACACAATATAATTTACAACATCCTACTGCAAATCGACGTTAGTGATGTGGGTCTGTGACTCACAAGGGGAGACCACGACGTTTGGAACGCGGATTTACTGCAAACTTCGTACACTCGTAGTACTCCATGAGAACAACAAAATGTGTAAGCAGTAGCGCGTACTTATCAAGCGCTACTGAGAAAATCGCAAGATTATTTCGGTCGTCGAATATATATCTGTGCGTGGTGGCCATTTTAACCATGAAGGGACTGCAGCCGAGTGGTGACGTCACGATAGCTCAGCGTGTTCGGTCAGAGGGTTAGCTGCCCTCTGTAATAAAAATCTGAGTTAATGGATCAACGACGAACTGAAACGGATGTCTTGCAACATCCGCCCCGAGCAGATGCAACGAACGAAAACGAACAAAATGAGATTAACAAATAAAAAATAAATAAAGCGTGTTCGGTCAGAGCGTTAGCTTCCCTTTCTAATAAAACAACTGAGCGAACAGAATGAGATTTTCACTCTGCAGCGGAGTGTGCGCTGATATGAAACTTCCTGGCAGATTAAAACTGTGTGCCCGACCGAGACTCGAACTCGGGACCTTTGCCTTTGCCTTTCCTGCCAGGAAGTTTCATATCAGCGCACACTCCGCTGCAGAGTGAAAATCTCATTCTGGAAACATCCCCCAGGCTGTGGCTAAGCTATGTCTCCGCAATATCCTTTCTTTCAGGAGTGCTAGTTCTGCAAGGTTCGCAGGAGAGCTTCTGTAAAGTTTGGAAGGTAGGAGACGAGGTACTGGCAGAAGTAAAGCTGTGAGTACCGGGCGTGAGTCGTGCTTGGGTAGCTCAGTTGGTAGAGCACTTGCCCGCGAAAGGCAAAGGTCCCGAGTTCGAGTCTCGGTCGGGCACACAGTTTTAATCTGCCAGGAAGTTTCAACTGAGCGAACAGATGAACGAACAAACAGAACGGGTGTCATCGGACGTCCGCCCTGAACAAATTCAGTGAACAATATAGAACAAATTTTTTTTTTTAAGACGCTATTGAAATACACTCGTTACTGCATAACCAATTATCAGCGCCGATTTTTAAGGAAATACTGCGTTATGCATGGTTTGCTTCCAAACTATCGTCTGAAAGAGAAGTTTTTGAAAATGTTCACAAGGTTTGTTTTTCCACAGAAAACGTCGAAAGACCTTGCGCATGTTTTCCATGTTTTTACGAAAAATACCATCCTGCAACTTGTACTCGTAATGTCGAAAGCGACGATTAATTGTACACCTTTCGAAAGCCGTCGGTGCCGGTCAAAACTTGGAGGCAACAAGTCGTTTCGGGCTCCTTCCAGGTATAAGGTACTCCTCAAATCACGGACAAGCATACATTTTCAGTATGACTTTATGCATTCGGTCGTTCACTAGTCGATAGTTGTGAATATTACATTATTTGTGATAGTAAAAATTAGTAGACTCTGCCAAATGACATTGTGAATTTAATTAAATTTCATCCGATTACACGTACTTTCCCCATTATATCAGTTATAATATAAATAATAAAGAAAATGTGTTGAAAATAAAAAAATGACGAACGCAACTCGATCCAGCGGCTTCATGGTTAAATTGGCCACACACACACACACACACACACACACACACACACACACACACACACACTTCCCCTCCCTCGTGTGTAGGGGCTCTGTTTCCTTGTTTTCTACTTCATTTGGATTTTATCACGGTGTGTCCGGACTTTTGGACCAAAATTCAAATGGAGTAGCAAACAAGGAAACAGAGTCCCTACACACGAGGAACGGGAAGGGGGAAACTTTATAGGCTATGCCACCAACATGGCGGCCATCTTGAAAGCCGCCATCTTGGATTCAACTCCAAAATTTCAAATGGGAATGTGGTCATGTGGCATATCAAACAGATAGAGAATTTCACCAGAAAAACAATGCCGTTGTTATTTTAAACATAGCTATATTCATTCTCGGGCTATAGCCAGCTACATGTGGCACCGGTGGGACGCTGGGCAGCATGTGTGTTATGTTCCGAAGAGACATAACGCCGATGTTACACAGTCCCTTGAGACCACCAACAGTCATAGGAATGGCTCGATATGTTGTCCATTATTTTGGATTGTTAATGATATCTTCCGAACCCAGTCCTGATGAACTTTGGTCAACACATCTGGCTGAATTTGACCACACGCATCAGCAATGCGCTGCTTTAGATGATGCAAATCCCACATTTTCACAGAATAAACCAGTACTTTGACATGACCCCAAAGATAAAAATCCAGAGGAGTCAAATCTGATGAACGTGGTGGCCACTCCACAGCACCCCTACGACCAGTCCACTTTTGAGGGAACTGCACATCCAGGAATGCTCGCACATTGTGCCCATAATGTGCTGGGTCTCCATCATGGTGGAAGAATTCCGTAAATGTCTCGTCCTCCGTTAACAACGAGGGAAACACTTCTTCATCCAATAACTTCAGATAACCATTGACTGTTAACGTACCATCAATAAAAAAAGAACCAACGACTTTAGTACCCCACACACCACACCAGACCATCACTTTTTGTGAGTCGACCGTTTTGGAAGCATCAATCCAGTGCGGATTTGTGTCGGACCAGTATCTGTGATTCTGCTTGTTCACCTCATCATTGATAAAGTAATTGGCTTCATCACCGAACAGCACCTGATAGGGGAAACGTGGGTTTATCTGCAGCTGTTGTGTCACCCATTCTGCGAACTGTACCCGACGGACTGGGTCATCCTCGTTCAGGTGTTGGAGCAGCTGAATTTTGTACGAGTGCCATTTGTGCTGCGATAAAATTCGCAGTATGGAGGTACGGCTAACCCCACATTCTTGTGACAGGCGACGAGTACTCCGTTGCGGACTCTTGCTAAATGATGCCAACACGCTCACTGTTGTTGCTTCATCGGTGGCGGATTTTGGTCTTCCAACCTTAGGTTGATCTGCGACAGAACCTGTTGCTCGGAATTTGGCCAAAAGCTTAGCAACTGCGCTGTGAGTGATGGGCTGTCTGGTTGGGTGACGACTGCTGAAGTCCTCAGCAATGACCCGTGTGCTTCTTTCTCCTGATATCAAGAAGATTTCAATGCGTTCTTCATGTGTTAGGGAGGTTTTGTAACCTGTAAATAAGGAAACAATGATTAAAACCTTAGCATGAGTAAATGATACCTAACAGATAAACACATGTAACATATCAGGCATGGGATAGTCACTTTGCACCGTTTCAGACTCCATTTTATGACTTCTCAGTACGTAACACTCACGCTGCCGAGCATCCCATTGCTGCCACATGTAGCTGGCTATAACCCGAGAACGAATAAAGCTATGTTTAAAATAACAACGGCATTGTTTTTCTGGTGAAATTCTCTATCTGTTTGATATGTCACCTGACCACATTCCCATTTGAAATTTTGGAGTTGAATCCAAGATGGCGGCTTTCAAGATGGCCGCCATGTTGGTGGCATAGCCTATAAAGTTTCCCCCTTCCCCTCCCTCGTGTGTAGGGGCTCTGTTTCCTTGTTTTCTACTTCATTTAGATTTTATCACGGTGTGTCCGGACTTTTGGACCACCCTGTATATATATGTATATATATTCGACGACCGAAATTATCTTGCGATTTTCTCAATAACGCTTGATAAGTACGCGCTACTGCTTACACATTTTGTTGTCCTCATGGAGTACTACGATTGTACGAAGTTTGCTGTAAATCCGCGTTCCTAACGTCTTGGCCTCCCCTTGTGAGTGGATTATTCCTATTTCCTTTTTTGGTCATTGGTGTGACTTGAGCAACTTTCCAGTCTTAGGTGCGTATCTTTAGACGAGCGAGCTGTTGTGTATGATTGCTAAGTACGGAGCTATTGTATCACATACTATGAAGGGAATCCGACTGGTGTAGAATGTGTATCGGAGGCCTTGCCTTTTTTGATTGAACTGTTTTGCTACACCAAGGATATCTACTTGTAAGTTACTTATGTTGGCAGTTGTTCTTGATTCGAATTCCGGAATATTTACTTTCTCTTCTTTGGTGAAGGAATTTCGGAAAACCGTGTTTAGTAACACTGCTCTAGTGTCCCTGTCATCGGTAACATCACCGTTGTTGCTGCACAGTGAGGGTATTGATTGAGCCTTGCCAATGGTGTCCTTTACATACGACCAGAATCTCTTCGGCATCTGTTATCCAAACACAAACACAGAACCAATTTTCGTCGACACGTAAATGATGGCGCAGCCGATCTTGCACGATCACCGATCTCTCTCGAGCGCTGTCAAAATTTACCCACCCATGTAGTATTTTGGTACAACTAAGCCTACCTGAGATGTAACTCAGGAGATTAAAGCACCCCATTAGCTTCGGTTATATGATGATTATAAGTGCCACGACTATCTTACAGCAGATACGCCTCGGTGAATTACTTTCGTGGTAGGATCAGAACCTGGATCCACCGCATGGAAGTTTGCTCGACCAGCAATGGAAACGAGAGGAAATAACCGAAGCATTTATTTGTGGTTCCAGTCACGCAGCCAGTACCACACAGAAAAACCCGCCGCCTTTCCAAGTTGGCGGTCGTCACTGTGCGTGGTATACAGTATACTGATGTCTCCGCTGACAGGAGAGCCCGCAGCCGATGTACTTCCAAAGCTCAGCTCCCGTACTGCTCTTGCGCACAGTTGCAGCTGCTTGTATATCCGTACTTTTTATCTTCTTGTTTCGCAAATAAATGCATAACATTAGAATTTTGGAGCAAGTATTATGTTCGAGTATAACGACTTTTCTGGAGACTAGAGATCTTCTTGTAGGAATCAGCATGGGTTTCGAAAAAGACGATCGTGCGAAACCCAGCTCGCGCTATTCGTCCACGAGACTCAGAGGGCCATAGACACGGGTTCCCAGGTAGATGCCGCGTTTCTTGACTTCCGCAAGGCGTTCGATACAGTTCCCTACAGTTGTTTAATGAACAAAGAAAGAGCATATGGACTATCAGACCAATTGTGTGATTGGATTCAAGAGTTCCTAGATAGCAGAACGCAGCATGTCATTCTCAATGAAGAGGAGTCTTCCGAAGTAAGAGTGATTTCAGGTGTGCCGCAGGGGAGTGTCGTAGGACAGTTGCTATTCACAATATACGTAAATGACCTTGTAGATAACATCGGAAGTTCACTGAGACTTTTGCGGATGATGCTGTAGTATATCGAGAGGTTGTAACAATGGAAAATTGTACTGAAATGCAGGAGGATCTGCAACGAATTGACGCATGGTGCAGGGAATGGCAATTGAATCTCAATGTAGACAAGTTTAATGTGCTGCGAATACATAGAAAGAAAGATCCTTTATCATGTAGCTACAATATAGCAGGTCAGCAACTGGAAGCAGTTAATTCCAGAAATTATCTGGGAGTAGGCATTAAGAGTGATTTAAAATGGAAAGATCATATAAAGTTGATCGTCGGTAAAGAATATGCGAGACTGAAATTCACTGGAAGAATCCTAAGGAAATGCAATCCGAAAACAAAGGAAGTTGGTTACAGTACACTTGTTCGCCCACTGCTTGAATATTGCTCACCAGTGTGGGATCCGTACCAGATAGGGTTGACAGAAGAGATAGAGACGATCCAACGGAGAGCAGCACGCTTCGTTTCAGGATCATTTAGTAATCGCGAAAGCGTTACGGAGATGATAGATAAACTGCAGTGGAAAACTCTGCAGGAGAGACGCTCCGTAGCTCGGTACGGGCTTTTATTGAAGTTTCGAGAACATACCTTCACCGAGGAGTCAAGCAGTATATTGCTCCCTCCTACGTATATCTCGCGAAGAGACCATGAGAATAAAATCAGAGGGATTAGAACCCACACAGAGGCATACCGACAATCTTTCTTTCCACGACCAATACGAGACTGGAATAGAAGGGAGAACCGAAAGAGGTACTCAAATTACCCTCCGACACACACTGTCAGGTGGCTTGCGGAGTATGGATGTAGAGGTAGAACATACATTTTCAGACTCACTGGTACACTGATTCAGAGCAGCGTTCAGTATATGAGAAATACTGCGCTCTTTAAATACCTCTAACTTTTTGCGTATGCATGTTCCATACTCGAAACATTTCTATACCAAACTCTCTTTGTAGATTTCTTACAGAATAATTCTGTTTGCATTACATTATTGTTTCCATAGCCATCCTCCACAACAGCTCAATTACTGTTGGTGATCCCGTCTTAAACTTACTGCAATTAAAGCGTATTATTCACCAGCTCTCCATTGAAGTTACCGTAAAGAAGTTCTCTAATATTATTTTTTCAATCAAATGTTACAATATGACATCATTTTTATTCCACTTAAAATTGTGGTTTTCAGAAAAAAATTTAAACATGATAAAAATTACATTAAATGTACGTTCTAAAAATATCGAGTAAGTGCAACCTAAAACAATACAATTACCTTTGTTTTGAATTGTGTTTTACAGTTTTACTTTGAATATTTTCTGAGCTACGATTCTTAGAATTGTGTGATTTGATTAATTTACGGCAACTTTGACTTTTAAAGGACCCGAAAGCACTTGTTTATCACAGTTGTGGGTTTGCAGAAGACATTGACTAAACTCTGTTTCAGATGACAGAAAATTGAGCCCCCACAAAAATGCAATGTTTGTAAGTAGGCTGTTTAGGTTTTTATGTTGGTAACGTCACGTAGCGCTCTGTATGAAAATCACTGGCTGTGGTGTGTGCAGTCTGTGGCTGGTTGGCATTGTTGGAATATTCGCTGTTGTAGTGTTGGACAGTTGGATGTGAACTGCGTGTAGCGTTGCACAGTTGGAGGTGAGCCACCAGCAGTGATGGATGTGGGGAAAGAGATGGCGGAGTTTTGAGAGGGGATGGTCTGGACATGTGTCCATCAGTGAGAGTAAATTTTTAAGACTGGATGTCATGTACTGATATATGTATTATGACATTTGAACACTATTAAGGGAAATACATTGTTTGTTCTCTATCAAAATCTTTCATTTGCTAACTATGCCTATCAGTAGTTAGTGCCTTCAGTAGTTAGAATCTTTTATTTAGCTGGCAGTATTGGCGCTCACTCTATTGCAGTAGTTCGAGTAACGAAGATTTTTGTGAGGTAAGTGATTCATGAAAGGTATAGGTTATTGTTAGTCAGGGCCATTCTTTTGTAGGGATTACTGAAAGTCAGATTGCGTTGCGCTAAGAAAATATTGTGTGTCAGTTTAGTGATGATCAGAATAAGAGAGAAATGTCTGCGTACGTTCAGTTTTGCTCAGCTGTTTGAAAATCAAATAACGTAAGGGGTTAACCAGTACAGTAATTGATGAATTTTTCTAAGGGGATGTTTCAGGTTTACTGCCGTCCGAAGTGAAATGAAAGGTTTATAAAGGCGGATTCGGAGCGTGTACCCTCTCCCGACGCTACGAGAGAAACCTCTGCTAGCAAAGTAGTTGTTTACAGAATATGAAAACAAGAGGCAAAAAACTAACTAAATTATATGCCACTCTCTTTATAAATTACTGTTTTTAATTTATAAATACAAAATTGTAGAGACATATTATGTATCCCTATTTCCAGAAAGACCATCGGAGATGTTTTACTTACAATATCGAAACGCTTCTGGTGAAAATGTGGTTGCACCGAACGTATCAGCTTTAGCGCTCTTTGTCGCAGTAAAAATAAACCTGTCTACAATAATTATCCGGGCTGTTATGCCGTGGTCGGTTGATGAATTCTGAGGTGATTCCCAACGTTTCGTCTCCGACTGCGGGAGACATCTTCAAGGGGGTCCGTAGCTCGATGGAAGTCCAACACACCCACTGGCTCGCTACTGACTGCCGCTAAATTCCGTGTCCGGTTTTTATAGTTTTTATGAGGCACTCAGTGATGTAGTTGTTAGAGTAAAGGACAAGGACAGTGTTCTGCTCATGGGTGATTTTAATGCCAGGCCTGGAAATCGAACAGAAGGATATGAAAAGGTTATGAGTAAATTTGGAGAGCATATGGAGGCCAACAGGAACGGGAAATAACTCTTGGATTTCTGTGCCAGTACGGGCTTAGTAATCACAAATTCCTTTTTTAAACATAAGAACATTCACCGGTATACCTGGGAAGGTAGGGGAACCAGATCTGTCATTGACTATATAACAACAGATCAGGAATTCAGGAAGGCTGTGAGGGACACACGTGAATTCAAGGGATTCTATGATGACACTGATCATTATTTAATCTGCAGTGAAATTGGGATTGTGAGGCCGAAAGTGCAGGAGGTCAGGTCCATATGTAGGAGGATAAGAGTGGAGAAACTTCAGGATAAGGAAATCAGGCACAAGTACATAACAGTGATCTCAGAAAGGTACCAGTTAGTTGAATGTAGTCAATTGCAGTCATTGGAAAAGGAATGGACAAGGTACAGGGACACAGTACTAGAAGTGGTTAAAGAATGTCTTGGAACAGTAGTGTGTAAAAGTAGGATGAAGCAAACAGCTTGGTGGAATGACACAGTCAAAGCAGCCTGTAAAAGGAAAAAGAAGGCGTATCAAAAATGGCTACATACTAGAACTCAGGTAGACAGAGAAAGTTATGTTGAAGAAAGAAATAACGCCAAACAGATAATCGCAGCATCCAAGAAGAAATCTTGGGAAGACTTTGGAAACAGGTTAGAGACTTTGGGTCAAGCTGCTGGAAAACCATTCTGAAGGGTAATTAGCAGTGTTTGAAAGGGAGGTAAGAAGGAAATGACAAGTATTTTGGACAGGTCAGGAAAACTGCTGGTGAATCCTGTGAATTCCTTGGGCAGATGGAGGGAATATTTTGAAGAGTTGCTCAATGTAGGTGAAAATACGATCAGTCATGTCCCAGATTTCGAGGTACAATGGGATAGGAGTGATGATGGAAATAGGATCATATTTGAGGAAGTGGAGAAAATGGTTAATACATTGCAGTGTAATGAAGCAGCTGGGGTGGATTAAATTAAGTCGGAACTCATCGAATACAGTGGAATGTCAGGTCTTAAATGGCTACACAGGATAATTGAAATGGCCTGGGAGTCGGGACAGGTTCCAGCAGACTGGACAAAAGCAGTAATCACACCAATCTTTAAACATGGAACCAGAAAAGATTGTAACAACTACAGAGGTATCTCTTTAATCAGCGTTGTGGGTAAAATCTTCTCAGATATTGTTGACAGGAAAGTGCGAGAACCAATTGGATGAAAATCATTGTGGGTTAGGCCTCTTACATGTTGTCAGGACCAGATCTTTAGCTTACGGAAAATCATGGAGAAGTGTTATGAATGGAACAGGGAATTGTATCTATACTTTATAGATCTAGAAAAGGCATATGACCGGGTTCCTTGGAGGAAGGTATTGTCTGTTCTACGAGATTATGGAATAGGAGGCAAACTTTTGCAAGCAATTAAAGGTCTTTACATGGATAGTCAGGCAACAGTTAGAGCTGACGGTAAACTGAGCTCATGGTTCAGAGTAGTTTCAGGGGTAAGACAAGGCTGCAACCTGTCTCCAGTGTTGTTCATATTAATTATGGATCATATGTTGAAAACAATAGACTGGCTGGGTGAGATTAAGATATGTGAACACAAAATAAGCAGTCTTGCATATGCGGATGACTTAGTTGTGATGGCAGATTCGATTGAAAGTTTGCAAAGTAATATTTCAGAGCTAGATCAGAAATGTAAGGACTATGGTATGAAGATTAGCATCTCCAAAACGAAAATAATGTCAGTGGGAAAGAGATATAAACGGATTGAGTGCCAAATAGGAGGAACAAAGTTAGAACAGGTGGACGGTTTCAAGTACTTAGGATGCATAATCTCACAGGATGGCAACATAGTGAAAGAGCTGGAAGCGAGGTGTAGCAAAGCTAATGCAGTGAGCGCTCAGCTATGATCTACTCTCTTCTGCAAGAAGGAAGTCAGTACCAAGACTAAGTTATCTGTGCACCGTTCAATCTTTCGACCAAATTTGTTGTATGGGAGCGAAAGCTGGGTGGATTCAGGTTACCTTATCAACAAGGTTGAGGTTACGGATGTGAAAGTAGCTAGGATGATTGCAGGTACTAGTAGAGGGGAACAATGGCAGGAGGGTGTCCACAATGAGGAAATCAAAGAAAAACTGGGAATGAACTCTATAGATGTAGCAGTCAGGGTGAACAGGCTTAGATGGTGGGGTCATGTTACACGAATGGGAGAAGCAAGGTTACCCAAGAGACTCATGGGTTCAGCAGTAGAGGGTAGGAGGAGTCGGAGCAGACCAAGGAGAAGGTACCCGGATTCGTTTAAGAATGATTTTGAAGTAATAGGCTTAACATCAGAAGAGGCACCAAAGTTAGCACTGAATAGTGGATCATGGAGGAATTTTATAAGGGGGACTATGCTCTAGACTGAACGCTGAAAGGCATAATCAGTCTTAAATGATGATGATGATGATGATGATGATGATGATGTTTGCAGAGAAAAAGGAAAATTCGGTACTTCTCGCTAGTGTAATGTAATGTTAACCAGCAACTACCCTTTTCTTAGAACACGACTCAAGCAGGTCCCCAAGTAGTTACCAAGGTACTGCTGCATTCTGCTCCCTGACATTGTTCTGATGACGGTTAATGTAGATAGTTCTCATTATGAAATACAAAACATATTGCAGGTTAGTTTCTAGGATCGTAATATTAAATTTGCGTTGTAGATGGCACTTTAACATGACGACTAACCAGATGACATATCAATACAAAAAGACAATATTATGACAATTTAGCAGGATTACTCAACATGAATTCTGAAATTGGGTAACCGAATGCAAAAGTGCTAAACGTCGTCAAGAATATACGAAGTCTCAATCGCACTAATAATATGAAGTTCGTGTTCGACAGCTCGCCACTTTCACATTGCTATCTCCACCTCACTCCAGACAGCCCTCGGTGGAGCTGCACTAAGTTGCCGATGTAATTGAAGGCCTTCAAACCGACAATAGACCACAGATTGAAAAATGCAATCGAATTCTCTTGCAGCGTAAGCTTGGTCAATGTCCCTGTAATTTTTGCCCTCTTATTTCAGACCGAGTTGATGAACAAAATAAAATTCGTGACTCTCATAGATGCTTCGAATCTGTTCAGTAATTTTATCAGTAATTTTGATGTGACTTAAGATTAGTGAGGTCTACGATCATGGCAACTCCTGCCAGTTTGCTAGGACACACATGTGACAGGTAGCACCTGATTTAAAACTTACCAAAAGGAATTGATAAGACACATCTTTTGCAGCAAACCTGGAACTGCTTTCTGAGGCAACTAACGTTTTATAAAGTCACTACTTTACAACCATGATGCCAAGGAATTTCTGCATAAACTCACTCATTGCCATCATCGTGGCAGCAGTAGATAACTGATAACTCACAATGTGAAGGATGAGACAAGGTATAGATTCTGCATGAAATGACCTTGCACTCGTAAAATATTACTAACTCAATAAGATATTCACAGAGGGAGTATTCACAGCATTTCATAAGATGACAAGAAAATGTCAGGCGAATTTAGCAGAATAAATCTTCTTGCAATTTCGACGGCATTACGTCGCTAAATTCACTTGGAATTCGTTTTTCACGTCGAAGACTCATACGATATAATCCACTGTAAGATGAGACCCTTAGAAAGTATATTTAATTTCTGGACTCCAATAACGGCATTCTTCACATAAGTAACACCTGTTTGTGTGTTTAATGTTGCGTTTTGAGGCTCAGGCAATATCGCAATGACTATAGCCCGCCTGTTGCAGCCAGTGTGTCGTCAGCTCAGCGATTCCCTTATGCGTTGCGATGCTGGTGCTATATGAAATGGCAGTTACAATCTCGGTGAAGGCCGCTGAACACAACGTTTTATTTTCCATTTTAACTAATGGAGTTGCAAACTGCTAAATCTGAAGAATGCCTTACAGATAAATCTTCTTGCAATTTCCACTTAGTAAATTATGTTAATATCATGAATGTCTGTTTTGCAAATGCCAAGGTGCTTCAATGTAAAATAGTTTCCGAAAAGATTCAAACCTACTGTCAACGATTCGAATTTGAGCTTTGTTCGTCATATAGGTCTAACATGTCAGGAGGTTGTTTATGAAGTGAACATGTAGATAAATATAGTTTATCTCTTCTAAATTTTGTAATAGCATTTAACTGTAGACGTTTGCTGACACCGGCGTTAGCAATTCCTTTCCATTCTGTGAAACCTCAAAATTGATAACTTTTTCTGGTTTAAATCTGACGATCTTAACTATCACTTCCGATCAACGTTAAATACTTCCTGAATCCATACATGGAACTCCAAATGTGCAGTGTTCCTGCACTGCTACAGAGCATGCATTGGAAGGTATTCACACAGTTTATCGCATAGACTTACCATAAGGAATGAAACAAAAACTGTAATACACTTTACACCACAGACGCTCACTCTGGCTTGACGAAAACATCCGAATATTGGCCAAAAGTTGCACAAATAATGGACTTTGAAAGGAAAAGAAAGAGGTATGAAGCATTTATAAATTCATCGAATGTAGTGAGGTGGTTTAATTTCGTCTTAGTCTGTCAAATTAATTTAGGACCATACACAGCTCTTGCCTATTAATGTAATACAGTCATGGACTGTGCGGCTGGTCCCAGCGGAGATTCGAGTCCTCCCTCGGGCATGGGTGTGTGTGTTTGTCCTTAGGATAATTCAGATTACGTAGTGTGTAAGCTTAGGGACTGATGACCTTAGCAGCTGAGTCCCATAAGATTTCACACACATCTGAACATTTTTGAATGTAATACAGTACCCGCCGGCCGCGGTGGTCTAGCGGTTCTAGGCGCTCAGTCCGGAGCCGCGCGACTGCTACGGTCGCAGGTTCGACTCCTGCCTCGGGCATGGATGTGTGTGATGTCCTTATGTTAGTTAGGTTTAAGTAGTTCTAAGTTCTAGGGGACTGATGACCATAGATGTTAAGTCCCATAGTGCTCAGAGCCATTTATACCATTTTTAATACAGTACCCATCTACTAATCAGGGCGTCGGTCTATGTTGCTTTCGAGCGTGAATGGAAATCGTAGAAATCTTCTATGGAGCGACATTTAATAATAAAGCGTTTTAAATTATGAATAGCTATGAGCGGTAGCAGGCGCTTTCGATAAAGAACGGGGAGTGCTGCGCCGCTGCTGTCGCCACCGCCGCTGCCGGTAGCCAGCAAATGGATCCCGGAGCTTTGCCGCATGCGACGTCCAGAGGAGGGCACTCTGCACTTGCAATCTGCCGCAAAATGGTTACTGGATAAAAGTTTGTTATCGGTGTGATAGAAAGTGAAATAGATTGCATCTGCATTACCATTACATTCATGTCTTCAGCATTCAGTTGGAAGAGGCCATAAAATTTTTTTGTGCCAGGTAGTTTCGATCCACAGACGTTGTAGACAGAAACAACGCACGGTACCACAATACCACGGGCGTAAACAGCGTATGGCTTCTCTTATATGGGACAAGACTTCCTCCAGGAAGTGCCGCAGTCTACAGTGTTGGCAGATTGTGCAGATTGCCGGACTTAAGAGAATTAGCGAGTTGGCCAGTTTATTTGTCCCATGTCGCGACCGGCGCGGACTTAGCCTCTGCAGCGGCCGGCTGCCGGTCGAGTTTTATGTCAAAGAGTGTACGTAAGAGGAAGCAATATATTTCTTGACCCTTCTAGAAACGTACGCTCTCATTCCTTTCACAATAAACCACATCGTGACACAGAAACCCTCTCTTGCAGCGTTTGCCACTGATGTTGGTCGATCATCTTCGTGATGCTTTCGTCCTTACTAAGTGAATCTGTAACGAAACGCGTTGCTCGTTTAATGAACAAAGTAAGAGCATATGGACTATCAGACCAACTGTGTGATTAGATTGAAGAATTCCTAGATAACAGAACGCAGTATGTCATTCTCAATGGAGAGAAGTCTTCCGAATTAAGAGTTATTTCAGGTGTGCCGCAGGGCAGTGTCGTAGGACCGTTGCTATTCACAATATACACTACTGGCCATTAAAATTGCTACACCAAGAAGAAATGCAGATGACAAATGGGTATTCATTGGACAAATATATTATACTAGAACTGAGATGTGATTGCATTTACATGCAATTTGGATGCATAGATCCTGAGAAATCAGTACTCACAATTACCACCTCTGGCCGTAATAATAGCCTTCACACGCCTGGGCATTGCGTCAAACAGAGCTTGGATGGTGTGTACAGGTACAGCTGCCCATTCAGCTTCAACACGATACCACAGTTCATCAAGAGTAGTGACTGGTGTATTGTGACGAGCCAGTTGCTCGGCCACCATTGACCAGACGTTTTCAGTTGGTGAGTGATCTGGAGAATGTCCTGGCCAGGGTAGCAGTCGAACATTTTCTGTATCCAGAACAGCCCGTACAGGACCTGCAACATGTGGTCGTGCATTATCCTGCTGAAATGTTGTTTCGCAGGGATCGAATGAAGGGTAGAGCCACGGGTCGTAACAGATCTGAAATGTAACGTCCACTGTTCAAAGTGCCGTCAATGCGAACAAGAGGTGACCGAGACGTGTAACCAATGGCACCCCATATCATCACGCCGGGTGATAAGCCGGCATGGCGATGACGAATACACGCTTCCAACGTGCGTTCACCGCGATGACGCCGAACAAGGAAGCGACCGTCATGATGCTGTAAACAGAACCTGGACTCATCCGAAAAAAATGACGTTTTTCTATTCGTGCACCCAGGTACGTCTTTGAGTACACCATCGTAGGAGCTCCTGTCTGTGATTCAGCGTCAAGGGTAACTGTAGCCATGGTCTCCGAGGTGACAGTTCGTGCTACTGCAAACGTCGTCGAACTGTTCGTGCAGATGGTTGTTCTCTTGCAAACGTCCCTTGACTCAGGGATCGAGACGTGGCTGCACGATCCGTTACAGCCATGCGGATAAGATGCCTGTCATCTCGACTGCTAGTGATACGAGGCCGTTGGGATCCAGCACGGCGTTCCGTATTACCCTCCAGAACCTACCGATTCCATATTCTACTAACAGTCATTGGATCTCGACCAACGCGAGCAGCAATGTCGCGATACGATAAACCGCAATCGCGATAGGCTACAATCCGACCCTTATCAAAGTCGGAAACGTGATGATACGCATTTCTCCTCCTTACACGAGACATAACAACAACGTTTCACCAGGCAACGCTGGCCAACTGCCGTTTGTGTATGAGAAACCGGTTGGAAACATTCCTCATATCAGCACGTTGTAGGTGTCGCCACCGGCGCAAAGCTTGTGTGAATGCTCTGAAAAGCTAATCATTTGCATATCACAGCATCTTCTTCCCGTCGGTTAAATTTCACGTCTGCAGCGCGTCATCTTCGGGGTGTAGCAATTTTTATGGCCGGTAGTGTATATAAATGACCTTGTGGATAACATCGGAAGTTCACTGAGGCTTTTTGCGGATGATGCTGCAGTATATCGAGAGGTTGTAACAATCGAAAATTGTACTGAAATGCAGGAGGATCTGCAACGAATTAATGCATGGTGCAGGTAATGGCAATTGAATCTCAATGTAGGTAAGTGTAATGTGCTGCGAATACACAGAAAGAAAGATCCTTTATTATTTAGCTACAATGTATCAGGTCAGCAACTGGAAGCAGTTAATTCCATAAATTATCTGGGAGCAGGCATTAGGAGTGATTTAAAATGGAAGAATCCTAAGGAAATGCAGTCCGAAAACAAGGGAAGTAGGCTCGACGTATTCGCCCACTGCTTGAATACTGCTCACCGGTGTCGGTTCCGTACCAGACAGGGTTGATAGAATAGATAGAGAAGATCCAACGGAGCTCGGTACGGGCTTTTGTTGAAGTTTCGAGAACATACCTTCACCGAGGAGTCAAGCAGTATATTGCTCCCTCCTACGTATATCTCGCGAAGAGACCATGAGGATAAAGTCAGAGAGATTAGAGCCCACACAGAGGCATACCGACAACCTTTCTTTCCACGACCAATACGAGACTGGAATAGAAGGGAGAACCGATAGAGGTACTCGAGGTATCCTCCGCCACACACCGTCAGGTGGCTTGAGGAGTATGCATGTACATGTAGATGTAGATCTTCGCTGTTTCCTGTATCAGTCGTATCTGGTACGGATCCCATACTGAGTAGCAATATTCAAATTGAAATTTGGTTTTCGCCGGACATAGCGTATCAGGTTATGGTTGTGGAAAGGGGCCAAGATCAGTTACTGTTAGTTGGACCAGACACACAAATTTTATTTTCCCAAAGACACTTAATCACATATGCCCTTATAAGGAATGAAAAACAAAACGGCTGAAGGCCCGAACACGAGTTATTAAAATTGCTTTAAGGACTACACACGGCTGAAGGCTTTAGTTAAAAAAGAAAAAAATTTTACATAAAGCTCGGCTGAAGTCCACATACTAAACACTGAAGAACTGACGGCTTAAGGCCTGAATAAGAAAGATCTGAAATAGAGCAAAATCTTCTTTTTAAAAATAAGTTTTAAACAACTCAATCTTGAAACCTTAATTGAAGTCGGCTGAAGGCCTTTTTTTTAATTAAAACGAAATAAATTAATAAACAGCTGAAGGCCTCGCACAGTACTTGAGACAAAAGACAATCACAATTTAAAACAACAGATCAGTGGTGCTCAGAAGTGTTCCAAGGGTCGGCCTGTGGAGGTAACTAACATAAGTTTAGGTGAGACAGGCAGCCAAAAGTAACATCAAATAATCGGACGGCAACCCGACCCAGGGACGGCTGAAGGACCGACCAACAACCTAATCAATCCCCTTCCGCTTGACCAACGGCACGACAACGGAAAATATCACCGAGGACGAAGATGCGAGCAGCACTACGTCTTCAAAACTGGCGTTTAAATACAGCGAAGGCACAATAACCACTCAAAAATATAAACAAACACCAAAGGCTGTCAAACTACACGCCATGCTGGACAGCACCAACACGGCGAGGAAACACACACACGCTGCTCTGTCCCAACCGACCGACTGCCTACTCCAGTACGCAGGCAGCATTCATAACTGCTCAGTGCAAATCACAGAATCTACACACAGTGCCACGTAAACACTTGCACCAAGAACTCCGACAATCTTAAAACCAGTCACCGTGGAACAAAAAGGAAAAATCACAAGTCGACACAAACAGAGTTTTCATAAGCGGTCGACGACCAAATACACGTCGTCCGATGAGACGACCAACCAAGGTCGTCCCCACTCAAGTTATGTGTGTCGGCAACGGTCGGGAGCGTCATGGCTTCCCTGACCTCACTGCAGATCCATCCCGACTCCCTTGATGTCCGTTCGGAACTCGGAGACACGGGGACCCGGGCACACTGGCTCGGACCCAACCAAGGTATTCTTGCCCATTGGGCACCCGACATCTCTGCACAAGGAATGAACCGACCCACGTCGGACAAGATGACCATCTGCCGAGGCTCAGAAACGGTCAAAGACCAAATACACGTCGCTCGATGAGACGATAGACCGAACGACCAACCAACGGTCGTTCCCGCTCCAATAAATGGTTTACTGAGGAAAATGCCCACAGGCGCAAAACACCTTTTAAGATATAACAGAAACAAGTCACAATTTCTCTTTCTGAATAAGATATTAAAAACCCAGTACAATGAAAGGCATCTTTCAGGTATTACAAAATGTCAGTGACAAGTAATGGCACATCAGAGGTGCGCGGAAACAACTCAGATCGAGCCTGAATGAAAACTAAAAGGAACGATGAAGAAGGAAAGGCGGACGCCACGGCGCCACCAGCAAACAAATAATAAAATACCCAACTTCAATTCGCCGAAGAACTGGAGACTGATAGACACAGCGGCCGCGTTATCGGTTACAATACGGACGACGCGCACCGCTGATTACACTACTGAAACAAGATAAAACCACGTAGCAACTGGGCAGTGTCCACAGTAATACAATCCTTAAAACGTTAGAAAAATCCAAAAACAGGAATATGGCCACAAGGGGCGCACAAGCCATTCACATTCAGAATTAACCACTTCAAATATCTGACCTAGTTTGTCATTAATAATACAGGGTGTCCATGAAGTCCCTTTACAACTTCAAAACTGTATTACAACGGCAATTGTTGAAATATTTTAACAAAATTTATTTTATTGTTATCACTGTTTACTAAAGTTTTTCTACATACTAAAATTTTATGTTTCAGTACTCTGTTGATGGAAGGAACTGAACCTCTATAAAATGTCAACTCCTCAAGAGAAGGCATAATGTGTGTCCTGGTTTACTGAGACAAAATCGGATGTTCAGACTCAACGAAACCTCAGAACGAAGTATAGAAGAGATCGACGATCGCGCCCTTCAATCCGTGAATGGCACAAAAAATTTATGGGGACAGGGACAGTGTTGCGTAAAGGGAGGAGCGGGCGACCAAGTACATCCGAGGAAAAAATCGATCGCGTTTTAAACGTCTTCAGTCGTTCACCTACGGAGTCCATTCGCACTGCTGCCAGACAGTTGCAACTATCGCGTTCAACCATGCGTAAGGTCCTCCACAAGAACTTACGGTTGTACGCGGACAAAGTGCAACTGTTACAGGCACTTGAGCCAAATGACAAGCCAAAACGGACAGAGTTTGCACTCAGCATGCTGGAACGCCTTTCGGAGGATGAAGCATTCCTCAAGCGAGTTTGCTTCAGTGACGAGGCAACTTTTCATGTTTCTAGGACATTAAACAGACACAATGTGAGAATCTGGGGATATGAACACCCCCATGTGACTAGGGACCTTCACCGGGATAGTCTAAATGTGAATGCGTGGTGTGGAATCATGTGCAAATTTTTCTTCAGCGAGTCAACAGTTACTGCAGATGTTTACCTAGACCTCCTGACCGAATATGTAGCACCACAATTTATTCACTTACAACCATCATTTTCCAGCAAGATGGTGCTCCACCACATTGGGAACCGAATGTTTGTCGGTTCCTCACTGAAACATTTCTAGGCAGATGGATTGGGAGGGATGGTCCAATTCCTTGGCCACCGCGTTCGCCAGATATCACTCCTTTGGACTTTTTTTATGGGGTATGTAAAACATATCGTGTATCAAACACAGATACGGGACATTGCTGACTTGAAGCAAAGGATTCGTAATGCCATTGCCACCACTGATGACGCTTGCTACTGCGAACATGGCAAGAAATCGAGTACCGTCTTGATGTGCTTCGTACAAGTAAAGGCGGCCATATAGAGGTCTATTAAACATTGTCAATAACTTTTATAAACATTGATTACAATAAAAGAAATGTTGTTAAAATATTTCATCAACTGCTGTTGTAATTAATGTTTGAAGGACTTTATGGGCTCCCTGTATATGCAGACAGCCTTATTACTGCCAGTGCAGGAGGTGATAGTATACTCAAATAGTAAGAAGCTGATCATAATGCTAAATCACGTCCTCGTAACGTAACTCTTAACATAACCCTAGAGCCAATTATTATATATATTTGATAAACACACACTCAGTAATTACAATACGACAGGACTCTAGCACACAATTTTTCGTCATTGAGCCCCTGGTTGTTTACCTCTGAACACAATACCTAAATACCAGCAGACAGCCAGAAAATCGAACCTGTGGTTATTTCGGAGTGCACAGTCACGCAGTTCGATATACACTCCTTGCCCGTATGTCAAGTGGGTCCAAAAAAGGCAAACCTCATTCTCACGGATAACCACTGTTCAATTAGTTGTGCACCAATGCTCAATACGAAACAGATAACATGGACGTCCAAGCACTGGGAGAGCCGTTAACTGCAAACAGTACGAAATTCAATATAGATACATACAGCAGGACTTTAACAACCTGAATAATTCCCACCGTTTCAAAATGGTTCAAATGGCTCTAAGCAGTATGGGACTTAACATCTGAGGTCATCAGTCCCCTAGACTTAGAACTACTTAAACCTGACTAACCTAAGGACATCACACACATCCACGCCCGCGGCAGGATTCGAACCAGCGACCGTAGCAGCAGCGCGTTTCCGGACTGAAGCGCCTTGAACCGCTCGGTCTGGTTTTGTGAGCATTTGGATGAATTATCGCATGTCCTCTGGCCACAACAGTCATCATCTCAATATTAGTGAGCTTTTATTGAAATACTTTAAAAGAACGGTGCATAGTCGCTATCCATTGCTATCATCGCTGCCCGAACTTGCCAAAATTTTGCATTAACAATGGCATAAGATTCCCTTAAAACACACACAGGACCTGTACCATATTTATCCATTCCGAAAAGACTGGAAGCTGTTTCGAATGACAACGGATTTCCTACATCGTTTTAGGTATGGGGGTGGCGTTTCCATATTTTTATCAAACCCCTGTGTATTTACTTGATATTTTTCGATGCTCCCGAAGTTTATACTAGTATTCTTGAAAGTCTCTGTAAGTCAGATGAGATCCTTGTCACTGCCTTTCAAACCTGTTACCAAATGGTGAACATTTTCATCTCCCTTAGGTGGTTAGTTTAACGAGATTTAATCATCCTGTATTCTCGTCTCTTAACAGTACGGAAAGTCTTTCGTGACCGTCTTAACAGTTGAGGACAGTTTCCGATGAATGTCGTGTTTCTCTCGAGCACAGCTTTGGACGTAATGTCAGCAGCACATAAACTATCGAATCTTTACTTTTTTGATCAATCACCATAAATATCACTCGCCACTTCAGAGATATTGAAATTAGCTAAAACGATGATATCGGACATGAAGTTTATGTAAACTCGTGACAGGTTAATACTGCTAATTGCTATGTAAAAGAGATGTTTTATCGAAATCTGGTTTGACTGGCTGGTCAATCTCATCCTGTTTCCACCTGTGGAAAGACACCTGTTCTAGCGACCATGTCACTCTTAATGGCTATCTAACGGAACAGGTTGGAGCTTAAGGCTTTTTACTCCGGCTTTCCTGCCCATGAAGGAAAATGTAGCCTTCAGTTCCTGAGACAAAAATCCGACAAATTGCGAGAGGGGAGAAGAGGTTCTAATTGGGCATATGTTAGCTGTGCTTTCCAGCAGCTGTACTCCTGTTGTAACCAAGAGAAAGTCCCCAAAAGCCTTGCCGGAACCGGGGAACTGGAACTCATTTCAAACTATTTCTGGAACCATTTTGTCCTGAAAATACATTTGAAGCGTTCCAGGGCTATTTATTTGAATTGTATAATGCCAGTGAGAAGAACGTAGTGCTTTCCTCTTTAACGTTGGTTTGTTTGCATTCACTAGCTACAGCATTATTAAAGGCAACGGGTCTGAGGTGAATAATTTGTATTCGAGAGAAAAACGTCTTTTAATGTTGCAAAGATTATACTAACATCTGAGTATCTTTCTGAGTTGCGGCGAACAAAATGAACCCAAAAATCATCGTCATAGTCCTGCAGCCGGCCGACAGGTTATTGAAGCACTAATTGAAGATTATTATCTCTTTTTATATGTGAACTATTTCAAAGTCATTTTCTTGAGCGAATGTGCTCTATTTTATTAAAGAAATATTTCAAATTCTCTACTAAAAATGTAATAAGACGTGTGTGAACTGCGAATTGGTGTTCACTGTGACTGAAGTGAGTCGGAAGAACTGTATTTTCCTATGAAAAGATACAGACAGAGAGAGAGAGACAAAGAGAGAGAGAGAGAGAGAGAGAGAGAGAGAGAGAGAGGGAGGGAGGGAGCGAGAAGCAAAGCTCCTCTCAACAAACTGACTTTTCCCCTCTTATCTTGCTCCATTGCTCCATCGAACTGAGTAGATGTATTTTGTGTAAGTGTCCCTGTAGTAGACAGACCGATTTACAATTAAATACGTTAAAAACGGTCTTCATTCCTGTTATCGTTTATAGCTAATAGATCTCTCCGCAGCTACTAAACAGTACGTGGATTACGGTTTCAGAAAAAACTAGCTGGAACTCGAATGGAGCACATCACGTCAAGAGACACAAAGTGCCGAATGAAATTACCGATCAGCCATTGATTTCATTCTGCTACAAGCAAATTGCGTCCCTGTGATTATTTTCGGATCATTTGACAGTGACCTGCAATCGTTCCGAGCAAGCATAAATTACGTACGGTTTGGCCGTTGTCTCCGAACCGTGATTCTGCTGTTCCCTCTTCTGTCAGATACAGGACCCACGGGAGTGACGGTGGTGTTAAATTACTACGGCTCGCAAATGGTAAAGACTTCAGAAGCCAATTTATGTTCTAAAATCATTGCAATATTTTTAGATGCGTATGATATGCAGTAGGAAGAACGCGCCACCTTCAATAATGTCCGTTGCTACACTGCAAAATGGGAAAGAAATTAAATTCATTTGACAAGTTGATTTTCTTTTTAACACTAGCATTTTACATTACGAAACAACTTCTTTGGATGAATGTAGGTTGTAAACAAGAGTGTTGTATGCTAGGGCAGGGGTTACAAAATTTTTCCTCTGACGAAACACTTTCTCGTTCATTTTGAAGGTTAACAAAATTTTAAAATAATTGAAAAACTTGTTTTATTCCGTGTTCACTTGAATTTTACATCATAACTAGTGACACAGAAATAATAATAAACTTTTTTAAGAAAAATTAGTAAGGTGAGGATGTTGTAAAACACACTATGTTGTTAATAGTTTCCCGCGCAGCAATTAATCACTTTCCAAGGAACAGCAGTGTTACACGCAACACAGTTTGGGAAACCATGGCCTGAGCGTAAGACAAATGAGGCACCGCTGTTTTAAACAGACTGACCTCTTATTCAGGGGGATGGAAGCTCTATTCTCCTCTTGATTTAGATTTTCGACGGTTCACCTAAATTACTTCAAATGCCGGGATGATTCCAACTGAAGGGCTACGCCCGGGTACCTGTCCCATTTTTGTCAGAGTAGACCTGTAACCATGTAGCTCGGTATATGAATTACGTCATTTTTCTGACACTATAATATCATGAAGAAACAGGAGCAGCTGTAGAACACACAGGGGATCCAATATTAGAATCAAAATTTGAAAGAACTTTCGAAGACTAACGAATAAGGCAGAACGGGTAGACAGCATTTCATCAGAATTTCTAAATTCATTGGGGAAAGTGGCAAGAAAACGATTATTCACGTTGGTGTGTAGAGTGTATGAATCCTTTCGTGAAAATGTCATACACACAATTCTGAAGACTGCAAGAGCTGACAAGTGCGAGAATTATCGCAAAACCAGCTTAACAGCTTATGCATCCATGTTGCTGACAAGAATAATATACAAAAGACTGGGAAAGAAAACTGAGGATCTTTTACATGACGATCAGTTTGGCTTTGGGAAAGCTGAAGCCTCCAGAGGGGCAGCTCTGAAGGTTGATAATGGAACAAAGACTAAGGAAAAATCAGGAAAGATTCAAAGGATTTGTCGATCTGTAAAAAAGCGTTCGACAATGTCAAATCGTACTAGATGTCCGAAATTCTGAGGAAAGTAGGAGTAAAGTATAGGGAGAGACGGGTAATATACAACATGTATAATGAGAGAATAATGAATGACTAAGAAGGATATGTTCGGATTAAAAACGGTGTAAAACAGGGGTGTAGTCTTCCGCCCCTGCTGTCCAATCTATACATCGAAGAATCAATAATGGAATACACTGAAGAGCCAAAGAAACTGGTACAGGCATCCGATTCAAATACGAAGATATGTAAAAATGCAGAAACCGGCACTGCTGACGGCAACACCTATAAGACAATTGTCTGGAGCAGTTGTTAGATCGGTTGCTGCTGCTACAATAGCAGGTTATCAAGATTTAAGTGAGTTGCACCGTTGTGTTATGGTCAGCTATTGGACACAACATTTCCGAGGTAGTAATGAAGTGGGGATTTTCCCGTACGAGCATTTGACGACTGCACCCAGGAATCCGGTAAAACATCACATCTACGACATCGCTGCGGCCGGAAAAAGATCCTGCAAGAAAGGGACCAATGACGACTGAAGAGAATCTTTCAATGTGACAGAAGTGCAACCCTTCCAAAAATTGCTGCAAATTTCAATGCAGGGCCATCAAAAAGTGTCAGCATGCGAACGATTCAACGAACGGGTCCCTCGTGTTCCCTCGATGACTCTAGGACACAAAGCGTTACACCTCGTCTGGGCCCGTTAACACCGACGCTGGACTGTTGATGTGTCTCGTTTCAAGTTGTGTTGAGCGAATGAACGTGTACAGCTATGGAGACAACCTCACGAATCCATGGAGGCTGGATCTCAGCAGGGGACTGTTCAAGGTGGTGAAGGCTACTCAGGTGACACATACGTAAGCATCCCATCTGACCACCTGCATCCATTCATGTCCATTGTGCATTCCGAAGCACTAGGGCATTTCAGCAGGACCTGCGACACCCTACACGTCCAGAATTGCTACAGAGTGGCTACAGGAACAATCTTTTGAGTTTAAACACCTACGCTGGCCACCAAACTCCCCAGATGTGATCATCATTGAGCGTATGTGAGGTGCCTTGCAATGTAATGTTCAGAAGAGATCTCCCTAGTTGTCTTACGGATTTATGGACAGACCTGCAGGATTCATGGTCTCAGTTCCATCCAGCACTGCTTCAGACGTTAGTCGAGTCCATGCCACGTCGTGTTGCGGCACTTTTGCATGTTAGCGTGGGCCCTACAGGATATCAGGCAGGTGTACCAGTTTCTTTGGCTCTTCAGTGTAAAAGAAAGGTTGAAAAGTGGAATTAAAATTCAAGGTGAAAAGATACAATGAGCTGATGACATTGCAATCCTCAATGGAAGTGAAGAATTACGGAAACGATTGAATTGGGTGAACAGTCTAGTGAGTACAGAATATGGTCTGAGACTGAATCGAAGAAAGTAATGAGAAGTAGCAGAAATGAGAACAGCTAGAAACTTAACACCAGAATTTATGATCACGAGGAAGATCAAATTAAGGAAGAGCAGATAGAGAAGACCCAGAGAAGAAAAATGTGTTTCCTTACACGTTCATTTAGTAACTCTCAACAAGAGACATGCTTCTCCATATTCTTTACTGTAGAAATTCTGAGTGCTTAAGACCCTAGAATAAATAACCAAAATATTCTTTTGTCCTATATATATCTCACGAGAATTCTGGTGGGAATTAGAGAGATTGAAACTTGCACAGAGGCCTGTCAGCACTTACACCTCCTGCACTCCATTCGTGATAGGAAGGAGAGATTGGGAGGTAACATCAGTACACGAAGTGCCCTCCGCCATGGGCCATAATGTAGTTTGCTGAACATATCTTGTGAGCAACTTTGCTTTCTGTCTTCCGTTGTAATTATTCTTCTCCTTACCGATTATTTACTGTTTTTAATTATCATTACATGTTGCTCAGCTGGTTCGAGTTCATTAAACAAAAATCAGCTGGAATGTCACTACCAGTTTTTTACGTCCTTTGTTGTGACAGGTTAGTGAGTTATACACTGGTTGATAAAAAAGAGTGTAGTGGTGTCAGACGCCATATGTATCAGGATGACCAAACGTAGTGGGAAGAGGTAGACGACACGATTTAAAACTCAGTGAGAATTTTCCAAGTGATTTATTATTTCCAACTACAGTGCCCTCGTTCCTCTTGGTTTGCATCACAGGGCCCGGCAATGCTGAGGAAGCACCCCAGCGGCGCTTGCAACACAATGCTGTGCTGTGCTGGCCTTGGACAGCCGCGGAATTGTAACGGCATCAGGATGCACCAATAATTGGCTCAGCGATCTGCATCCCTGCTGATTACGTGCTGCTTGGTGTGAACCCTAGGCAGCCAGCTGCTGCTTCTTCTCGCCGGCGTGGCTGATATTGCGGCGAAGACAAGTGCCCGTGATACAGAGTCCGAATCTGCGACCCTCGCTTCAGGATGCCTCTGGCAGGTGTTGGAAGCCTATACGACTGCCCATGGAAGCGAGGCCTGGAGTGGCCTGGCGCTAGCTGGCTGGCTACAGATCCCACGTTGGCCTCAGGGGGTCGAACCAACGTCCTGCTGTGGACTGGAACGCTGGCGCCCCATCTGCTGCTGTGCATTGCCAGGGGTGTGACTTGCCCCCTGTCCAGGAGAGCTGCCACACTTTAATGAATCTCGTTAGGAAACGGCACCTATTTATACTCGGCTGTGGGCCTCTGTTTCGCTAATGCACCGCTTTGCATCACGAAGCATAACACTTAGGTTGGCCAGTGGCCCCCTTCTGCCTGAATTTACGTTCCTTTGTCTTGTTTTCCCTCGACACTCTCCTGCGGATGCCGAGGAAGTAGACGGGCGCAGAGTCCAGGTTCGTTGGCCGGCGTAGCGAAGACGTGGCACCTGGACGTTCCGGCTGCGTCGAAGTCTCTTCCGGGAGGCAGTCCGCAGCGGGAAGAAAGATGCCTGCTTTCCTGTCTTCCGGCTATTTAACCCGGCGGCTCCAGTCTTCCTCCGCTGATTCCGGAGTGATGATTGGCGGCCGTTGGCGGTCCCTGATTGGCGGTTGGTGATATCATCGTGTGACCATCCGCGCCGTTAAAAAGCTCGTGCCTGTGCGTAGTTCGCGGCTGATTGAATGTTTGGCGGGGACGCGTCTAGCGCCAGCTGGCGGTATGCGCCGGTACTAAGTTGCAGGTGCAGCATAACTCTGCCGCGGTAGCCGACCTTTGCGCTTGTGTGGCCGTGCGCGCCACGGCAAAGTTCATAGGAAAGTTTTATTTGGGATTGTTTTTCTCTTCAAAATGGCGTAAGAGAATAACATTTCCCCGTCGGCTCCAACAGCTAACATCACCGTTCATCATCATCATTTAAGGCTGATTATGCCTTTCAGCGTTCAGTCTGGAGCATAGCCCCCTTATAAAATTCCTCCATGATCCCCTATTCAGTGCTAACATTGGTGCCTCTTCTGATGTTAAGCCTATTACTTCAAAATCATTGTTAACTGAATCCAGGTACCTTCTCCTTGGTCTGCTCCGACTCCTCCTACGCTCTACTGCTGAACCCATGAGTCTCTTGGGTAACCTTGCTTCTCCCATGCGTGCAACATGACCCCACCATCTAAGCCTGTTCGCCCTGACTGCTACATCTATAGAGTTCATTCCCAGTTTTTCTTTGATTTCCTCATTGTGGACACCCTCCTGCCATTGTTCCCATCTACTAGTACCTGCAATCATCATAGCTACTTTCATATCCGTAACCTCAACCTTGTTGATAAGGTTACCCATACAACATACAGCTTTCGCTCCCATACAACAAAGTTGGTCGAAAGATTGAACGGTGCACAGATAACTTAGTCTTGGTACTGACTTCCTTCTTGGAGAAGAGAGTAGATCGTAGCTGAGCGCTCACTGCATTAGCTTTGCTACACCTCGCTTCCAGTTCTTTCACTATGTTGCCATCCTGTGAGAATATGCATCCTCAGTACATGAAACCGTCCACCTGTTCTAACTTTGTTCCTCCTATTTGGCACTCAATCCGTTTATACACTCCTGGAAATTGAAATAAGAACACCGTGAATTCATTGTCCCACGAAGGGGAAACTTTATTGACACATTCCTGGGGTCAGATACATCACATGATCACACTGACAGAACCACAGGCACATAGACACAGGCAACAGAGCATGCACAATGTCGGCACTAGTACAGTGTATATCCACCTTTCACAGCAATGCAGGCTGCTATTCTCCCATGGAGACGATCGTAGAGATGCTGGATGTAGTCCTGTGGAACGGCTTGCCATGCCATTTCCACCTGGCGGCTCAGTTGGACCAGCGTTCGTGCTGGACGTGCAGACCGCATGAGACGACGCTTCATCCAGTCCCAAACATGCTCAATGGGGGACAGATCCGGAGATCTTGCTGGCCAGGGTAGTTGACTTACACCTTCTAGAGCACGTTGGGTGGCACGGGATACATGCGGACGTGCATTGTCCTGTTGGAACAGCAAGTTCCCTTGCCGGTCTAGGAATGGTAGAACGATGGGTTCGATGACGGTTTGGATGTACCGAGCACTATTCAGTGTCCCCTCGACGATCACCAGTGGTGTACGGCCAGTGTAGGAGATCGCTCCCCACACCATGATGCCGGGTGTTGGCCCTGTGTGCCTCGGTCGTATGCAGTCCTGATTGTGGCGCTCACCTGCACGGCGCCAAACACGCATATGACCATCATTGGCACCAAGGCAGAAGCGACTCTCATCGCTGAAGACGACACGTCTCCATTCGTCCCTCCATTCACGCCTGTCGCGACACCACTGGAGGCGGGCTGCACGATGTTGGGGCGTGAGCGGAAGACAGCCTAACGGTGTGCGGGACCGTAGCCCAGCTTCATGGAGACGGTTGCGAATGGTCCTCGCCGATACCCCAGGAGCAACAGTGTCCCTAATTTGCTGGGAAGTGGCGGTGCGGTCCCCTACGGCACTGCGTAGGATCCTACGGTCTTGGCGTGCATCCGTGCGTCGCTGCGTTCCGGTCCCAGGCCGACGGGCACGTGCACCTTCCGCCGACCACTGGCGACAACATCGATGTACTGTGGAGACCTCACGCCCCACGTGTTGAGCAATTCGGCGGTACGTCCACCCGGCCTCCAGCATGCCGACTATACGCCCTCGCTCAAAGTCCGTCAACTGCACATACGGTTCACGTCCACGCTGTCGCGGCATGCTACCAGTGTTAAAGACTGCGATGGAGCTCCGTATGCCACGGCAAACTGGCTGACACTGACGGTGGCGGTGCACAAATGCTGCGCAGCTAGCGCCATTCGACGGCCAACACCGCGGTTCCTGGTGTGTCCGCTGTGCCGTGCGTGTGATCATTGATTGTACAGCCCTCTCGCAGTGTCCGGAGCAAGTATGGTGGGTCTGACACACCGGTGTCAATGTGTTCTTTTTTCCATTTCCAGGAGTGTATTTCTTTCCCACTGACATTACTTTCGTTTTGGAGATGCTAATCTTCATACCATAGTCCTTATATTTCTGATCTAGCTCTGAAGTATTACTTTGCAAACTTTCAATCGAAACTGCCATCACAACAAAGTCATCCGCATATGCAAGACTGCTTATTTTGTGTTCACATATCTTAATCTCACCCAGCCAGTCTATTGTTTTCAACATATGATCCATAAATAATATGAACAACAGTGGAGACAGGTTGTAGCCTTGTCTCACCCCTGAAACTACTCTGATCCACGAACTCAATTTACCGTCAACTCTAACTGCTGCATGACTATCCATGTAAAGACCTTTAATTGCTTGCAAAAGTTTGCCTCCTATTCCATAATCTCGTAGAACAGACAATACCTTCCTCCAAGGAACCCGGTCATATGCCTTTTCTAGATCTATAAAGCATAGATACAATTCCCTGTTCCACTCATAACATTTCTCCATTATTTGCCGTAAGCTAAAGATCTGGTCCTGACAACCTCTAAGAAGCCTAAACCCACACTGATTTTCGTCCAATTTGTCCTCAACTAACACTAGCACTTTCTTTTCAACAATACCTGAGAAGATTTTACCCACAACGCTGATTAAAGAGATACCTCTGTAGTTGTTACAATCTTTTCTGTTTCCATGTTTAAAGATTGGTGTGATTACTGCTTTTGTCCAGTCTGATGGAACCTGTCCCGACTCCCAGGCCATTTCAATTATCATGTAAGCCACTTAAGACCTGACATTCCACTGTTTTTGATGAGTTCCGACTTAATTTCATCCACCCCAGCTGCTTTATTGTCCTGCAATCTATCGACCATTTTCTTCACTTCCTCAAATGTGATCCTATTTCCATCATCATTCCTATCCCATTGTACCTCGAAATCTGAAACATTGCTGATCGTATTTTCACCTACATTGAGCAACTCTTCAAAATATTCCCTCCATGTGCCCAAGGAATCCTCAGGATTCACCAGCAGTTTTCCTGACCTGTCCAAAATACTTGTCATTTCCTTCTCACCTCCCTTTCAAACACTGCTAATTACCCTCCAGAATGGTTTTCCAGCAGCTTGACCCAAAGTCTCCAACCTGTTTCCAAAGTCTTCCCAAGATTTCTTCTTGGATGCTGCGATTATCTGTTTGGCTTTGTTTCTTTCTTCGACATAACTTTCTCTGTCTACCTGAGTTCTAGTATGTAGCCATTTTTGATACGCCTTCTTTTTCCTTTTACAGGCTGCCTTGACTGTGTCATTCCACCAAGCTGTTTGCTTCATCCTACTTTTACACACTACTGTTCCAAGATATTCTTTAGCCACTTCTAGTACTGTGTCCCTGTACCTTGTCCATTCCTTTTCCAGTGACTGTAATTGACTACATTCAACTAAGTGGTACCTTTCTGAGATCACTGTTATGTACTTGTGCCTGATTTCCTTATCCTGAAGTTTCTCCACTCTTATCCTCCTACATATGGACCTGACCTCCTGCACTTTCGGCCTCACAATACCAATTTCACTGCAGATTAAATAATGATCAGTGTCATCATAGAATCTCCTGAATACACGTGAATCCCTCACAGCCTTCCTGAATTCCTGATCTGTTATTATACAGTCATTGACAGATCTGGTTCCCCTGCCTTCCCAAGTATCCCGGTGAATGTTCTTATGTTTAAAAAAGGAGTTTGTGATTACTAAGCCCGTACTGGCACTGAAATCCAAGAGTTGTTTCCCGTTCCTGTTGGCCTCCATATCCTCTCCAAATTTACCCATAACCTTTTCATACCCTTCTGTTCGATTTCCAATCCTGGCATTAAAATCACCCATGAGCAGAACACTGTCCTTGTCCTTTACTCTAACAACTACATCACTGAGCGCCTCATAAAAACTATCCATCTTATCTTGATCTGTCCGTTCACAATGCGAATATACTGACACAATCCTAATTTTCTTGCTAGACACTGTCAAATCTATCCACATCAGTCGTTCGTTTACATACCTTATTGCAACTACGCTGGGTTCCATTTCTTTCCTTCTGTAAAGCCCTACACCCCCATTGTGCTATTCCTGCTTTGACTCCTGACAGGTAGACCTTGTATTCTCCTACTTCCTCTTCTTTCTCACCCCTTACCCGAATGTCACTATCAGCAAAAATGTCCAGCTCCATATTACTCGCAGCCTCTGCCAGCTCTACTTTCTTCCCAGAGTAGCCCCCATTGATATTAATGGCTCCCCATCTCATTTCCATTTGTTTGCCAAGTCGTATCTTAGGAGTCCCTGGTTTGTCAGTTAGAGGTGGGACTCCGTCACCTCCAAAGGTCCGAGTCATTTTGCTCTGATTGTTGCCAGCATCATATTTAAAGTACCAGGGAAGCAGGTTGCTAGCCTTACTTGCCCCGAGTCCCATTGGATTTTACCCCTAACGGTTGAGGGACTAACCGGTGGATTTGGTAGTCTTTGCCGTTTGGGCACAAAGGTGACCACGACTCAGAATATGTCCGAGATGCCCAGCCTTATTCCAAAGTAACTGGTATCCCGACTGTCGGGACCACTTACTTGGCCACTCATACGTTGCCCGTGGTTCATGAACTAGGACATGACTACAGGAACCCACACCATGAACCACAACATCACCGTTGTCTATTTTTTTCATTCCCGGTTCTTCTTAATGAGATACTTTTTGTCCCTTTCATGTCTACTGTCGTATTGCTCGGCATGTTAAAAGAGACTGGTGTTTCGTCATCATAGCCAGTCTGATGAAAAGGATAGAGTGACAGTTTCGCAAATGTATGACGTAACGCTGGAAGTTGACCAGCTTCTCCTCGAAATTTACAGGCATTCTCTGTACTACTGTAGTACTTCGGCCGAGAGCTTTCTTCTTAACTTGCACATAGAAAAGAACCTTAGCTTCAGGTTCCGGATAGTTTCCACATCCCTTGAAAGACTTTCTCGTTGAAACTGCCTACTCCCATTTTTCTTCTGAAGCAACCGAACGTAGAATATTACATTCGTACTTAGCATGTTACTTTCTTCCGCCTCTCTGTTGGATGTGGTTTTGGTATAACGCAAAAGTGCAATTCCTCGGCTTGGTGATGCTTTTCGCACTAAATGGCCATTCATATCGCCATAAATCAGACTTTCTTACCAGTATGCAACTGAAACTGAATTATAAGCTAACGAAACAATACTGTTAGACCCAAACATTGTTAAAGCTGATAAAATACCGATATAAGTTTGCATTGCTGCGTAATAAACTGCCTTGTCACTAGTTTTGGCTACAGACATCTGTTGTATAGCAATTGTTTATAAAAGGACAAAGTAGCGGATAGAAGCCGCAATTTAACTTTTCGACGGCGAGATTTCGACAAAAAGTGCGGCAACACCGTACTTCGTCCGACACGCGATCCTATAGTACGGGGCTATTTGGAAAGTAATGAGCGAAGTGGAAACCACAGTGAAAATTCGGTAAAGCTTTGGATAGATGTGTTGGGATGTGTCTCTTGTATGACAGTAGATAGCGTCATGTCGCTGTTACTCTTCTCACTTCTGAGTGGACAAGGAGCGGCTAAAGTTGCCTAGCAAATAGTGTCTCCCGCCAACTATCGGCGTCTGCGGAGAGATTTCGCCTTATTCCATGCAACCCCACATTACATAACTGTCATGCTGTTCCTTCTTCATGATAGTTCTCGGCCACAAATTGCAGGGACAGTGAGGACGTTCCTGCATAGTTTAAGATGGGAAGTATTGATCATTCACCGTACAGCCCTGAATTGGCTCCCTCTGATTTTCATATCTGCTCAGATGAACCGCTGGCTATGAAGACAACATTTTGGCATTGACAACGAGCTGTAGTCCTGTGCAGCAAAATGTCGGAAAGCCTTCTATTAAGAGGATATTGGAACGTTGCGAGAACGCTACGATAAATCTCAAATTCGGAGCGGCGATTAGGTAGAGAATCGGCTGCAAGGAGTAGCTAACTGTTGCAAATAAAATAGTTTTGATTTTCACTGTGGTTTCCATTTCGCAACCGATCGTTGCTTACTTTGCGAATAGCCCCCCTGGTTCTCGGTACACTACTCGGTTACCATTTGAATGCTTCCTCTGGCTGCCTGTTCGCCGACGACCGCATCTGTAGGTTCCGCTTTAACGACGCCCTCGCTGGCGCGCACTGAAAACAAGAAACCGCGAAACTCATTGTTCACCCCTGAGATACTTAAGTACACATTGTCGCACATCACAGAGGCTTTTGTTGTTCTAATACCGAATTAGATACAGCAACAGTGACCTCACAAGATGAAGATGCAAATGAGTACGGCGAAGACACTTTAGTTGCGAGCCGTGCCTGGAACAGCCCCTTCACCTTTTGTGTCCACAGTGTTCAGTGCCCCTGCAGGTCGCCGGCAAGTTATCTTGAAATTCATCGTGTTTACGGTATCGACCTACCGAGATTTTGTGAGACGTCTCCCTGCGGTTTTGTATCCTCTTTTGAATATAGCCACACAAAGAGCAGAAAGAGTTGATCTGATTAGCCCCCGCGGATCATCCCAGCTCCCGGCGACACACGTAACCGGAATCTGCTCGCACTTACCTGCCACCTGCTCCGCAGACGGCAAACACAGCCTCCCCCCTCCCCACCCCCAGTTCTTTCCCTCCTTAGGACAGGGTTGACAGTCGGCAACCGCAGGCTGCGTGATCCGCTTAGCACGAACGTCGCAGAGGGAGGGCGCGTCTCACATTAGTTGGCTCTGTCCTCACGGTTACTGTGATGTAGCGGGAGATACGCGACGTACTAGCGAAACACGAGAGCGCGAGAGGGGACTACTGGATGGTTAAGTTTCGCAACGTATCTTTTCTTTCTTTAAATTCTTTTTTACATCTAAACTGCAGGTCATTAACAATGTGAGCAGAAACCACGTTAGAAGAGATAGGCACTTTGTCCTGAAGTAACTTGCAATACAGTCCAACTTTTTCTAGTTGACTTTATGAAATTCATCTTCTTAAACAACTGAAACTAACATCTGATGAAATAACACGATGTTGTGGACCTTTTACGATCGAAGAGGTTACTTTGGTTATAAAGAAATGGAAGCTTGGTAATACTTCAGAATTTGACGGCATTCACTCAGAGTTCCCTCATCACTGCAGAAAGAGGAGAGGTCTACTACTGAGACACATTTTAGAGAGCACTCTCCGGGACGTCATATTACTTCCTCCCACATACATCTCACAAAATGACCATGACGTGAAAATTCGAGATATTAGAGCCAATACAGACGTTTACCGACAGTCATTCTCGCCATGCGCCATTCGCGAGTGAAATACGGAAGGGGAATCAGTTAGTGGGCCCAGAAGTACCCTCCGCCACACATCGTTCGGTCGCTTGCTGAGTGTGATGCAGACAGATGAAATACGTAAAAAATAGCTCTCTAGATGCTTTTGTGACTTATTACTAACTCGAAGCATACCTCATCAATGAAAATGCCAAAAATTGTGGACGTATGAAAATTTGGGAAAAATGGTTCAAATGGCTCTGAGCACTATGGGACTAAACAGCTGAGGTCATCAGTCCCCTAGAACTTAGAACTACTTAAACCTAACTAACATAAGGACATCACACACATCCATGCCCGAGGCATGATTCGAACCTGCGACCGTAGCGGTCGCGCGGTTCCAAGCCGAAGCGCCTAGAACCTCTCGGCCACTCCGGCCGGCAATTTGGGAAAGAAAGTAATTGGTCTCAAAGCCTTAGTCCAGTTGCCCTACTCAGCATAATCTACAGACTGTTAGAAAGAATCACCCTCAACAGAATTGGCAATAATATACTGGAGTCAATTCCACTCGGACAAGCCGGCTTCCGACCAAATAGATGCTGCTCAGATCAGCTTCTCTCTTTAACTACTTACACTGAAGGTGGATTTCAAACGCAAATCATATGTTGTATTTTCATATTTCACAGCAGCATTGACACAGTCCGGAGTCAAGGATTAATATGTAATTTCGTTCGTGTTATTCCCTGTCGTGTGACTGCCAGACTGATGGAAAAAGTGCTTTGCAGTAGAACATTCCAACATTATCCTGAATACGTGGTTCAAGAGTATGATTAACTGTCTTGACCAAAGTCATGTTTTAGCTCCCCTGCTGTTTAGTCCGCGTATTGCTAATGTATCTGCAACAACATCTCCAAACTTTTGGATACGCTGACGATTGGGCACTAGCTGAGCAATGCAAATAAATTAAGAAGACGGAGAGCGTTCTAACAAATGATTTGGTTGCAATAGGGGAACTCAAATGAAAACGAGACAGATGGAAAGAAAGTGATCGCCACACATTTATCCCACTGTGAGACAAGGCGGTCATTGCCTTCTGGAAAAATGTACGCAGGCGTGCACCTCTTCGTCCGAAGCACATCGACAATCACGAATGTGAAACTTTCTGGCAGATTAAACTGTGTGCCGGACCGAGACTCGAACTCGGGACCTTTGCCTTTCGCAGGCAAGTGCTCTACCATCTGAGCTACCCAAGCACGACTCACGCCCCGTCCTCACAGCTTTACATCTGCCAGGTTCGCAGGAGAGCTTCTGTAAAGTTTGGAAGGTAGGAGACGAGATACTGGCAGAAGGAAAGCTGTGAGGATGGGGCGTGAGTCGTGCTTGGGTAGCTCAGATGGTAGAGCACTCGCCCGCGAAAGGCAAAGGTCCCGAGTTCGAGTCTCGGTCCGGCACGCAGTTTTTGTAGTGTTGACAGATTGCCAACACTACGCACATTATTTAAGGGAGGCGGCCATTAAGCAAGCAGGCGGACTTGATGGTCTGAAACAGGATACTTCATAAAAGCTATAAAGAAAAGTACGTAGCTGCTGGAATACTTAACTTTAATCCACCATTTGTATACATCGTTCTTGTTGAGACATGCTTTAGACGATAATTATCAATTGCTATGTAAGGCTAATGGCGCCTTGCTAGGTCGTAGCCATGGACTTAGCTGAAGGCTATTCTAACTATCTGCTCGGCTAATGAGCGATGCTTCGTCAGTGTAGTCGCTAGCAATGTCGTCCGTACAACTGGGGCGAGTGCTATTCCGTATCTCGAGACCTGCCTTGTGGTGGCGCTCGGTCTGCGATCACACAGTGGCGACACGCGGGTCCGACATGTACTAATGGACCGCGACCGATTTAAAGCTACCACCTAGCAAGTGTGGTGTCTGGCGGTGACACCACAGTTTAATCTTCCAGGAAGTTTCATATCAGTGCACACTCCGCTGCAGAGTGAAAATCTCATTCTGGAAATCACGAATGTGTTTCTTCAGGACTCCAAAAATATGGGAATCTCATGGGAAAAAATCGGGCCTATAAGGAGCACGTCTAAAAGCTTCCGGCATAACTTCTGCAGCGTAGTTGGAACCAGCTTGGTAATATATGGGCTATGATTATCCTGCAACAGAATGATGTCGTCCGTCAACATTGCTAGGGGTTTGGACTTGATGGCATGCTTAAATTTATGCTATGTGTCCACGTACCACTGTGCCTTAATTGTGGCACTTTGCTCCATCAAGCCAATGAGCAGCACGCTCTTGGAGTCGAAGAGAAAGATCATCAAGACTGGCGTGCCTGTTGTTTCGATTATGCTGCGGAAGTTTTGCTGGGAAACCCTTACACATCCTGCATACAGTCTCGATCTCCTTACATGCGATTTTCATATTTTTGGAGCCCAAAATAAACGCATTCGTGACCTTCGATCTGCTACGGACCAAGAGGTGCACTCATAGATACAATCTTGTTTCCGTAGTCAACCGCACATGTTCTTTCATAATGGCATTGACCGTCTTGACTCGCAGTGGGACAAATGAATCAACAGTTTCGGCGATTACTTTTGAAATAATGAACAGTTTACTTACTTCTATCCATCTGCGTCGTTTTTATTTGACTGCTCCTTATATTGCCGTAAATGTAGGCTCCGGTTCAGATAATCTAGGATGGAGTTTCATGCTTTCACCTGAACAATTAACTTACAAACATGGAACTAAGAATTCCTTCCGACATTGTCACCTTAGCACCTGACACTTAATGTCTAAGTATCCAGGAGATGCTTCAGACAGAATGTTAAGCTATAAGGAACAACTGCCAAAGGCAGCTACAAAATCCTGTAGAGGAATTACATCATACAGAAGCTATGTGGCACTACATGGGGCTCACCGGCATCTACTTTACGACACTAGCTTTAGCTAAATTCAGTAGCAGAATATTTTTGTCCCTTCTAGCTTAAGAGCCACCACACCACAAAAATGAAAGTCGAATTAAATCACACAGTGCGAATGATTTCGGGAAGATTAAGAGCACTCCCACCTTGTGGCTGCCAGTTCCATTCGCACACCTGTATGACAACTGCGAAGACAAGCACTTCTTAGTGGGTTTAGAAAAATTCATAACAATCAAGAACTTCCTTTTCATCCTTTTCTAATTACATAAATATCAAACGACTCCGCTCTAGGAAACTATGACTTGCGGAAGCTATGTGCTTAGAAAATACCGAATATGGTATTGTGCAGTACTGGGAGAAAGCCTGGGAACGTACCGTAACCGCGGATCTCAATAAATTCCAAAGTATCTCCGATTAACCGATTGGCTTCGACAATTAATATAAATTCTGGTTAATTGTAAACCGAATTAAAACCAATCATGACAAATGTACTGAATTCGGCATAAATGGAAAATAAATACATCGAAGTGTGACTGTGACACGCAAAGACAACTCATCATACAGTGCAGACGTGTTAAAAGAAATACTTTTTTTTCTTTTTTTCTGACTGGTCTGATGTAGCCCGCCACAGATACCTCTTCTGTACTAGCCTTTCATTCTCAAGTAACACTTGCAACCTACATCGTTAAATAGTTGCTGGATGTATCTCAGTTTTTACCCTTCGCAGGTCTCTCTAGTCCCATGGAAGTTATTCCCTGATTTACTAACCGATGTCCTGTCATGCTGTCCCTTTCCTGGTCGGCGCCAATTCTGCGAGGAACCTCCTCATTCCTTACCTTAGCAGTCCACCTAATTTTCAACATCCTTCTGCCACATATAAAGGCACATTTGCATGCCGAGCGTGAGTTTCCTCGGAAACGCGAAATATTAATTAAATAAATGATCAGTGACAAATAAATAAAGCCTATGGCACACAACTGCAGCGCTGTGTCGCTGATAAAACAAAAGCACAATTACGTTACTCTTATGTTTGATTAAGAAAGGGAGAGCTCTGGTAGAAGTGGTGCGAGAAGCACGTATTTTATTTTATTGTCTGGCACACCGCCATATTTCATGTTATAGAAGAATACTGCGAGTTGCAACCACACTAGGCACTCGATTCTGTAAAGAATTTATATTTATAAAAGTAAGTAGGATTATGAACTGTAGACTTATTCATTGAATATATCTGATTTAACTAACTGTGTAACTTTTTTATGTTTAGTAGACAATCACCTCTGTACGACGTATTGGCATGGCTGGCAAATTATTGTAATATTGAGATTTAGATTATGAGGCCACACCTACCGCAGCAGTCTTTGGAAACGATTTAATTACGAAGTCCGATTATTCAGTTTTATTTCACGGTCAACTACGAGTAACGTTGCCTTTACGAAAAAGCCATTGTCAAGCGTCTGATAACGAATAATTAAACGTCCACGTTCCAGATAAGCAAAATATTAATTACAATTGCAATCACAATCACCATCATACAGATAGAATAATTAATATTTAAATAACAATATATATTTTTTTATTTATTTTATTTATTTTATACACACCACATCTCAAATGCTTAGATTCTCTTCTGTTGTGGTCTTCCCACAGCCTCCGTTCCACTACCACACATTCCTGTGCTCCAAACGTAGAGTCTCAGACATTTCTTCCTCAAATTAAAGCCTGTGTTTGATACTAGAAGACATCTCTTGGCTTTTTGCCAGTGATAGTCTGCTCCTTGCGCCCTCCTCGCACCGTTTGTCATGTGCTATTTTCCTGCCCAGGTAGTAGAATTCCTTAACTTCATCAATTATGATATTAAGTTTCTCGCTACTCTAATTTCTGCTACTCATTACTTTCGCCTTTTTTCGATCTACTCTCAATCCATGTTCTGTACTCATTAGACTGTTCATTCCATCCAACACATTCTTGTATTCTTTTTCACTTTCACTGAAGTTAGCAATGTCATCAGCGAATCTTATCATTGATATCTTTTCACCTTGAATTTTAATCCCGCTCTTGAATCTCTTTTTTATTTCCATCATTGCTTCTTTGACGTATAGATCGAACATTAGAGGCGAAAGACTACATCGCTATCTTACACCGTTTTTAATCCGTACATTTCGTAGTTGGGCTTCCAGTTCCATTGTTCCCTCTTGGTTCTACTACATATTGTATATAACCCATCTTTCCGTAAAGCTTACCCCTATTTTTCTCGCGATTTCGAACATCTTGCACCATTTTACATTGTCGAACGCTTTTTTCAGGTCGACAAATCCTATGAACGTGTCTTGATATTTCTTCAGTCTTGCTTCCATTATCAACTGCAACTTCAGAATTGCCTCTCAGGTGGCTTTATCTTTCCTAACTGATCGTCATCTAATAGATCGTCAATTTTCCTTTTCATTCTTCTGTATATCATTAGCGTCGGTAACTTGGATGCTTGAGCTGTTAAGCTGATTGTGAAATAATCTCGAACTTCTCGGCTCTTTCTGAATGCCTGTGGTTTATCGCCAATCTCATACCTTCTATATATCAATGAGAATAATCGTTTTGTTGCCACTTCTCCCAATGATTATATCAGTTTCGATGAAAATTTATCTACCTCTTCTGCCTTATTTGATTTTAAGTCCTCCACAGCTCTTCTAAATTCTGATTCTAATACTGAGCTCCTATCTCTTCCCTATCGACTCCTGTTTCTTCTTCTGTCACTTCATCAGTACGTCTCCTCCACATAGAGGTCCCCAATGTATCCTTTCCGCCTATCTGCTCTCTCCTCTACATTTCATAGTGGAATTCCCATGATACTCCTACTGTTGCCGCTCTTGCTTTTAATTTCACCGAAGGTGGTTTTGACTTACCTGTATGCCGAGATAGTCCTTCAGCCAATCATTTGTTTTTCGGTTTTTTCACATTTTTCATTTAGCCATTTTGCCTTAGCTTCCCTACAATTGTTATTTATTTCGTTCCTAAGTGACTCGTATTTCTGTATTCCTGAATTTTACCTGAACGTTTTTGTACTTCCTTCTTTCATAGACCAACTGAAGTTTTTCTTCTGTTAGTCTTCGTTTCTTCACTGTTACCTTCTTTGTGCCTATTTTATTCTTTCCATCTTCTGTGATTGCCCATTTTAGGGATGTACATTCCTCTTCAACTGAACTGTCTACTTAGCTATTCATTATAGCAATATCTATAGTCTCAGAGATCTTCAAACGTATGTCTTCATTCCTTAGAAGTTCCGTATCCCACTTCTTTGCCCACGGATTCTTTCTGACTACTCTCTTAAACTTCAGCATGTTCTTCATCATTATCAAGTTTTGATCTGAGTCTGTTTCTGACCCTGGGTACGACTTACAATCCAATATATGATCTCCGAATCTCTGCCTGACCATGATGTAATCTAACAGAAATCTTGCCGTATCTCCCGACCTTATCCAAGTATACCTCATTCTCTTCTGTTACTTGACCCGAGTACTAGCTGAAGTTCATTGCAGAACTCAATTAGCCTTTCTTCTCTCTCATTCGTACTACCAAACCCAAATTCTCCTTTCTTCTTTCCCTACAACTACATTTCAACCCCCCATGACTATCCGATTTTCATCTTCTTTTACGTATTAAATTACCTAGATGAGACACTTTGAAGATTTCCTGAACATGTCTGGTAATAACAACGAATGTAGCCCTAGTTGGGCATCAGGTAGAACTGAACATGGTTAACAGATACTTGCATCTACGTCTATTTGATTACTCTGCAATTCACAATTAAGTGCTTGGCAGAGGGCTTATCGAACCATCTTTAAGCTATTTCTCTACGGTTCCACTTCTAACAGCTACCTATGTAGGTGGGAGGCAACGAAATATTTTGCCTTTCGTAGGAGAAAGGTAGTGATTGAAATTTCACGAAAATATTCTGCGGCAACGAAAGCGCCTTTGTTTTAATGACTGTCACCCTAGCTCACACATTATGTCCTTTGCACTCTCTCCCCTATTGCGGGACAATACAAAACGAGCTGCACTTCTTTTGAACTTTTCGATGTCATCCGTGAGACCCATCTGATGCGGACGCGACACCGGACAGCAACACTTCAGAAGAGAGCGGACAAGCGTGGTACACGCAGTCTCTTTTAGTCGATCTGTTGGATTTTCTAAGTGTTCTACCAATAATCGTAGTCTTTAGTTTACTTTATCCACAACGTTATCTATGTGATCGTTCCAACTGAAGTTATTCGTAACTGTAATTTCGAAGTCTTTAGTTGAATTCACAGCCTTTATATTTGTGTGATTTTTCGTGTAACCGAAATTTAGCGGATTTCTTTTAGTGCTAATGTAGATAACTTCACAATTTTCATTATTTAGAGTCAATTGCCACTTTTTGCACCATAACCAGAATAACTCGAAAAATAAGCCTCACACGAAACAATGTGTAGAATTCAAAGTCGATTATTTTCGAGGAGGACTTCAGCTGGTGCTAAAATTAGGCCGCCATTCCAGCTCCCTGGATGTGGGGCGGGAGGCAACTTTAAAATTTCAAATGGGAGCCCCATTTTTTATTGCAGAATCACATTCTACATAAAAAACTACGTAAATTTGGTCTTAAACATTTGTTTTGATTCTTGGTAGTTGGCGCTGTAATTCAAGAAAATGTTCTCCTTTTTGCTTGTAAAATGGTTACGGATAAATAAAAAATCAGTTCACTCGTTAGTAAGTAGGATGTTTGGTTAGTTAGTTAGCTAGTCAGATGATTAGTTTGACAATAAAAAGTTGTGTGGCCTCATAACCACGAAACAAACAAAACCTATCCAGATCTGCGGAAAAAAGTTAATATTTTAGTCGACATTTGTAAAACTCTAATTCCTCTCTCTCAAAATTTACGAAGTAAATAAGTATTTTTTATTTATCCCTAACCATTTTCCAAGCAAAAATGAGAACATGGATTTTCTTGGATTACAGCGCCAACTACCAAGAATCAAAATAAATGTTTAAGATAAAATGTACGTAGTTTTATGTAGAATGTGATTCTGCAATAAAAAAATAGGGGTTCCCATTTCAAATTTTAAAGTTGACTCCTGCCCCAGCCCCAGGGGACTGGGGTGGCGGGCTAGCAGATGTCTCCCTCGAAAATAATCAACTTTGGATTCTACACATTTTATCGTGTGAAGCTTACTTTTCGAGTTATTCTGGTTTGTCAACTTAAAATTTTCACCCTGTATACAGATGGAATTACTTCCACCAGCTTTGTGCTGCTGTACTGAAATGCTAACAGTCCGCTGTCTGGTCAGTTCGATCTCTTTCAGCCGTGTTAATGTTGTTGCATTTTTAATGGCCAGCAGGGCTTATGTGTACTATCAGATCAAAAGCGTGCGAAGTGCTCTATGTAATGCGAAATTGACATGTCACGGGAGGCGTAGCCACCAGTATTGTCAGTAGACAGTGACAACTGAGTGGGTCAGTCGGGAGAGCTCAGTGACTTCGAACGTGGGCTAGTCATTGGGTGTCGGCTGCGTAAGAATTCCATCAGGGCCAATTCGACTTCAGGTACTGTGGTTATGAAGTAGAAACGAGAAGAAACAACTACACTTAAAGGCCAGACCAGGAAAACCTCATATACTGACAGGTAGGGATCACTGAACAGAGGATGGCTGTAAAAACTGCATGAAATTAGCGTGAAATCAGCGTGAGTTTCAAAGTCCAGCTAGAAAACCGACTATCAGTAGGAAGTGAAAAAGAATGGACGCACTCGTTCAGTAGTTCACCGTAAGCTACACATTTCTGCACGTAGTACTAAGTGCTGCTTGAGGTAGCGTAAAGAACAACGCCACTGGACAGTGGATGATTGGAAACGAGTTATTTGGAATGGTGAACCACGCTATAACTTGTGGCAATCCCATAGAGGGTTGGAGGGGTTAAGTTTGGCGACTGTCAAGAGAATGTAACCTGTCAGCAAGTGTAGAGCCGCCAGTGAACTACAGAGTAGTGGTGTTGTATGGGGCTATTTTTCATGGTTATGGAGTGACCCCCGTATTATGGAAGACAAAGCTAAATCCAGAAGGATATGTTTACTTTTTACAGCATTGTGTGATGTGTACAGTAGAACAACAGTTCGGAGACGACGACTGACTATATGAGAATGCACCCTGTCATAAAGCAGCTTCTGCGAGGCGGTGGTTTATGAACAATAACATTCCTGATATGGACTGGTCTGCGCAGAATCCAGACTTGAACCCAGTGAAGCATCTTTGGTATGTGTTTTAACGTCGATTTCTCTTCGGACATCAGCGCCCATTATTACCTTCTCTGTTCCTCCACAGACATTCGGGCACACCATCAAAAGTGTCCCCATCAGAGTTCAAACCAGCATATAGGCGAAGTGCGGACACACCCCATATTAATGTCCACTAACAGGTGCCCGGATGATCAGATAGTCCGCAGGCCACCTTAACTGCTGTGATGCCGCTGCCCTATGTTTGACATTGTTTATTCTTGTTCACAATATTCTCTCTAAACATTTCCAATTGAAACTATATGATCTCAGAGACATTTTCAAGTCTCAGACGTCTATGATGTATATTACTCAGACTGAGGCGATGAATGAAAAGGCCAGGATTCGAACCTGGACCTCTTGCTCACTAGGCAGATGCGCAACCACTACACCACCCCGGCGCAATGGCTTTGCACAACTGTACGGACTACCCCAGCACGCCTCCCTCCCCAATTCGCGCCAGAGCCCACTTTGTATTCCCATCTCGAATAGTATTGCAGAGGTCCTCCATCTGTATTGCAATAGCAACTCAGATTCGAACGAAATGAGGGATTCTGCCTGAAACGCAGGCACAGGCGCTTTAATCAAATGAAATGTCGTGTGCCTAGGGCCTCCCGTCGTGTAGACTGGTCGCCTGGTGCATATGCTTTGAATTGACGCCACTTCGGCAGCTTGCGTGTCGTTGGGGATGAGATGATGATGAGGAAGACACACAACACCAGTCCCTGAGCGGTGAAAATCTCCGAGCCGGCCAAGTATCGAACCCGGGCCCCTCTGCATGGCATCCCGTCGCACCGACCACTCAGCTATCGAGGCGGACTTTAGTCAGATGAAACTGTATGACTGCAGATTCCTTTTCGCTTGTCGCTGCAGTCGGCATAATATACATGTAAACATTTTATTTGCGTGATTGTATAGTGAACGTTGCTCTCATTACTAAGAGGATTTAATAGTGGCAACTATTTGTTTATAGCTCGTACAAAATAGATACGTGTTTCAAAGATTTACTGACCTTGAAAGTAATCACCAGCGTTGTGTGTAACCCGTTGCCAGCGATGTGCAAGTCGTAAGACACTTTTAGCAGTGCCAGTTGTGTTGACAGTTCGGGTGGCGCGGTCTATTGCCCGACAAATTTGTAGCAGTTCTGAAGCGAATGCCGTAAAGTGTTTCCATCAGTTTAGAAATCGAAGTGAACTCAAGAGGGCTTAAGTCAGGGGAGTGCAGTAAGTGGTATAGCACTTAGCAGCCCCATCAGTCAAACAAATCAGCTTCCACTGTACGTGCTTGAGCATTGTCCTGCAAAATGATGGTCAGGGTCCTGCAGAAAGTGTCATCACTTCTGTCCCTAAGCTGGTCGTAGGTTGTGCTCCAAAAATGAACAGCACAGAGACAGAAGTGATGAAACTTTCTGCAGGACCTGACCATCAATTTGAAGGACAATGCTCAAGCACGTACAGTGCAAGCGATTACTGATTTGTTTGACTGATGTGGCTGCTACGAGCTATACCTCCTACAGCACTCCTCTGGCTTAAGCCATCCTGAGTTACACGTATCTATTCTGTACGAGCTGTAAATAAATAGTTACCACTATTAAAGTTCCAACCCTCGTATGTACACTCCTGGAAATGGAAAAAAGAACACATTGACACCGGTGTGTCAGACCCACCATACTTGCTCCGGACACTGCGAGAGGGCTGTACAAGCAATGATCACACGCACGGCACAGCGGACACACCAGGAACCGCGGTGTTGGCCGTCGAATGGCGCTAGCTGCGCAGCATTTGTGCACCGCCGCCGTCAGTGTCAGCCAGTTTGCCGTGGCATACGGAGCTCCATCGCAGTCTTTAACACTAGTAGCATGCCGCGACAGCGTGGACGTGAACCGTATGTGCAGTTGACGGACTTTGAGCGAGGGCGTATAGTGGGCATGCGGGAGGCCGGGTGGACGTACCGCCGAATTGCTCAACACGTGGGGCGTGAGGTCTCCACAGTACATCGATGTTGTCGCCAGTGGTCGGCGAAAGGTGCACGTGCCCGTCGACCTGGGACCGGACCGCAGCGAAGCACGGATGCACGCCAAGACCGTAGGATCCTACGCAGTGCCGTAGGGGACCGCACCGCCACTTCCCAGCAAATTAGGGACACTGTTGCTCCTGGGGCATCGGCGGGGACCATTCGCAACCGTCTCCATGAAGCTGGGCTACGGTCCCGCACACCGTTAGGCCGTCTTCCGCTCACGCCCCAACATCGTGCAGCCCGCCTCCAGTGGTGTCGCGACAGGCGTGAATGGAGGGACGAATGGAGACGTGTCGTCTTCAGCGATGAGAGTCGCTTCTGCCTTGGTGCCAATGATGGTCGTATGCGTGTTTGGCGCCGTGCAGGTGAGCGCCACAATCAGGACTGCATACGACCGAGGCACACAGGGCCAACACCCGGCATCATGGTGTGGGGAGCGATCTCCTACACTGGCCGTACACCACTGGTGATCGTCGAGGGGACACTGAATAGTGCACGGTACATCCAAACCGTCATCCAACCCATCGTTCTACCATTCCTAGACCGGCAAGGGAACTTGCTGTTCCAACAGGACAATGCACGTCCGCATGTATCCCGTGCCACCCAACGTGCTCTAGAAGGTGTAAGTCAACTACCCTGGCCAGCAAGATCTCCGGATCTGTCCCCCATTGAGCATGTTTGGGACTGGATGAAGCGTCGTCTCACGCGGTCTGCACGTCCAGCACGAACGCTGGTCCAACTGAGGCGCCAGGTGGAAATGGCATGGCAAGCCGTTCCACAGGACTACATCCAGCATATCTACGATCGTCTCCATGGGAGAATAGCAGCCTGCATTGCTGCGAAAGGTGGATATACACTGTACTAGGGCCGACATTGTGCATGCTCTGTTGCCTGTGTCTATGTGCCTGTGGTTCTGTCAGTGTGATCATGTGATGTATCTGACCCCAGGAATGTGTCAATAAAGTTTCCCCTTCGTGGGACAAAGAATTCACGGTGTTCTTATTTCAGTTTCCAGGAGTGTATATTACTTACATTTCAATTATTTTTTCTGTTCTGTAAAAGTGAAAGTTGTTATGATATTTTAACGTTCTGCCACAAAGTAGGTCCTTCGAGCTTTGGAACGTGCAGGGAGAGCATAGCTGGTCACCCATTATCCACCGTTGAGGTTGAAATCAGTCAGCTTCAAAAAGTGCAATGTTATGAAGCACTGAAAATTAGACTACGAATATAAAATTGCGAAGTCCATCCAGAAAGTAAGTTTCGATGATAGAAAAAGAAAAGAAAAAGATCACTAAGTGAGAAATGTTATCGCATGCATGTCTAAAGCAACTCTGCATCGTAATCAGGATAACACAGGCTGTGCAATATCGCATTTATCTGCCGATACTGGGCAAGCGACTTTCAAGTAGAACGTCTGACGTGTACAGGAATATACACTGAAAAGCCAAAGAAACTGGTACACCTGCCTAATATCGTATAAAGCCCCGCGAGCACGCAGAAGTGCTGTCTGAAGTAGTGCTGTCGGGAGCTGACACCATGAATCCTCTAGGCTTGTCCACAAATCCGTAATAGTACGAGGGGTGGAGATCTTTTCTGAACAGCATGTTGCGGGGCATCCTAGATATGCTCAATAATGTTCATATCTGGGGAGTTTGATGGCCAGTGGAAGTGTTAAACTCAGAAGAGTGCTCTTGGTGCCACTCTAGCAATTCTGGACGTGTAGGGTGTCGCATTGTCATGATGGAATTGCCCAACTCCTTCGGAATGCACAATGGACATGAATGGATGCAGGTGATCGGTCAGGATGTTTAGGTACATGTCGCCTGTAAGAATTATATCTACACTCATCAGTAGTCCCATATCACTTCAAATGCACACGCCCCGCACCATTACAGAGCTCCACCAGCTTAAACAGTCCCCTGCTGACATGAAGGATCGATGGATTCATGAGGTTGTCTCCATGCCCGTACGTATCCATCTGCTCGATACAGTTTGAAACGATACTCTTCCGACCAAGCAACATGTTTCCGGTCATCAACAGTCCAATGCCGGCTGCTGATGGGCCTGGGCCCAGGCGAGGCCTCGTGTACCTTTGATGCACTCATCAAAGGTACACGAGTGGGCCCTCGGCTCCGAAAGCCCACATCAATGATGTTCCGTTGAATGGCTCGCACGCGGACACTTGTTGATGGCCCAGCACTGAAATCTGCAGCAATTTACAGAAGGGCTGCACTTCTGTCACGTTGAACGATTCTCTTCAGACGTCGTCGGCCCCGTTCTTGCAGGATGTTTCTCCGCCCGAACCAGTGTCGGAGAGTTGTTGTTTTACCGGATTCCTGATATTCATGGTAGACTCGTGAAATGGTCGTACGGGAAAATCCCTTCTTCATCGCTAACTCGTAGATGAAGTGTCACGTCGATCGTTCGACGACTGTAACACCACGTTCAGACTCACTTAAATCTTGATAACCTGCCATTGTAGCAGCAGCAAACGATCTAACAACTGCGCCAGACACTTGTTGTTTTGTATAAGCGTTGCCGACCACAACGGCGTATTCTGCCTGTTCGCACATCTTTGTATCTCAATACCCATGCCTATACCAGCTTCTTTTGCGCTTCAGTGTACATAATGGATGGACGATCACGGATCATAGACGTATGGTTGACGACATATGGAAGTTTGGGTCTGGCCTTGAGTCGTGCAGGGATAGCCAAATGGTAGGGCGACCGTTCGCTATAATCGGCAAATGCGGGCTCGAGTCTAGGTCCAGTATAGATTTTTAGTGTCGTCATTTCTTTCTACAGTTAACAGTAGTCATTGTTCGAAATTGCGAATTCATTTAATGTGTACTTCTCAGTGTTGAGGCATTTACCATAACGTTGCATCATCAATGTATGCCCTTGTTATTGGAAAACACTTCAGGAAATGAAAGAGATGAAACTCTATTAGGGCGAGGTCGAAGCTGTAAGGTGAACGGTCAGAGATCTCCCATCCAAGCTGGCGTTGGCTGTATGGAGTCTTGAATTATCATGCACAAGCGTAATGCCTCTTTTCAGTACCCCAGGTCGATCGCCGAGGACAGTGCACATGATTCTGGTCTTCACAGGTGAACCACTGTGCCGGGAATGTATCAATTGCTTTATTATTTCTGGTGTGGCGTGCGACACCCTTGTTTCATCCCCAGTGACAACACGATCGAGCAACTTATCAGCTTTTTCTACGTTCTGCTGTAGGAACTGGCACCCATCTTGCACACATTTTATGAAAACCAAGTCACCGGAAGACAATTTCGTGCAGAAATTTCTGTTTTTGAAATTATGAAGCTCCAGTTAGCTAATTTGCTTGCCGCACACTATCCATCAGCGGTAGTGTCAGCAGGGACGGTCGGCCACTACGGTCTCCGTCACGAATATTGGTTCGTCCTTCGGTGAATTGCCTGCAGCATTGTCTATTGTCTGACCGTACTGTCGCTTATAATGTCACCACTGGCAATGGATGTTTGCTGGGCAATGCTTCTGAGCATACAAAAGCATGGATAACTGCACGAACTTCCTAGTTGGCGGGAGACGCTATCAGAGTAGCCATTCTACCCTAGCCACTGCCGTCACCAGAACTGCACCGCATTATTCTCACATACCTCCTCTCTACTCCTACACATATGCATAACAATCCGACTATTTCTAGGTGCCATTACAACCTACTTTCTGGATGCACCTTGTGTCTCGGATGGAAGAATATGGAGGCAAGCGGATCATGCACGATCTTCTGATTGAAAATGAAATTTAATACTGTGGCAACGATACGAGATGGAAACTACCGAATAGCCCTGCTGAGATGGAGCTTGACTTGCTTTCAACAGTATAAAGGTGCTGCAGTCTGCTGAATGGTTCAAATGGTTAAAATGGCTCTGAGCACTATGGGACTTAACATCTGAGGTCATCAGTCCCCTAGAACTTAGAATTACTTAAACCTATCTAACCTAAGGACATCACACACATCCATGCCCGAGGCAGGATTCGAACCTGCGACCGTAGCAGTCGCGCGGTTCAGGACTGAAGCGCCTAGAACCGCTGGGCCACAGCGGCCGGCAGTCTGCTGATTGGAAACTGCATAGCAATTTTCAGCTGTAATAAGTCAAGGGTATTTGTTGTTCCTTTTGATTTCTTAAAGGAAGATCGCTTGCTTTCCTTTGACATCTCGTGTTACAAAAGGATAATGCATACAGTTGTTACAGTCTTATGTGTCTATAATAACTGAGAACTGAATTTTCTGTTTCTTTCTCACGCTGAGAGTCTTCTGTTGAACAAGCATTTCATTAGAGGTGAGGATTTCATTAGTGGTTAGTGGTGTAGCTTGCGAAATTGCAATATTGTAACTAAAGTAAAAATCAGCTTTATTAAATAAATTGTGTTGTTACGTTTAAACCACGAGAGCCAAAAGCTACAGTACTATCTACTTGTTATCAACTGACGAACTGTCGTGTAGAAATTGTGAAATGAATCAGTATCATAGTATTACAGAAAAATTTTAATTATTTTTTGTAATGAGAAAAAATGCTTAGGCCGATATAAGTAGAGGTATCTCCTGTCTGTCTCAGTTTCTCGGTCTTTACTAAAGCACGGATATTGCACGGCAGATAATACCGATAACTGGTTGTTTAAAACATAAAATAAATACGCTGATCGGCTGTTACGTCGTTTCTTGGTAGAATATTCTATACGTTATGAATGGAAACACACTCGACGGTGGTGTAATATTCTACACTTGAATACTCCTGCAACAGAATTTTACACCAGTGTCGTGCGTGTTTTCATTCATAATACATAAAATAAGTAAGTGTGCAGCTGATACTGGTGACCGATTTTCAGCGTAACAGTCAGAGTGGAATTTTTAAATGAAAGATGTACTGCTCTCTGTCTCAGTTGCACAGTTGTAAGAAGAAAGGTGTTCAACTGAAGCACTATCAAAGTCATTGTGCTTCAAAAACGAACAAAAGCCTGTGTATTAGTTTCTTCGAAATTACAGATTGTCTTGGTAGTGGCATTAGTTCACGTGTTATTGAAAAGAACATTACATTGAATTTGCATTCTGGAATAATTGCGTTCAATTTTGGTGTGGTGTGGTAGATGAAAATATTCCTTTACTTAGTTATTGTACAATGATACTTTACAGTTAACTTCTTTGTTTTAAGTACGTGTTGAGCTGAATGTTATATTGATTTTGGCTGTACAGTGTGAATTACCTAAAACTTGCAGCGCAGATGATGCGGAAATGGAAGGTGCTGTTGATGTGCTGTTCTCACAGAATGGATTGGTAGTCAGGGGCTCGTACTGTTAGCCAATAAACAGATTGTAATAATACTCAGAAAGCGTATTTTTTGTGCAAACATATACTTTTTTAAATGGAACAATGTCTATTGACATTAACAGACTAAAAGTAGGTTAAATTGCAATGTCAGTGGTCTTTGTTGCAGGATCTTAGTGCGTGTCGTTTACGAGGTATCGTATTTTGAAAAATGCCCACACTGACACTTGTACAGTACCTGTGGTAGGGCACACTAAAGAACAACACAAGTGTGGATACAAGATACCTGGATTTTGACCAGTAGCGAGACAATTGATCATCACAGATTGTGTTCAAGACGACTACCGGCAGCGGCAATAAACACTTCCAGTCTGATGTGGAACGGCTGCTGCAAAAGTGCTAGCATTTCAGTGGAGATGTCCGAGCAGGCTGCAGTAATCCGTCGTTGCATATCATCGGATGCAGTGGGTATGTTCTTGTAGACAGTGTTTTTCAGCTTTTCTCATAGAAACAAAAGAGTCAAATCCGGGGAACGGACCGGCCCAGGTACAGATCCTCTGCGTCCAGTCCAACTATTTGGAAATAATTCACGAATACATGCTGTAGTACTTCGTGCACTATGGGCTGGACAGCCATCATGGAGGTGCCACAGGTTCCTCCTAATTTGCAGAGCAATGTCTTCTAGCATCCGTAGAATGAGGTCTGTTAGGAGGCGCGTTTAGTATTCCGTCTATGATGAACGTGCCTACGAGCTAATGGTTCACTATCCCACACTACACGTTTACACCCCAAAGACTTTGACGTTCCACCTGACGAAACCAACGGGGACTGTCTAGCAGATCAGCAGTGTATGTTTCGGCTGTTTACCAAGCCATGATTGGTAAATGGGGCTTCATCGCTAAACAAGATAGGCCGGCATCTGTGGCCGAGCGGTTCTAGGAGCTTCAGTCCGGACCCGCGCTGCTGCTACGGTCGCAGGTTCGAATCCTGCCTCAGGCATGGCTGTGTGTGATGTCCTTAGGTTAGTCAGGTTTAAGTAGCTCTGTGTTTAGGGGACTGATGACCTTAGATGTACCGAGCGAGGTGGCGCAGTGGTTAGACACTGGACTCGTATTCGGGAGGACGACGGTTCAGTCCCGCATCCGGCCATCCTGATTTAGGTTTTCCGTGATTTCCCTAAATCGCTCCAGGCAAATGCCGGGATGGTTCCTTTCAAAGGGCACGGCCGACTTCCTTCCCCGTCCTTCCCTAATCCGATGAGACCGATGACCTCGCTGTCTGGTCTCCTTCCCCAAACCAACCAACCAACCTCAGATGTGAAGTCCCACAATGCTTACAGCCATTTGAAACATTTTGAACTAAACAAGATTCATCTGGAGTATCCTGCCTTAATGCCCACTTACAGAAGTTAACGAGATTCTCACTGTCGTTTCCATGCAGTTGTTGATGGAGAGAGATGTGATTGGGATGCAAAATATGTCTATGGAAAATGCGTAAGACACTAGACTGACTCACGCCATTCTTCGTGCGACTGCGCAGGAGCTAACGTGAGGTCCAACTGCAACAGCAGCAAGAACATTAACTTCCACCTCTTCTGTAGTCACTTGTTTTCTTCTGTTACGTGGTCTAGGCGTTACACTACCACATTCACGTAACTGGTTCAAGAGGTTGACAAATAATTTCTGAGGTAGTTGACGTCTGTTGCGATATCTTACCGCATACACCGTACAAAAGAGAACCGCATTCTTGCTGCGTTCCCTATACACGATGAGCATGTCGGTTTTTTCCGCATCGGTAAATGCCATCGTGCACCTACTGTTTAGACTGTCACACACTATCTACAAGGTCGCAATGCACTCAAGGAACACAAGCACACTGCAGGCGCTGGCCGGAGTGGCCGAGCGGTTCTAGGCACTACAGTCCGCTAAGGTCGCAGGTTCGAATCCTGCCTCGGGCATGGATGTGTGGGACGTCCTTAGATTAGTTAGGTTTAAGTAGTTCTAAGTTCTAGGGGACTGATGACCTCAGGTGTTAAGTCCCATAATGCTCAGAGCCATTTGAACCATTTGATTCGAATTGTCTTCCATGAAGACGAATGCCTCGCAAACATGCTGCCGATATGGTTGTACTATCGGTCGGAGGAGGGCATTCATGTATCGCCAGCCGTCACGGTGCCTTCCATGCCAACCAGCGGCGTACGTCGGCTCCACATAATGCCACCCCAAAACAGCAGGGAACCTCCACCTAGCTGCACTCGCTGGACAGTGTGTAGAAGGCGTTCAACCTGACCGGGTTGCCTCCAGACACGTCTCCGACGATTGTCTGGTTGAAGGCATATGCGACACTCATCGGTCAAGAGAAAGTGATGCCAATCCTGAGCGGTCCGTTCGGCATGTTGTTGAGCCCATCCGTACCGCGCTGCATGGTGTCGTGGCTGCAAAGATGGACCTCGTCATGGACGTCGGGAGTGAAGTTGCGCATCATGCAGCCTATTGCGCATTATTCAACATGGTGGCGTTGCTGTCAGGGTTCCTCCGAGGCATAATCCGTAGGTAGCGGTAACCCACTGCGGTAGTAGCCCTTGGGCGGCCTGAGCTTGGCATGTCATCGACAGTTCCTGTCTCTCTGTATCTCCTCTGTCAACCAGCGTTGCTCTGCACGGAAGATGGCATTCCGGTCAATGGATAACCATGGTAACTGTGACGTCAGGGTACCTGTGAAACGAGGTAGTGTTTGTCGGGTAGTCTCGCATCCACAATCGCTGTGTATACAGTCACAGATGGTGAGAAGATGCCTACTAGACACTCTGCGGTGGAGGGCCATAGAAAGAAGGGAAGCAGGACAGTCGCAAACTGATGTGGTCCGATAGCTTAGTGTGAATCGTTCTGAATGTTTCTCGGATGGCCGACCGCTGTGGCCTAGCTGTTCTAGGCTCTTCAGTCTGGACCCGCGCGACCGCTACGGTCGCAGGTTCGAATCCTGCCTCGGGCATGGATGTGTGTGATGTCCTTAGGTTAGTTAGGTTTAAGTAGTTCTAAGCTCTAGGGGACTGATGACCTCAGGTGTTAAGTCCCATAGTGCTCAGAGCCATTTGAACCATTTTTTTTCTCGGATGAGGCGACAGTTTATAGAGACTGAAACTGTATCCCGAAGACCAGGGCAGGGGCGAATACGTTTGACTTCAGAAAAGAAGACCGTGATTTGGCTGTAAGGGCACGACAGTACGGCCTTAGTATTTTTTTTCCCCTTGAGTCATCAGCCTTCTGTCTGTTTGCTGCAGCCCGCTACGAATTCCTCTCCTGTGCCAACCTCTTCATCTCAGATTATCACTTGCAACCAAAGTCCTCAATTACTTGCTGGATGTATTCCAGTCTCCTCTGCCTCTCCAGTTTTTGTCCTCTACAGCTCCCTCTAGTACCATGGAAGTCATTCCCTGATATCTTAACAGATGTCCTATCTTCCTGTCCCTTCTCCTCGTCAGTTTTATCCACAATTCTGGGCAGAACCTCCTCATTCCTTACTTTATCAGTCCACCTAATTTTCAACATTCGTCTGTAGCACCATATCTGAAATGTTTCGATTTTCTTCTGTTCCGGGTTTTAGCACAGTCCATGTTTCACTAAGGTACAGTGCTGTGCTGCAAACGTATATTCTCAGAAACGTCTTCCTCAAATTAAGGCCTGTGTTTGATAGTAGTAGACTTCTCCTGGCCAGGAAAGCCCTTTTTACCATTGCTAGTCTGCTTTTGATGTCCTCCCGCTCCGTCCGTCATTGGTTATTTTGCTGCCTAGATAGCAGAATTCCTTAACTTCATCTGCTTCGTGGCCATCAACCCAGATGTTAAGTTTCTCACTGTTCTCGTTTCCGCTACTACTCATTACTTTCGCCTCTCTTAGATTTACTTTCAATCCATATTATGTACTCATTAGACAGTCCATTCCATTTAGCAGATCATGTAATTCTTCCTCACTTTCACTCAGGACAGCAATGTCATCAGCGAACCGTATCATTGATACCTTTTCACCTTGAATTTTAATTCCACTCCTGAACCTTCCCTTTATTTCCATCATTGCTTATTCGCTGTACAGACTGAACAGTAGGGGCGAAAGACAACATCCCTGTCTTACACCCTTTTTAATATCGAGCCCTTCGTTCTTGATCGTCCACTCTTATTATTCCCTCTTGGTTCTTGTATATTCTCCGTCTTACCCTATAGCTTACCCCTATTTTTCTCAAATTTCGAACATCTTGCACCATTTTACATTGTCGAATGTTTTTTCCAGGTGGACAAATCCTATTAACGTGTCTTGATTCTTCTTTAGTCTTGCTTCCATTATCAATCACAACGTCAGAATTGCCTCTCTGGTGCCTTTACCTTTTCTAAAGCCAAACTAATCGTCATCTAACACATCCTCAATTTTTTTCATTCTTCTGTATACTTAGTACACCACGGGAACTGGCATGTGAGCTTGCAACATCCATTGGCGTGTTGTATCGAGGCAAACGGTGAGCAGAATGCTTTGGCAGAGAGGCCTTTATCGTCAGAGATATGCTGTATGTCTACCTATGACACGTCTTCACAGCAGGGAACGTCTGGAGTGGAGTGATCAACATGCCACCTGGGCGATCGAACAGTGAGCCAGTGTTGCTTTCATAGATGAGTACCGATTTAGTCTAGAGAGTGATTGTCGATGGATTCGCATCTAGAGAGAACGTGGAACACGATTTCGAGACCAAAACATTGTGTAAGGAGACCAATATAGTGAAGAGTCCCTAATGGTGTGGGCAGGGATTATGTTTACCACTCAATCCGCTATTCATGAGATTGTATGGGTGAATCAGCAAGGTTTAACTGCTGTCACGTACCGTGACATCTTGGGATGCACTAGGCAGATGGCTTGCATCACGTCAGCATCTATCAACCACTATATGAAGATGGCATCTGTTCTTTTGGACATGTCCGAAAGAACAGATGCTATCTTCATATCGTTTAAGGCTAACCGGCTGATGACCTTCTTCAGTGCGGACGCACACATTTTGCCTGAAATCTTCCGGGCCTTGGTGGATTGTCTACCGCGAGTAATGAGTATATTGGCAGGGGCACTACGATTGAAATGTGTGGGCTATAAGTTCAGAATGTGGGTCTCACGGTGAGCGTGCCAGCGATAAATCCCTGCAGTCGCACTCCCCTCTGTGCCCTCGGAGGCTCACATAGATAGAGCGTCTGCCATGTAAGGGAGATCCCGGGTTCGAGTCCCGGTCGGGGCACACATTTTCAACTGTCCCTGTTGATGTATATCAACGCCCGTCAGCAGCTAATGGTATTGATTTAATTGTAATTTCATTCTATCAACCACTGCCCAAGACTGCGAGCAGTTCTAGAGGAAGAATGGGCGTTATTGCCTCAAAATGAGAATCGTGACATCATTCACTGTATTCTCCACCGTTATCAGGGCTGTATTGCTGCCAGAAGGGTCACACACGATACTGAGCACATTAACCAGCTGTCAGAATGAGTGTGCAAATGCGTTAAGATGGAAAAAACGAAGAACATTTTTGACTATCGTTATGCATGTTGCAGCTGTTTACTATCTGAATTCTCTGGATTGTTTCCACTTTACTATCACATGTTTGTACTGTTTTGTGACAAAATAAAAAAATTGCAAAATTTCCGTTTGTTGCGTCAATTTTGGACACCAGTTGATGATAATTATAATAGTTATGTTGATGACAATTCACTTTTTTTTATTTTGTCTTAGGAATGTACGCGGTTCATTCAAAAAATAAGAAAGTGTTTTTTTGTAAGGAATTTTATTTATTCGTCCACATCAGTGTAGAAAATAGTTCCTATCCGATATTGAACTCTAATGACAGAACTTGTATAAATTCCAGAAGCATTGTAGGGCCTCGAGCTTTGGGATAACTAGTAACTCTCACGACGGTGCCTTTTCAATCTCATCTACACCTGTAGACTTGTAAAACGATGGCCATTTTAAGCTTTCTTTATTTTTGGGAATAGAAAGAGGCTAGGGGATCAGTAAAGGTTTTTCCGCAATAATTCACGAACAAGCAACAAAGTGTGAGGAGGTTCAAAACTCGTGAATGGTTTCGTCACAAATCCTGGCGGATTTTTTCGGACTGCTTCACTCAAACGACGTTGAACTTGTAATTAGTACTCCTTATCGATCGATCGACCTTTTATTAGGTCATAATGGTACACTATGCCGCTAAAATCGAAGATCACAGTGAGCATAAACTTCAAATCAGAACGCACTTGCCGAGCTCGTACTTGGCAACTAAGGATACTTCCACTGCGACGCTTGAGCCTTAGTGGTTATGTCAGATCCGTAAGTTCATGTTTCATCATCTTTTATGACACATTTTCTGAATCCTCGTCGACATCATCCAGCGACTTTCGAGCAACTTGAGTCTGCTGCTGTTTTTGTTGGGAATACAATACGTGCTGTTACATGTTTCATACTCAAAACATCCGAAAAAAAATTCGTGACACGAACCAGTGGATGTGCCAACACCAGTAGAAACTCATCTGACTGTGATTTGGTGATCTTTCATAAACACTTATTTCACTTTTTCATCGGCTGGTCACTTGCTGGGGCTTCCAAGGAGCTTGTTATCTTAAAAGTCTTCCCAGCCTTTTTTGAAACGCTTATACCCCTCGTAACCCCATGTTTTACTCATAGCGGGCTCACCAAAAGCAATGTTTAACATCCCTAAAATTTGCCTTATTTTATACCGTTTTTATAGCAAAATTTATTACAAATTCATGATCTATTTTTATTCAAAATAATCAACCACCGATACTACTAAAACAAATCTAAAATTTTGGACATCTGATAACAGACTAAATATGAAATATGGCTATCACCGTACCGGTACTTCTCCGAAATGTTTACTGTTGTGTACTACTTCGGACAGGACAGTAAGGAGAGGTGGGCTACAGAGCGATGCCGCAGCTGTCATCGTAGGGACGCTGGACAGGGGCAGTTTTTTTTTTTTTTTTTTTTTTTTTTGAAGGAACACACAGCCATTTGACTGTTTTATACTTTATTTAAAACAAGCCAGGTTTCGGTCTTTTATGCCATTTCAAGTATTTCATTTTATGTCCTTACCATCCATTGCAAGACACTGAACAACCTAACCTAACCTAACCTAACCTAACCTAACCTAACCTAACCTAACCTAACCTGTTGTCAGGCTCAAAGTTGGCCATAAATTAGAAAAATATTGCCTCCCCACGAAATGCCAGATTTAAAGTCACCATCTTGTAACAGATGAGTAAATAATCGTGGGAGCACCTCACGTTTTCTAAAAACAAGCTTACGTTGGTAAATAAAAGATGAGCGTATGTCCTCAAAACGTAATGAGAAAATTTGAATAGGCGTAATGTTAGCATGTGTTGCGGTTACCTGAAACGATGACAACTTCATTAAGATAGTCATTGTTGGCGAGCTGTGTAACCCTCGTTACATATCTTCTCTTTCTCGAAACTAAAATTAATTGGAAGTGGCTACAAACAGTTCCTATATTTCATATAAAATCATGAATTACCGTTTTAAGGTAGAGAAAATTAAACAAAAGAATAATAAGAGCCAATGGAATAGAGGATTATATGCAAAGTAGCAAGGCGCTTTATTCAAAGCGTTTCTAACGAACGTCAGTTTTGTTTCGCAGCTACTATATAAACCAAACGTACGTATTGTTAACGTCTTTAGCATCTTGGTGTGTTCGTCTTCGAGATTTTAGAGTCCGAGCTTTTAGCGTTTTTTCGCGTTTCTTAAGTTCATGTGCCACTACGTGGAATAGTTAACGTCATCGGAAACCGGGGTGATTAAAAGTAAATTGCTGATCCTTTAATTTCTTGTCAAAAGTACGGAAACCGACAGAACTGAGATAACGCAAACATCCAGCGAACATCTCAACCGATAGAAGATCGGTATCATTAACTCCAACTTACTGTCTTCAGTTGTTGCTGAAACTACTGTTCACACATCTCATCGCTATCTGACCGTCGATTAGAGACCCAGTTTGGACATTTATTATCGAGCTAAAGTGCGACCATTCATAGTAGTGAATTATATCAAGGAAACTGTGTTAATAAAAACCAAGTTAAGGAAAAACTGTAGTGTCCTACGATTGCGAACAGAGTATCACGAGAAGTGAACCGTGTATTGGATTATCTCTGGACAATAATAATAATAATAATAATAATAGTTTATCCCACATTAGTGTTAAAGGGAATAATTATCGACAGGCAAAACTTCGTGCCGTGTTAAATTAACCCTGTGTATTTTGATGGAATCAATTTTGGGTGCATGTGCTACGCTAATCAAAGATATCGATTCATTTTGAAACGCGAATCGGCCTCCTAGAAACTGTCAATGAGCATCTTTGGTGCCAACTACTAAACAAAGCAGCTAGTCGATATTAATAATTTGAATCTAAACTTATTAACGGAAGAGGCTTTAAAAGATTTGTGTACCCCGAATATAGTCTCAAATTAACGCAAAGAGCTGATATATTCAATAAATATTTGATGCAATAACAGATGGTATTGTGTCGCCTTTCTTTCACATAACACGATGAGGTGAAGAATGCTGGCTCGAAGTAGAAAAAGGACATAAGGACATTATACTTTCGGTGATCACGAAAATGCCAGTAGGCAGCAATACGAGGCGTCAGAAATTTAGCGGGGAGCCAGTATTTTTCTTAATTTATGGCCAACTTTGTGCCTGACAACATGTTAAGTGTCCTGCACACATGTTAAAGACATAAAATCAAATAATTGAAAATGTCATAAAAAGCCGAAATCTGAGTTGTACTTGATTAAACAATAAAACAGTCAAATGGCGGTGTGTTCCTTTGAAAAATACACAATGTGATCCAAAGTATCCGGACACCCCCAAAACATGCGTTTTTCATATTAGATGCATTGTGCTGCCACCTACTGCCAGGTACTCCATATCAACGACCTCAGTAGTCATTAGACGCCGTGAGAGAGCAGCTCTGCTGAACTCACAGACTTCGAAAGTGGTCAGGTGATTGGCAGTGACTTGTGTCATACGTCTGTACGCGAGATTTCCACACTCCTAAACATTCCTTGGTCCACTGTTTCCGATGTGATAGTGAAGTGGAAACGTGAAGGGACACGTATAGCACAAAAGCGTACAGGCCGACCTCGTCTGTTGACTGTCAGAGACTGCCGACAGTAGAAGAGGGTGAGCGCCAATACTGCCACCTAAATAAAAGATTCTAACTACTGAAGGCACTAACTACTGATAGGCATAGTTACCAAATGAAAGATTTTGATAGAGAACAAACAATGTATTTCCCTTAATAGTGTTCAAAAGTCATAATACATATATCAGTACATGACATCCAGTCTTACAAATTTACTCTCTCTGATGGACACATGTCCAGACCATCCTCTCTCAAAACTCCGCCAGCTCTTTCCCCACATCCATCACTGCTGGCGGCTCACCTCCAACTGTGCAACGCTACGCGCTGTTAACAGCCAACAGCCCAACACTACAATAGCGAATATTACAACAATGCCACCCAGCCACAGACTGCACACAGCACTGCCAGAGATTTTCATACAGAGCGCTACGTGGCGTTACCAATATAAAAACCTAAACAGCCTACTTGCAAGGGTCGTAATGTGTAATAGGCAGACATCTATCCAGACCATCATACAGGAATTCCAAACTGCATCAGGATCCACTGCAAGTACGATGACAGTTAGGGGGGAGGGGAGAAAACTTAGATTTCATGGTCGAGCGACTGCTTATGAGCCACAGATCACGCTGTTAAACGACAAACGACGTCTCGCTTGGTGTAAGGAGCGTAAACACTGGACGATTGAACAGTGGCAAAACGTTGTGTGGAGTGACGAATCACGGTACACAACGTGGCGATCCGATGGCTGGGTGTGGGTATGGTGAATGCCCAGTGAACGTCATCTGACAGCTTGTGTAGTGTCAGCATTAAAATTCAGAGGCGGTGGTGTTATGGTGTGATCGTGTTTCCGTGGAGGGGGCTTGCAACCCTTGTTGCTTTGCGCGGCACTATCACAACACAGGCCTACATCTATGTTTTTAGCTCCTTCTTGCTTCCCACTGTTGAAGAGCAATTCGGGGATGGCGATTGCATCTTTCAACACGATCGAGCACCTGTTGATAATGCATGGCCTGTGGCGCAGTGGTTACACGACGGTAACATCTTTGTAGTGGACTGGCCTGCACAGAGTCCTGACGTGAATCTTATAGCACTATGGCTGCAGTACATTAGGACTTTGTTTTTATGATGATGATGGTCATTAAAGACCGAAACTGGTAATCTGTTAAACAAAAAAGGTTGTGACCATAGACGTAAATTAAAGGAAACTTATTACATATACGGGTCACTGTGTTTTTTCGCGACGATGTCGCAGCTTGCGAATCTTATAGAACCCTTCCGTAAAAAATGGGCTGCCGTTCCCCAAGAAAACTTCCAGCAACTGATGGAACGTATGCCTGCGAGAATGGAAGCTGCCATCAAGGCTAAGGGTGGACCAGCACCATATTGAATTCCAGCATTACCGATGGAGGGCGCCACGAACTTGTAAGCCAGTCTCAGCCAGGTTCAAAATGGTTCAAATGGCTCTAAGCACTATGGGACTTAACATCTGAGGTCATGAGTCCCCTAGAACTTAGAACTACTTAAACCTAACCAACCTAAGGACATTACACACATCCATGCCCGAGGAAGGATTCGAACCTGCGACCATAGAAGCAGCGCGGTTCCGGACTGAAGCGCCTAGAACCGCTCGGCCACCGTGGCCGGTTTCAGCCAGGTGTCCGGATACTTTTGATCACATAGTGTATTATTTGACTGTTGTTCAGAAACATCAGGCACTGTTTAGAAACAGATATGATTAGCGAGCAAGTAAATACAGTAAACAGAAGCTTTGCTTAGGTGGTAGTTTTCTCCAAGTATACAAAGATTCTTTACAAATGAACATGCAGCAGTAAAGTCCAGCTAATAGAGTAGCGACAAGAGCGTCATAGGGAGAGGCTCTCTTACCTAATGCACCTTGTGACTGGGTTGCATCTCGTTGGCGACTACGTTGCGAATGGGCCATGTTGCTGCCACCGACCATATCTATACTGCAGTAGCAGAGGACACTCATGATACAGAGCCACTGGAGGTGTGGCCCAGCGAGCAAGCTCCATTGGATCCACCAGATGCCGCAACACCATTACTGGCGTCTAACGGAAACTTGGGTTGCCACTACCAACTGTGGGATGCCAGTGGGGTGGTATCGATCTATGATATCATATTTAGCAAAACAATAACGAAATAATTGCCCAAAATTAGAATATTCCAACTATTTTTGAGCCAGTCGCAAATAGCAAGAATTGTTAATGTAACAGCTTTTAAAGATTCTGAAACGTATTTTCCATATCATTCAAGAGCTGTAGAGCACTGCCTTCAAAAATTACTTTTATCTTTACTGTCGACAGTCAGAAGCCGAAAACTGTTACTCACATACGGTCACTGTGAGTCTCAAATTGTTCGCTGGCGATGCTGTTAGCAGGTATGTGTCTTAGCTGTGTGGTACAGAAGCAATACTGAATGACTTGGAGAGTATTTTCGTCTGATGCAATGACTAGTAACTATCGTTTTAATGTCTAGCTTTAGCAATACGAAGAATTGTGAATCATGATGAGCACGTGAAATCAGTGGCAGACAAGGTGAACGGAAGACTTGGACTTTTTTGGGAGATTCATATGAAAGTACAGTAATGGAGTGAAAGTATGATGTAGGTTGTGAACAACGTTGTTGTGGTTGATCAAAGTACAGTTCTACGGAGCGACTTTCTAGCAAAATCGTAAAATTCTGTAATTTCTATTTTAAGTTATATTCCTTTCGTGGAGATTCCAGACGTGTGCTCAGTTCTAGAGATTCTACCGATGTTACTGCGCTGTTAATACGGAATACGTCCGTTCGTAACTACGTCAAGGTTTTGCTATCATTTTACGAACGCGCGCAAAATTTATTATTCCAGGCTTCATTACTGTCGGCCAGACCAGTAAAAAAATCTTCAGTACATTCGGTGCGACGATTTTAGAGTGTTTTCGAATGTCTATTCGCCTTTTATGCACACCGACCAGAGTAGCACTACAAGTAGACTGGCCCTTGCTCCCTACCACACATTAGTACACCGTGTCACGGAAGGCTGAAACCACACGATAACCCACGACATCGCTGACGCTGACCAGGTTCACAGTTAACCGTGTACGTACGGCAACAAAGCTCTGAGGTGGACGAATCACAACACTCAGCGCCTGCGGACTGCACGAAGCGAGTTTGACTTGAAGCGACGGCCGCATTATAGTGCGTTCATCATAATAATAAGGGTTCCCGGGTTCGATTCCCGGCGGGGTCAGGGATTTTCTCTGCCTCGTGATGGCTGGGTGTTGTGTGATGTCCTTAGGTTAGTTAGGTTTAAGTAGTTCTAAGTTCTAGGGGACTGATGACCATAGATGTTAAGTCCCATAGTGCTCAGAGCCATTTGCACCATTTGAACCATAAGTATAAACCTGATGTAAACATTACGCCATATATTCTTCCGCGTTTGCTTGAATCTCACCTGGATTTCTTTTCACGTGGAGCAGAAGCCAAGCTGTGTCCAGTACAGTCAAGTACGATCATAAGGATACGTTTTATGCTGTGCTACACGCACACAGACCGAGCGGTAATGCAGGACAACAGCTTTACCGGATCAGTTAATTTGGACAGAATTGTCCAGCCAGCTGATCCAACTAACCTGCAGTGATGTGAGCAGTTGCAGTCCAGAAGTAAAAAGAGACCAGGAGAAAAACAATATAACAATATATCTTTATTTTTAAACGGAATGAAATAATATCCGGCGATACTTCAGTAATACTGAACGCTTCTTAAGTGACCAGACGGAAAGCATATTATGCTCTCGTTGCCACCTAACATAGTATTCTAATTACGAGGGCTATTCGGAAAGTAAGGTCCGATCGGTCGCGAAATGGGAACCACTATGAAATTCAAAATTGTTTGATCTAAAACCGTTAGCTAGACCTTCCATCTGACTATATAGTCACCGCTCAGACTTAGACTTGTCGTAGCGTTCTACCAACTTTCCAATGCCCTCGTCATAGAAAGCAGCCGCCTGTACCTTCCGCCAAATCTCTGCGCTGGTCCACAGCTCACTGTCTGTGCCAAAATGTCTTCATAGCCAGGGGTTCATGTGAGCAGAAACGAAATTCAGTGGGAGCCAATTACGGACTGTATTCTACATCTACATCTACATGGATACTCTGCAAATCACATTTAAGTGCCTGGCAGAGGATTCATAGAACCACCTTCAAAAATGGTTCAAATGGCTCTGAGCACAATGGGACTTAACATCTGAGGCCATCAGTTCTCTAGAACTTAGAACTACTTAAACATAACTAACCTAAGGACAACACACACATCCATGCTCGAGGCAGGATTCGAACCTGCGACCGTAGCGGTCGCGCGGTCCAGACTGAAGGAACCACCTTCACAATTCTCTATTAATCAAATCTCGTATAGCGCGTGGTAAACAAACACTTTGTACCGCTAACGCCCAGATCTGGACACCGTCTCAAGTATACTTACTGTATACACAACGATTGTGACGAAAAGAGTGTAAGAAGATCTTACCGCCTAACTTTACTGATATTTACTGTGGTGTCACCGCCAGACACCACACTTGCTAGGTGGTAGCCTTTAAATCGGCCGCGGTCCGGTAGTATACGTCGGACCCGCGTGTCGCCACTGTCAGTGATTGCAGACCGAGCGCCGCCACACGGCAGGTCTAGAGAGACGTCCTAGCACTCGCCCCAGTTGTACAGACGACTTTGCTAGCGATGCTACACTAACAACTACGCTCTCATTTGCCGAGACGATAGTTAGCATAGCCTTCAGCTACGTCATTTGCTACGACCTAGCAAGGCGCCATAGCATTTGATATTTATGTTGTGAAGCATGTACAGTCAAGAGAGATGTTCTCCAATTATGGATTAAATTTAAGTATTACAGCAACTGTGTCCGTTTTTCTAAGTTCTCATTTCCTTGTAATGTTCCAGACCTCACGCAAATCTGCGTGAGCTTAAAAGCGTGCATTTCGGCCTCCTCTAGCAACACGGTGTTGGCTCTTCTGCCAACACTTCATTTACGACCGCAAGAGCGTGAATAGAGCACTTATTTGGCGGAGCGGACACAAGAAAGGATCATGGTAATATGGGGTACCGGAATCTATATTTTCGTAAAATAGTTCTCTGAGGTCTGATTATTTAGCAGCGCGCGACTCACCGCCTTGTTAATACACGATTGCGCGAGGTGCTTTTAGAATTTGTTAAAACTGATGTCTACATGGCACGTTCATATTGACAAAAAAAAGTAAACGTAATCTTAGGGATTGCATTTCGTGTTATCGCATTAAAATATTGCTGCAGGGTATCTTTACTGTAGCGAAATTTAATTAAAAGAAACCTTTGAATTAAAGAAAGTATTTCCCTCTTTTAAACGTAGTAATCTTTGTTTTGCCGAGAAGCGGCCAATGTCTGAACTGAACTGAATGTCCTTAGTTTCTACCTTAATTCGACATAAATTTATTTATGCACTTTCTTTTCCTTACTAATTATGGTGCGAGTCTTTTAAAGCGTCCGTTGATGACGGAACGCAATGAAATTATAATGAAATTATTCCTATGCAAGATGTCTGCTAAGAATGGTCGATTGTTCGACCGTTCTTGAAGTTTATCAAGCGTGCTGAAAACCTTACAAATAAAATTTTTGCTTCTGCATGAAGGTCACTATGCATATGAAAGAAAAATGCACAATCAGCATAAATTTCCATATATTACTTAAAATTCACAACTTACAATGAGACATGGCCGCCGTAGCGTGCGTTATCTTCAAGGTAAGAACAGAGAATGAGTAATAACGCCGGTCTTTTTGGTTTCCCACGCCAGAGAGTAAAAGGACAACTAATTACCACAAAGATTCCATACAGTTACCTTACAGAGTCTGTTTGTACCATTATTATTTCATTTCGTTATAAATTCCCCTTCCGACAGCTAATTGCATGCGAATTTTCAGAGTTTTTTTAACAATTTTCATTTTACTTTGTTTTGTACCTGACTTGTCGTCGCACGATTTAATATTTTGTACCGTGTGTCGGTACAACTTTCCATCGAAAACGTTGCAGGAGCGTCTTCATTGTCCCTGCAGAGTGCGGGTGAAAATTGTCATGAAGAAGGAAACGCATGACAGTCATGTTATGCGGGCTGAATAGCTTCAGGCGAATCTCTCACCAGACCCTCACACTTGGCGAGAGACAGGTTTTTCTAGGCACCTTTACGTGCTTACTATGCGCTCAAAACTGAAATGAGCGACCTGATGCGATCGACAGACACAGTAGAGACACTGCCCAACACATCTGTGCGAAGTTTCATTGGATTATCACTGTCTTTCCATTTCGCGATCGGACCTTACTTTCCGAATGGCCATCGTACAAACACGAGTGGTTATAATTCCTAACTTAAACAGGCTAATTTTCCTGAGCTAGTTATATGTGATACAAAAGCATACTGCAGGGATTTGACTGCACTGTTGAATACTGAAGCCACTGATGGTATTAAATACTACCAGTCGTCTAGTAATCTCTTATCCGAATCCAAGAAGCACATTTCAGTTCTGGAACTGGCATCAGCTACGTTGACAACGAGTCGGTCAACGTCAGAATCCGTGAAGCCCCTCAGTCGCCGTATTTTCGCCTCTTCTTTTATAACGTGTCGATCTATATCCCGCCAGCGGTCGGCAGTGCCATGTGAAAAAACTGCTTGCGTTAGTTCTAATACGTCTGGCAGCTTAACAGTCTTGTTATTTCTCGCGACAAATCCATTAACTTGACTCCATATCAATTCTGTTGGCTTCATATTGTAATGGTATTGTGGCAAATGTAAGGCAGCATTTGTGTGGTGTGAAAATGATTGTCTCATGATTCTACGACACTTGGCTCTCTGGCTCGTGTGAGACTAAATCTGTGGTATAAAACAATGGTCTTAGTCCAAGTAAAGAGTATTTGGTTTTTAATTTTTGTCCTAAAAATGAAATTACTATGTTTTCTTAATTTAAGCAACCTTTATTAACAATCTGTCACTGAATATCAATAATTAAGAATTCATATTTGAAATGAAAATAGGAATTTCACTTGTAATATGTAATTAGAAACAAGAAGATATGATTATTTATAAAAAAGTGATGACGAATTTTACAATTACGAGATTTAGGTATTTCAAATTGAACGGAAAAGAAAAAAAATGACTGTGGCGTGATTTTTTTTTATCTTTGCTTGCGAGACTCGAATCAACATTTTCGAGCCGATAAAAAATTATTTTCTTTGCTTGCTTGTCTATTGATTGTGAGCTGCAGTAGCGTAGCAGCCTACTACTACACCGATACCGTTACACATCTAACATGCACGGTATCTCAATTGTATAAAATACAGTTCCGTCGAAAACTTCAAAGCCGATTTTTTTAATCTTATGAAAAACATTAAGAACAACCTATTTCTCGGCACGTTTTTAACCGCATTCGACGCTCGTGTCTCACTACCGAACAGGAATCAGCTTCAGCCTTTTTCATACTGCGTATTAGCAGCGCGACAATCAGAGCACAGCAGCACAGA